>NW_023425354.1:52486199-53105299 GCF_014108415.1 Molossus molossus | reverse complement strand
AAATGCAAAAATATCCTCAGGTGAGAATAAAAAATAAAAAAGAAAAAATATACTCAGGTGACGATTTACAATAAATAAATACATAAGTAAATAAAACAAGAATAATCTAGTTTTTGTATTCACAACTGTAAACCGATTTCTGCCTGACCTGTTTATGGAAATCTATGGATATAGTTCTTTCTCTTGGTCAAAGCTTTACGGGGTACCTAGATCAAACTACCTGGGGGCTTTCTTAGTGCCCCCAGTTGGTAGAAAGTGTGTGTACAATTGCCAAGAGGATGCTCATAGATGTGATCTCCAAAGAGACGCATTTTGTTTATAAGTCTACTTTTTCTATATTGAGATATGAGTTTATTCAAAGATGGGGGTGATGCTTATCTGAGAGTGTTGCCCTGTACACATATAGCTTCAACTTATAAATAATTTTTCAGGGTTTACCCTTAAGCTTCATAATTCAGATCACCAACTTCCATGATATTAGTGTGTAAAGTGAGGCCAACAATTTAGGCCAAATATCTGCAGGCAGACCACTCTTTATTTTTTATTTTTCTGCTTTCCCGTGGAAATAAGAAAAATCTACAAAATTCATGTTACCACACTTTCCCTAATGTTACCCCCACATCCTCACCTACAGTGGCTATGAATTCTGGAAGCAGTACAATGTTGACATGTTAAAGTACTCAGGTCCCACCTTCAATGTTATCCAGACAAACCCTTACTGAGGCCTGCCCTGCTTCCCAGACTCTGTGATTATTTTCTCTCCATACATCCAGCCATTTACCTTTGGTTTTGGGGCTCAGAATCATGTCAACCTCTAAAAACTCTTAATTAAATGTAGGAGAAAGAACCTAAAGAAATTTAGCTCAACACTCTGAAACTTAGCATCAAGCATTACCGTGACCTAAACTCTTCGTGTTATAGCTACGGTGTTGCGTTGTCCATAGACCCACTTCCTGCATTTGTACCCTTTGAGATGGCTAGGAGTTGTCTTGAGGAAGCATACACAGTTCATATATATCTGGGCTCTTTGTTATTCTCACTTTTAATTTAATTAAAGGCTGGAATCCCTGCCCCATCCATATGGGCAAGTGCATGGTCATACAATGGACTGAGAGGTCCTGTTTAGTTTCTCGGTCAAAGCACATACCTGGTTTTGTGGACTGGATCCCTGTAGGGGGTATGGAGGAGGCAGGTGATCATTGTTTCTCTCTCTCATTGAATTTATATGTCTCTCTTCCTTCACCTCTCTCTTTAAAAAATCAATTAAAAATCATTAAAAAAAAAGAGCAAAATCTCTCAAACCCTACACTGTACATGGAACTCTACCAGATCCTGCTAGATTTTATGGAGTCAACTGCTTAGCAGTTGGTGTTTCAAATATCATCTTTAGCTCCATTATTTTCTTTCTAGTGTCCTACAAACCTATCAGTGCATCGCTCACCTCATGTTGGATTCAACCCTTCCACAGGCGACCCTGTGCAATTGCTCATAATTCTGGCAGCCCTACTATGCTGAGGTCTAGATTTTCCTGTGGCAACTCTAACCCAGTGTGTGCCTGTGTACACACCGGAAGGAGGATGTGTCTTTTAGCAAATTAAAAGTACAGCACCAACAGTTTTTTGTAGTTGTTGTTTCTAATGGATTTCTCCATTTATATATTGTCAAGTGTACAGATATTTGTACCAATAACACTTTTTGGCCACTACACATGTATTTTATTTTTCATAAATTGCAAGAAAATATTTTATGTTTCATCACCCAAAAAAAGGTTATAAGATTTCATAAAAAGCCCTTTTCAACCACAACAGAGTCTATATTAATGAAGTGACATTTGAAAATGTCCAAAAGGTGGGGGTTGTTTCCCAGGGGAACCAGTCATGATTAGAAAGTTGTAACTGTTAGTCCTAATCCCTGACCTCTTGGGAGGGGAGAGGGGGTGAAGTTCTCATCAATTACCAAAGGCCAGTGGTTGACTTAATTATGCCCATGTAATAAAGTCACCATAAAATCCTCCAAAAGGAGAGTTCTAGGAGCCTCCAGGTTTGGGGACCTGAACACATCCATGTGGGGGCCCTCAGACTCCACAGAGAAAGAAGTTACTTCATCTCATTTCAAACCTCACCCTATGTATCTCTTCATCTGGCTCTTTATTTATATTTTTAAGTATCTTTTATAATAACCCAGTGCTCTATTAAGTAAACAGATTTCCTGAGTTTGTTGTGAACTGCACTAGCAAATTAATCGATGCCAAGGGGAGGGTCACTGAAACCTGTGCCTATAACCTGTTGGTCAGAAACACTGGTGATCTGAATTTATGATTGATTTCTGAAGGCATCCCATGCACCAAGAGGTTGAGCTCACCAGTTCAATTCCTGGTCAAGGCACATGCCCAGGCTTTACCATTGATCCCCAGTAGGGGTCATAGAACAGGCACCAGATCCATGTTTCTCTCTCATTAATGTTTCTATCTCTTTCCCCCCCTTCTCTCTCTAAAAATCAATAAAAACATATTTTTATCTTCAGGTAGATAATGTCAGAAGTGAGTTTAATTGTAGGCTACCCAGTTGGTGTTAAGGAATTGTTTCGTGGTGTGGAAAATGCCATGTATCAATGTTGGTGTCAGAATCCTATTTTTCCATGGTAAATTTACGGTCTGTTTTAGTTAGAATGGAGAGGTCAACAAGCACTACTGGATGTGCTACTTCTCAATTGCCTTCTGCTTAAAATACTTCACATACTAACATAGCACATTTTGTGGTGCATGTTGTGTCCCGGTCCATGAGCAGTGAGGAGACTGGTCCCAAAGTCAGTGCTGAGCAAGCTGAGGAAGCATTCTAGAGAGGCAGCATGAGTATGCACAATGGTCACCAGAAGGTGTGCCAGCCTTTACGTCCTCAAACTAATCCCTGCTCTGCCATCCAGCCATGTGACGTGGGACAGTTCCTTACACATTTTGTGTCTCAGTTTTCTCAACTTTAAAAGGGGTGTAAAAATGGCATTCACCTTTAATAGTTGCTACGAGGATGCAGTGAGTTTAGGGTATTTAAAATGCTTTATAAAGTGCTTGCCACTTAGTGGCTGACCTGAACACAGAAACAGCACACACAGTAGATAGCTTCAGACCACATCAAAACTCCAGCACCCAATCACATCCGCAAGTGACACACACAATGAATGGCCTCAATGGGTACAAGAGTCCTGCTAAAGTAAGTTTTGCTCTGAGTGGTGGACCCCTACACAGATGTTCCTCCAAGTTAGTCAGAGGACACTCGGCAATGGGCCCTTTCAATCCTTGCATCAGATCAGCCTGAGTAAATCCCTCCCATTGACGTGCCATGAGAAATCAAGACTCAATTAAAACAGATATGTGTCCAGTTCACACTAGGGTTGCACCTCAAGGGCCCAGCTGGTGTGATCAGGGTGGCTTTGCCAGTGGATCCTCCAAAACACCTACAATAACAGGCCACCATACAAAGCCTACAACACATAGCAACTCTACCTAATAAATTAAAAAAATGCGGTCTACATGAGGAGAGAAAAAAACATGTCGAAAGCGATAGAAAAGAGCAAAACTCCAGAAAAAGTACTAAACAAAATGGAGATAAGCAATCAATCAGATGCAGACTTCAAAACACTAATTATAAGGATGCTCAAGGAACTTGGTGAGACATTCAAGCAACTTAGTGAGACCTTCAAGGAACTTAGTGAAAACATCAACAACATAAAAAAGGACCAGTCAGAAATAAACTGAAATAAAGAATAATTTACAGAGGTTCAAGAGTAGAGTAGGTAAAGCCAAGATGGAAACCATTGATTTGGAATATGAGGAAGGACAATACACACAATCAGAACAGCAAAAAGAAAAAAGAATCCAAAAATATGAGGATAGTGTAAGGAGCTCCTGGGACAGTTTCCAGGGTGCCAACATTTGCATCATAGGGGTGTCAGAAGAGCAAGCAAGTGATGAAATTGAAAACCTATGTGAAAAAATAATGAAAGAAAATTTCCCTAACGTGATAAAAGAAACATACATACAAGTCCAGGAAGCACAGAGTACCAGATAAGATTAACCCAAAGAGGTCCACACCATCATCATGAAGACTCATTATCATCAAAATGCCAAAGTTTAAAGACAAAGATAGAATTTTAAAGCAGCAAGATAAAAACAGTTAGTTACCTACAAAGGAGCTCCCATTAGACTGTCAGATGATTTCTCAAAAGAAACTTTGCAGGCCAGAAAGAAGTGGCAAGGGAATTCAAGGTGATGAAAAACAATGACCTACAACCAAGATTACACTATCCTGCAAAGCTCTCATTTAGAATCGATGGACATATCAAGAGTTTCCAGGACAATAAAAAGCTAAAAGAGTTCATGACCACCAAATCAGTACTATATAAAATTTTGAAGGGTCTTCTTGAACAAGTAGAACAAAAATATGAACAATAAAATGTCAAATAATACACATCTATCAACAATTGAATCTAAAAACAAAATGAGCCAGCAGAACAGAAACAAACTCATAGATACAAAGAGAATTTGGTTGCTTGCCACATAGGAGGGGGCTGGAGAGATGGGTGTAAAAGAGGAAGAAATTAAGAAGTACAACTTGGATGTTAGACTGATGAACCTAAAAGGGAAGGGGCGAGGGAGGGCGGAATGAGATACACCAAGAAATTCTATGTGTATATGCATAACCAATAGACACAGACAATAGTGTGGGGAAGGCAGGAGGGGGCAGGAGTGAGGAGGAGAGGGTCATTGGAGGAAGAACAGAGGGACATCTGTAATACATTCAACAATGAACATAAGTTTTTTAAAAAGTGCCTGACACATAACTAATGAAAAATTATTATGAACTGGTATGAATGTCTTTGCACTGGTGTTGTAGGAGTAAAAGGCAGGTGTGGGCTTTCAAGTGCCCCATGTGCTGTGTGAGGGGGGTGAGCTGATGACAGACTTTTACGATGTCCATGTCCTACCCCTCAGAACCTGTGAATATATCTTCTTATGTGGCAAATAAATCCAAAACCTTAGCAAGGGCATTTAAATGGAAGACGGTGAGATGAGAGTAGCCTGGATCCTCTGGGAGGTCCCCTGGCATCACCAGGTGTTAACAAGAGGGAGGCCGAAGAGGGTCAGGCAGATACGTGAGGACTGAGCAGAGTCAGAGGAATGCAGACCCATAAGCCCAGGCAAACAGCAGCCATTTGTTAGAAGGTGGAGGAGGCAGGAGAACAGATTCCGCTGGACCTGGAGGGATCACGGCTCTGCCCACCCATTTAGACTCTGACCTCCAGAGCTGTCAGGGAAGACATTTGTGTTTGCACCAATAAGTGTGGAATAGTCAGTCGAAATGGAAACTGGAAAGGTGAGATGTCAGACTGGTGCCCAAGGTCTGGGACCAGGTTATGTTGCATGAAGAGACACAAGCCACTGCGGGGAGGGGACGCTGCTCCAGGTCCTAACTACAGTATGTAATTGGCCTGGTGTGCAGCGATGAGTTTCCACTAAAGTCCTGCATCCGTGGCCTGGTGCGTATCTGTTGAGTCAATGCTGATTTATACCCCGGGCCCTGTTCTGAGTGGGCCTCCTACTGAAGTACGTGGCTTGGCAAGACCCCTGTCATCAGCTGTCCCAGGGTAACCAAAGCCCTTGCCACTGTTCTGGTAAATTCCCATGATCAGTATTGACCTTCCCCAACTGCAGTAATACATGGATAAGGCAAGTCAAATCCTTTGGAAATATGCCCAGAATATGTTTTCTAAAATACTTATCTGGTGGTCATGTGTATAAGGCCAGCATCCATGACACTTTTTTAAAAAAAAACATTTTTATTGATTATTTTGGGGAATAGGGGAAGAGAAGGAGAAAGATAGAATCGGCAATGCAAGAGAGAAACATACATTGGTTGCCTCCTGCATGCACCCAATGGGGATCGAACCCACAACCCAACCTGGACATGTGCCCTGACCTGGAATTGAACCGGGACCTCTCAGTACATGGAAGGATGATTAATCCACTGAACCATGCTCACTGGGCTCCACAAGAGACGTTTTACATTTCTCCTGGTCAACCTAGATTCATCTTCCGCCATCTTCAATTCACACTCTATTCATACTTATGCCAATGAATCCCTCTTCCTGCTTCTCTTTATATCCCTGAACATCTCTCTCCATTAGCCCTTCTGGCAATGAACTAATTTTCTTCATTTTCCTCAGTTCCTACCCCTGTCCCACATTAACCATCCCACTATCAATTCTTTCATTCCCATGCAGCCTTTGAACCCCTCCCCCACCAAAGACACTCACAGTGAACAGCAACTCAAAACTCAAAAGGCTTCTTTATTACTTATCTTCTAATTCTATTACATTTACTTATTATATTTTATCAGAATACAGACATGTATCTCTATCCATCAGTGGGGAAAAAGCTGGTATCCAGAGGGGCACAACTCTCCTCCATCCCTCAGGAGGCACAGCCACAGTACTGAGAAGTCCCCATGTCCTCTGCCCTCTCAGTGAGAGACTGCACGAGCCCCAGAGTGGAGTTGGCTGCATTCTCCCGCTCTAGCTGGGCCTTCCTCTTCATGGCCTCCCGCTGCGCCCTCTGCTCCTCTGTGATGGCCTTTGACATTACTGGCCCAGGAATATCCGGTTTCCTCCATGGAATTCGCTGGTGGGCAAAATCCTGGAGTAAATACAGGTTTTGAGGCTTAGGTGGGATCCAGGGCTTGGTCACAGCAGTGCGAATGGGCTCTTGATGGAGAGACGTGAAAGATGTTGTTTTGTTGGGCACAGGCCTAGAAGCAGCAGACTGAGGGACATTGGGCCAGGGAGAGTTGGTTAAACCTGGTCAGCAGGTTTGGATGAATCTCCGCCCGCTGGTGGGGCAGGACCTGTGGTAGAGGTAGGCAGTGGCCAAGATGAATGGATTGTAGGAGGTTGAGCTGAGTTTGGACCAGGTCCAACAGGGTTGGTTGAGTTTTGCCCAGATGGTCGATCAGGGCCTGTCACAGATGCAGTCATTGGCCGGGATGAATGGACTGAAGGACATTGAACTGTGTTAGAACCAGGCTGAGTAGGGCAGGTCACAGTAGGCTGACATGATGCCAAACACTGTGACCTTTGAGGAACACGTCGAGCCTGGGACTTATCCAAGGTTGGAAAAACCAAGGGAACCAACTGACCTTCCGAGGAGGTGGCAGCTCGAGCTCTGATGGAGATGAACCCTCTTTCTCAGCACTGCCATCTGCTTTCAGGTGTTTCATTTGAGTTTTATCATGACCATAGATCTCATGCAGGGTATCCAGCCTTCGTTTGATAGGTGGCGGTGGCTGGGGGCCTTTGAGATTCCTGGAGTTGTCCAGGCCCCGGGAGGAGAGGACAGTTGCCTTATCAGCCTTCCTGCCCAGTGCATGGACGACCTGCATGGACTCCATCATGCCCTTCCCTAGGCGGCTTTGAGGCTTTCTGGAGGCGGGTAGCAGTGCACATGCTGCGCTGTCCGCGGGTGCAGAGCCTCTGGAGAAATGGCGGACGCTCCCTGTGCGGGAGGCTGCATTGCTCACCCCAGGACCAGAGCGCTGCAGAGGCTTGGATTTTCCAAGGAAAGGGGGATTTCGGAAATTCTCTGTAGGGAACAAGGGGAGGTTACGAGAAAATCAGATTATGAGTAACTCTGTGTTTGAAGATTAGCATTATCTTAAGAGTGTTGCTATCAGAAAGCCTCTAATCAATACTCACTGAGGTATTAAAACTCAATCCATTCATGTTGGCTGTGATGGCAGGGGCCCTTTGCAACTCTTCAGTATTACCTTCCCTGCTCTCAGCTTGGGAAGAAATGTGCAGAAGACCCAAGTCGTGCGGTTGTACAATGTTTTCTAGGTTATAAGCTCTTGCTCCCTTCTCTGCCTTTCCATTGAGACAGCACTGGTATTGATTTGTGTGGCCTTCCTAGAATGAATGCATTTAGAACCAGGAAACCTGTGTTCTAACATTCTCATGGTGTGAGAGAGGAAACTGAACCTCAGAACGGTCATATAGACTCGTTCCAGTTAACGCACAATGTTCATATAACCAGGTCACATGACTGAAGTATCCTGCCTCCTTGCAGGGCTCTGCTCTGCACATTACTCTGCCCAAACTGGGAGCAACAGAACCAACACAGGTGTGTTTAGTCCATGAGAAAGCAGTGCAGCGATCGCCATGGCAATCTTCGTGGTCTCATTTTGCCTGCACAGTTCACATGCTGTTCCCTGGCTCATTCCAGTTGGTAAATGTAAAAGGTTATTTTTACTCTCTTCAAGCCTGGTTTCTAATCCTACCTCAAAATGACTCTCTGAGAGTGAGTTGCTCAACAACTGCTCTTGGAAAGAAAAACCTTACTTGAACTCTGAGCTTTGGGTTACTCATCTATAAAGTCATTATTATAACAACAATAGTAAGAATTCATACCTAAATAAGTAATATATTACCTATGATTTATATGGAAGAAAATATAATTTCTGGCAAGATAGAGATAAATCATGAACAATGTATATCACAGAGCTAAAAAGAAATATATAGACATTAATGCAAGGTGGGGCATGTAGGGAACATCAAAGCTTAATAACTTGACTAATCAATGAAATCTGTTTTATACATGCAATATTATAGGAGTGAATATTGCCTATGCTATATTAACCAAAAGACAACCCACAGGAGAAGGTGATTTTGAATGAAATTCCAGCCATTACTTACAGACACTGGAGATAAATCAGTAAAATCGGCATAACCAGCCGCACATATTTCAGTAACAACTGGTATAAAGCAGAAAGCACATTAAGCATAAAAGGAATTCCATTCTTGTGCTCATTCCCAATTTTCTTAATATTAGCCAGGAAGTAACAGGAATTCCATCTAGTAGGAATATATATTTCAATTTATATAAACACATAATAAACAGAAACGGACACTTAGAAAGTATAATGAAAGTTTATATAATTATCTTAAAACCTAGAGTATCACCATCTTCAACAACTTGGAAAGTGTTGAACACAAAGCCACAAAATCTTCCACCTTACACCACACACAATAATAAACTCAAAATGGGTAAAAGACTTAAATGTGACCAGTGAATACATAACAACCTAGAAGAATGTGTAGGCAACAAAATTTCACATTCAGCCTATATTTACTAATACAACAATGCCTAGGGAAAGAAACAAGGGTAAAAAAATAATAAATGGGAGTACATCGAACTAAAAAGATGCACATCAAAACAAACAAGCATCAAAGTGGAAAGAAAATCCACTATAGGGACAGCATAATTGCCAACAATACATCAGATAAGGGGTTAATTTTCAAAAAATATTAAGTATTCATACAACTGAACAAAAGGAAGTCAAAGAATCCAATTAAAAATGAGCAGAGGATTTAAATAGACACCTCTCCAAACAGAACATACAAATGGCCAAGAGACATATAAAAAAATGTTTAATGTCATGAATCATCAAAGAGATGCAAAATAAAATGACTATGAGGTATAACCACACATCTACCAGAATGGCCGCCATTAACAAATCATCAAACAAGTGTTGGCGAGGGTGTGGAGAAAAAGGAACACTAGTACACTGCTGGTGGGAATGCAGACTGGTGCAGCCACTAATGAAAGCAATATGGTGTTTCCTCAAAAATTAAAAATTGATCTGGTGTTTGACACAGTGATCCCACTTCTACAAATATATCTAAGGAGACTGAAACGCCAGAGATTCCAAAATGGCGGTGGAGTGAATTGAAGCTACACAGACCGTCTCCCAGGACCAAACTAGAATTGCAACTAAAACACAGACAAATCACTGGGAAAAAGCAACTGAAAAGCATCTTGCGAGGACCATACAACCAGGGACACTAACTCAATCCAGGTAGAATTCCAGAGGTGCAAACAGGGGCTGGGAACTCATGGACAGCAGAGGCCTTTGGAATCACATCAAGCATCTTCTAAGATCACAATGGCATGCAACTTGAAATCAATTGCAACAAGAACATGCAAAGACATTTGAAAACAGGGAGGCTAAATAGCATGTTATTGAACAATGAATGGGTTACCATGGAGATCAAGGAAGAAATTAAAAACTCCCTGGAAACCAATGAAAATGAACACAAAACAGCACAAAATCTATGGGATGCAGCAAAAGCAGTTCTGAGCAGAAAGTTCATAGCACTACAGGCCTACCTCAAGAAACAAGAAAAATTTCTTATAGACTATCTAACCTCACAACTTAAAGAACTAGAAAGCAACCAAAAAGAAAACCCCAGAGCAAGTAGATGGAAGGAAGTAGTGAAGATCAGAGCAAAAATAAACGACATACAGACCAAAAAAAATAAAAAATAAAACAATTCAAAGGATTAATGAAACAAAGAGCTGGTTTTCAAAAAGATAAACAATATTGATGGACCCTTTGCTAGACTCACCAAGAAACAAAGAGATCGAACCCAACTACACAAAATCAGAAATGAAAGAGGAGAAGTAACAACTGACACCACAGAAATACAAAAGATGCTTAACAGCTACTGTGAAAAATTATCTGGCAACAAATTTGACACTCTAAGTGAAATTGACAAATTTCTAGAAACACATAGTCTTCCAAAACTGGAAAGGGAAGAGATAGAAAACTTTAACGGACCAATAACAACAAAATAAATTGAAGAGGTAATCAAGACTCTCCCAGCAAACAAAAGCCCAGGCCCACATGACTTCACGCGGGAGTTTTTCAAAACATTCAGAAAAGAACTAACACCCATTCTCCTCAAGCTATTTCAAAAAATTCAAGAAGAAGGAAGAATTCCAAACTCGTTTTATGAGGCCAGCATGATTCTAATTCCAAAACCAGAAAAAGACATTACAAAGAAAGAAAACTACAGGCCAATATCTCTGATGAACATAGACGCCAAAATTCTGAACAAAATCCTATCCAATTGTATCCAGCAACACATCAAAAAAATTATTCATCATGACAAAGTGGGATTCATCCAAGGGATGCAAGACTGGTACAATGTTCACAAATCAATAAATGTGATACAGCACATAAAAAAAATGAAGAATGAAAACCACATGATCATATCAATAGATGCCAAAAAAGCCATTGACAAAATCCAGCATCCATTTCTGATAAAAACTCTCAGCAGTGTGGGAATAGAGGGATCATATCTAGACATAATAAAGGCCTACAGCCAACATCATACTCAATGGGCAGAAAAAAAAAATAGCATTTCCCTTAAGAACAGGAACAAGACAGCGATGCCCACTTTTGCCACTCTTATTTAACATAGTACTGGAAGTCTTAGCCACAGCAATCAGACAGGAAGAAAAAATAAAAGGGATCCAAATTGGAAAGGAGGAATTGAAACTGTCATTACTCCCAACATGATACTATATGTAGAACACCCCAAAGACTCCATCATAAATTTACTAGACTTAATAAATGAATGTGGCAAAGTAGCAGGATACAAAATTAAAGTCAAGAAATCGATGGCAGCCCTGGCCAGTTTGGCTCAGTGGTTGAACATCAGCCTGAGGACCAGAGAGTCCCGGGTTCGGTTCCCACTAATGGCACGTACCACACACACAAAAAAAGAAATCGATGGCATTCTTATACACCAATGATGAACTCACAGAAGGAGAAATTAAGTAAACAATCCCATTTAACACTGCTGCAAAAAAAATTAAGATACCTAGGAACAAACTTAACCAAAGAAATAAAGAACCTATTCGCAGAAAAGTACAGGTCATTGAAAAAAGAAACAGAGGAAGATATAAAAAAGTGGAAGCACATACCCTGTTCATGGATTGGGAGAATTTACATCATTAAAATGTCCATACTACCCAAAGCAATTTATAGATTCAATGCAATCCCCATCAAAATACCAACAACATACTTCACAAACTAGAACAAATAATTCAAAACTTCACATGGAACCAAAATAGACCTCGAATAGCCACAGCAATCTTGAAAAAGAAGAACAAAGTAGGAGGGATTACATTACCAGATTTTAGGTTATACTACAAAGCCACTGTAATCAAAACAGCCTGGTACTGGCACAAGAAGAGGCATATAGACCAGTGGAACAGAACAGAGAACCCAAAAATGGACCCGAGGCAATGTTCTCAATTAATATTTGACAAAGGTGGCAAAAGCATAAGGTGGAGTAAAGACAGCCTCTTTAATATATAGTGTTGGGAAAATTGGACAGCATCATGCAAAAAAATGAAACTAGACCATCAACTTACACCATACACAAGAATAAACTCAAAATAGATAAAAGACTGAAATGTGACTCATGAATTCATAAAACTCCTAGAAGGAACTGTAGGCAACAAAATTTCAGACATCATATGCAGCAGAATTTTTACTGACACATCACCTAAGGTAATAGAAACAAAGGAGAAAATGAACACATGGGACTACATCAAACTCAAAAGCTTCTGCACAGCAAAACATACAATCATCAAAACAGAAAGGCTACCCACTGTATGGGAGAGCATAATTGCCAATGATATATCAGATAAGGGGTTAATTTCCAATATATATAGAATGCTGATACAACTCAACAATAGGAAGACAAAGAACCCAATTAAAGAATGGGCAGAGGATTTAAATAGACACCTCTCCAAACAGGACATACAAATGGCTAAGAGACATATGAAGAAATGCTCAACATCACTAATCATGAGAGAGTTGCAAATTAAAACAACAATGAGGTATCACCTCACACCTGTCAGAATGGCCACCATCAACAAATCATCTAACAACAAGTGTTGGCAAGGGAGTGGAGATTTCTGGGGGATTCTAGAACACAGCTGGAGGGAATGTAGACTGGTGCAGCCACTATGGAAAACAATATAGTGTTACCTCAGAAAATTAAAAATCGAATTGCCATTTGACCCAGTGATCCCACTTCTAGGAATATACCCTAAAAAGCCTGAAACACCAATCAAAGAATATATGTAACCCCAGGTTTGTAACAGCTCTATTTATGATAGCTAAGATCTGGAAAGAGCCCAAATGTCCATAAGTAGACGAATGGATAAAAAAAGCCGTGGTACATATACACAATGGAGTACTATGCAGCTGTAAGAAAGAAAGATCTCTTATCCTTTAAGACGACATGGAGGGACCTGGAAAGTGTCATCCTAAGCAAAACAAGCCAAACAGAAAAAGACAAGTATCATATGATCTCACATATTTGTGGAATATAATGAACATAACAGTCTGAGGAATGGGGTATCCCCAGAGACATGGAAGTGGGGTACAGACTGACTATCCCCAGAAGAGGAGGTGGGGGGAAGATAAACTACAGAACTTATATGCATATATGCATGAACAATAGACATGGACAACAAAGCTGGGAAGAGGGCAGGGAGGGAGGGAGTGGGGGGAATCAGTGGGGGGAAAAGGAGAAACATCTGTAACAATAATTAATTAATTAATTAAAATAAAAAAAATAAAATAAAAAGAACTAACACCCATTCTACTCAAACTATTTCAAAAAATTCAAGAAGGAACATTTCCAAACTCGTTTTATGAGGCCAGCATGATTCTAATTCAAAACCAGAAAAAGACACTACAAATAAAGAAAACTACAGGCCAATATTCCTGATAAACCTACATGCCAAAATCCTGAACAAAATACTATCAAATCAGATCCAGCAATACATCAAAAATATTATTCACCATGACCAAGTGAGATTCATCCCAGGGATGCAAGGCTGGTACAATATTTGCACATCAATAAATGTGATCCACCACATAAATAAAATATAGAATGAAATCCAAATGATCATATCAATAGATACTGAAATGCATTTGACATAATCCAACATTTATTTCTGATAAAAACGCTCAGCAATGTGGGAAATGAGGAATCATATCTTGACATAATAAAGGCCATATATGAAAGAGCTACAGCCAGCATCATACTCAATGGGCAGAAAATAAAAGCATTTCCCTTAAGAAGAGGAACAAGATGGATGCCCACTTTCGCCACTCTTATTTAACATATTACTGGAAGTCTTAGCCACAGCAATCAGACAGGAAGAAAAAAACTAAAGGGATCCAAATTGGAAAGGAGGAAGTGAAACTATCATTATTTTCAGATGACATGATATTATACGTAGAAAACCCTAAAGACTCCATCAAAAACCTACTGGACTTAATAAATGCATTGGCAAAGTAGCAAGATACAAAATTAACGTCAAGAAATTGACAGCATTCTTATACACCAATGATGAACTCACAGAGAGAGAAACTGAGAAAACAATCCCATTTACCATCATGGCAAAAAAAATTAAGATACCTAGGAATAAACTTAACCACAGAAATAAAGGACCTATTTGCAGAAAACTACAGGTCATTGAAACAAGAAATAAAGGAAGATATAAAAAAGTGGAAGAACATACATTGCTTATGGATTGGAAGAATTAACATCATTAAAACGTCCATACTAGCCAAAGCAATCTATAGATTCAATTCAAATCCCTTAAAATACAAAGACATAGTTCACAGAACTAGAACAAATACTCCAAATGTTTATAAGGAACCAAAACAGACCCATATAGCCACAGCAATCTTGAAAAAGAAGAACAAAGTTCGAGGGATCACAATACTGGATATCAGGTTTTACTACAAAGCCATTGTGATCAAAACAGCCTGGTACTGACACTAGAACAGGCATATAGATCAGTAGAACAGAGCACAGAACACTGAAATTGACCCAAGTTATTATGCTTAGTTAGTTTTTGACAAAGGTAGCAAGAGCATACAATGGAGTAAAGATTGCTATTCCATAAATGGCATTGGGAAAATTGAACAACTACATGGGAAAAAAATGAAGCTAGACCACCATACACAAGAATAAACTCAAAATGGATAAGACTTAAATGTGACTCATGAATCTATAAAAATCCTAGAAGAAAATGTAGGCAACAAAATTTAAGACATCATACAGCAGAACTGTCCCTGATACAATGCCTAAGGAAAGAGTAATAAAGGAAAAAATAAACACCTGGACTACATCAAACTAAAAAGCTTCTGCATAGCAAACAAAAATAAATAAATAAAACAAGTATCAAACTGGAAAGGGAACCCATAAATGGGAGAGCGTAATTGCCAAAGATACATCATAAAAGGGGTTAATTTCCAAAATGTATAGAGTACTCGTGCAACTCAACAAAAGGAAGACAAAGAACCCAATTAAAAAATGGGCAGAGGAACTGTCCAGCCAGTGTGGCTCAGTGGTTCAGCATTGGCCCATGCACCAAGAGGTTGCTGGTTCAATATCTGGTCAGGACACATGCCCTGGTTGTGGGCTAAATCCCCAGTGGGGGGCATAGAAGAGGCAGCCAATCAATGTTCTTTTCATCGATGTTTCTCTCTCTCATCCCCTTCCTTCCTCTCTGTCTAAAATCAATTTTAAAAATAGAAAATGGGCAGAGGATCTAAATAGACACCTCTCCAACAAGGACATACAAATGGACAAGAGACATATGAAAAACTGCTCAATGTCACAAATCATCAGAGAGATGCAACTTAAAACAACTATTAGGCATCATCTCACACCTGTCAGAATGGCTGCTATCAACAAATCATCAAACAAGTGCTGGGGAGGCTGTGGAGAAAAGGGGACTCGAGTACACTGCTGGTGGAAATGGAGACTGGTGCAGCCACCATAAAAACCATATGGTGTTTAATCAAAAAATTAAAAGTGGAACTACATTTGACCCAGTGATTCATCTTCTAGGAATATATCCTAAGAAGCCTCTAACAACAATCAGAAAGAATATATGTAACCCCATGTTCATAGCAGCACTATTTACAATCGCTAAGATCTGAAAACAATCCAAGAGCTCATCAATAGATGAGTGGATAAAAAAGCTGTGGTACATATGCACAATGGACTACTATGCAGCTGTAAGAAAGAAAGATCTCTTATCCCTTGAAACGACATGGAGGGAACTAGAGACTATATTATACTAAGTGAAATAAGCCAATCACAGAAAGACAAATATCACATGATCTCACTTATTTGTGGAATATAATGAACAAGACAAGCTGATGAACAAAATTGACCCAGAGACATACAAGTAGAGTACAGACTGACAAACCTCAGAAAACATGGATGGCTTGGCAGGGAAGAGATAAACCACAGAACTTCAATGCATATATGGCTAACCATGGACATAGACAACCATGCTGGAGGGGATATGGGGGGGGAGGAGAAACATCTAAAAGAAAATAAATTAATTTTAAAAACCTAAAATTAATTAATTAATTAATTAAAAAAAGAACTAGGGCTTGACTTTCTCCTCTTAGGCAGCTAAGGTCTAAGAAGAGATTATGGCTGTTGGTCAGTGTGCTTCTCGATGTCAGCAGGAAAAGAACTGCAAAGGTGAAACGTACCTTTGACTGGGAACATATTTATCACACAAAGGAATTAGTCTTTCTGATTCAAGGTAGGATATATCACTTTTCAGAAATCTCAATTTGATTTTTAAAAGACAAATGTCTACCTGGTCTAAACATCAGAATGAAGTGAATCATTGAAAATTCTGTGTTCTCCTACCCTTATAGCACCACGTAGATTGGTTTCAACTTTCAAGAAAATCTAAAATATATTTAATGTGCATACTCAAAACTGTCTAGTGCCTTCTCTTTCCAGAGAGGCAAGAGAAAAACACAGACAACCCAAGATGACTTTTGGATAATTGACCTTGCCTGGTGATACCCTGTTCCGGCCTCACTTCCCTCCCAGTCTGATGACTGAAGCATTGGCTGAAATCACCCTGAGCTGGCCCCACGCTGAGCAGACTGCACCTCCCCTCTGTGGGTGAATCTAAGACCTTGTGTTCCCGTCAACATTGCACTGCAGACCACACTGTGTCTCCTCAGAGCTCCTCATGCTCTCCTGCTTCATTCCCATAGTTTCCCTCCTTCAGGCTCACATTTCCCCTCCCTCAGGATTCCTGTTGGCTTTGCTGATGAAAACAATCCCAAACTTTCAACATTTAAATACTGGCCTTCCTGTACCCCCACCTCCAACTCTCAGCCTCTGCTCCCTTCCACCTAGTTTGGACACAAAACTCCTAAAACAGGAGAATGTTCCTTTTTGAACAGCACTAACTTTAAAATAGTCCAGTTGAAACAGTCCAGCGGGCGACCATTAGACATGAGACACCGTGGACATATCTTGCTGGATTTCTACATCACTTAGGTTTTCTCTCTGTTTCTGTTGAAATAGTCTCCACAAGTCTTGCTTTCATTTTCTATAATAAGTCTCGATATTAGAAAAGAAAGAGATTGGAGAGAACAACCAGTCTGACACCCTAATGTAACACGAGAGAATAAAACAGATTTTGTGAGATGACTGAGTCAATGGTTTATCCAAAGCAAACAGCTAGCAAGTGTCAAAATCAAAACTGAAATGAGGTCTCCAATTTCTAGATCAATACATTCCCCATTATATTATGGTATTTGGACTCATTGCTAAATTTAGGGGCAAACAATATCTAATGAAAAACTTTAAAAGGCTCCTTTCCTTACCTGACATGGTCAGAGAAGAGGAAATATCAACCGTAGACACAAGGGATGAGGATGTCTCAGAGGCTGAAGCAGAAGAGCACATGTATCCAGTCCAAAGGTCACCAGTTACTGGTCATTGGTCAGTTACAATGATCCAAATTTATTTATAAACAGCTCCATGGAAACGCCAAGATTCTACCAATGGTGGCCAGCCTGGTGGGAGGATGATGTCATAGTACAGGCAGTTTAAAAGTATGAAAGAGCCAATATGGAGGTCACGTTTCCAACAAGAAAACAGGATTAGCTGGAGGGAGCCTTAAAGGAGCTCCACCAACCCCTAACTGGCTGAGCTCTGGGACAGATGTGATGGTTTCAGGTTCCCCAGGCTCTGGTGTAAGGGACGTAATCTCAGCGTTTATTATAGACCTTTGTTAAATTAGTGAATTAGTCGTTACTTATGTTCTCTATATCATGTTGTATAACATTTATATTTGTCATGATATATATTGTTACTGTCCTGAGAAATCAGAGAGGGGCACCTAGGTGGCACAATTACATTTTTTTCTGAAATCATATCTATCCATCTGATTAGTGAATCTACTATAGCTTTTGGAGAGCAAAGGAAGAGATTAAAAAGCTATTTTTCTAACTTGGTTACAAAGGAAAGTGGCCCAGCCAGGGTAGCTCAGTGGATTGAGCTTTGGCCCATGGACTGAGAGGTCCCGGGTGGATTCCCAGTCAGGGCACATGCCAGGGTTGTGGGCTCGATCCCCAGTGGGGGCATATGCAGGAGGCAGCTGGTCTAAGTTTCTCTCACACAGATATTTCTTTCCTTTTCCCATCCTCTCTCTCTGAACAATCAATGAAAACATATAATAAAAAGAGTAAATGAAGATCTGAGTGCAGGTTGTGGAGAATGATGTGGTCTGAGGCTCTTCTCTTTCAGTTCTTCTCCTTGAATCCGACCCTCCTGGGCTGGGCTGGGCCAGGCTGGACTTGCATCTCTCTCCTCCCCTGTTATCTTCTCCATTGTCGGTGTGGTTTCTGGACACGCGATGACCTTGAGATCTTACACTCATGGGTGTCACTTCCTGGGGACCTCCAGCAGCAGGGTCTCTTCCGTGTCTGATCTTCCCGAATGGACTCTGCCCATTGAAGCAAAGACCAAGAGGCAGGAGGCAGCTGACGGTCAGCCTGTCCTTTTCGCGCCTTTGGTTGTCCTCTTCTGCCCGCAATGTGCTTCCTCTGGGTCCTTGGGCCGGTAGGCATCCTGCATCCTGCTGTCCTGCAGGGGACAGGCGGTCACCAGGTTTCCTCTTCCTGCTCACACAGAGGGACCCAGAGCGGCAGTTACTGTCGTCTCCTCCCCTTGTAAACGGCCGCTGTAGAACTTTGGGCCTCGAGGGTTCTCTGTGGGCCGTGCTGGGGTGCAAGACCCGGCCCAGTATGTGAGAGGAGAGGAGAGAACACAGGGGTTTCAGGGGCGGGGAACAGGGACGGGAAAGTGTTCAGGACAGATGAGTTCATGGGGATGTTTCAGTTTCCATGAGAAACACGTTTGACACATTTGGCCTCACTTTCTATGAATAGAACAAGCAGTCAATTTATGTATAGTGCAGCCACTGCCACAATTCTGTTCACTAGAGAGAATCATCTTAAATATATCTTTTATATGCTGTTATTTGTGTGTGCGTGTGTTTTTTTGTTTGTTTGTTTGTTTGTTTGGTACGTGCCCCTAGTGGGAACCGAATGAGGGACTCTCTGGTCTGCAGGCCGATGCTCCAACTGCTGAGCCAAACTGGTCAGGGCTCATGTGTTTTTTTTTTCCATTCATATTTTTATTTTTTAGTGAGAGTTGAATGGAGAGCAGTAGAGATAGAGAAAAACATCAATGTTGAGAGGGACACGTGGATGGGTTCCCACCTGCAGGGCCTTGGTCAGCGCTGGGAACACCTGCAACCCAGGCACATGCCCTTGACCAGAATCGAACCCGAGACCCTTCGGTGGGCTAATGCTCTAACTGCTGAGCCACACCGGTCAGGGCTTTTATGTTGTTTCATATCCTACTACCTCCTTTACATCATTCATTGATGTGTCTGCAGAATATCGATGGTTTTTATGCTCTGTATCAATACCTTGCCTTTGTCCACATGTTTTTTTTTCTAGTTGTCTCCTTAAAGAGTCTACCATTTAAGTAATATTGAATGTTGTTGTCTTAATGTCTTTATTTATAAGCATCATAAGCTCACCTGGCCCAATGGATTCTGTGGAGAAACATAGGAAGGAGTCTGTGAGGGGCATAGTGCTGAGTCACACTGTGCACCAAGGACAGGGAACGATGTGTACACTCACCTGACGTGGCCTGGGCTGCCTCTGGCCCCTCCCCCTGGTGAGTGCTTCTTTCAACAACCACTGTGCTGACCGTGAGTTCGGGATGAGCCTCTAATGACTGACACAGGGTGGGGCAAACATAAAGTAATTTTCCATATGGAAAATATATAAAATAATTAATGAGTCGTGGCACATTCCTGTCCAGTGTGTTTCAGTGGTTAGAACATCAGCCCATGCACCGAGGCGTCACCGGTTCTATTCCTGGTCAGGGGCATGCACCTGGGTTGCAGGTTCAATCCCCAGAACCAGATGGGCACATGAAGGAGGGCACCAATCGATGTGTCTCTCTCACATAGATGCTTCTCTCTCTCTCTCTTCTCCTCCCTCCCTTCCACTTTCTATAAAAATCAATGGAAAAAATATCCTTAGGTGATGATTAACAATAAATAAATGCATAAGTAAATAAAACAAGTATAATCTATCTTGTGTATTCACAACTGTATACCTACTTTTGCCCCACCTGTCTATGGAATCTATGGATGTAGTTTTTTCCGTTGATAGTAAGCTTTTGGGGAAACCTGGATCTAGGCACCTGGGGGCATTTTAGTGCCAGTTGGTAGGAAGTGTGTGTACAAGGTGCCAAGAGGATGCTCATAGAGGTTATCTCCAAAGAGATGTATTTTGTTTATAGGCCTACTTTTCCTTTTATGAGACATGAGTTTATTCAAAGATGAGAGGTGATGCATATCTTAGGGTATTGCCCTGTAGACATATGGCTTAAATGTATAAATAATTTTTCAAGGTTTTCCCCTGAGTTTCATAAGCGTCCATGATATCAGTACGTAAAGTCAGGCCAACAATTTAGGCCAAATATCTGCAGGCAGACCAGTCTTTATTTTTTATTTTTCTGCTTTCCCATGGAAATAAAAAGAATCTATAGAATTCATATTACCACACATCCCCTAATGTTACACACACTTCGTAACATGCAGTGGCTGTGAATTCTGGGAGCAGTACAATGTTGACATGTTCAATTACTCAGTTCTTCTACCTTCAATTCTATCTAGACAAACCCTTACTAAGGCCTTTCTGGTTCCCAGCCTCCATAATTATTTTCTCTCCATACTTCCAGACATTTAACTTTACCGTTGGGGCTCAGAATCATCTAAACCTCTAAAATCTCTTAAATGTAGGAGGAAGAACCTAAAGAACTTTAGCTCAGCACTTTGAAACTAAGCATCAAGCTTTCCCGTAACCTAAACTCTTCATGTTACAGCTAGGGTGTTGCCTTGTCCAGAGACCCACTTCCTGCATTTGTCCCTTTGGGATGACTAGGAGTTGTCTTGATGAAGCATACACAGTCCATCTACCCCTGGGCTCCCTGTTACTCTCACTTTTAATTTAATTAAAGACTGGAATCCCTGCCCAGCTGGTGTGGCTCAGTGGGTTGAGTGTCATCCCAGGGACTGAGAGGTCCCGGGTACATTCCCAGTCAGGGCACATGCCCGGGTAACTGGCTGGATCACTAGTGGGAGCGTGCAGAAGGCAGCTGGTAAATGTTTCTCTCCCTCATCGATGTTTCAGTCTCTGTCTCTCTATCCCTTCCCAACTCTCTTTCAAAAATAAATTTAAAAACATATTTTAAAAAAATGAGAAAGAAAGACTGGAATTCTTCCAACTCTACACGGTACGTGGGGCCCTACCAGACACTGCTAGATTTTACAAAGTCAACTGCTTAGCTGTTGATGTTCCAAATATCATCTTTAGCTCCTTCATTTTCCTTTCTAGTGTCCTGCAGACATATGAGTGCATTGCTCACCTCGTGTTGGATTCACTCCCATCCACAGGCCACGCAGTGCTATTGCCCACACCTTCTGGAAGCCCTACTGTGCCGAGGTTAGATGTTCCTGTGGCAGCTCTAACCCAGCCTGTGCCCATGTACACACCGGAAGGAGCCTGTGTCTTTTAGCAAATTGGAAGTACAAACCAATATTGTTTTTCTTGTTTCTGATGGATTTGTCACGTTTGCATATTGTCAAGTCTATAGATATTTGTACCATTAATACTGTTTGGCCACTACAGGCCTATTGTATATTTTTTTCATGAATTCCAAAGAATATTCTATATTTTAGCACCAAAAACAAAGGTAATATAATTTTATAAAAAGCCCTTTTCAACCACAACTTAGTCTGTGTTAATGAGGTGACTGTTGGAAATGTCCTAAAGGTGGGGGCTGTTTCCCAGGGGAACCAGTCATGATTAGAGAGTTGTCACTTTCAGTCCCAACTCCTGACCTCCTGGGAGAGGAGAGGGCCTGGAGTTTGAAATGATCACCAATGGCCAGTGGTTGACTGAATTATGCCCATGTAATAAAGTCTTCATAAAATCCTCTAAAAAGATTGTTCCGGGAGCCTCCAGGTTTGGGGACCAGAACACATTCTTGTGGAAGGCGTCAGACTCCACAGGGACAGAAATTACTTCATCCCATTTCAGATCTCTCCCTATGTACCTCTTCATCTGGCTCTTCATATATACTTTTAATTATCTTGTATAATAACCCAGTGCTCTGTTAAGTAAACTGATTTCCTTAGTTCTATGAGCTGTTCTAGCAAATTAATAGGAGCCAAGGGGAGCGTCATTGGAACCTGTGGCCTGTAACCTATTGGTCAGAAATACTGGTGATGATCTGATCTTGTGATTGGCCTCTGATGTCGTCCCATGGATCAAGAGGTAGCGGTTAACACGGTGTGGCTCAGTAGTTGAACATCGACCCATGCACCAAGAGGTCGCCGGTTCAATTCCCTATCAGGACACATGGCCAAGTCATGGCCAAATCTCCAGTGAGGGGCATGCAGAAGGCAGCCAATTAATGATCTTTCTCATCGATGTTACTATCACTCTCTCCCTCTCCCTTCCTTTCTCTCTAAAATCAATGAAGAAAAAATTAAAAAAAAAAAAAAAGAGGTCACCAATTCAATCCCTGATCGGGCTCATGACCATATTTCTATCTCTCTCTCCCCTCTTCTCTCTCTCTTAAAGTCAATAAAGATATATTCTAATAAAAAAGACTAAGCTATCTCCAGGTAGATAATGTCAGAAGTGATTTTATGGTGGGCTACCCAGCTGGTGTTAAGGAATTGCTTGGGGGTGTGGGAAATACCATGCATCAGGGTTGGTGTCAGAATCATACTTTCCCGTGGGAAATTTATGGTCTGTTTTAGGTAGAAAGGAGAGGTCAGCAAGCCCTTCCTGCATCTGCTAATTCTCATTTGCCATTAGCTCAAGATACTCCATGTGCCAACAGAGCACATTTTGTGGAGCATGGTGTGTGCCCGACCACGAGCAGTGAGGAGACTGGTCAAGGGCAGTGCTGAGCAGGGCTGAAGCAGCGTCCTGGAGAGGCCGCCTGAGTGTGCGCAGTGGGCGGCGGGAGTGAGCCAGCCTCCGCCTCCTCCAGTGATCCCTGCTCTGCATCCAGCCGGGTGCCCTGGGACAGCTCCTGACGCGTTTTGTGTCTCAGTTTTCTCAACTCCAAAAGGGGAATAAAAGTGGCAGGCGCCTCGTGTAGTTGCTACGAGGATGAAGTGAGCTCAGGGTATTTGAAGGGCCTGGCACAAACCACATGAGAAGGGCTGTGAGCTGGAGTCAGTGTCCTTCGCCCTCCTGGAGGAGGAGGGGAAAGCAGGCGGGGCTTGCAAGTCCCTCGGTGCTTGTGAGGGGGGAGCTGAGGGCAGCCCCCGAGGACGCCCATGTCCTGCCTCAGAACCTGCGAGTATGTCGCCTTATCTGGCAACAGGGACTTACCAGGGACATTTAAATAGAGACAGTGAGATGAGAGTAGCCTGGATCCTCTGGGCGGTTCCCTGGCATCACCAGGTGCTAACAAGAGGGAGACAGGAGCCCTGGCCGGTTTGGCTCAGCGGTTAGAGCGTCGGCCTGCGGTCCGGAGAGACCCGGGTTCGGTTCCCGCTAAGGGCACGTACTTCGGTTGCAGTTTGTCCCCGGCCCTGGATGGTCGTGCGGGTGGCAGCCACTCCATGTGTCCCTTCACGTCGATGTGTCTCTCTCTCTCCCTTCCTCTCTCTCCCTCCCACTCTCCCTCCCACTCTATCTGTACAAAAAATGGAAAAATATCCTCGGGTGAGGATAAAAAAAAAAAAAAGTGGGAGGCAGGGGAGGGTCCAGGGGAGATGTGAGGACTGATGCAGAGGTCACAGGGATGCAGACCCCCGAGCCCAGGCAAGCGGCAGCCTTCCATGAGAGGTTGGAGGGGGCAGGAGAAGAGATTCCCCTGGAGCCAGAGGGGTCATCTCTCTGCCCACCCATTTGGACTCTGACCTCCAGAGCTGTCGGGGAGACCTTTGTGTTTGAGCCAGTAAGTGTGGGGATGTTTATCACCCCGGTAACTGGAGAAGTGAGATTTGAGACAAGTGCACAGGGTCTGAGACCAGATTATGATCCGTGAAGAGACACTAACCCTGAGGGGAGGGGACGCTGTTCCACGTCCTGGCTGCAGTGCTTACGCAGGGCACGGCTTTGTGAGGTCTCATCGAACTGCAGGTACATGGGATAAAATGGGTGCATATCTGTATGAAAACTGTACCTCAATAAACTTGAAAGCAAGCATCTTCAAAAAGAAAAGTTCCTTCCTTTTCTCCGATTCTGCCAAGGAGAAAGGCCAGGGCACTGGATTCTGATCTTTCTGGGGAGTCAGGCCCAAGGACCTCACTTTGCAATTGCGGTCACCGAGTCAGAGCAGCGAGGAGGTCACCCTTGGCTCCGCCCACGCAGGCTCCTTCTGTTCCCAAGGTGCCTCTGTGGTCCCGGGCAGCATCTTCAGCATCACCTGCTAGACAGGTGATTTCTCCGGAATCAGAAAGTCTGTGCTGTCGGCATCATAAGTAACCCTCCAGAGCAAACCAAACGACTCAGGTTGAAACCCTGTGGGACGGATTTTCTTCCCCTTTCTGAGGGACGGGTCCTCTGAAGAATCTGATTCAGGCCAGCAGCTCTCCCCAGGAAAAGTACACAAGCCAAGACTTCTGCGCACACATGGGGGGGGTGGGGTTGAAGGCCTTCATGAAGTTCATGTAAGAAAAGTCTAAAGTCTTAAGCATCCAAGAAAGTAGCAGACAATGTCCGCTTCACCTACAGAAACATCCGCTCATTCAAGGGCTTTGGATCCAGACTCCAGACGGGTCGACGCGGTCTCCAAACCTCCTGTGTGGACTGGAATCAGCCTGCAAAGTTCCCAGCAGCAAAGGTGGTCAGGACTGGCTGACGCCACCCCCCCCCCCCCCCCAGGGCCTCAGCAGCCCTCCCAACACTGCCCACCTTCCGTTTAACTGATTTCCAGCAGAGGGAGGAGAAGAGCCGCCAGGGTGGCACCTTAAACCTTTCCGCAACAATATTGTTTTGGAAATCAAAACCCAAATTTAAGTAAGGGAGAAAGAGGTTGGTGCCCTCCGCTGTGGAAGAACGAAGGGCGGAGCCACCCCCTTTCCACCACTAGGTGGCGGTCACAGGGACAATTCTCACGTAGCCCCGGGTTCCTGGGGCCCAAATTGGACTTCCACGCATCTCCTATTTGGCCCACGGAGTGTTTGTAAATCTTTCTTGGAAATTTCACATAAACATCTAGATTTCCAGACTCATTTGCAAGACAACCGCAATACCTGACACTGTACGGGGCCTGCATCTCGGGATAAACCGCTCGGCTCTGACCACAGCTGCCCCTCCCGCCCGGTGCCCGGCCCTGCCGGGTCCTGTCCGCTCCCTGCTGGTCCTCATCCACTCCGCCTGGGTCTGCAGGGTGGGCTGCCCTCCCGGGAGCCCGCAACCACCTAGGAGACGTTGGGTGAGATACACGGGTGGTTTTAGACCATGACTGATTCAGAGCAGCAGCGTGAGAGCTGAGCGCTGCCCGCTCCACTTTTCTGTTCTGACGTTGGACCCTTCGCTTGGCTTTGTCCTGTCTACATCCCCATTGCGCTCCCCTGCCCACAGCTGGGCAGGTGCCTCTCCTGTGCCCCCGGCACACAGTAGACCTCCTGGGGCGGAGAACATCACACCTGTGCCCAGCACACTGTCTCCGCCCGCAGTCTGCACACGAGGGCCGGGAGGACGGCCATCTGCCCGGCTCTTCGGAGGAATTCCTCCAACAAGGACGGGGGTAGGGGTTACTCAAACCCCCGGGCACGGGCCCTCCTGGAGGACCTGCCCGGCGCGGCCTCGGACCCGCCCCAGGGTCTGATCAGCAGGTCTGGGCTGGGACCTGAGGGTCTGCATTGTGACAAGCTCTTGGCGGATGCTGCTGTGGCCCTGGGCCCACATTGTGAAAACCTCTGCTCCTGGTGAATCTTTTTCAAAATACCAGCTTCTATAGTTTTACAGACTTTGAATAATCCTCTCGTGTCCATGTCTTTATGTTAGAATGTATGGTACTCAGTCAACAGTGGTGAAGTGACTCGGAGGGACCGGCTTCAGTCCGTGCGGGGCCTGCAGGGAGGGGCCGCGGGAGCGGAGGCCCAGCAGAGGGGAGGGTCCCTGTGTGCGGGAAGGATAGCTCGCCCGTCCTTCCCGAGCAACAACTTCCTGGACACAAGAAGTTAAACAGTGAGGGAGGGAAGGAATAGGAAATGTTCTTCAAGGGGGCAGATCCGATCAAGATGACAGTGTTATCTGTGGGGTGCCTTCCGAGTCCCCCCACAGTGGAAGTGGAGTTCTTGCAACATTGCAAGGGAAGTCATTTCCTGAGACTTGCGGGGGAGGATGAGTGATCTTTATTTTCATGGGGTTAAACCCCTGGGTTTCCAATGTCCTATTTCCCTCCATCCCACCACCCTGGAAAAAGTCCCCCCTTGTCCTCAGCAGGGCTAGGATCAAGGCCACTGCCCAGAGCTTCTGCTCCGTATCAGAGCACAGTCCAGTCCAGCACCTGGCTGGCTCAGCTTGTGTTCCCAGCTGTAGTCCATTCATTGGTGTGGAGTCTGCCGGCCTTGGGCCATGCAGCTGCTTAAGACCACATGACTATGTCGGGAGGACAGGTGAGTGCAGGTAACAAGGAGAGAGACGCAAGCAGTGGGCAAGAGCCAAGCAAGAGATCAAGAGCTCTGTGTCTGGGGGTTAGAACCAGGATTTCACACACTTGCAGTGGCTTCACCCCGCCCCCTCCACCTCTCCTCCCCCCCCCAGATATCTTTTTCCCAGGTTAGACTGACAGGCAAGCACCTTCCCTAAATCACCCCGACTTCACTGCACATGTGTCCATCTCCCCTTCGTCCAGTCTCTTCCCCCAGTGACCTGCAGGGAATGGACCGGTGGTTCCCTGGGGAGTGTGAGGTTGCAGCTTCCTGGTGAAGCTGCCCATGCGGCCATGCTTACAATGCCGGGCCTCCCCTCTGCTTTCTCCCTGTTATTAATAAACTAGCTCATTACAATGGGGACAATATTACACATCAGGCACTTCTTGCTGCCCTTCCCAAATCACAAGGCGAATATAGAGCAAACGCTGCCAACCAAGCAGTCTAACTCTCTGAGCCTGGACCACGGGACCTCGGGTGCTTCTTAACATGCCCACCAGCCAGTCGGAGTCGGCACACGAGATGTGGACTTGTCTGCTGATGTCCTGGAAAGAAGCTGCTGGAGAAGAGATTCCAGAAAAGACACCTCTGTGCTCCTGCTCCTTAAGTCCTGGACCCGAATGTATCAAGGGGGATGGAAAAATCATGGTGTCCTGGCAGAAGGGGACTATTCAGCAAACAGAACATAGAGGGTCACCAAAAGGCTTGGTTAACTTCAGGTTGTTGGTCACAAGGAAGCAGTTTGCAAAGGAATTTTGAGGAGTTCTAGGTAATGTATGTCAAGTAAAAGCCCCCTGAGAACAAAGCCCGGTGCTGATAGGAACTCTTCCCGGTGTCCAGCAGCTCAGCTGCAAAACAGATGGGGGAGTGCAGACAGCGTTCACCCTCAGCCCGCGGTGAAAACTGAGTGTACACTGCCACCTCGTGGCCATGGCTGGCAGCACCCCACCGCTAAGGAAACAGTAATGGAAACCAACAAATGTTTAATGAATGGATGCAAGAGAGAATAAAGACTATAATTATTTTATTTTAGTCTTTTACAGTGAACTGAAACACACATTTCTATTTTTGTATATAAAGCGCTGGGGAAAATAGCATCCAAGAAGAATCATAATCTTTAAAGATCCCAGACCAGATATTGCTGACCAAGAAAAAAAATAGGTGAACTGGGAATTCAATTCAGGCCCCTTGGATCCCATCCAGATGTTCAACCAGCTGGTCACACCAAGTCCCCTCCAGTCAATTACTTTTCTTGATGTTTCTAATCAACAGTATTAAATATGTGATGCTATAAACTTTTATATTTAATATTAGCTCATAACTCAGGACCCTAAACCAGATGTTTTGGGTGAGAAAGAAATTGATGACTCATCAGTAGATTAAACCCAGGCCACTGGCTGCTCTCCAGGCCCCGTACCAGCTGCCTGCTACCAGCTCCCTCAGCTACAGGGAGGGGGGGGGGGCGGGAAGAGAACGAAAATAAATATGAACATAAAGCAGCATTGAAGATCTTTTATGAGTTTTTTTTTTCTCTTATAAAACAGGAGGTTGTCGTGTTGTCTTAAGTCAATAACAGTTAGGTATTTGCAATCCTCGGAATACATCCCCCCTTCCTTGACAAAGGGGGAGGTGAGGGTGGAGGGGAGAAGAAAATACGGAAGCAAGAGAAGGTGCCGTGACCGACTACCCAGCGGGATAACGTCTTTAAACTCTTAACTGACTTTTTCTGGAGGATCCCCACCTTTGTGCTTCCCCCATCCACACAGCGGGGCCCGCTCCTGGGAGGAAGCAGGCAGACTAGAGAGCAGAGAACAAAGAAGCCCCAGAACTGTGGTTTCAGGCTCCAGAGGAAGAGGAATTGCTGCCCTGCCATTTCTCTCGAAAATACCCCCCAATTTGTGGAGCAGGGAGCAGCATTACTCGTGGGGTGCCCCAGAAGGAGGTCCTGTGGCTGACTTTCTGGGGTAGAGTCCTAGGGGGGGAGGGGAGGGATAACAGATCCCAGACAGGGCGTGGCGGCATGCAGGCTCTGTCCAGATGGGGCCAGAGCGATCCCAAATGAGATAATCCCTGAAAAGCACTTAGCAGGGTTCCTGGTACATAGCAAGTGCTCAATAAACTGCAGCTGTTCCTGCTTTTTATTAGGGTAGTCATGTTTCAGAGGCCTTTCTAATCAATCACCAAAGCCAAGTCCCTGTGGATGTTTCTCAGCAAGGGACAGGCGGCACAGGTCCCCGTCCCCTTCTACCTTCCTCCCGATATCAGATAGCAGGCAAGGCTACCTCTGTGGCTGTTCTGAGTCCTCACCCCAGGGGTTTTTTTTATTGATTTTTAGAGCGACCTGAATGGGGTGGGGGGAGAGAGATGGACAGACAGACAGACGAACAAATATCAATGTGAGAGAGAGAAACATTATTGGTTATCTCCAGCATGCACCCTGACCAGGGAAGGGAATCAAACCTGCAACCCAGGTACATGCCTTTGGGGAGGAATCAAACCCACGACCCTTTGGTGCACAGGCAGATGCTCTCACCACTGAGCGCCACTGGCCAGGGCAAAGATTTTTCTTCTCTCTAAAAAAAAAATCAAAAACATATTAAAAAAAAAAGTGATAGAATCCACGTAAGTATGCTTTTAACTATTTCCTAAAATGAGCCACTTTACACCAATATGTGATGGTTAATTTTATGTGAAAACTTGGCTAGGGCAGGGTACCCGGAAAGTCAAACATTATTCCAGATGTCTCTGAAGGCACAGTTTCGATGAGATTAACATTTACATCACTGGACTTTGAGTAAAGCAGGTGAATCCATAATGTGGGTGGGGCTCATCCAATCAGCCGAAGGCCCGACCAGATGAAAGGCTGACCCCTAGAGGAGGGACTCTGCCACGACCCTGCTGTGTGTCCAACCTGCTGGCTTGCCCTGCAGCTTCCACATCACATGGGCCAATTCCTTAAAGTAAATTCTTCTCTCGAAACACACACCACACACACATACACACACGTGCACACACACACGCATGCACATATCATGTCCTCCAGAGAATCTTGACTAATACATGTGATTCCACAAAAATATGATAGACCCTGGCTGGCGTGGCTCAGTGGATTGAGCGTCCTCCATGGACCGAGAGATCCTGGTTCGATTCCTGGTCAGGGCACATGCCCGGGGTTGCAGACTCAATCCCCAGTAGGGAGTGTGCAGGAGGCAGCCATCGATGGTTCTCTCTCTCTCTCCCTAAAAAAATTAATAAAAACGTATTTTTAAAAAATGTGATAGAATGCACAGAACTGTGCCTTTTCTCGCAGGCCTGGGAGGACGTCACAGGACAGGAAGCCAGGGCTGGCCTTCTCTGGCGAAATACTGTGACAGTAAACCTCTCTGGGCCTCAGCTTCTTCATGCACAAAACTAGGAGATCACAGGGTGACCCCACTGGCAAATAGATTTAGTTGGCATGCCATCTTCAATCCATGAGGGGTGGCATCCAGAAACAGTGCTGAGCCCTGGTCAGTTTGGCTCAGCGGTCGGAGCATCGGCCTGTGGACTGAAGGGTCTCGGGTTTGATTCCCAGTCAAGGGCATGTACCTGGGTTGCAGGTTTGATCACCGACTGTGTGGGAGGCAACCAGTCCATGTATCTGTCTCACACCCATACATCAATGTTTCTCTCTCTCTCCCCCACTCCCTCACTCTCTTTCTTTCATTCTATTTATTAAAAAACAAAAACAAAACAAAAAAAACAGAGACGGTGTTGAGGAGGATTCTGAGGTAGCGCCTGTGGCAGAGGGGTGAGGAGCCATGATCAGAACATCTAGAATCTTCACGCGGCTACGAGAAGGTGGGGAGGTCCTGTACCACGGCGCCCTGTGAAGATGCCGGACGGACACAGGACAGCAAGGCCCCTGGGGTGACGGCGTCTTCCCTCCCATTAAAGGCCTCGTCATACACCATGTTCTCCGGAGGAGGCCGGGGTGCCCGGCTACTGAGAAAACTTGGTTTTCATGAGGCTGACAGCCCAGCGAAACGGGCCCACACCCTCCATGGGGCACAGCTCCCGAACCCGCGCCGGGCCCACAGCGCCCTCCCGAGTTCTCCCTGAGCCTGGCCCCCGGGAGACACTTGCTGGACTGAGTTTGCTTTCTGTGCTGAAGCACTTTCGTGCCTTCGTTTTGAGCCTCCACATTCTGCCGGGTTTGCTCTGACTCCCTGCGGGCTCGTCTCGGCCTCCTTTTCTGACTAACTCCTCTGCTGGGGCTTCAGTTGGGGATGTTGCTGTAGCTCAGGGTGGGCCAGGGACCCCGTTTCTTTATTATGTGAGGCACTCCCCCAGGATCTCAGCTAGCCCCAGGGCTTAAATGACATCTGAATGCCAAGGGCCCCAGGCTGTACTGCCGGGCCCTAAACCCTCCGGAACTCAGTCAGGTGTGCATCTGACTCTCGTCACCTCCTCCTCCTGTGGCAGCCCCAGGACACGATGAAGACTGAACTCAGCTCCACCCTGCATCTACTCTCCCCCGGCCTCTAGTACCCCTGCACTTTTTGTATTTCCCAGCAAAAGCACCCCAGTCTGCTCCTGACCCAAGTCAAAGCCTGGAGTTACCCTTGACTCTGAATGTCCTCCATCCCCACTCCATCTGCACCATCAGCGATTCCACTTCAAACCATGTCCCCATATATTCACTTCTCTCTGTCCGCACCATCCCCACCCGAGTCAGGGCCAAGATGGGTCTTCTCGGAGCTCCCTGTGGTGTCCTCCACCACCCCACCCCCCAGCCTCCCCTGCACGAAGCCGGCAGCAGCAGACACTCTTCAGAGGAAAATCGTGTTGTCCCCCTGCGGAGTCCTCTGTGGGTGCCCAGGGTCTTTAGAACGAGATGCAGACTCCTTTCCCTTTGTCCCTGAGGAGGCACAGTCTAGACGGAAATACAAAAAGGGTAGGGTGACGATTCAGTCTGTACCTCTGCAGAATGAGGGAGATAGAGGAGGAGGGAGGGGAGATGGAGAGGAGGAGAGGGGAGGGGAGAGGGGAGATGGAGAGGAGGCTGGAGGGGAGGGGAGATGGAGAGGAGGAGAGAGGGGAGGGGAGATGGAGAGGAGGAGAGGGGGGAGGGGAGATGGAGAGGAGAGAGAGGGGATTGAAGATGGAGAGGAGGGAGAGGGAGGGGAGAGGCGGAGATGGAGAGAGAGGCTAGAGGGGATGGGAGATGGAGGAGAGGAGGAGAGGGGAGGGGAAGATGGAGAGGAGGAGAGAGGGGAGGGAGATGGGAGATGGAGGAGTGGAGGGAGAGTGGGAGATGGAGTAGGGAGGAGGGGGGAGGGGAGATGGAGAGGAGGAGAGGGGTGGAGGGTGGAGATGGAGGAGGAGTGAGAGGGGGTGATGGAGAGGGAGGGAGGAGGGGCGATGGAGAGCGCGGAGAGGGGGAGGGGCGATGGCGAGGAGGCGCGGGGGGCGGGGAGATGGAGAGGAGGAGAGGGGGGAGGGGAGATGGAGAGGAGGCGAGGGGGGAGGGGAGATGGAGAGGAGGAGGGGGGGGCGGGGCGCTTGGCGCGGAGGCTAGCGCGGGAGGGGATGATGGCGAGGACGAGCGGGGGGAGGGGCGATGGCGAGGCGAGGCGAGGGCGAGGGCGATGGAGAGGCGGGGGGGGATGCGGGGCGGGGCGCTGGAGAGGAGGCGAGAGGGGAGGGGAGATGGAGAGGAGGAGAGAGGGGAGGGGTGATGGAGAGGAGGCGAGAGGGGAGGGGAGATGGAGAGGAGGAGAGAGGGGAGGGGAGATGGAGAGGAGGCGAGAGGGGAGGGGAGATGGAGAGGAGGCGAGAGGGGAGGGGAGATGGAGAGGAGGAGAGAGGGGAGGGGTGATGGAGAGGAGGAGAGAGGGGAGGGGAGATGGAGAGGAGGAGAGAGGGGAGGGGAGATGGAGAGGAGGAGAGAGGGGAGGGGAGATGGAAAGGAGCTGAGGCAGTAGGTGGAGGGAGAGAGGGGTATCGACCACCAGGGATCATTGCCAGCTTGTTTTAGGGCTTTACCTCTACCACTTTCTTTAACCCTACAGGTCCTGGAGACCCAGGTTCAGAGCAGCTAAGGTTACCTGGCTGATCTAGGTCAGGCCCAAGAACTCAAAGTCTGTGGACTCCAGACTGCACTGTGGGCACCTGTCCTTCCTGGGAACCTCCTGGCACGCTGAGCCATCACTGTCCCCCACCCCGGCCACACCAGTGTTCTCTTCCAGGAACAGCAGAATCCAGCCTCCTACGTTCTGCCCCCATGCCCGGGTCCACCCCAGCCTAGGCTCCTGCCCTGGCACTTCTCCAATGAGTAATACGAGGAGCCCCATGAAATGAAAGAGATAAGTGTTAAAGTCCCTGAGAATGTGTCCATGACCTGCAGTTTGACTTTGGGATGAAATAGCAAACACTGGTCCCCTTGGAGGTCATAGCTAAAAGTACAAGTGAGTGGGTGTCCCTTCCTGAGGTGGGCGGTGATTGTGTGGATTATTTCAGAGGAACTTCAGATGAACATTCCAAGCTGAAGAATCCTTCTGGAATCTCCGATCCTCAGGAGAAAATCAACAAGCCAGGAATGGGAGAACCCCAGGGAATAATCCTGGATCGCAGGATAAAATTAACATGCCAAGGCCCTCCCTCATCTGGCTGTGCTGGATTCCAGGCACACCTCACGGCCCTCCTACACAGGAGGCCTACTTCATCCTCAGTGTACCCCCAGTAATGGCACCTGTTTGAGGGGCGAAATAGTGAAGTGGAAGGAGTGGAAACTGGAAGCCTGGATGGCCTGGGTTTACGTCCTAACTCCAATAGTTAGTACCTTTGTAATCTCGAACAACTTAATCCTTTCTGCCTCAGTTTTTTTATCTGTGAAATGGGGATTATAATAGGGTATAGCTGGCAGGATCGCTGTGAGGATTAGATGACGTATACATTTATCTTATTTATTTTTTATAATACGTTTTTATTGATTTTTTTTTTTTTAGAGAGAGAGAAAGGGAGAGAGAGAGAAACATTGATGAGAGAGAGAAACATGGATCGGCTTCCTTCTGCACGCCCCCTAGTGGGGATCAAGCCTGCAACCCAGGTATGTGCCCTGACCGGGAATCGAACCAGGACCTTTCAGTCCGTGGGAGGATGCTCAATCCACTGAGCCACACTGGCCACGGTGATTTACACTTCTAAATCCATGGGAGCAGGCCCACCACGGAATCAGCACTCTGCAGACCACTCTGTGCAGTTCCCTACCTACAACCCGTTTTTCATACCTCCATCCATTGCCTCCTGCTAGAATCACTTTCCTCACCTTGCCATTCTATAAACCTAGAAATTTTGCAAAATCCCAAGCATGCCATGTCCTGAGAGAAGCCTTCTATTAACACCATTCTTCTGCACCCAGAGTATGCACTGTTCACACATATTCTCAAGTCCGTTGTTGAACTGTGTATTGGGTAGGACTCTCAACGAAAGCATCAGCTGTGCAAAAAAAAAAAACCCATAATACTATGTGTCTCATACCTTCGTTTGAGCCATTAGGTAGAGTTGGCAAAAAGTTCAGGCCTCTAGGTAAGAGTCCTCAAAACTCCAGGGCCATGTTGGGTGCCTGGGAATAGGCTGAATTAGTCTAATTAGGCTGCTGAAACAAAATGCCACAGGCTGGGGACATAAACAACAGAAATTTATTATCTCATCCTGGCCAGTGTGTCTCAGTTTGTTGGGCATTGTCCCGTGCACCTAGAGGTCCCCAGTTCAATTCCTGGTCAGGTACATGTCCAGGTTGCAAGCTCAATCACCTGTCCAGGTGTGTTCAGGAGGCAGCTGATTGGTCTGTCCCTGTCGTCAATGTTTCTCTCTCTCTCTCTCTCTCTCTCTCTTTCTCTCCCTCCCTCCCTTCTTCCCCATCTCAAATCAACAAAAACCTATTTAAAAAGAGAAAAAACAGAAAACTTGTATCTGACCCCAAAGCCTGTCACTTCTTTTTTTTTTTTTTTTTTTTATCCTCACCCGAGGACATTTTTCCATTTTTTGTTCAGGTAGAGTGGGAGGGAGAGAGAGGAACAGAGAGAGAGAAACATCGACGTGAAAGGAACACATCGAGTGGCTGCCACCCGCACAACCGACCAGGGCCGGGGACAAACTGCAACCGAGGTACATGCCCTTAGCGGGAACCGAACCCTGGTCTCTCAGGACCGCAGGCCGACGCTCTAACCGCTGAGCCAAACCGGCCAGGGCAAGCCTGTCACTTCTTATAGAGATGAGTCAAATCATGCTCAGAAAGGCTAAGGAATATACTGAACGTACTGGACACATTACAGAACCCTATTTCTTTAGATGTAGACAGATGACAGATACGTGATCAAACATGTATAGCAACATTAACAGTAGGATCTAAATAGGGGTCATGGGTGTTCAAAGGCTGTTTGAAATTGTCCGTATCAATTGGTAGTGGTGGAGTCAATACTGAGTTCACTTTGTCAGCCTCCCACCAGTCTGTAAGTTCCTCGGTTAAACGTAGAGGCTTTTCCTTGCTGGCAACACAGTGCTTAGCACTTGGGAGCCTCAAAAATAAGCTCTGCAAATAGCTGCCCTGAAGGAACCACCTCCTTCGAAGCCCGGAGTTCCCCGGGCTGTGGCGCCACTGCGCCCCCTAGTGGCGACGGCGCATATCGCACTCCTTGGGGTCCAGTTTCACTGTGACCCTGAAACCTGGAGGCAGGGCCACAGAGCAGGTGGATCCGAGGAGCCACCAGATAACGCTTCATCAAGGATGTGAGAAGAATGTAGGATGTGTGCTGAGAGTCAAGAAGACAGCTGCTCCAGCCTAGTGCCGGTGGAGCACATCTACTAAGTGAGGGGCCAGCTCCTCTTCAATGAAGAAGAATATTCCAATCAGGTCAAAGGGAGCTGCTTCCCAGTCTCTCTCTGCCTCTGGGCAAGAGGCTATGACGCACCAAGACCCCTCCGGTCTCTGGTTCAATTACCAGCTGAGAGCATAACAGAGAGAGTCCCTGAAGTTCTCCCTTGTAATGTCTGGGGGCAGCAGACCCAGGGAGAGCTGAGGGTGTTCTGGGTATAAAGGGCTGGAGAAGGAGAGGGTGGAGAAAGTTGTTTGGGGCTGAATTGTTTCCCCTCAAAATTCATATGGTGAAGCCCTAACTCCTAGAACCTCAGAATGTGACTGTATTTGGAGAGAGTGTCTTTAAAGATGTGTTTAAGTTAAAATGAGGCCACTATGGTAGGCTCCAATCCAATATGACTGGTGTCCTTATAAGGAAAAGAGCCCTGGCCACTCAAAGAGACATCAGAGGCGCACAGAGGATAAGCCAAGTGTGCCACAGGGAGGCAGGGCAGTAAGAAGCTAGAAAAATTCCTCAACAAATGCAATGGGAAACAGACAGAGCTCAACAAACTGGCTGAGCAATGTACAGCGGACACAGAAAGTCACCTCCCTAGAGATAACATCTAGGCCTCAGCTGTGTTTCAGCTCCAGGCCCAGAAAAGCAGCAAAACCAGATGGGCGATGTCAGGACCAGCTGCAATGACCAATGACCCCCTGATGCTGACCAATCAGTGAGGACCAAGCCCCTGAAGAGCACACCTAGAAAACCGATGAATATTCTGCTGAAACCCTCCCCTGAGACCTCCCCTAAGATTCCCTCCTGCAGGAGAGAGATAAAGCCCTCAAGACAAAGACCCAGTGCGCTTGCACAAACACGCACACCTACACCTTTCCCTTCCCCCTCCCTTCCCCCACAGGCGTGCATCTCCTAAACTCCAAGGGACCCCACCAGACTTGCCTCCAGGGGAGCAATGGGAAGTGGCAGCTCGTCCAGGGCTCACCCCCAAGGCCCTGTTTCTTCTGACTTCCCAGGGAGCCAGAGCAGACCCATCTAGCTCTCTTCTTCCCTCGAGAACAGAAACAGCCCCCAAAGCTTCTCCTGTTGCTCTTTCTACTCTAAGCCCTTCTCTGCTTCACTGTCCCCAGCTTTAATACAAGGACCCTCATACTCCCCTGGACTGGTGCTGTGAAATCCTCCCTGCACGAAGTCGGGAGCCCACACCCTACCAGCCGGCCCGAGGCATGCCCACGCAGGGCCAGGGCCCGAGCTGGCAACACCAGGAAGAAGGCGGCCATCTGCAAGCCAAGGCAAGAGACCTCAGAAGAAACCAGCCCTGCTGACATCCTGACCTCAGACCTCCAGCCTCCCGGAGAGGGAGAAAACGCACTCTTGTTGTTTAACTTGTTCAGTACCCAGGCGGTGGTGGATGTGATGGCAGCCTGAGCTAACTCATGCCAGGCAGATCCTCTGTGCCTTCAGCACAATCAGTGATCCCCCGTCGCAGGCACCGTGCTCGGTACTGAATATCCGAAGACGGATGGAGCCCAGGGACACTGTGGCAGCACGGCCACCTCTCACAGCTCCAGGCAGGTGGAGCCATCTTCTTTTTTTTTTTTAATTCTCACCTGAGGACATATTTTCACTTTTTGTTCAGATAGAGTGGAAGGGAGAGAGAGGAACGGAGAGAGAGAAACATCCATGTGAAAGGGACACATCGAGTGGCTGCCAACCACATGACCAACCAGGGCCGGGGACAAACTGCAACCGAGGTACGCGCCCTTAGCGGGAACCGAACCCAGGACTCTCTGGACAGCAGGCCAACGCTCTAACCGCTGAGCCAAACCGGCCGGGGCGAGCCATCTTTTTTTTTTACTCTTTGTATATTAAAAAGAACACAACAGAGTTTCTAAAACCTGTGGTATTCTTAAAAACACAAACATATTTTTAACACAAACAAACATGCACAGAATATTGCTATGCCCAAGCTAATGACAAGATCTATTTTCAAAAGGAATTCACAGCATAGGTCAGAGATCAGCAAACGGCTTGTGTACAGGGCCGGGCAGTAAACAGTTCAAGCCCTGCAGGCCCCCGTGGTGGGATGAGGCCCCATCCAAACAGCCACTGATGACATGGAAACGGAGCCTGGGCATGTTCAAATAAAGCTTTATTTACAAAAACAGATGGTGGGCTTGATTTGGCCCAGAACTTAGCTTGCTGACCTGTCTAGACAGTATGACCCGGTAAAGGCACACATGTTTAAAGTCCTATGAAAAGCACCTTCATTTAATGCTGTCAGCATGTTAACTATATAAACTCGGTTAGAAATGCTACCAAAGTTTACATTTGAGCCCCTTCCTGCACAGGGAGCCTCTGCCAAAATCGCTGAATCCTGTCCCCACCCAATGAAAAGTCTGGCATGTGGTTAAATCTGCAGACTTTGAAGTCGGACAGTTGGGTAGACTGGAGGCAGGTTAAGTGCTGAGCCTTGGTTTCCTCTGCTGTGAAATGGGGAGAATCCCTACACCCTGGCAGCGCAGGTAGGCGTGCACAGGGAGGAGCGCAGGCGAAGGGTTGGCGCAGTGAGCCAGGGAACCCACTTAGAGAACCGGCTTAGGGAGAAACAATCTCATGGCCCCGCCGGAGTCCAGCGGCTACACTGAGGAAATCCCGCTCCAGCCGTTTCGAAGTTCTTACCAGCCAAGAACAGACAGTTTGGGGACCCGCTGAGGGACTTGAGAGCAATGTAATTTATCTTTAGAAGACTATGATTTGTTCCGTTTCCAAAAAAATCTCCCTCAGAATGCCTCGTGGCCTGCAAACTTCAAGTTGTCTGGTTTCTAGGGGTCTAAGCTTAGAACACCTCAGAGTTCCACGCAGTGAAGGCCTGAGCGTCAGTTCCCACGCCTTTGTACCGTTTCCCTGGTGTGCGCTGGGACCACACCCCCATCCCCGCCCCGGGATACAAGGTCCTGAGCTTTGTGACAGCAGGGCTCTGTTGGTCCATTCGTGTCTGTGTACTGTCTTAGTAGAGTATCTAGAACCTAATATAAGCCCTTTATGTATGTGTTGACTGAAGGAACACATGCAAGCGTTTGGGGAAGGCCAGTGGGTACCTCAGACAGGGCTCAGAGCAGGTGTCTGTTCATCAGATCACAGGAGCCTGGGGGTCCCAGGATCTGCCCCAGCACTGTGAGTGCAGACACTTGATTTGTGAGTACACCAAGCGATGGCTGGGGGAGGAAACCAGCTCACAGTAAACACACTTACAGGCGTATACACCAGACACCTAAGTTATAAATTACACATTTATAGTTGTACGCTTGTGTGTGAAGAAAAAAGGGGGGGGCGGTGCTATAACAAATCTAACCAAAAGTAACCTCAAAGGGTGATCTAATCGTAAATGACTAACTGAGCAGGCCTATAACTTCTTTAGGGAAAGGTTTTAAAGCAAGTCTGTCCACTGTTCTTGAGCATCTAGGTTAACACACCTATGAAATGCCATTAGTGATACCCCTCCGAGGTGCAGTCACCCGCAGGGGAGCGCATCATCTGCTTAACTACCCTGCAGTCTGGTCCCCACCTTGCTTTCTCGAACCTTCATATAATTTTTCTTATGTTTCTCTTTTAATTCTAAATGCATAAAAGAAACTGCAAAACTGTCACTCTCCAGATTGACATCTTGCTTCCCAGAAATGATCATCAGTTTGGCTCAAATAAACTCATAAAAATTCTCTACAGCCGAGCCGGTGTGGCTCAGTGGTTGAGCATCGACCCATGCACCAAGAGGTCACCAGTTCGATTCCCCATCAGGGCACATGCCCAGGTTGTGGGCCATATGCCAAACGGGGGGCATGGAGGAGGCGGCCAGTCGATGTTCTCTCTCATTAATGTTTCTATCACTCTCTCGCTCTCCCTTCCTCTCTCTCTCAAATCAATTTTAAAAAAATTCTCTACAGGTTTGGGGGTTTCTTACATCACCAGTGGGACTATACCTACACCAGTGGTGACTGACCGATTTATTCTGCCTGGTAGCCACTTTTCCCTAGGAGCTCATGGGATAGAGTATTCTGGGCAAGCCTGACTCCTCCGCTCCACGTGTCCTTTTGCAGTGAGACGTTGCCGCTTCTGCCACCAAGAGGTGGAGTCTAGCTCCCTCCCCTTGAATCTGGGGAGTGCTGATGTCCTTGCTTTGACGCTGAAGCACCTTCTTGGAAGCTGGCCACGGGTAAAGGTCCCAGCCCACTGAACAGAGTAGTTTACACGGAGGATGTTACGGAAGGGGGACCTGGCCTGGAGTGGGTTGGCCTTGGGCTGGCCGGTAGTGCGTGGGTTCTCAGCGTCACGCAGGAAAGATTTCACAACACCTGTCAAAGTGATTTCTTGAAAATATGTACTAAGCTGGGGACAGTGAAAGGAGAAAGGGCCTGGGATAGAAGCCGCGGCGGGAGAGAGCCCAGGCAGGGCTGCATCTCTAGGAATCAGGGAGGAATGAGCCCTGGCGGGGCTGCTGCTGTCTGCTCACCGGCGAGTCAGAGAAAAGGGGGCCGTGGGGCAGGTCCAGGGGGTTAGCCCGGGATGTGCTGCCACTGCCCATTGCTCCCCTGGTGGCAAGTCTGGTGGGGTCCCTTGGAGTTCAGGAGCTGCATGCCTGTGGGGGAAGGGGATGTGTGTGTGTGGGGGGGTGGCTCCCTGGAGAGAGTGTGTGCTGGGACCTTCATTTTGTAAGGCTGTGAGCTTAGAGGAGATCTTAGGGGAGAATCTCAATAGAATATTCATCAGCTCCACAGGTGTGCCCTCTCAGGCGTGGTCTCTACTGCTTGGTCAGTGCTAGGACAGGGGGTCATTAGGAGACAGGCCAGGAAGCCAGGACAAGCAGAATAGGGAAACTGAGACAGATAGTTAAACAGCAAATTGCAGACATCTAGTAAATCCTGTTTTCCCTAAACCACGGACACTTAAGGGTAAATGGTTTGCTCTTCTCCTCCCCAGTCAGAGGATAAATAGCTTAAATCACCCTACTCAGGGAGACAGATCCAATGAGTACCATTTGCCAGCCACATCCAAGGACAGATGACGTTAAGACAGTAAGTCTCATTACAACATCAGCATAAAGCTGTGGAATATTCTATTGATCCTCCCCTATGACTTCCCCTAAACACCCAGCCTTGAAAACCCATAAAAGAAAAATAATGCCAGCTCGGCTCTCCATCCAGGGAGCACAGCCACGCTTTCTCCCCAACCTTCTCCCTCGACAGGCACACCTCTGCTGACTCCAAGGGACCCCGCAAGGCCTGCAACCAGGGCAGCAATGGGCAGCAGCGGTTCATCCCAGACAAACCCCCGAACCTCTCCCCAAGGCCCCCTTTCCTTGGACTTTTTAATGACCCAAAGCAGACCAGCCCATGCTCATTTCCCCAGCCCTTCCTTGCTTCACTGTCCCTGGCTCTGATAAACCTCCTCGAAAATTCACCCAGGAGGGAGGGGCTGCGGCCTCTCCCCAGAGCTCTGGGAAGAAGTAAGTTGACCACCATCCTGTGTGGCTGCAACTCAGCAACAGCTCTGAGCACCCTCTAAATCCCGAGTGTTCCCACACAGTTCCAGTCCAGCCTGCCCTCCCTCTGCCCGAGCCCAAGTTGTCTAGGTGTCCCTGTTGCCTGAGAATGACAGATGGCATGAAGCCAGATCTCAGCTGTTTGCACAGATGGATGTTCCTATAGGAGGAAGAGTGGCAGAGAAACTTGTGTTTGGAACTGACCATATTACAACAGCTTGGAGTTACGATCTACAGAGATCCAGGGAAACTGATCCCAGAAACACAATCAGTTATTGAATGAGAATTCATAATCCTTCTGAAGGTGTGGATCATGTTTTTCTATGCTTATTTATTTAGTCATAATGGGTCTAAATAGTTGGGTGCTTACCAAATGGTAACTGAAGCTTTTGTTTTTTAGAAATGTGACTGTATGTAATAAAGATAATAGGTGTACCATTGCAAAAAAAAAAAAAAAGAAAGAAAGAAAAAAAGAAAATTCCCCTGGACCCAATTTGTGAAGTTTTTCCTGTGTGAAGTCAAGAACCCACACACCACCAGCTGGCTCTAGGCACACCAGGGCCAGGCCCTCTTTCCAGTAACAATTCGTTATTGCAGCTGGTCCTGGCATCCCTCCGCCGGGTTTTGCTGCTTTTCTGGGCCTGGAGCTGAAATGAAACTGAGGCCTAGACGTTATCTCTAGGTGGGAAAGATCAGGGGGTCCAAATCACATGACCAGAGATATGCCAGGGGAGGAAAGGCCACCCCGAGGGCAAGGCCGGGCGCCCATTTTACCCATTGCTAGACCTTCGGTATCTGGCTGTAAATTGCTAGGCCAGTGTGTTCAGCTATTTGCCTGTTTCCCCATTCCACTTGCCATGGACTTTTCCTAGTTTCTTACTATCCTGCCTCAGAGAGAGGCTGTGCGGCCGTGAAGCAAGGTGCCCCAGCTTGGTCAGCACCAAGGCCCGGGTATGTGAGGCCACTTGGCTACCCTTGCAGCTGCCGCAAGAATCAGAGATGAGCCACTCCCATGAAGCAGAACTGTGAACAACAGAATGCCCGAAAACAGTCCTCAAGCCTTTGCGTCGAGAGGTAGTGTGTGTACACAGCAATGACAACTTTAAGAGACTCAAAGCCAAGAGTGATTAAATTAATTACAGGTATGGTTGAGTTCTGTAAGTCCACTGCCTCCCTATCGACTCCCCTGATGCCCAGATGTTAGGCTCCCTTATGCTGGCAGGTCTGGGGACACTTCTATCTCTGACTCCCTGCCTGTTCTTTGGGAGCTCCCAGTCAGACCATCCCCTCTTCTGATGATAACGCATTCCTTGTTGTCTTGATTGAATTTGGCGCCCTGTCCATTGCAAGGGCACAACCTCATTTAAGCTACCAGATTCTTCCTAATTTCCTAATAGTAATTGCTTGTCATAAGCTAAGAATTATAGCAGAGCCAGAATGACAAAGCCCTGAGCTCAAGGAATTTACATTCCAGTAAAACTTCAGATTGGAGAAGTCTTGGCATTTGTCTTCATCATCTACTAGGCATAAAAATATGACCCAGAGCATCAGTGCAGAAAAGCAAACTATGCCCTGGAAGCAACGTGATAACCACTAACTGTTCTGAACTTCATCCAGATCTCAGAATTTTATATGAGTAGATGAAGAAAAGAGATTCTTCCTATATGTTTAAGGCATAAACAGTTTGGGATTACTTGACAGAAGTGAGACAGGGAACCAGTAAGATAGAAAAACCAAAATCAATTAATTAATTAATTTTTTTTTTAAAGAATAGTTTATTGATTTTTTTTTTTTTTTTTTTTTTTTTTTTTTTTTTTTTTTTTAGAGAGAGAGAGAGATAGAAAGTAAGGGATGTGAGAATGCAACATCGATCAGATGCCTCTTGCACGCCCCACACTGGGGATCATGTCAAAACCTAGGCATATGCCCTGACCAGGAATAGAATCAGCAACCTCTCAGTGCATGGGACAACACCCAACCAAATGAGCCACACTGGCCAGGGCCAAAATTTATTTTTGTGTGTGTAAAATTTAATATTTCTTTAAAATTATCAATGTAGTAATCAAGGCAAAAGTTAGTATTTTAGTGCACTTCCTAATATCTTTTAAATTTTTTAATATTTTTATTTTTTTATTTTCTCCCAGCTTTGCTCAGATATAATTGACATATAACATTAAATAACTTTAAGGTATACAATGATGATATGATTTATATAAGAATACACTGCAAAATGACTACTACAATAAAGTTATTTAATACATCCATTATCTCACATAGTTACCCTTTTTGTCGTTAGAATGTTTAGGTTCTACCATGTTTAACTTCAAGTATACAATAAAGAATTATTAACTATAATCACCATGATGTACATTAGATCCCCAGACTTATTCACCTTGTAACTGAAACTGTGCACCCTTTGACCACCTTCACTAATTTGCTTCACCTCTCAGCCCCTGGTAACCACCAATCTACTATTTTTCTGAGTTTTGTTTTTGGTTTTTTTTTAAGATTCTATATAAAAGTAAAATTATGCCTTTCTTTGGTTTATTTCAATTAGCATTGTTAACCTTAAACTAAAAGGCCAAAGTGAGAAGCAGCAAGCATTTATTTGAGATGAAAAGAATAGCTATTCAGGAGGCACGGATTCAGGCAGAAACCCAGTATTCCGATTAGGAGACAAGGCAAGGGGTATAGAGTTACATCAATAGAAGGAAGGCCTTTCTATAGTTTCTAAAGAATGTTTTCAATTTTCATTTCATCAGTCAGATAGTCATTCTATTTGCTTTCTTGTTAACTTTGCAAACAGTATTTGGGATTATACAATGTTGCCTTAGGTTATTTTCCCCTTTTAACAATCCAGAGTTTTGACCTGCAAGGACGCTCCTCCGGGATGGCAGCTCAAGCTCCATTGAAAGCGGCTTCGTTTCTATTATTTCGCAGCATAATTCCTTTCAAGTTCATCCATGGATAGTGCAACTCCTTATTTGTTATGGACCCACGACTCTCTTGCTCCAGAGTTTGTTCTATAACCTCTAACTATTCTTGCTTTTCTTCCCAAAAGCCAGTAAAAGCAGTTATTTGAAACATGTCCTCGCACGAATTACAATGTAAATAAACTTAGTGAAAGCTCCTACACTAACACTCCCTACCATGTATCTCCTCACATGTAATTCTAACACAACCACAAGCAAGAGCAAACCAAAGCTCCAGGGGCCTGACTTGTCTAAGCGAACAGATCACAACTGGTGGCGAGGGGGCAACCCGTCACCGGAACTGGAAACTGCAAGGATCCGGTCTTTCGCCGGTAGTGCTTTTTCCATCCACTCACTCCCGGAAGCCACGGCAAAGGACGATTTCCGGAAAGAACTGATACGGGGAAAGCCGGAAAAAGACAAGGGGCGGGGCCATTCCGGACGCTCTAGCACTCCCCTACTCTATGGCTGCCGTCAATTGACAAGCCCAAGAGGCAAAGCTCCTTTCTATTGGACGCGCAGCCTCGCGTAGGCGGGGCAGCTGGGCTTGCGGCACGCTGATTGGCTGTATCTGCCACGCGAAAGGAGGGGCGGGGTGTGGGGCACGCGGACTGAGTGACCGGTTGCACTTCTCAGCCTGGATGGAAATTCGCGCATGTGGGCGCTCCGCTCGCTGCTGCTGCTGCGGTCCGTGGCCGGGCGCACCATGTCGCAGGGACCCGCCCGCCGCCAGCGGCCGCCCAAGGACCCGCTGAGGCACCTGCGCACGCGAGAGAAGCGTGGCCCATCGTGGGAGCCCGGGGGCCCGAACACCGTGTACCTGCAGGTGGTGGCGGCCGGCGGCAGGGACGTGGGCGCGGCGCTCTACGTCTTCTCCGAGTACAACCGGTCAGTGAGTCGCGCCGGGAGCCGGTCCCCGTACCGAGCCCCGCCCGGCCGCCCGGGAGCACTGCGGCACCGTCAAGCTACTTTGGGCCGCGGTTAAGCTACTTCGAGGCGTGGGATGTCACTGTCGCCGCCGAACTTGTCTGCGGGTGGGTGGGGCACCCTAGATCCCTTAATCTCAGGTCCACCACGATTCCTGGATCCCTGAAGAACTCCAGACTTGGGTGGAAGCGTCCTCGGCCCCGATTTCCCTCCTAGCGTTGTCTGAGCCGCAGCCCGGCCTCTGCGCGCCTGGACGGGCCTCCGGGTCGGGGTGTGTGAGGTCCGCAGGGGTGGTGATGAGCGAGGACCTCCTGGGCCCACGCCGGCTCCCGGGCCCGCCCTTCTCCGAAAACACCTCTCAAAACCCAGCATCCTCACTGCAGAATTGCGGCCAGGGAGCGCAGCATGGGTTTTTATTTATTTAATTTTCCAGAGCATACAATAAAACATCTAATCAGTGGCGGAGATATTACAAAATACAGTCTTCTCAGTAAAGCCTGTGATGTTCCTCCTGTAGGTATCTCTTCAACTGTGGAGAAGGTGTCCAGCGACTCATGCAGGAGCACAAGTAAGTGGACCGTGTTCCTTTGGGGTGGGATGATCATGGGCTTTGAAAGCGGAGGAGAGAGGCAGGGGCATTCTTAGAACAGAAGAAATGGTCCCTGGCCAATGCACTTTGTCCCACTCAGCTGTTTTCTCTTTTACAGGCTGAAGGTATCTCGTTTGGACAACATATTCCTGACCCGAATGCACTGGAGTAATGTTGGGGGATTGTGTGGTGAGTTTATTCTTTCCAGAGTCAGAAGGGAAATCTGTGGGATTTTAACCTGCTTATCTGCTAAGTCCAGCGTAGCTGTTTCTCTTAATGCCAGGCTAGCCAGCTCCAGCGTGAAGCATCGAAAGATGTGACTCGGAAGGCAGAGTTCACCATGGATGCTCCAAGTATTACCATCCACTCGTTTATTGAGTTGCTGGACTGGAGATAATGTGACAGTAAACTGGAGAGTGTAGTGATGGTGATTACAGTAAATATATTTATCATTGAGAGCATCAGCAGCTCCACACAGATGCCCACTCTCCAGATTACCCCAATATTCATGCCCAGCCAACTACAAAAGTCAACATTGTGTTGCTGCCAGATTCTCTAAGCTTTGTGATGTGGGTAGGAAGGAGTGTTGAACTAGTTGTATTCTGAGACCCGAGACTAGAGTGAGACAAGAAGGTGCCTGGGGTGCAAAATTTAAGACCATCTCTTCACTTGAGTGGTTTCTCACTCTAGGTGCCTCCCTGGCTCACCCTAATATCAGCCCTGCTCATTCTAGAGGCATTTGAGGGATATTTGGTGTCCCTTGTACCTCTAGCCAGCATCACTTCTGTTCACATGTTCCCTGGTCATTGGAAGCGGAAATGAGGACAAGTAGAAAAATAGCTGGTTAATAAGGCATTCTCCTGCTGGCAGTGACTGTAGGTCAGGATGATGAGAGATCTGATTTTATTTGTCCTTTTTAGGAATGATTCTTACTTTAAAGGAAACCGGGCTTCCAAAGTGTGTACTTTCTGGACCTCCTCAACTGGTAAGTCTCTCCTGACTTAGTTCCAAAACTAACCTCCTTTTTTATTTATTTATTAATGTTTGTTAATCCTTACCCGAGGACATTTTTTGCATTGATTTTTTTAGAGGGAGTAGAAGGAGGGAGGGAGAGGGAGGAGAGATTCCTTTGATGTGAGAGGAACACATTTATAGGTTGCCTTGGGGCAGGGATTGAACCTGAAACCCAGGTACACACCCTTGACCAGGAATTGAATCCAAGACCCTTGAGGCTAATGCTCTAACCACTGAACAACACTGCCAAGGGCCCATCTTTTCTTAAAGTTATAACAAGAATTTTCATTTCTGTAAATCGCTCTTCTGCCTCCCAGAGATAACTAATAGTGGAGTAAACACTTCACCTTGCAAGATAAAGAAGCCTGAGTTCAAAACTTATTAACTATATGACCTCAAACAAGTTACTTTACCTCTTGGAGCCTCAGTTTCTTCATCTGTAAAATGGCTGTAATATTTCATAGAATTGTTAAAGATTAAATGAGGTAACACATATAAAACACTAAAGCAGCTCTGGCCAGTGTGGCTCAGTTGGTTGGTATCCTGTGCACAGAAAGGTTGCCACTGTGATTCCCAGTCAGGGCATATGCCTGGGTTGCAGGCTCGATTCCCAGTAGGAGGCAGCTGATCGAAGTTTTGCTCTCATGTCAGTGTCTCTCTCTTTCTCTCCTTTTCTCTCTCTCAAAATCAATTAAAAATAAAAAACTACTTAAAACACAAAAAAAACCCACTAAATCAATTTATTAGATGTTTAGCAACAAGTAGGCACACAATAAATGCTAGCTTTTATTCTTACCTATTTATTAAATTTGAGACATCTTCATTGCTTTCAAATCTGCTCATTCAAATCTGCTCATTCCTCCGTGGAGAAGTGCGCATGTTGTTGCAACTATTGAATATGTAACAGTTTATTTCCAATTCTTAAGATGAAGGCAGCCAATCACCAAATACTTTTGTCTCCAAAATAATATCTCAGATCCATTCATTTATCTCCTCATCAGGCTCTTCATCATCTCTGTCTACTCTGATGGCATCTTATATCCATTCTCGCGTCCCTGTAATCTACCGGCCACACAGTGGCCAGAGGGACCTCTTTAAGGCTTAACAACATACACGGTCCTTCCATCCTAAAACTCTTCATGGGTCCTCCATACAGTACAGTCCAAACACTTTAATATGGCCCACAAATCCCACAGGCCTTAGCCCTTGTCCATGCTCGCATCTATATCCCAGTCACCAAGCTGGAGCTACATAGACCAACTCTTAGCCACATTGCGCCCTACTGAAGCTCCTTCCGTATCAGGGGTTCATCCATACACGAGTTCCCTCTGTCCCTTTCATCTCTGCCGGAATCTTTCTGACCCTTCAGGGCTTAGCTGGAAGGTCATTGACTCCGGAGCCGTGTGGCTGAGTCTACAAACAACTGATACCCCAGCCCCCTGCGTTTTCCCTGTTTCTTGAAAAGCACTTAGCACAACCGCCACTGTGTTGTTTGTGTCATCATTTGTTTCATTTTTGTTTCATCTGCTGTGTGCGGGCAGAGACTCCATCTCCTTCTCCCTGCTGAATCCTTGGCATATGACACATAGTGGACACTTTGTAAAGATTACAGGTCATGTTGAGACCTCTTATGTACTTGAATACATTGTTGTAACTATAACTGTTCACGTTTTCCTTTTCTTTCTTTGTTTTGTAGGAAAAATACCTAGAAGCTATCAAAATATTTTCTGGTCCATTGAAAGGAATAGACCTGGGTATGTCCCTGACTCTGACTCATTATCTGCCATTTCTTTCTCATGTATGCCCTAGTCCATCAAATTAGAATCCATAAAGACCTAAATTAAACCTTAAAATGAATCCTTCATCAGCATAGATGCATTTTTATAATATTGCCTGTTATATTCTATGTCCCCACCTTATGCCCCCAAATATAAGCTGGAGATGGTTCTCAGAATTGAATTTACTTGAATTCCTTGCAGTGCGGAGAAAGGCTGCGAGCAGAGGGGCCTCCAGGCTTTGTCTCCGTCCTCTTACACTTACCCCAGCTTTGGCTCCCTGCACACCCGGGACGCCTGCAGCCTGTCCCAGAAGCGGTGTGCATCTGCAGCTGGTCCGCGCTCCTGTGGGGATGATGCCCTGTCTGATTGCAGAGTCCATACTGGCTCTTCAGCTGAGATGCTACACTCTGGCCTTGCAGTGTTATGTGTTAACTTGTGCCTCCTACCCTGGAGCCTTTCTTTCTTTCCTTTTCTTTCTTTTCTAATGCAGAGTCACCAGTGATCATAATGCCTTTTCGTTCGGCCACAGTACATATTAGTAGCTGATGCAAATATATTTTGCTTCTTTCCCCCCAGTTTTAATTTACTCAAAAAGTCCAGTTTTAGTGCAGATTCTCACCAACATTCCAAGGCAGTTCGGTTGCTTGTAGTTGGTGGTCTGGAGCGTGACCTTCACGCGTGTCTGCCCTAATGCAGTTGCTCTCCTGTTGTCTCTTTCACGAAGCTGTGCGGCCCCACTCTGCGCCAGAATATAAGGATGAGACCATGACGGTGTTCCAGGTCCCCATACACAGTGAGTACGAACGCCACATTCCTCGGAGGCAGACGATGTAGGTTCTAGGGAAGGAAAGGGGGGTAAAAATAGGCACTGCTTGAATACTGGCTTTGCATACCCAGTTAGCTGAGGATTTAATACATGGCTTCTGCCCTTAAGGAGCTTATAATCTTATGGACAGATGCATTTAATTCGTATATAACAACAGCGACTGTACTTTGGAATATTACGTACTTAAGTGCTGGCAGAAAATACATTGCTCTTAGATTTGCACACTTATCACTTGGGATTTATTTGCCATGGGGTAAGTACCTCTGATGAGAGGGTTCTGGAGGGGTTTGCACTGATAAACACATAGCAACCCAATAGAAATCTTGTTGAAGGTCAGAAGGTCACAGGACCTCTTTAGGTCCCAGGGCCAGAGGATGTGGTGTTGGCCTGGAGAGGGACAGTGTGCACGCCAGGCGCTGCCACGTCAGTGTCCTTCCTGAGTCTGGCTACACACACTGCATGTCAGGTGTTACTGACAGCCGGGAGGATTCAGAGTCGGCAGGACATTTCCTGAACATTGCTAACTAGTGTATGCTTGCCATTGCCACATGCTGAAGGGTACAGATGAGAGTCCCCAACAAAGGCCAGAGAAGGCCAGGACTGGACAGGGAGACAGGATTGCACTGGCCCATGGGTGGAGGAAGGGAGGGAGGCAAGGGGCCTCCAGCAAAGGCACAGTGCTCACAGGCCCCCCAGACAGCTGCTCTGATCCCACCTCCTTGCCTGGCTCACTCCCGCTTGGATGGCTTCCCTGTCCTGACCCCTCCTGTGCCAACCCCAGCCCGATTTGTGTTCCTCGGCTGTTCCTGTGTAGCACCCTGTTTGTCCCTCCCAGGCATGGAGCAGTTCACTTGGACGTGTCTTGCGTGACCAGTGTGGACTTGTTTAGCTCGCTGGCGTTTCCCAGCGCACAGCCAGCTCTGAGGGGACGATGCTCCGCGTGGGGAGATGCAGGCTTCTGTGGGACCAGCTTCCTAGAGCAGCTTTTTATTTCCTTGGCCTTGAGATTTAACTGACTGCAAAATTATGCTCCTTCTCAGGTAGATGGGTAACTTTGGGCCTACGTCTGTTTATTGAGAGGGATGATAATGAGTAAACTAGCCTGCTCCCTGCATGCTTTCTAGTTCACAAACCCTGTGAGTTCCTACTGTAGCCAAGGCTCTGAGCTGGCAGAAACGTAAAGGTGAGAATGATGAAAATGTGGCCCCGGCCCACCGACCAGGTGGGGAGGTGACTAGCTAGTGACCGCTGTAGGAAAAAGCCCGCTGCCCTAATGGGCGTGCTCTGTTCCCACATGTGATAGCCAGCCTCCGGCTGGGAGCTCACCTTGCATGGTGTGTAATTTGATTGTTTTCCTGTACTAACCAGGTGAACAGAAGTTTGGAAATCACCAGCCATCGCAGAGCCCAGAAAGGTTCAGTCCAGAGCAGTCTTCAGACTCTGCATCATCTGAAAATGATCAGCACTTTCCAGATGGTAATGCTAATTAAACAGAACAGTACACTGTCAAGAGAACTGTTTTATTTTTTAAATGTTTTTATTGATTTTTTTTTTAAGAGAAAGAGGAAGGGGGAGAGAGAGAGAAAAACATCAGTGTGAGAGAAACATTGATGGGCTGCCTCCTGCACACCCCCTACTGGGGATCGAGCCCACAACCGGGGCATGTGCCCTGACCAGGAATCGAACCAGGACCTCTCATGGGATGGCGCTCAATCCACTGAGCCACACCGGCTGGGGGAGAACTGTTTTCTTAATCCATTGCTGTAAATGAGAATCCTTATCGTATTCTTGCACGATAGGACCTAACCTGTGGGAGACCGAGAAGGCCGTAAACCCGGCAGTGCTGGTCCGCAGCCCTCAGCGTGCCCGAGGCAAATCGAATTGTTCAGAGGCTTTTATGGTTTTTATTCATTCGACATTACTGCAAATTAATTTTTCATGAATGCAGAAACTGTAACTGCTGAGCTGACAGATAGTCGTGTCCATGAGCGGGTCTGCACCTTTTCTGTCAGACCGACAGCCTCCTGGAAAAACTTAAAATTCTGAGAGCAGATGTTTCAGAAAACTCGACCTGCTTAAGGGTTCTGCTGTCCACTGTCGGGCAAAGCTTGGCAAGTTCCCCTGCTGCCCTGAGCTTGTGCTGTCTGACGGCCGAGGAGAGGCCCACCCTGTAAGCGTCCTTTCTCGGATGGCACGGGTGAAGACTGACACCCAGACTTCCTTTGCAGGCCTCTTAGCTTTTGTGTTATTTCACGTATTTTTATACTTGTTTATAAAGCAGCTTGCAACTTGTTTTTTCTCACATCTACACTCCTAGGTAAATGTGTCATTTTTATACATTTCACTTGCCATTCTAAAGTTTTTCTGGTTGGAGTTTTGCATTTTTCACTTACTCGGATTTCAGCGTGAGTAGGAAAAGCAAAAGTTCTGATTGAAACTATACCAGTCCTTTCTTCAGCCTTCGTGTTGGAAGGGTTACATTTATTTTGTGTGAAAAACTAGGTATCAGATGATCATCCACCTGTGAAGCCTATAAACCTTCACATTCGTTATAATCAGATTTGTTTTTTTCGCAGGTGTTAGCCAGAGAAAGGGTGGCAGGGACCCCTCCTTGGTCGTAGCTTTCGTCTGTAAGGTAAGCACCTGTCCGGTGGGCTTTAAGTGAGCGTGGCGACCTTGAATTAGCACTTTCCCAGTAGTTCCCGGTAGCACCTCCGAAGTTGCCTGTGACAAGATGAAACACAGATACCCTGTACTTCCCAATATACCACCTGTTTCGTTACATACTTTCAACTTGTTCACATTGGGACTACCAGAAATTCTTTTCTCCTTCAGCTCTGTTTTAGTTTGTATAATTTAACTCCTAACATCGGGACTGATTTAACATTAGCTAGCATCCACAAAGAAAGGCCTCATCTGCAAATCTGAAGTTGGTCATATGCTAAGAAAATATTACAATAAGGTGTTTTTCAGATCTTACTAATGGCCACTTTTTTTTTTTTTTTTTTATCCTCACCCGAGGACATTTTTCCATTTTTTGTTCAGGTAGAGTGGGAGGGAGAGAGAGGAACAGAGAGAGAGAGAGAAACATCGATGTGAAGGGACACATCGAGCAGCTGCCACCCGCACGACTGACCAGAGCCGGGGACAAACTGCAACCAAGGTACATGCCCTTAGCGGGAACCGAACCCGGGTCTCTCAGGACCGCAGGCTGGCGCTCTAACCGCTGAGCCAAACCGGCTAGGGCTAATGGCCACTTTTTAATATCACTTTGCCTTAAAATTTTATTATAATCTGCAACAAACACTTTTGTCTAATGTGCAGTAAGTCCTTTAGGGCTTTGATTCTTTTTTTAAAGAAGTAATATTGATTTTAAAATATATTGTGATTTTCATCCAAATTCTAACAAGTGAGAATAATTATGAAAGGTCAATAGTAATATTAGTTATTAGTTGAAAGATCATTGTCAGTATCACTTATTAATTTATTTGAATAATTGTTATTTTTATAAAAGTTAAGTACTACTGCCAATAGGCTCATTACTTGTGTGTTTCTGAGTGTTTAGGCAGCAAAATAATAGTTTAAAAGTTGTTTACATGGTGATTATTAAGTTGTGTTAGTTCCTTCTTGCCTTTCTAAGTAGATTATGTTGGGCACTATGAGAGGTGTTCCAAATGGTGGGGTGACGCCATCCACTCTGGCAGTCACGCTGGGCGCCGGCAGCTGTCCTGGGAGCCAGGGTCCTGACACTAAGAGCCGCCGGCTGCTGCTTTGGCTTCTGCCTCCTGCCTGGCTGTCTGCTGCCGCTGCTGAGCGCTGTGCCCCTGGTCAGCCCATAGCCCTTTCCCGCATCGGACTAGCGCTGTTTCTCTGTTGAGGGTTTGGAAGGCAGTAAAGCTGAGCTAGTTCAAGTCACGGGAGGTCGGAGAAGAGAGGCCCTGGGTGTAGAGGGCCTGGCGTGAGAGCTCTGCTCCAGGCAGCTGTGTGCCTGCGCGGGGCTCAGTGGGCTCGCATTCTGCTCCCCCTTCCCCAGCCTTGCAAGCACCGCACTCCTTAGGCAGGAACAGCTCTCCGAGGGTGCGGCTCAGCCCATGGGAGGGAGATGGGTGTTGCCAGCCTGAGGGCTGCAAGTTCCTGTTCCACGTTCGAAATGCTCTGTTTTCACCCTGAAACCCACTGGCTCTGCACAGTGGGCACCACAGTGCTGGTTAGCATCGTTGTCTAAAGCTGTCATCTTAGTTCTCTCATCTTTCTGTTACCTGCACACACTTATGTTGTTATCCTTCCCCTCGGGTAGTGTTTTTGAAGACGGAAAATTCTAGAATCCTAATAAGACTTAGGATCCAAATTGGAGACTTTGCCCTAAGCATCATTTCTTAACTTTAGGAAGTCAAAAGAAAATGCAAGTAGTTCATATAAAGATTTAAAGAAGCCCTGGCCGGTTTGGTTCAGTGGTTAGAGCATCGGCCTGCGGTCTGGAGAGACCCGGGTTCAGTTCCCGATAAGGGCACGTACTTTGGTTGCAGTTTGTAACTGGCCCTGGTTGGGTCGTGTGGGTGGCAACCACTCGATGTGTCCCTTTCACGTTGATGTTTCACTCTCTCTCTCTTCCTCTCTCTCCCTCTCACTCTATCTGAACAAAAAATGAAAAAATGTCCTCAGGTGAGGATAAAAAAAAAAGATTTAAAGAAGAGCCCTGGCCGATGTTGCTCAGTTCACTGAACGGTGGTGGGTTCGATTCCCAGTCAGGGCACATGCCAGGTTTTAGGTTCGGTCCCTGGTTGGGGTGCATACAGGAGGCAACCAATCGATGTTTCTCTCTCTTTCCCTATTCTTTCCTCCCTCTCTCTCAAAAAATAAAAATAAAAAATAAATAGAAAAATAAATCAATGAAAACATTGAACAAAAAGATTAAAAATATCCATTTTGAGTTTATTTTTGTGTATGGTATAAGTTGATGGTCTAGTTTCATTTTTTTGCATGTAGCTGTCCAATTTTCCCAACACCATTTATTAAAGAGGCTGTCTTTACTCCACTGTATGCTCTTGCCACCTTTGTCAAATATTAATTGAGCGTATTGCCTTGGGTCCATTTCTGGGATTTCAGTTCTGTTCCACTGGTCTATATGCCTGTTCTTGTGCCAGTACCAGGCTGTTTTGGTTACAGTCGCTTTGTAGTATAACCTGATATCTGGTATTGTGATCCCACCTACTTTGTTCTTCTTTTTCAAGATTGCTGTGGCTATTTGGGGTCTTTTTTGGTTCCATATGAACTTTTGAAGTATTTGTTCTAGTTCTATGAAATATGTCGTTGGTATTTTGATGGGGATTTCATTGAATCTATAGATTGCTTTGGGTAGTATGGACATTTTAATTATGTTAATTCTTCCAATCCATGAACAGGGTATGTGCTTCTACTTTTTTATATCTTCCTCTATTTCTTTTTTCAATGACCTGTAGTTTTCTGCAAATGGGTCCTTTAGGAGATTAAAAATAGAAAAGGAAAAATCAAATAGTTCAATACCCAAAGACTTGACATTTTATGCCATTTCTGCCTTTTTAAAAATTTTTTATTATGTGTGAAATATGTAGATCCCAAAATGTTTGGCCAGATTTTTAAGTGCAGAGTGATGGCTCTGAGGTTTCGTGATGGGATTGTTGTTTTCCCTCTATTATAGTATCAGCACATAGGAAATCTTTTATTGCAACTTTTCTCCAGTATAAAAGCAACAGCATTATATTGTCAAATGTGTGAAAAACGGAGGAGAAACCTGTCTGCACTTTTATTGCCCGGTCACCATCATGGAATACTGGGTTGCACAGTGACTTGTGTGGTTGTTTCTGTTAGTGTTCCGGGGGCATTCCTTTAGCTAGTAATTGGCGCGTGCAGGGTGATAAAACAGCATTGTTTCTCCTCAAGGACACTTGAAGGAGACTTTTTATTTGCTGTGGAAATGGGTTACATTTTACTAAATTAATAGGGAATTAATGTTGGGAAAGAAGGCACTATGTTTTTAAATCGTTCGGTTTTTATTACTGAAGTGTTTAAAAATAAATGACTTCTTCGGAATATAATATACTTTATCCGAAAGCAATAACCTAACCTGCAGTTTAATGAGTTGTAAGAAAATAACCATAATTAAAAATTAAAACCAGAAAGATGCACTTATGAGAAAATTGATGAAAGCCAAGCTTCTTCATTCGTCACTGAAAGTCCATTACGGTCTTGTCATTGCAGCTTCACTTGAAGAAAGGAAACTTCCTGGTGCTCAGGGCCAAAGAGTTGGGGCTCCCAGTGTGAGTGTCGGGGAACACGCCGTTGGGGCCTGGTGGGCCCACTTTCGGTGGTGAGGCCCTCGTCTCACAGAGCGTCTCCGTTTCAGTGGGACGGCTGCCATCGCCCCCATCATCGCTGCTGTCAAGGACGGGAAGAGTGTCACCTTCGAGGGAAGAGAGGTGCGATGCCCCATGTTCACGATTTCTCAGCAGTGACGAGTAGGGCCTGGAGCATTGGACAGGGTCACTGTCCGGTTCAGGCCCTACAGACACCCCGTCTGAGGGAAGTGAAACAGCTTGGATTTCATCACTTGGCTAAGCAATAAAGTGAGGTCTCTTGTTTATACTTGTCCTGCCTATCAGCACTGGCTGCCTTGGGGGCATTTCTGTAGTCTTCTGGATCTGGGGGTCCTCTTCCCAATAGGATGGGTGCTTTCCCTTGTACTCGAGCCCAGGGAAAACCCCTAAAGGATGGACTTTCGGTCCCTGGCACAGAAGAATGCCACCACGTTCTTTACCAGGATGTCTCTGGCATCTAAGGATTTTAAGACCAGTGACCACATACCTGAGAACCGTGCAGGTTTGAAATGCCCTCTGCTGGTCAGAGGGAGCAGGAAGGTGTGAGCGGTGCTCGCACGTCAGCGCTGTGCTTGCTCAGGAGGGCTGTGCGACCTCGCAGTGGACGGTGGGAGGCGGGTGTGCTTGCTGGCTGACTGCGCCGGGGAGCATCACGACCCCCCGATTTTGCAGATTTTGCCTGAAGAGATCTGTACTCCTCCGGATCCCAGTCTTGTTTTTGTTGTGATCGAATGTCCAGACAAAGGATTCATCCAACCCATCTGTGAGAATGCTGCCCTCCAGAGGTAATCTGGGTCCTGGGGTGTGAGGGGTGAGAGCCGACACTCGGCTCACAAAGCCCGGCAGCACGGACAGGGTCCTGGCCTGGGGCGGGTCTCTGGGAAAACTCCCTGGACTTGAAAGGCCAAGGCAGTCTCCTGTGCAGGCTCAGTCCTGCGCAGAACTTCACGGCGATTGGTGCATTTTGTGGGATATGCAGCCTTGAAGTGAAATTAGAAAAGATGAAAAAGCAGAGACCTTTGCAGACTAGGAAGTTAATGTCCAGTTAGAGTTCTAAGTCTAGGGTAGGCCCAGAGCTTGGCACAAAGAGTCAGTGCTCAGGCACCTCTGGGTGCAGCTGGGGACAGCCCAGACTGGACGTGAAGGCTGTGGGCTCACTGCAGTCCCCGAGAGCCAAGTGCCACCCTCCACCCCCTGTGCGTGCTTTGAGGCTGTGTCATTTTATAGAGCAGAGCCCCACCCTCCCTCCCTCCCAGGTACCAAGGGAGTGCCGATGCCCCCGTGGCCCTGGTGGTGCACATGGCCCCGGAGTGTGTGCTTGCCGACGGCAGATACCAGCAGTGGATGGAGAGGTAAGGCCAGCCCAGGGCCCCGCGCCCCCTGCTCCCTCACTCTTCTGAGCGCCTCCCACCCTTACCTCCTGCCTGCCTGGACTTCGCAGGGACCCTGCTGTCCCCGGATTCTGAGAGCCGCCACCTGTCTCCCTCTGGGAAGTGTCGCCACTAGGTGGCACAGTGTGCACGGGTCCCGCGTGTGGGCTCCCTGTACCAGCCGCTCCCGCTACACTCGGTGTCTGAACACACTGCCTTTTTGCGGACAGTTCCATGCGTGTAGCCTGAAGAAGAGAGCTGGGAGTTTAAAATAAGAGCTTCAGTTTATTAAACACCCATGAGAGGCAGGATGTTAAATAGTCTACATTTTGTTTTATTTTCTTTAACCCTCCTGACAATCTGGGAAGCAGATGGTCTACCACAAGGTAGTAACTAGGAGAGACTCCATTCTCCTGTTGGCTTCACCGGCGGGGCCCGGCAGCTGGCAGGAACTCTGCATTCCCGGTGCAGAGCGACGCCAGGGCCGGTCGGCCTGCCCGTGCTGTCGTCCCGGAGTCCCTGCATCTTCCCTTGTCAGCCCTGGGCTCTCTCCTCAGCCCTCGCCCTCTGTTCCTTTAGGGTTTGAGTCTAAACATGTCTTATCTCTTCCTCTGGGCTTTTTCTCTCATCCTGCACTGCACTTGGTCTCCAGTCTGCAGGCTCTGAACACTCACTTTTCTAGTATTTGATTTTTGCTGGTTTGAGCTTGGGGAAAGACTGGACATGGTGACAGAAGAATCAGGACTGTGTCTGGTCATTTAGTAACTGTTTCTGGACAAGCCCCTCCCTCTTTGGACACTTGGTCTGCGTCATCGCCCTCACCCCCTGCACAGAGGCCCCTCCCGGGCGTGTGGAAGCACCATCTGTGTCATCCTAGGTTCGGGCCTGACACCCAGCACCTGATCCTGAACGAGAATTGTACGTCAGTGCACAACCTCCGTAGCCACAAGATCCAGACACAGCTCAACCTCATCCACCCCGACATCTTCCCCCCGCTCGCCAGCCTCCGCTGTAAGGTACGGTCACAGAACAGCCTCTGTTGCCCTGCCCCCTGCCCTTGTCTCTCTCTTCAGGGGCTGTGTTTTCTTCTGTTTCAGGAAGAAGGTGCTGCCTTCTCTGTGCCCACCGTCCGCGGTGAATGCCTCCTCAAGTACCAGCTCCGTCCCCGGAGAGAGTGGCAGAGGTCTGTGATTCCGAGCCTGTGGTGGCTGTTTGGGAAGGGCCAGGGCGTAAATATTTCAGGGTTTGCAAACCACAAAGAACGGCTCGGCTGCTACTGCACCACGGACAAGTGACAGTCGTGGGTGGATGTGTGGCAGTATCCCAACACACATCCATCTGCTGAACAAGCTGCCTGGGGCTGCTAGGGGGAGGCCCAGTGGTTGTCCTCGGCAGTGATCCGTGTTCACGGTTCGCAGTGTGGGGAATACGAGGTGTGCGGGGGAGAACGTCAGTCCCCATAACCCCTCACCCTAGATGAGAGGATGATTGTTAACATGTTGTTTTTTAACTTTGAATGTGTGGGGATGTTAGAAAAGTGCCTGTGGAAGTAGTATATATATATATATATAACATATATATATAACATATATAGTATAACATATATAGTATAACATATATAGTATAACATATATATATATATGTTACGTGATGCTGTATCATACAGTCTTTCCTGTGTCATTGTATAGTCTTCACCAGAGGTCTCGCTGTCATTCCAGATGGGGCGTTTGCTAATTTGATACATTTCCAGTTTTTGCCGCTTTCTTTATTTTATTTTCTCCAATTTTTATTTATTTTTGTTACAGTTGTTTCTCCTTTTACCCCCTAGACACCCTCCTCTCCATCCCGCCGCCTGGTTTTTGCTGTTTTACTGGAACAGTAAATGTCTTGTACATCAGTCCTTGAGTGGACCTCTGTTCCCGGGTAGTTCTTGGACGAGGGGTGGCTGGGTCGGTGTTGAAAGGCTCTCCGGGCTCCCCCCCGATCGGAGGTGGGAGAAGCGCTGGGCCCCACGTCTTTCATGTTTGAGGTCTGCATCTGGAACGGCTGAGGCCCTGCCGTCCCGTAGTCTGTGGGAGCAGACCTGCTCGGGATCGAGCTGCTGGCTGCTGGCTGCTGCGGTGGGGAGGCTGCGGCAGCACGGCGGGCCCTCGGGCAGGTCTAGGGGTTGTCGGCAGAGGCAGTTCCTGTAGCCCATCCCCAGACTCACCTGCCACCTGTGGAAATGTAATTCCCGAACCTGCTGGACTAAAATCTTGAGATTAGGCCTAAGACTCCCTTCCTGAGCTCCAGGTGATCTCGGTGCTCAGTCAGGTGAAGAGCCACTGGTCCAAGGCTGTCAGGGTCTGGTGGCTGCAAGAAATGCAGGGTCTCAGGCCCCCCAGAGCCAGTGAGTCAGACCCTGAGTTTGGTGAGGTTTGAAGGAGATGGGTTGTGTGCACATTAGCTTGAGAGGCTCTGTTCTTGGGCTGCGCTCAGCTGGGGTGCTTTTCCCTGCTCCCCTCCTTTCCCCAAACCCAGGGGACTTGAGATGCCCGAGCAGCCCCTGAGTGGAGGGCGGGGATGCTGCACGGGGCCCTGGCCGCCCCTCCCCCAGTGCCAGGAGTGCCAGGGTTGTCAGGCTCTGAGTGGGAGGTGTTAGAGGAGCTAGAGCTGCTCAGAGCTCACTCTGAGACCCCACTCAGCTAAGAAAGGGGCCTCGGGGCAGAACACTCTTGCCCAAACTCAGCCTCTTGGTCTTCAGTCTTGATCTGAAACAACTTTTTACACATTGTCTCCACAAATTGACTTTGGATCTCCACACTGCTGTTGGCGGCCACACCCCTCTGGTCATCTGAAATCTTTGCTCTTTGCAGGGATGCCCTTATTACTTGCAATTCTGATGAATTCATAGCCGAGGCCCTGGAGCTCCCCAATTTCCAAGAGAGCGTGCAGGAATACAGGAAGACTGCAACGGACGTCCCCGTCGCAGCAGGTGAGCGAGGGGCCGGGACAGCCTTTCTCCCCTGGCCTCTGCCTCCTGCAGGTGTTTCCGGAGCACTGTGTCGAGTCGGCACAGCTCACCCTGCCTGGGTTGTTTGCGTACCTGCTTCTGTCCTTTCTGTCTGCAAACACTGGCGCCTGCCCCTGCCTGCCAGGTGAAGGGGACTGCTCCGGGATGGCACACAGGCATCTTCCCGAGGCTCGTGCCGAGTGCAGTGTCCGGACACCCTGGGAGGCGCTGGACAGAACTCTGACCGGGACTTGGCCACATTGGGATCTAGTCCTGGCTTTGCTAATAAGGGCCCGCCGAAGATTCTGGCCGCGGCACTCATCTTGCTGGGCTTTCATTGCCCCGTGAGGACGAGTGGTGGGGGACGTTGTGATCTCGGCTCCAGTGGGTTTTCCTGTGTCTTTCCAACTAATGGTAGGAGTAGAGAAGGCTGGAGTCGAAGGCGGGTTTGGGGTTGATCTGCTCAGCCCCAGGCAGCGAGCTCTCGCCATAGCCTCCTGGGTGTTTGGGGAATACTGGGTCCCTGGCCTTCCTTGCCTTTGGGTTTGTGACGGGATCTCTGGTTTGTGTGCCGTGGGCCTGCCAGGTGGGCGCTGGAAGGGCACAGGCTGCAGAATCGGCAGGTCTCCCCGGATTCCAGGCCCTGCCTCTTCCTGCAGAGCTGGCCCCCCTGAGCCCATTTAGATCCCCAGGAAGTAGGGTGTTGCAGGGCTGTGTGGGCACACACAGGAGAGGGTTAGTGGTGGTAAGAGCTGGATGCCAGATGATACCCGCCCTTTGAGGTGAACACGGATTCTAAGGGCAAACAAGTTCCCTTTGTAATTTAAAAGACATAGCAGTTCTTTTGAAGAAAGGGCTGTGGAATTCATTTGCTCCACCTTTCAGACAGACAGCCCTTTGCCCACAAACAGCCTGTGACCCCTCTCGCTGGGACCCTTGCACAGGGGCATTGCCAGGTGGACCCCCAGCCCCTCCTGGAAGCTGGACTTACTTTACTCACGTGAGGGCTCAGTGCTGGCTCACATTTGCCCTGAACAAATGAACGCTTTGTATGTATTTTTCCATAGATAATAAAAGCCAGTATCCAGAAATCATCTTCCTGGGAACAGGGTCTGCCATCCCGATGAAGATTCGAAATGTCAGCGCCACACTTGTCAACATCAGGTATTGGTTTCCTAGTAAACACCCATCCATCAAGGAGCATGCTGATTTTCTAAACAAAAGTTCTGCTCCACCCACCAAGCTAAGCTGAAAATGCAACAGTCTAAAGCCATGTCAGCGTGCCACCGTGGCCAGAGTGCTCCTGAGGGGAGCCTGGGCCTTCCTGCACTCAGCCTCAGCGACTCACGGAGACTTCTGGGCGTCAGTGCAGTCTCACCCATATGTCTTTTGATAAAAATAGCTGATTCTACTATATACCATGTACCTTGCTAAGACATTATTTCAATTTTCACATTAATCCTATGAAGTAGTGACTACCCATTTCATTGATGAGTCAGCTGATGCTCAGAGAGGTTGCTTGGCTGGGAAGTGACCAATGCAAATGTGAGTTGGTGTCTCAGTCCTGGCAGTGCATTGTCCCCCAGCTAGGCCCCCTGCTGGCTGAGACAGCCTTTGGCTGGTGCCTTTGTCTTGTGTTCAGCTCTTCAACTGGATGGGTTTTAGTTGATTTTCTTGGGTTTGCCTGGTGTCATTTCTCTGCAGAGAGATCAATCAGGGTTACTCTGAAATGTTTATGGTGTATATGGAAAAGAAGTGAGACTGAAGTACCAGGTTTTAAAATTTTGCTCTGAGCCCGGCTGGTGTGGCTCACTGGTTGAGCATCAATCCATGCAGCAAGAGGTCACCGGTTTGATTCCTGGTCAGGGCTCATGCGCAGGTTGTGGGCCCAGACCCCGTGGAGGGCATGTGGGAGGTGGCCAGTCGATGTTCTCTCTCATCGATGTTTCTCTCTCTCCCCCTTTCTCTCTCTCTAGAATCAGTAAAGGAAAAAAAAAAAATATATATATATATATATATATATGTATGTGTGTATATATATATATAAAATTTTGCTCTGATGTTAGTGGTAGATGATAAATAACCAATTACTACAGATGTACATAACAATGATAAGATGCACCCTCGTATCAAATACGCACATTGGCGTATTTTTCATGCACCCAGGAATGCAGGAGAGGCAGGGCAGTGGCGTGGGCAGGCAGTGACCCGTGGAGCAGCCGGGGCTGACCCGAAGGTGCTGCCTCTGCCTTGCTCCCCACTCCACTTCATCTCCAGAAAGCAGTGTCTCCGCCGAGGTGTTCCTCTGAAAAGTGGGGGCCACTGTCCTAGTCTCCTGGCTCTCCCAGGGGAGGGGAAGGCCTGCAGCAGACCCGCCTTCTCACCTGGACGCACGTTCCGAGCCCACCGCCCCTCCACGTAGCCAGCCGAGCACATGGAGCCGAAGCTCCGGGTCCCACCTGAGACCCGGAGCCCAGCTGGTGGCTGGGAGTCTGCACTAACCGGTTCCTGGGGGACCCCTGCGGCCTGTCCCACACCAGCAGCCGGGAGGGTGGGAGGACGTGGCTGAGAAAACAAGAACGGCCGCGGAGGGGGTGCGACAGCCAGCTCTCCTGTGTGCAGCGCCCGCCGCTGGTGCTGTCGCCGTGGGTGCCCCGCACTCCCTCTGAGCGGTCAGGATTCGCTGTCAGGGTCACTACATGTTTTCCCTCCCATTCCACGTGGGCATTATTCTTTATGCCCAACATTTGTATGGCTGTATACTATACATAGTCAATCCTCACCCATGATGTGTTTAGTGATCTTAGAGAGAGGAAGGAGAGAGAGAGACATCCATCAGTGCCTCTGGTACGTGCCCCGATGGGGAATCAAATCACAGTCTAAGTGTGTGCCCTGACTGGGAATTGAGCCCGGAACGTTGGTGCACAGGGCGGTGTTCAGCCAGCTGGGCCCCCGGCCACGGCACTTCACCTTCTCTGGGTCAGGGCTCCGTGCAGTCCTCCTGCACCAGGAGGAGACGTTCACTTGCCTTCATGTTTGTAGAAGGTGCCCGAGAAGCAGCACGGGGTCATGGGAGACAGAGGGCCCTGGCTGCTTGCGGCTCTGCCCTCTGGTCACAGCCCTGAGTGGCCAGGCCTTCCTCAGCGACCTGTGTCTCGCTCCTCCGCAGCTCCGACAAGTCCTTGCTGCTGGACTGTGGTGAGGGCACGTTCGGGCAGCTGTGCCGTCACTTCGGAGACGACGTGGACAGGGTCCTGGGCACCCTCGCTGCTGTGTTCGTGTCCCACCTGCACGCGGACCACCACACGGTGAGTGCCTGTGGGGCCACGAGCTGACCTAGTCCCAACTCGCCCAAAGCTTTGGTTTTTCATCTCTCGTGAGTTGTTGGTCTTTTACAAAATCTAGACAATAATTCTGCCCATAAGAAGGTCTTGTTTTTCTGTTGGCTTTGCTCTTGGGTAGCAGGGGTCTCGCCTTTACCCCACTTGTCTTGAACATTGCCTTCCCACACGGCCTGCTCCAAGGAGACCACAGCCAGAGGGGCGGGCTGGGTCCCCAGACACTGCCTGGCCTTTTTGACCACGCTGCCTGTGACGCTTCTGGTCCTGGTTCAGCACACGCCCACTCCCGACCGAGCAGTGTTTGAGGAAGTCCTGCAGGACGAGGGCCCTGGGGCCCCAAGGTGGGGTCGAGTTTGCACACATCTCATCCGCATCTCCTTTCTCCTTCCCAGGGCTTGTTAAATATCCTGCTGCAGAGAGAACGAGCTTTGGTGAGTGTGGTGCTTGCTTGTATTGCTGTTTTGCATTTGCTTGGATTGTACACGATGAGGAGCTGTAGCTCCTGCCGCTCCCCATGGTGCATCGCGATGTCCGCTGTTGATTCCACACCGATTCCGGTGTTTCAGGCATCCCTGGGAAAGCCCTTCCACCCTTTGCTGGTGGTCGCCCCCACCCAGCTCAAGGCCTGGCTCCAGCAGTACCACAACCAGTGTCAGCAGCTCCTGCATCACGTCAGGTGAGCCTCCAGGCTGCCGCCCGCGGGCTGTCGCCGTCCCCTCTGTAGCTCACGGTGGACCTGAGGCAGCTCACGGCGTTCCCCAGTGACCTTTCCCTCGAGTGGCCCCAGGTGGCAGAAGCAGGGGACAAAGGCTTTGACTCAAGGGCAGGAACCACTAGCTGGTTCTCACTCACATGTCTGTTTTCTCGGATGCATTTCCTCGCAGCCTCATTTCTGGTCTGTTATAGTGTCTACACCGTTTACCTTAAGCCTCGCCTGAAGCTATTTTCCCACTGATTTTTACCTAGACTGGAAGGGCGGGGCGGAGAGAAACATCGATGAGCCAGGGATCAAACCTGAGACTGGTCTGAGGGCCAGTGTTCTGACCACTGAGCCACACTGGCCTGGGCTAGTTTCTACACTTTTGCCAACACTTCTTCAAAAAGCAGCTGCAGGCCAAGCCCCCGAGTGGTGGCAAGCAGAGACTGTCCCCACCAGTGGGCCAGAGGCGGGTTGGCCCTGTCCGCGCCTCGCGGGAGGGAGTCCGCCTGCCCGGAGTCCACCACGGGCTTCGCTGTGCGCAGCTCAGCCGCTAGGTTCTTTCAGTGGCCTGAGGGTTCGGGTTTGGTCTTTCTAAGCAACTACCTTTCCTCGTCCTAGTGACTGCGATTTAAACTCTCTTTTTAATGATTTTGGGACTTTCTAGCTGGAGACTTAAACTCTGATTCCAGTTAAATTCTTTTAAATGTTTTATTTCTCACAGTGTGATCCCTGCCAAATGCCTTCAGAAAGGAGCTGAGGTCTCCAGTCCCACAGTTGAAAAGTTGATTAGTTCGCTGCTGAGAATCTGTGACTTAGAAGAGGTACGAGGGCAGCGGCCGGTGGTGGGGGCGGGGGGCGGGGGGAGCACAGCTTCAGCTGTCCCCTGCTCCCCAGTTTCAGACCTGCCTGGTGCGGCACTGCAAGCATGCCTTCGGCTGCGCGCTGGTCCACACGTCCGGCTGGAAACTGATCTACTCGGGGGACACCATGCCCTGCGAGGCTCTGGTCCAGATGGGTGAGTACAGGCAGCAGGTGCTGGGCCTGCCCGACCTCTGGCTGTGATCCTGACCTGCAGACATGCACAGGGTTGGGGAGAGTGTTCTGGCCAGGAGTCCGGGCCTGAGTGCTTCTCCAGCTCAGGGCTCTGCTGGACGCCTGTGCTCACTTTCAAGGGAGAGACGCTACCCTCTTGATTCATGAGGCCACCCTGGAAGACGGCCTAGAAGAGGAAGCCGTGGAAAAGACACACAGGTAGCTGCAAGCCCTGGTCACCCCCCCCCCCATGACACTGAGCAGCCTCCCCTCAGCTTGACTAGAAAGACTGTCCTCCAGGGACACACAGCAGGCCTGCTTGCCACCAAAATGCTGAGGGGCTTCTGACCGGGCAGGAGCTTGTTTCTGGGCCTCTCCGCCTTTACTTGTGCAGGGTTCCGGGGGAGCACAGCTTTAGGAGTTAGAAACAAGCTGGTGGGGATTTCTAGGGCAGTGGGCTCGGGGCAGGGCCCTCGGCAGCCCTCAGCCCGACTGACCCTCTGTTGCAGCACTACCTCCCAGGCGATTGGCGTGGGCACGCGGATGAACGCCGAGCTCATCATGCTGAACCACTTCAGCCAGCGCTACGCCAAGATCCCCCTCTTCAGCCCTGACTTCAACGAGAAAGTTGGGATTGCCTTCGACCACATGAAGGTGCGCATGTGGGTGGGCCGCATGGGTGGGGTTGAGGCAGGGACACCGGGGACAGTCGGGGCCACCTGGTGGGAGGACATCTACCCATCACCCTATCATGACCAGCATCAGGTGCTGGAAATCACTGAGCCTCTGACGCGGTCTGTTCCCACCACCACATCGTCCGAGACTCACCACAGCCTGAGCTGGGTGTCCTCTGCCCTCGGGGTGGGAAGCCAGCCCGGCCCTGGGCATGGGCTGAGTTTGTTTGTGAGGAGCTTGATTTCCAGGGTCAGAAGCCTGGTATTTCTGAGGCCCCTTCCCCTCGCCACCCTCGCCAGCTGCGGGAGCACGTGCCCTTCCGTGTTCCCGTCCCCTCTCCAGCTGTGGCCCGCTGACTGCAGGGCGGCAGGGAAGGGGCTCTGTGCTGCTGGGTGAGCTCGTGCTGTCCCCACCGGGCTCTGCCCCCGCCAGCCCTCTGAGGCGTGTCCTTGGCCTCCGTCCTGCCTTCCAGATTTGCTTCAGGGACTTCCCCACGGTGCCCAAGCTGACGGCCCCGCTGAAAGCCCTGTTTGCCGGCGACATCGAGGAGATGGAGGAGCGCAGGGAGAAGAGGGAGCTGCGGCTGGTGCGGGCGGCCCTCCTCTCCCGGGAGCCGGTGGGCGGCCCTGAGGACCGCGAGCTCCAGCAGAAACGGGCCCGTGCTGAGGGTCCCCTGAGCCCACAGAGCAAGAAGGTCAGGGCAAAGTGAATTCAGGTCCAGGCGTGACCCTGAACTCGGAAGGCTCACGTCCTGCACCCCACACAGGCACTGTGTGTCCTCTTTGGTGGGAGCCAGAGGGCACCATTCGGCGGGGAGGCACACGGGAGCAGGTGGGTGTGAAGCTGGGCCTTGGCGAGGGCCCCGGGCAAGGACTGGCGTTCGCCGTCTCCCTGACGGTGCCTAGCAGAGCCGTGCACGGGAGCTGCCGAGGGGACGAAGGCAGGACGGCTGGGATTCAGGACCAGCTGACTTGAAAGAAGTCAGTGCAGGAGGGCACACCTGGCCTGCTCCAGCCACACTATCCCTCTGCACACCAGAGCTGGGCCGTGGCCCCGAACACGGGCGTGGATGTCAAGTCTGAGTGTCCAAGGCTCAAGGAACAGTGTCTCCAAAGAAAGACCCAGAACAATAAAGATTCTGTTCGGAATCCGGGTGTTCTGTGTCGTCCTGGCGCTGCCTCTGAGCAGGAGTCTCTCTGTGCAGTGTTGCCTGCTGCCAGGTACCCAGGTGTGTCCTGGAAGCCAGCTCTGATGGTGGCGAGGACCTTGGAGCCTGTCCCCAGGGAGTCGCTCTGTGGCCTGGTTTTCTGAAGGTCAGCTGTGCTGGCTGACACCCTGGTTTCCCGCACTGGGCCAGCCGGCTGGGCCTGGGCAGTAGCTCTGGAAAATGCAGGCTTCCTGTTCCAGGGAGCGACAGGAACAGGCGACGGGCCGTCCTTGGCGCAGTGAGGACAGAATCGCTCGTCGCCCGTCAGTGTTGAGAACTAGCGTGTCAGGCTGGCTCCTTAGGAGACTGAACAACACAGGCTCGTGCTTTAAAACTGGGGATATTTTTAAAGATAAACCTAGTCTTCATTTGTATATCCTCCCTACCGAGGAAAATGTAGAAACACTTTACAACTCGGGTGATGGGAGAGACGCAGGCCGAGGGCTTCCTCCGGGGGCAGCACCTGACAATGAGTCCCATTACCCTCACGTTTCTTAATGTAAACAAGAGGCCATGCTCAGGGGTAATAAATCTATTTTAATAAGGTTACTTTTGACAACTATTTGTACATGTGTTTAAAGGTACTCTCAGCCCCTGGGCTCCATTGCAAATTGGGTACTGAACCGTCCTCGCCAGGAAGTGAGCAAAGCCTTTAGCATCGAGTGTCAGCCCCAGGCGGGGAGCTACTTCACGCTGTGGGAACAGTAACGCACGCACATTTCTCATTGTGCACCTGTACACTGGCTTAGATCGAAGGGCTCAAATTAAACAAATATAGAGAAATTTCATATATACAAATATATCATGTATAGGTATATCACATCTATTTTAAAAGGGTAAATTTGTAAAGTTTGACTCCGCATGCATGACCCGAATGCTTCTCCGTCCCGAAGTGTGACCGGCTCCCAGGGCTCCGCTGGCCTCCGGAGAGTGGGCGGGGCGAGTGGGCGCTGTGGGCGCAGCAGGGCCCCTGGCGCTGGCCGGTGTCTCCAAGGGCCAGTCTCCCTTCTGCTACTTGCTTTGGGTGACAGTTATTGCTATTCACCTGTGCCCCAGAGGGGCCGGCTCCTGGACACCACGCACCTGTGAGACAGCGCCTCCGCCCGGAGGGTAGGGTTACTGCCAGGCTACCGGGGTGGGGTGGGGTGGGGTGGGGAGGGATCTTTAGAACCTCTAGACCTCTCCAACATCACTTTAAATTCAGAGTATGAAACAATAAGGTAGAAATGGGAGTGTTCACTCCCACAGTGTGGAAAAATAAAACTTAGGAAGTGAACAGATTTGTGTTAAGCCATTTACTTCAGAGCCCAAGGGTTCAGGGCAGCCTCCCCTGTGCACCAGGCCAGTGTCCCCGAACTCCGAACTCCCGCTCTGGCACCTGCACGCAAAGGGCCCGCTGCCCCGGCCCTTCCGGGGCCACTCGGCTGACGCTGGGAGGACTTGATTTCACTACCAGCACAGGCGGCAGCCCCAGGTCTCACCCAACGACTCGACCCTCCTCCACACCCCACCCTGCAGAGCACACTCCCGACAGGAAGCCCTTGGGTGGAGAGGGCTGCGCTTGGCATGGAGGCTGAAAGTGGGTCAAATAGGCACAAAGTCAAAAGGCAAATATCAAACAAAAGGCCAAAGTCACCACCCGAGGGGAACGAACAAAATCTGCACCACCGACGTCTGCCGCTCCGGCCGGAGGGGACAGTTCTCTGCAGAAGTCCAGCCTGCGTTGGCAGTTAGAGCAGAGCCCGCGGAGCACACCGGGCAGGCCCAGGGCGCTCTGCGCGGTGTTCCTGGGCCCGCGTACGTACACGCGTGTCAAAGGGCGGTGCTCTCAGACTCCTCCTCCGAGTCCCTCTTCCCCGTCTCCGAGCGGCGCCGCACCTGCTCCAGGGGGCTCAGGCGGAGCGTCGACCCAAGCTCTACGTGGATGGAGGGGACTTCGAAGTGGGCGAGATCTGGAAGTTGGCAGAGAGAGAGGTGACTGAAAAGGGGCTCAGCTAAGGAGACGCGATGGCGAGCAGCTAGTCAGCGTTAGGAAGCGGCAGCGGATCGGCCACTGGGGGCCCAGTCGGTTTGGGGGCTGGGGGAAGCGTTACATTGCAGCTTCGAGTCTGGGTTGGGCCCCTTGCTTCTACCAAGCCAGCCTGTGGGACCAGCGTCCGGATCCGGCTGGGGCGGCTCAAGGGCAGTTAGGACAGCATCTGGTGCCTGCCGCACTCTGCCTCTGGGCCGTCCCAGCCACAGCGTCCAGGGATTTCGGGGTTGCACTGTTTTCTAAAGCCTGCAGGCACGGGGTACCAGGCAGTGGGAAAACCCTGAGATTCACGGCGTCCTCTAAGGCTGTAAGCAGTACCCTTCGGTTGGCTGAAGGGGCCAGGAGGGGTTCCCTCAGGAGCCAGGCAGGAGTTGCAGTGAACAGTTTTTTCCCCAACTGTAGGAAAACCCCATCTCTCAGCCCTCAGGAAGCTGCTCACTTAGGGGTACAGCCTCCTTGGGGGCACTAAAAGGTCATCGTTCCTGGGGGATGATCAGGAAAATGGACCTGAGATGAAGGGCTCGGTGTCTGTGGGTCGGGCACCCTGAGCTGGCAGAGGTGAGTCCTGTGATGCAGCAGCTCCGCAGAGCGGGCGCGTGTACGAGGCCCCGGAGCGGTGCATGCAAGGCCCCGGAGCGGTGCGTGCGAGGTCCTGGAGACATGGGTACGAGGCCCCGGAGCTGTGCTGCAGGGGCGGGTAGCCTCTTGCTCCGGGGGCTGCAGAAGGCTCACGGGAGCCCAGAGCCAGGACCCTGGGCCCTCTGTCCTCAGCCGTGCGACCCTGTTCCCGGCCTGCTCAGCTTTGCCTCCACTTAGCCTGGCCGGCTACCTGGGCCTGGAGCAGCCCTCCAGGGCACTGAAGAAGCGAACCTAGGAGGGGAGCAGCCTGGGCCAGAACTGGGAGGTGGGATTTTTATTGGTTTCTTAGTTTTTGTTTTTCGTAAAATAAACATTCAGCCCAAAGAATGCCATACCAAGTAGACAGACAGACATTTGGACAGGGTCCTAAAAGACACTATACAAACACATAAGTTCTCAAACAAAGGACTTCCTCTCTCAGTGCAACCCCTGGTTCTCAAAATGTCATTCCAGCCTGTCTTCACTGGGCTGGAGCAGAGAGGGTCTGCGGCTCAGCTCAGCCAGTGCTCCTGCTCCTCCTGCTCCAGAGGATGGTCAGGCCTCGGTGCTGCCTGTGTCCCGCCCTCACTGCTGGGCCATCCCTGGGTGCCCCATGGGGGCTACTGCGGGCCTGGGGCCCACCCCACCTCCAGGCTGCATTCTCTGTTGGGTAAGACACAGGCCCTCTGACTTGGAGTCCAAATCCCATCCCTGTCACTAGACGGAGTATAACCTTGGACAAGTTCTCACCTTCCCTGTGCCCAGGGGTCCTGAGGCAGAGCATGGGAAGAAGGCCCAGCCCAGAACAGGTCAGAGTGGAGCTGCTTGGCTGTGACCCTGGTTGTCCCCGCAGGGAGCCCTGACGGGAAGAAGCCGCACTGACCTGGGGGAGTGGGGCGCGTGTGTTAGACCTGTCTGCACGGGCCCATCCCTGCAGCTCTCGGGACAGCCACCGAGGGCCCTCCTCTGATTTGCTCAGGCAACCCCTTCTTACTGAGGCACAAACACCTCGTTGGTTTCTTCGCCGCTTTCGTGTTCTTGCCTCGGTTTTACTTTTGAGCATCTGCTCTTTACAGGAGACCAGGCAGACACTGGCTTACTGTTCCCGAAATATTTACCGAGTTGGGAAAGTGAGTGCAGTGTGCACTCTAACACTAGGGCTGCTTGGGATTCGCCAGCGGTCAGCCTGGAGGAAGGCGGCTGGGCTCCCTGTCTGAGAACAGAGATCCCCTAATGCACCGTCACACGAGACGGGCTGCAGCCTGCAGGGGGGAGGCTGCACCCACCCCTGGGCAGCCTTTGGTCGAACATGTCCCTAAGCCAGGGTGCAGGTGAGCCACTGTCCCGGGACCCTGGGCACAGCCACCTTCACCAATGACAAAGGTACGTCACGTGAAGAACAGGCCTGTTATCCCTTCCATTCTAAACCCCAGGGAGGGGGAGGGGCGTTAGACTAGGGGGCTGGTAACAGGCGGGGAGCAGAAGAGCTCAGCCTCTTTGCCTGGCTTTCTCCCCCAGCTCCTAAGAGCAAGAAAAAAAGACGAAAAAAAAAAAAAAAAAAAAAAAACCTGCCAGTGATCCCAGAAAGCTAGAGGAGCTCAGGGCCTGCAGCGCCCGCTGAGCCGGGCGGCGGGAAGCGGCCATGCAGGCGGCAGCCACATGCAGGGTGCGAAGCAGAGGCCGTGGCCGACTCGGGCGGGGCCGGGGCGAGGCTGGGGCCGCTTACCCTGAACATCCCCTCACACGTATCCGACACTGCGGCACTCATGTCACACAGCTGCAAGGACACAACGACAGGGTCGGAGGGAGGAAGAAACACGACAGAACAAGAACGCGACAGTAACCATGCCGAGTGCACGGCCCGGTGGCCGCACCAGGTCGTTCCTGCGGCTGCTGCGGCTCCGAGGCCTGGACGTGCCAGGACAGGACAGTCTGCTGCCAGAGAACATGGACACAGGACAGGGCCGGGCGTCACGCCCTCTACAGGGCAGCCGCTGGGAAGCTGGTGCCGTGGGGAGGGGTCCTTACAGTTCTGCCCTGGCTGTGGGGGCACCGCCTGTCTCTCAGCATTTTCTGTGGCCGACATTTGCCCCCAAATTTCTCCTCGTTCTGTTATCTCAGTTTCTCCTCAGTGAGAGCCGTAGTTCATTCTGTTGCTTCCCAAATCAACACTACCTGTGTCCCCTCCTTGGGGTAACTGCAGCAGTTGGCAGTCCCCTAGACTCCTCGGGTGACCACAAGCTCTGGAGTGTGGCCACGGGCCCCGAGGGCAGTGGGCCTCTGCTCCTCCCACTGGGGCTCACCGAAGACACACATATACCACGAACCACTGGTGGGGAATGGTACTCGGTGCTCTCTATCGTCTGTCAAGAATTTCCTTAATTTATAAGCCTCTGGGAAGAGGACAGCAGTTGTACCTTCAGCATTAATCATATCCCCAAACAAGCAACCAGACGGCTGCTCCCCGCACTGTTTAAACCTCCTGACCCATCACACACCCAGCCCTCCATTGGATTAGACTTCCCACTGGCAGCACAGAGCTGCACCCTCTGGCTCCCCCTGCTGTCCAGTCAAGGGAAGGCCACCACTTCTGCAGCAGGATGTGAGGATGATGCTGTGCACCCCCCTGCGTGGCCCTGGGCTGTGTGCACATCTGTGTGGTGTGTGTGATGTGTAGTGTGTGTGTGTTGGGGGGTTTCCATCTGCAGTTGCCTTGCCTTCTGCTACAGCATGTGCTCAGCCCTTCTGCCTATGAAGCGGGGCCTGTCTCTGGTCTGAGACTCCGCTGACATGTGACCTGCTTCCCCCGCGTGACCTGCTTCCCCCACAGGTGACCTGCTTCCCTGCCAGAGGAAAATGCTGGGCAGATTTCAGTGGTTGCCACAAATATGCCGACTTCTAATCCCATGCTCAAGGTCTGGACAGATCTTTCAAAATGTCCTCTTCTTGCCCAGCTGGTGTGGCTCAGGGGTGAAGCATGGACCCATGCACCAGGAGGTCCCCGGTTTGACTCCCAGTCAGGGCACATGCCTGGCTTGCAGGCTCAATTCCCACCAGGGGGTATGCAGGAGGCAGCCAATCCATGTTTCCCTCATCATGGCTGTTTCTCTCTCTCTCCCTCTCCTTTCCTCTCTCTGAAATCAATAAAAACATATTTTTAAAAAGTTTCAAAATGTGCCCTGGCCAGTTTGGCTCAGCGGTTAGAGCGTCGGCCTGCGGTCCGGAGAGACCCGGGTTTGGTTTCCGCTAAGGGCACGTACTTCGGTTGTAGTTTGTCCCCGGCCCTGGTTGGTCGTGCGGGTGGCAGCCACTCGATGTGTCCCTTTCACGTCGATGTTTCTCTCTCTCTCTCCCTTCCTCTCTCTCCCTCCCACTCTACCTGAACAAAAACTGGAAAAATATCCTTGGGTGAGGATAAAAAAAAAAAAAGTTTCAAAATGTGTGTGCTTATGATTTCACGCTTACACATTTTTCTGGGGTGGGAGTGGGGATGGGGGTGGGGATGGGAAATAGGAAAAAGCTCCATCTTTGAATTTAAATTTAAAACAAAACTAAATTCAGCCATTGTGGACTTGTCCAATTAGCTCCTCTAAGAACCAAGGGGACACACATCTTTTCTGAATCTGACCCGTTTCTAAATATATATTGCTAGAAATACATTTTTCTAATTAGGCTTATTTAATACCCAAAAATGTCTTTGGTTCTTCGCATCTTTTCTCAAGACCTGGGTTTGTACCTGTTTTGACACTTAGGCGCTATCCAGGCAGCCACAGTCACCCCTGCCGCCAGCCTCTCCCCAGGACCGCTCCAAAGACCTCGGGGCACCGGCCCCAAATTAGGAACCGAAGCAGAGCCCTGGGCCGCGGGCATTTGAGTGGGAGAACCCCTTAAGAAGCCCCTCTGCAGGACATTGGGGATCCATCCCAAACTGCTCCCCACTGGCTTGTGGGGGCATCTAAGGAGATCATCTTGGAAGCTACATACGGCATCAGCACAGCCGGTCAAACAGGGGCGTGTCGGCCAGCAGGGGCGCCAGCCGCGGCCCCACGCCACTCGTTTTGCTCAGGTGCGTGGGAACATCTGAGGACGCGGAGGCCTGCTTACCTGTAGACATGCTTTCCCCGGGGGACATGCCGTCGAGCACGGGGTGCTCCGTGGACTGCGGACTGGAGGCGGAGAGGCTCCCTGTGGGGGGCTGAGGCGGCGGCAGGGTGGGTCTCTGCCGGGGCTTAGGGGTGGGCCGCGATTTGGTTAAAGTGCTCACGAAGCTGGAAGGAGAGGCCAGAGGGGGCGCTGCGGCAGCCGGGGAGAGCTGGCCCGAGGCCAGGGGGTACCCTGGAGGGTAACTCAGTCCGTAGGGTGACGGGGTGCTCGGTGGCGTGGGAGACAGGCTGAGCGGGCACGGCTGGCCGGTGGACTGCTCAGTCACAGCGCCCGGCTGGCCAAAGGGGACCTTGGGTGGAATTGGTGCCAGCTTCTTGGAAACTGGAAGAGAAAACACAGCGCAGCAACACACGGTTGTTCAGTGAAGCCATGGTCTGCGTGGCCTATGGGCACCCCTTCACCACCTCCCACCCCTCGCCACCCAGGGCCTGGCACTCACAGAGTAGGCAATAGAGTTTTTAAAAATTTACCTAGAATTGCAAGTTTTCATATCTTCCCATCTGTTCACTAATTTCTCCTCTGTTTCTCTGGATTCCTGCCATGAGCCACACACACAGATACACACACACGCACAGATACAGATACACACGCACACATGCACACACACATGCACACAAACATGCACACGCAGACACACATGCAAACACACACACACAGATACACACACACGCACAGATACAGATACACACGCACACATGCACACAGACACATGCACACACACGCATGCGCACACATGCAAACACACACACACAGAGCCAAGCTGCAGAACAAATGTCCCCTCCACAGGCAGTGGCTGACTCCCTGGGTTTTTACCCCTTCAGGGTGGCGGAGGGCACTGGGCGCACGGAGGGAGAGCTAGTCAGTGACGCAGGGTGCAAGAGGACAGCTGGGGTTCAGCTGGTAACCCTGGACCCCGGACAGGATGACTGCCCTTAAAACAGGAAGCTCTCACATTTGGCTGAACCTGCCCAGTGGTCAAACACATAGACCCCAGAAGCCTTACACCTCCTGTTTGTCCGCGTCCATCCCCCCATGCTGTGTGGACCCCAGCGCCTCCTGTCTGTCTCCGCCCATTCCCCCATCCTGTGTGGACCCCAGCGCCTCCTGTTTGTCCCCGCCCATCCGTCCATCCTGTGTGGACCCCAGAGCCTCCTGTCTGTCCTCGTCCACCCCCCATCCTGTGTGGACCCCAGTGCCTCCTGTCTGTCCCCGTCCACCCCCCATCCTGTGTGGACCACAGTGCCTCCTGTCTGTCCCCGCCCATCCCCCCATCCTGTGTGGACCCCAGTGCCTCCTGTCTGTCCCCGTCCATCCCCCCATCCTGTGTGGACCCCAGTGCCTGTCTGTCCCCGCCCATCCCCCATCCTGTGTGGACCCCAGTGTCTCCTGTCTGTCCTCGTCCACCCCCCATCCTGTGTGGACCCCAGAAGCTCAGAGCCTCCTGTCTGTCCCCGCCCATCCCCCCATCCTGTGTGGACCCCAGCGCCTCCTGTCTGTCCTGCCCATCTACCCCCACCCTGTGTGGACCCCAGCGCCTCCTGTCCGTCCCCACCCATCCCCCCACCCTGTGTGGACCCCAGCGCCTCCGGTCCGTCCCCGCCCATCCCTCCATGCTGTGTGGACCCCAGTGCCTCCTGTCTGTCTCCGCCCATCCCCCCATCCTGTGTGGACCCCAGCGCCTCCTGTCTGTCCCCGCCCATCCCCCCATCCTGTGTGGACCCCAGCGCCTCCTGTCTGTCCCCGCCCATCCCCCCATCCTGTGTGGACCCCAGTGCCTCCTGTCCGTCCCCGCCCGCCCCCACCCTGTGTGGACCCCAGCACCTCCTGTCCGTCCCCGCCCATCCCCCCACCTTGTGTGGACCCCAGCGCCTCCTGTCCGTCCCCGCCCGCCCCCACCCTGTGTGGGCCCCAGCGCCTCCTGTCCGTCCCCGCCCGTGCCCACCCTGTGTGGACCCCTGCGCCTCCTGTCTGTCCCCGCCCATCCCCCCATCCTGTGTGGACCCCAGCGCCTCTTGTCTGTCCCCACCCATCCCCCCATGCTGTGTGGACCCCAGTGCCTCCTGTCCGTCCCTGCGCGCCCCCATCCTGTGTGGACCCCAGCACCTCCTGTTCGTCCCCGCCCATCCCCCACCCTGTGTGGACCCCAGCGCCTCCTGTCCGTCCCCGCCCGCTCCCACCCTGTGCACAGGCCTGCTGCCGTGTTCTAAGCACAGCACCCTCCGCATTTGCTCCACTCCCCTTTTCACTTACTTGCTCCTGCTAAAGGATGACAACTACATTATACGCTTAACTGGAAAATGAACCGGAAGGATGACAAATGGAAACATTCGGGGCAAAGGTCTTGAGGAAGTGATCACTGATGTCAGAGTGACACGAAGGCTGACTATGGGCACCACTGATTCCAGAAGGAACGGTCCTTCAGGCCCTGCAGGAGGCGTCGGGGACCCCCCCCCCCCCCACGGAACAAAATCCATTCTAATCATGCCTCCTCGGGTCCTGGCCCCTCAGTATGCAGCGGAGACCAGAAAGGACATGTTCTCCGGGTCCCGCCAACATGGGCTCAGTTCCTCCGTCTTACCCACTGTCTGCCCTGGGCAACCCCTGTAAACCTTGTCCGCGGCGCCGCCACAATGAATGGGGCCGTGTATGTAAAGCACCACGCGGCCCTGACTTGATAAACCCCTTCCAGCGCTGCTGGCTGGTGAGGACGCCCTGCCACCAGCTGGAAGGCCGGGGAGACCCCAGGGTCAGGCTGGAACTCGTCTCCCCTAAATGAGCTGAGAGGGAGGAGAGTGGGGCACCATGAGGTCTGTGATGACAGTGACGCTTCTGGGTGGTCACAGGACAAGGCCATGATGTCAAGACCGAGGGGTTAAGAAAAAGCTGTGTGTGCGGTTAGTGGGCGACGGGGGAGGGTGGCGAAGAGGGGTATCGAGATGATGACTGAGCTGAGCGTCCCCTGGGAGAGGCCCCGCGTCACCAGGCGGCTCCGAGAGGCCCACAGCGCTGTGGGCGCCCACAGGCCCGTTACACAGGAGGAAGCTGAGGGCTGGATCAGGAGCGCTGACTCCTTAGACAGAGGATGGCTCAGCCATCCCTCTGCATGTGGGGCTGGGGAGGGTTCCGGCCTCGAACTCAAACATGGCCAGAGGACTACATCGAGGCCCCAAGGAGGGCCTGTGGGTGCGGAAGAGGAACCCTGGATGCTGCCATCCCCCTGCCACCGCTGTGCCCACCTCCTGCGTGTGTGGGAGGTGCCCCGTGTGTGGGAGGGGCCCCGTGTGTGGGGTGCCCCGTGTGTGTGGGGTGCCCCCTGTGTGTGGGGTGCCCCGTGTGTGGGAGGGGCCCCGTGTGTGGGAGGGGCCCCGTGTGTGGGGGGTGCCCCGTGTGTGTGGGGTGCCCCCTGTGTGAAAGGTGCCCCGTGTGTGGGGTGCCCCGTGTGTGTGGGGGTTGCCCCGTGTGTGGGAGGTGCCCCGTGTGTGGGGTGCCCCGTGTGTGTGGTGCCCAGTGTGGGGGTGCCCCATGTGTGGGGGTGCCCCATTTGTGGGGGGTGCCCCGTGTGTGGGAGATGCCCCATTTGTGGGGGGTGCCCCGTGTGTGGGCTGCCCCATATGTATGGTGCCCCATGTGTGGGAGATGCCCCGTGTGTGGGAGATGCCCCCTGTGTGGGGGGTGCCCCGTGTGTGGGGTGCCCCGTGTGGGGGGTGCCCCGGGGAGACAAGGTGCCCTAGCAGCACTGCCCTGTGGTACGTCCACAGTCACCTCTCCAGAGGCTGCACCTGCCACTGTTGCCTCCCCTGAGCTGTGCACACTGCGGGGCCCAGTGGCTGTGCAGAAGGCTGAAGGCATGGCCAGGGTGGGCAAGAAGCGGCTGGGACCAGGCCTGTCCCGGTCCTGGAGCCAGAGCCACGCCTAGACGGTGGAGAGGCCGGAACTGAGACACATGAAACAGTTACCACTTGAAGGAATTTAAAGGCTTTGCAGAGCAATGGCCTCAGGTGACAACACAGAGCAGGCCGAGCAGGTGTCCCCTGCAGCTCCCACCACGAGCTTTGGGGAGTCATTTCGGAGAGAATAACTGGGCCTTTGACAGTGGGTCCTGTGGCGGATCCTGGGTTGGGCGGATCAGGGGTTAGCGCAGGCATTCTCTGAACTTTGAGAACATGAATCTCGAAGGCAGGGATCCTGTGCCGGCAATCCAATCCCCTCCTCTGTCACACTCTGCAAAGCAACCCCAGGGCAGGCAGCACACAGCACCCTAAATGATGGCGGGGCACCTGGCAGGGATGTGGACAGCACATGGCCTCTGGGCAGTGATCCTGCAGAGACGTCTTGGTGCACAAAAAGAAATACCTTATACACACCCCTAGCGAGCCCACTGTCAAATGAGGAAACTGAGGCACAGTGATAAAATAATCCTTCTTGGAGTTGGTCAACTTCCAAAACCTCGAATGCATAGATGACTGTTTCACTAAGCCACACGGTGTCCAGGGACCCAGCTGAGTGCCTTCAGGCAGCGGACGGCTATCTCTGGCCTGAGACAGGCGTGGGGGTGGCGCCAGGTGACGTACCTTTCCGCAGGGTGTGAGGGCTCTGGTCTGCAGGCGGCTGGCTAGGGCTGGTGCCTGGTTGTGTCCCTGGTTGCGTCCCCGCACAGGGTGCCCCCTGGCTGGAACCCGGACTTCCCTTCTGCCCAGATCCCGGAGAAAGTTCCTTGCTTTTAGAAGCGCTGAAACAGAAGGACGAGAGAAGCTTGGACTTGGGAACTTCAGCAGCAGCACTGCAGACTGTAACATGAGAATCTCGGCCGGCTCAGGTCTGTCCCGCTCAGGTCTGTCCCCGCTCAGGTCTGTCCCCGCTCAGGTCTGTCCCTGCTCAGGTCTGTCCCCGCTCAGGTCTGTCCCGCTCAGGTCTGTCCCGCTCAGGTCTGTCCCCGCTCAGGTCTGTCCCGCTCAGGTCTGTCCCCGCTCAGGTCTGTCCCTGCTCAGGCCCTTCTTTTTTTTTTTAATCCTTGCCCGATGGCAGAGTGAGGGGAGAGACACATCGACTAATTGCCTCCCACACAACCCCTACCAGGGCCGGGGACTGAACCACAACCAAGGTACGTGCCCTTGACCGAAATTGAATCCGCAACTCTTCAGGCCATGGGCCAATGCTCCGACCTCTGAGCCAAACCAGCAAGGGCATCAGGCCGTTCTTAAAGTCCTCAAGATGACCCTAGTGGTGGCCATCCCTTCTTGGGGCTCTGACGGCCTGGACCCTATTTCCTCCTCAGTGTGGCATTCAGTGGCAACTTCCTGTCCACGCCTCTGCCCTCTCTCTGCAGGAGACCAGGAGCAACGGGCGGCAGGGCCCTGAGCAGCCCGGTCCTGTGATCCTGGGATTCCCGGACTCTGAGCCGGGACCCTGCGTGCTCCCATCCGCACCCACGGCGTACAGAGCGAGAGGGCCTGTTGGTGTCGGTGTGCTGAGTGAGGGCTAGGACTCGGGTCCCTGCTGGGCACAGGGCCATGGTGCTCCAGCTCTCCAGCTGCCTTCCCTGAACGCCTGTAACACCCCCAAGCAGGGGAGGAATTTGGGGGCCCATCCTCAAACTCAAGAGGTCCCAGCAAATGGTAGGGTTGAAACAGAGCCTGGCTGTGCTCTCGAATATGAGCCAGTTCAAGAGCCAGTCTTCCAGGTATGGGGGGGGGCGGTCAGCGTCAACAACACTGAGGGCCTCTGGAGTCCCTTCAATTAATAAAGGGACACCCCGAGTCACCAGTCCTAAAGAGGGTTCACCCTTCACTGTGGCTCGTTCTCAGGCATTCTCCTAAGGAAACAGCACATGTTGAAAGACTTCCCGGTCATACTCCATCCCACAGACCAGGAGCAGCTAATAAATGGCCGACTCCTCGCTCCTGACCACCCCGTGGCCCTCCGTATTCCGCCTCCCCCGAGGGCTCTAGCTCGTTTTCCCCTTAATGCTGCAGGAAGCCCCGAAGGAATCAGGGAGGCGCCCTGAGAGCTGGGAGCTGTCTGTCGTCCTTGCTGGAACCTGCCTGGGGTCTGAGGCCCTCACTCAGGAAATGGAGAGGCAGGAAACCGAAATCCTTCGCCATTGTCATTTCTTTCCCACAAAAGCAGCAATAGCCCATTTCTTCCCTGAATTTGTCTAGAAACGCCAAATATTATAGAGCTAGGAATACGCTGCTCCTCCCACCGAGGTACGGTAAGGAAGGGAGGGGCCTGGGCCGGAACAGCCAAGTTCAACTCCTCTTCCCCACGTGGAGGGATGAAGGGAAGGCCACACTCGAGGTCGAGGTCCGTGCCCCTCTCGGGAGAGTGTCACACCACACCTGGGTAACGCCCCAAGGAAACACCTGACTCATCAGAGGCCTGGAGGAGCAGCAGCGCATTCTCTGCTCCGTTACAGCGACCGCAGCACCAACCTGCACCTCGCTTCACACTGTTCTCCTTCAGGCCTAAGGTGACCAGGCACTCAGGCATTAACGCCAACCAGCTCTCCACCCTTCCGTCCATATCTGCCTCCTCCATCAGGAGGAGGGGGAAAGACAATAATCAAGCAACAAAAGAAAACACAAAACCAGCAAACAAAAGAAATGCTTCTGGTTGGGTAAGAGACTCTTCTTCCTGCTGGACAAGGATCTAGGGACCTCAAAGCCAGCTCATCCTTCTTCCTCCCTCCCACCTGTCCACTTCCCCACTGCAGACAGGTCTTCACCTGCGACGCCGGGCTCCTCTCCAGCACAGGTGCAGCTGACCCAGTGGGCGAGGTGGGATGCAAGGTGGTTATTAGGAGCACTGGATGGATAAAGTGTTTCAACGTGGTTGAGGACAGGTTAGTTTTGGGGAGCATGACTCAGTGAGCTGGGATGCCCAGGGCCAGGAAACAGAGTTTGGGGTTGGAGTTAATGCCTAACAGATAAGGTGCAGAGGCTGAGCCAGGCTCGAGAGAGCCCTCAGCCTTGAGGGGAGAGGGGCAGGGGGATGGACAAGCCACAGGGAGGGATGGGCCTGCCATCCTGAGGGGAAGGGGAACCATGACAGGAATCCGGCCACTGGAGGAAACACCCTCTGGGCGGGAAATGTCCAGAAAAAAGAACACACAAAGAAACATAAGAGCAATGGAACACTGGCTTGCACTGGGAGGGATCCGTGTGGTCAGAGAGATATGGACTCCGTGTGGCCAAGACAGATATGGACTCTGACACGCAGAGGAAGGCCACAGGACTGGTCGCTTGGGAGAAAGAGACGCGTGGGCAGGGGCCATGGTGCTCCAGCAAGGGGACTGACCTTTACAGTGATCCGAAGCAGTGGGCAGTGTTCCCTGGCCAGGAGGTTCTGCCGGGCCTCCCATCCAGAACATCCCGGGACACCTCGGAGCCAGGGGAACCCACCTTTGTCAAATGTTGTTGGGCACCCGTCTTCAGTGATGAGATGGGAAATCGGAATGCAGCCAATGTCTGCACAGGGAGCCTTGGCAGCAAAGCTCCTGTTCATCTACTTCCTTCGGTAGCCTCTCCGCCCCCCGCCCCACCCTCAGCTGCTGCTTCCCCCATGCTCGCTCCCCTGACCCAGCCCTCTGGGGACCTGGGCCTCAGGAGTCCCCAGCCAGGGCCAGCTCCTCATGTCCTCTGCACTCAGCAGCACCCAAGCACTTCCGGTATCAGTTCCCTTCTCCCAAACTCTGTTCCCTTTCCCTCCATTATTCTCCCATTTCACAGGAAAATACTTTCTACTCATTAAAGGGAAAAAAAAATGTCTGCAGTCCTCCATTTGGGGTGCGTGTGTGTGTGTGTGTGCGTGTGTGCATGTGTATGTGAGTGTGTACGTGTATGCATGTGTGTATGCATGTGTATGTGAGTGTGTACATGAATGTGTGTGTGCGTATGTGTGCACGTATATGTGAATGTGTGTGTGCACGTGAGTGTGTACGTGAATGCATGTGTGCACGTGTGTATGCGTGCATGCACATGTGTTCATGTGTGTATATGTGTGCACATGTATGAATGTGTATGTGTACGAGTGTGTGCACGTGAGTGTGTATGTGCATGGGTGTGCATGTTCACGTGTATGTGTATGTGTGTGTGCATGTGTGCATGTGTGAGTGTGTACAAGCGTGTGTGTGTGCGTGTATGCATGTGTGCATGCGTGTGCATGCATGTGCATGTGTGAATGTGTGAATGTGTACGTGTGTGCGTGCGTGTATGTGTGTGTGTGCATATGTGCATGTGTGAGCAAAGACTGGGTGAAAGTTTCAGCCTCTTCAAGTCTCCCGCGGTGTCCCAGCAGTGACCCCAGAGGAGCGCTGAGTGCAGGGACGTTTGCTTTGGTGTGGCTTCCCTAGTTCTCTGAATTTCTGTTTGAGAACAGGTCGAAATGAACAAACAGCAAAGTAGTTCCCACCTCTAGAAACCCCTATGACCACACCCTGTCAAGGGCAGGTACAGCCTCCTCCCGCTGGACCCTGGGGAAGACCTTGTGCCTCAGCCATTTGTGAGTATTTGCTGGAATGTATGCACCTTAAAGGCACAGATCACATCTTCCCTTTTGGATGGACACGGTTCTCCCCAAATGTTCACTGAACTGGTGATGGAATGAGATTGTTCTCTCTTCGTTTCCCCTGGGAGAATGGAAAACCACCACGCAGCCTGCTGCAGAGGTCACCAGAGGTCACCAGGCCAGCATGACCATGTACCTTCACTCCTTCCCGACTGGCACCCACGTTAGCAGTAAAAATGGCCCCTACAGATCTAAAGGTAGAGGAGAGAAAAGGAGAAATATTGGAGAGCTAAACTGCAAATTCGGGAAATTGTCACGGCACAGGAAGGGGAAGTGGAGACCTGGGAGCGGAGATGCCTCACACTGCATTAGCAAGCTGCTCCCTGACCCGTTCACTGTTGGCTTGGGGCTGCTCCTCTTGGAAAGCCTGGCCTTTATCTGATAATTTGGGGAGCTGTGAATGACTTACGGGGTGCCAGCATGATGCAGAAAGCCAACATGAATGCTTAGAAATGGGGCGGGGGTGCTCCAAAGTGCAGTGAGCCCGGCCACCCTCTGCCGTGGAAGCAGCCTGTCCCGGGCTTACCTGGTCCGCTCAGCCCCAGGCTGGAGGCCCAAGCCGGATGGAGAAAGCGAGGGCACCGCGGGGTCATCGGGGGGCTGCTCCAGGAGCGGTGAGGGCAGAGGCGCTGCCAGCTCTTCGGGAGGGGCGGGGGGATGCGTGGAGGGCGGGGCACACGACCCTTTCCGGCCTGCCGAGGAGCCTCTTCGCGCCACCCAGGACGTATCCATCACCCTCACGCCCATGCTGGTGAGGGACACAAAGACACCTGCTTATCCACGAAGGACAGCAGCGGCTCCCTCCCCCACGAAGCGCACACATTCAAGCAGGTTATGTTGGAACAGCAGTGCAGCCTTAGCACCCTCCTGGGCCCAGGGGAGTGAGGGGCACGGGCGGGGCTCCGCTGCCCAACAGGCCACACCTGGAGCCTCCCCTGCCCCTGGCCTCACCCCACCGGGCAGCTGCGCTTCGCCCTCTGCCAAAGCCAGCTGGTCTCTCAGTGCAGAATGCAGCCTCTCGGGGGCACTCACTCCTCCCAGGCGGGAGACGCAGGTGAGCAGGACAGGGACAAGGGCAGCAGGAGACTAGAGCAAGGCACAACCATCAGGAGACACCTAATAGCCATCCCTTGTCACTTGCCGTCTAGAGCACAGAGCCGAGTCAGGATGCCAGTGTTAGCCCCAGGACCTGGCCAAGCTACAACCTCCACAGGCCACACCCACTTGTCTACACTGCAGAGAAAGGGCAGATCATGCCCACAGTCACCCTCTGCTCCAGTTCCGTTCAATGACGGGAACAGTTGGCTTCAAGTCAGTCGGCCAAGCAACCAGACAGGACATGTCCGCCCTCGGGCAGAGCTCACTAGGCGTAGCTCTAGTTTTCAGACTGAACATGGCCTGCAGCTACCCGAGGATACTGTACCTTTGGATTTTCCTAAGGCTGCAGGGACAGAAACATACAGATATTAGTGTCAAAAAACTATGCGTCCTTTGGACATACAGGTTGTCTCTTGTCAAGGTCAGGGTCTCAGCTTCTATTGTGCCAAGAAATTGTTTCAATTTTGTCGGTCTCTTAGTTAAAGCGACTCTTCTATTTGTATGGGTGAAAAAAATCCTGTCCTACCAAGCCCCCAGGTGGACAAAGAGAAGCTGAAGAGCTGGTATTGGTGCGCGTGGGGCGGGGGTGGGCAGGGAAGAACTGGTGTCATCAGGGAGCAAACAAATTGATGGGAGGACAGTGGTCATCTGCGTGCTTCGAAGGGCCACGGTTTAGGAGGTGATGGAGACCCTTCCCTCGGCTAGGAGGTGACTGGAACCACAGTGCACAGGCAAGGCCCTCACGGACGAACGCGAGAACTAGTGTTTCTAGTATTAAGGGCAGACAGCATTCACTCAGGGAGAAAAGTGCTCCCAGCCAGCGTCGGTTGCTACCAGGTGCACGCGCAGCGGGGTCCACGGAGAGCCTGTTCTCACGTCACCTCCCTGGTCAGAGGCATGGAGCTGTTACCCCATGGAATCCGCCTTCCTGAACGTCACATTTACCTTGTAGATGCATGGCAAGATTTTTTAATCCTCACTTGAGGATATTTTCCCATAGAGTAGGAGGGAGAGAGAGAAACATCGACGTGAGAGAGACATCGACTGACTGGCTGCCTCCCGCACGACCCTGACTGGGACCAAGGACCAAACCGTAACCCAGGTACGAGCCCTTGACCAGAATCGAACCCGTGACTCTTTGGTCTTTGGGCTGACGCTCTAACAGTTCAGCCAAACAGGCCAGGGCAGCAAGATTTTTTTAAGAAAGGGGTCAAGTTTGGAGATTGATGGTAGCTGGTGGGTTTGGGTCCTTTGAGAAAATATGCCCTGGAGTGAAGCCTGCTGTGAGGTACACAGTAAGGGAATGGAGTACATGCTGAGCACCCCAGGACGGGACAGCTTCCTGACACTCCTGCCTCTGCAGGGTCCCGGTACCTCTGCACGTCTGGTGTCCCTGTTGATACGGCTCACCTCCCTTCGATGAGGTACCTTGGGGGTGGGGTCAGTCTCTTTCCAGGACCCACTAGCTTTCAAGTCATCTTGGGTCTAAGGACCCTCCACCAATAAATAAGCACCTTCTATAGGAAATCCAGACTCACTCTTGGAGGCCACCCAAAATCTGGAACAGGGTCCAGCTGCACCCCCTGATATCTAAAGTGAGCTGCAAGGAAGTATCAAACGATGCTCTGGGGCTTCAGGACTTTTTAGGATGCAAAGAGCAAGAAGCAGGGGAAGGGAGCTGATGCCACGCCGTGGCCATGGCTGGCGAGACGGCAGGCATGCCAGACGTCTCCCGGGGTAGCCGACAGAGGAGCCCTGAGGATGTTAGGTTTTGCCCTGTTTTCTCTTCCTTACAGATTCTCTTTTGCTTAGAAAGCCCTTTCCCACTGGTGGGGTGGAGGAGAGGGAGAGGAGAGGCATGGGCTTCAGGATCCATCTGGTGGGGTGTGCCTTCTACTCCCAATGGCATCTCCCAACATCAGCAACCTCCAACGCCGGGCTACCTGGTGATCTCCTGGTTTACCAAGAGAAGGAGCCGGCGAGGACACAGTGTATGAACAGAGTGCGACCTGCTAGGTGTCAGTGGCAAAAAGTCAGCCACCAAGAAGTAATAGCTGAACATCACTTGTGCCTCTGCAGAGACTCTTTGCTGATGCAATCACCACCTCTCACCTGCAAGAAGGTTCTTCCGGGAGGCAGCTGTCCTGCTCACTGTGAGCATGCATCAGATGTTCATGGATATTTTCAGAGCAAGGACAGGAGTGAGGGTGAGGAGACAAGCAGGGGGTTCAGAGTTCTTCCTGCTCATCAATGGGGTCCCCGTGGGGGAGGCCAGGTGACGAATGCTCACCTTGGCAAGGCAGGCCCCTTTAACCCCTCCCAGTCTCCCAGGACCTTATATTTGTATGGAACCTATCCTAAGCCACACTTTGTATTTTTCATGAGATTGTATCTTGGAACAGATTCTGAAATAGTCCAAGCCTCAGGACCCAGCTAAACCATTCCCTGACGTAGTAAAGCTTCCTCCTCATCTCCAGAATGAGGCTGATGCCACTCATCCCATTTCAGCACTTCCATGAAGGCATTTGTGAATGACCGAGTGCTAAGATGCATTTCCCACGGCCCCGGGCCATTGCCTGGTGGAGGAAGCCCAGTGGCCAGGCAGTGTGTTGTGGTGGTGAGAGCGACGGGAGACACCGGTCTGTCTAGTCACACCAGTGGAATTTCATGGGGTCGACCAGTTGGAGATGCAGAGAATCATGTGACATCTCGGTGGCGGGGAAATAAAGCCCTGGTAGCTGGATAGTGTGGAGCTGGAGTGGCAGCCCGGTGAAAGGGTGACCCCACACTCTGTCCTGCTCACCCCGATTCCTCTAGGGAGCAGCACAGGACTGGGGGCAAGAGCATGAGCTTTGGTGTGTGAATCCCATATTTCCTTACTACTGACTGTGCGATATGGACGAGCTACTGCCATCTAGCCTCCCCTGAGCACCCTCTGTAAGACGGGGGCAGCACCACCCCCTTCTCGTAGGGCTGTTGTAAAGAGAGAAGTGTGCGCAGATTACTTGGCATCCACTAAGAGATCAGGAAGGGGTGGTCTTGACCATGATGATGCTCTGTCCTTGTAGGAACAAGTACAGATGATTTTTTAAAAATCTCCATGGATAAGTAGTGAGCCCAAGTCTAGCACAGGCTGATGGAAGGGGGAGATAAGGACACCATGTCAGGGACCGGGCATGGTATGAGATGGAAACACTGGGAGACCCCATCTGGGTCCTGTCACCTGGGTTTACAGGGTCTGCCATCAGATTTCTTCTCTTCCTAACACTGGCCCTAAACATGAAAACATTTTGGGGTTGCTTCTCCAGGAAAAATAAAGAAAACAAAAAACAAAATAGGGCCCGGCTGGTGTGGCACAGTGGTTAAGCATTGACCCATGCACCAAGAAGTCGCCGGTTCAATTCCTGGCCAAGGCACATGCCCAGGTTGTGGGCCCAATACTTTGAGGGAGGCGGCAGGAGGCGGCCAATCGATGTTCTCGCTCATTGATGTTTCTATCTCTCTCTCCCTCTCCCTTCTTCTCTCTCTAAAATCAATAAAGAAAAAATATTTAAGAAATAAGATAGAGTAAGAGTCTCTTTTCCCTTTGCTCCTTAGTGTTCCAGGAATCTATGAGTTTGATGGGCCACATTGGGCTTTGGAGGAGGGGCTGCTGAAAGCCTACTTGGATGATTCTAGGCTCAAGGAACAGACAAATAGAGAGGGGATCCTCACAACACCCCCAGCCTCATTGCCTAGCCCAGGTCATCAGGGCAGGAGACAAGGAAAGCATAAGGGTCATCTTGGCTTCTTTGGGAAACAGACTCTGATAAAAGTGCTGGAGACTTAGCCTGGAATGCCCCCCCCCCCACCACAGGTCTTCCGTGTCCCAAGGAGCCTCCTGCAACCATCCATGGTCCTTGGCCAGTGCATTTTGGCTTTGGTACATTTTGTGCTTGCCAGGTGCTCATGAGAAGGTGGAGACAGATGAAAACATCACAGTGTTTTTAGTGAGATGTCCAAGAATGGGGTTGGTTAGGGTGCCTCATGGGTGAAGAAGTGTGTCCAGCCATGTTGCTATCTTAATAACGTGACATAATCTGCCCTGGCCAGTTTGGCTCAGGGGTTAGAGCGTCGGCCCATGGACCAAAGAGTTGTCAGTCTGATTCCAGTCAAGGGCACATACCTCGGTTTCAGGTTTGATCCGAGCCCCTGGTTGGCTAGTGTTTCTCTCTCACATCAATGTTTCTCTCTCTCTCTCTCTCTCTCTCTCTCCCTCCCTCCCTCGCACTCTATCTGAAGATAAATGAAAAAATACCCTCAGGTGAGGATTAAAAAAAAAAGTGACGTAATCCAAAAGTCCAGGGCGTGTACTAGGAACAGCTAACATTCACATATACCAGGCGCCGCTTTAACCACTTCATAAGTGCAATTTTATTTCATGCTCCAAACAATTCTAAGCTTGGTGCTATTATTTCCCTGGTTTGCATGTAAGAAAGCTAAAGTATTCAGCAGTAACTTCCCCAGGCCACATGGCCAGAATCTGAACGTGGAGAGCCCGTTCCCAAGGTTCAGACTCTACATTCCCAAAGGGCGTTTTCCCACAGGGCCATTCTCCTACGCAAGGTGAGGAAGGACGCCGAGTAGAAGGTTAGGGCTCTGAGTGTCTCCTGGTGAAGGAAATAAAGGGACCTTCTTGTTTTAAAATCTGTAAACTGGCAGGCCACTCAGGAAAAACCTAAGACGCCAGACCCTAGAAAAGTAAAAAAGACAAAGGCCTGCCCCAGCGAAAAATAAAAAGAAAACACCAAAATCTGGAAGTTGGGAGATCCAGCTCTAAGAAGAGGTGTCTACCCAAAGAATACGTTTACCACTGAGCAGAAGTCCGCCTTGGCCCTTTCTAAGGAATCAGCTGTCAAGGGCTCGCAGTGTTTCCGACTCTCCTCCTCCGCGGGACAGACATCTGCAGTGCTATTTTGGAATCCCGGTTAGGAACATTCTCATCCAGAGTGTCAGCCAATACACGGCGTTGAAGTATCCAAGTCTACAGAGATGTAGACGGTTCTGAGTTTGTTCTAGAGATCCGTCACGTTGGTAAAGGCCAGGAGAAAGGCGGCAAGGAGGGTGTTAGCCATCAAAGGCAGACCCTGGGGGAATTTGGGCAGCTCACCAAATATCCACCAAAGACTGGGGAGTTCAGGGCATGTTTAAGACAAACTTGGAGGCCCCGTTGCAGGAGCAGGGGCCTGTGAAGTCACCCTGTGGTATCCCGGGTAACCAAGATGAGTGACAGGGGACCAAAAATCCAAGCCCTTGGTCTACCCTACACTCACCCAGGGAGACCAAGCAGGTAATTTCTAGCTCCTCTGGGGATGATTCCTCTTCTCAATACATAACAACAAAGTTTCTTTACCACCCCAGCGCAAATAAAGGCTGGAGTCCGTCTGACAACATTTTACAGACCTGGTCCCTGCATCCACATTGTGCAAATCCTGGAAATTTGGAAGCTGAGGTGGGACCTGGGCCAAGACTGTGCCTCTCTCTAAGGGTCCCTTTGACCAATCCAAACCCAAAATGAGTCAGGTTTCCGACTGGCCCCTGGCGTGACTTTCTAGGTAAGCTCATCTGAAATAAAATGATGCACCATCCATCGGTGACATCTGTCCATCCTCCCACTGCGGGGTCTACAGAGCACCTCGACACCCACAATTACAAAAACTAGTCCCTTGGATCACTGGTTCTGATAGCTTCGTGACAACAGGCCTTATGACCAATGAATCTGGAATGTGATGCATGCCACAGCCCCCTTATGGAGACTTGGGGCATGAAACAGAGGGGATCTCTGCAACCCCCTAAGTCTTACTACGCAGCCCAGATCATCAGGGCTGGAAAAATAGGACAGAATAAGAAGTATCCCTGAAACACAACTGTGGTAAGGTGCAGAACTTATCTGAGAATGGCCACAACCCTTCCCACCTACAGAAGGTCTTCCACATCCCAGGAGCCCCCGATACCATCCACTGTCCTCGGCCAGTCCATTTGGGCTTGCGGATATTTTGTGCTTGCAGAATTAGCCCAACTGCTCATGTAACGGTGGAGGCAGGTGGAGCTCTAAGAAGTCACAAATGATAGAAAATGGTTTCAATGTGTTCAGTCTCGTGTTTCAAGAACTCATTAGGCTCCAGTTTCCATGCTCCCTGCCGACCCAATATAACCAACAGCAGAACTAGGCTTCCACAGAGCACCACTGAGATGACTCTCAAAACTTCTCGATTAAATGTGTGCATTCCGAGTGACTGATCGTCGACATGAAGGTCGGATGGGAGGGAGGAGGCCCGTCACGGAGCGAGCAGCTCTCCGGCACAGGCTCTCAGGGGGATTCGCTCTGGCGCAGACACCCTCAGAATTTGTGGCTGCTGTCAGCTGGCTCCGGAAGCGGACCCCTGGGGACCAGCCCACGTGGAGCACGAGAGGACTGCAGGCCCGCGAGGTTCCAAGACTGGAATGAGGAGCTGCACGGCGGTCTCCTGGGTATGAAGAGCCCACGTCACTGGGATCTCTGAGAACAGATGCCACCCACTGGGATCCAAGGGCCTGTGGGCAGCTTCCCAGATGCTGTCGGGGCCTTGCAGCCAGTGGGCTTAGGGATGCGAGAGGCTAGAAGCCAGCGCAGGCAGTGAGGAGCTGTGTCCGTTAGCGGTGCAGGGCAGAGAACATGGGCCAGAGCCCGGCGGCGGCAAACAGGCGGCAGGGAAAGTATGCTGCCAGGAATCGAGCAGGTGAGGGCGGGAATGGCACTGGTGATACTGGCGGGGTCTGTCTGAAGTCTGAAGCTGGCAGCGGGCAGGGAGCAGAGGCCGAGAGGAGTAGAAACGGGGAGGGTGACGCTAGCAAGGACATTTCATTGCTGATGTCTTTCTATCCTTGCCTTTGGGCTTCTCCACAGGTCTGTCCAGACCCCGCTGAGTTTGTTCAGGGCTGCCAGGGACATGGCCCGTGAGCGCCCCTGACGAGCACCCAGGGCCCGTGAGCGCCCCTGACGAGCACCCAGGGCCCGTGAGCGCCCCTGACGAGCACCCAGGGCCCGCGAGCGCCCCTGGCCAGCGCGCAAGGGCACAGCCGTCTTGGCTAACTCTCTCTCAGGCAGTAGGCCTTGCACAAGAAACAGTGATATAACCACCGATAACGCTTCCACCACTGTCAGAAAACTAGAAGGGGTCTGCAAGTTTACTTTCCTTTATTATTTGGGATGAATGGTCCAAGAATCAAAAATCGCTCTTCTATAAAACAAACCAAAAAGATAATACAAACAAGGCATTAAAAATACATGACAGCCCTGGCCGGTTTGGCTCAGTGGTTAGAGCTTCGGCCCGCAAAACAGAGAGACCCGGGTTCGGTTCCCGCTAAGGGCACATGCCTCGGTTGTGGTTTGTCCCCAGCCCTGGTTGGGGTTGTGCAGGTGGCAACTAGTCAATGTGTCTCTCTCACATCAATGTTTCTCTCTCTCTCCCTCCCGCTATGTCTGAAGATAAAATGCAAAAAAAAAAAATGTCCTCGGGTGAGGATTACAAAAAAATACATGACAACCTGCACCCTGAAATTTCCACAGGGGAGCTGAGGACCATGCAGAGAGCACCAGGGTGACCTATCAATACTGGGCCACTCAATGACTGAAGTAAGAAATGCTGGAAAAAACTTTTTAAATGGTATCACTGCAAAACCCTTTCTCTAAAATGGCAGTTTTCCCGTCTCCGCGCAGTGGTCTCCAGCCCGACAGGAGCGCCGCCTAGGCACCTGACAAGCCGAAGCCTCAGTGCCGGCCCAGGCCCGTTGAATCAGACCAGGGCGCGGGCGGGGGAGGCAGGGCCGCGTCTTCTTTCTACCAAGCCTGTTCTGACTGTCTCGTGTTGCCCAACACACTCTCAAAGCCTGGTAGCTTATTTATCTAGGTCACAGCTCTGCAGCTTTGGCAGTTAGTCAGGGACAGCTTGTCTGCTCTCCACAGAGCTCCGGCCGCTGCCTGAGCTGGCCCGGAGGCTGTGCCTGTCTGAGCGCCGGGGGTGGGTGCTGGCTGGCAGCTGGGGGCCCGGCTGAGGCTGCGGTTCTCTCCAAGGGGCGCAGGGCTGCTTGGGCTCCTACACGGCGACAGAGCCGCCTTCCAGGAGCGAGTGTTTCAAGAGACCCAGGCCAAACCCACACAGCTTCTTCCTACCTGGCCCCAGGAGGCCCAGAGCATCTCGTTAGTTCAGTGAGTCGCAGGGAGGACAATCGAATCTCAGCCCTCGATGGGCAAAGCGCCCGCACACCGCCGCGGTCTTCACCGTGAAGCTGGTGTGCGGCTGCAGGGGAGGGCTGGGCTGGAGTCCTGTGGCTGCTCTCACAGTCCCACAGAGTTGGCAAACAACAGAAATATATTCTTTCCCGGAGCTGGAAGCCAGAGGTCCGAAATCGGTATCACAGGGCTGCAATCAAGGTGTCGGCAGGGCAGCGCCCCCTGCAGGGCTCTAGGGGAGAATCCCCGCCTCGCCCCTGCCAGCTGCTGGGGGCTGTCAGCCATCGTCAGCGTGGCCTGTCTTCAGATGTCCCCCTGCTCCACCCTCACGTCGTCACATCTCCTCTGTGTTCAGTGAGGCCTCTCGCTGCTCTCCTACGACACACGCGATGGCACTGAGGGTCCACCCTGATGACCCAGAGTGGCCTCCATATTTCAAGATCCTTACTTTAATCACGTCGGCAAAGATCCTTTCCCCAAATAAGGTAACATTTACGGGTTCCAGGGACCAGGACCTGATACCTTTGGAGGGACATTCTTCTGCCGACCGCAAGAGTGAAAAATGTATATGTGAGCTACTAAATCTGAGCCCAGGATTTGCTAAAGAAATTCAGTTTCCTATGTCGTCATCATAAGTGGAAAAGGTTTCAGGACCAAAGCCGGGAGCTGGGACTGGGGATAAAGCACCTTGTGGGATGTCTAGGACATTAGAGCCATCAGCCCAATAAAGTGATATCCAATTTTCTTCTCCAAACTGTCTTTTTTCTTTTAAGCAACAGCTTAATTGACATATAATTGAATACATTCTCTTTTAACCTGACCCAAAAAACCTCAATAAAGCCTCCTTTGTCAGTGTTTCAAGGGGTTCGAGGTCGTTTGAAGACTTTGAAATGTGTCTCAAAGACTTAAAAGTTCTGAAATGGGGACAAATGTGGAGAATTCCCTTAAAATTGCTAAAATAACACAGGGACTCAATGGACACAAATTCCTTTAGTCTCAAACACTTACTCAGATTTCTATTTCTCTGACAGCTCGTCACCTGTAGCCTAAATATATGCATGAGCTCAGACAATCAGTGAGGGGACCCCAAGCCAGTAAGCCCAGCAATTACCTTAAAGAGTAAGACACAGTTTAAAACACCTGAGCTACGTTCCTCTGTGTGCAACCTTCACGCCTCCGAGCTATGGCGGCAGTTTCAGCTTTCACTCAGAACACCGTCGCGAACGGGCAGATCATTTACAAAGTTCTTGAGCAAGAGAACATCCTCAGAGATGAGGCATCTGCTTAAAACATCCTTGTGAGCCTACACCTGCGTGCTATGGGCCAGCAGACTTCGAAGGCCCTGAGCTTGCACAGGGTCATGTCTCTCAGAGGTCACCCAGACTGCTTTGCGGAGGGTACCGGGAATCAGATGAGGTCTGACAGGGAGGACAGATGAGCACGACTCTGATGCAGAGACAGCTGGGAGCAGGTGACTTCTCGATAACCCAGCCAGGACCGGAACCGACTCCCAGGGCAGCCCTCAGCTGGACATACTTCACAAAGAAACCGAGTTGCTTAAACTGAGTTTTAAAAACAAATTCCAAAGTGCCTGCTAGCACTCTCCAGTGCTCTCTGTCTCTCTTCCCCTTTGTCTCTCTCTGTCTCCATCTCTGTCTCTGACTAGCTCCCCATGATGCAAAGATCAGAATCTAAGTATGCTCTGTTTTTTTTTAAATCCTCACCCGAGGATATTTTTCCATCTATTTTCAGACAGAGTGGAAGAGGGAGAGAGAGAGAGAGAAACATTGATGTGAGAGAGACACTTTGATTGATTACCTCCTGCACGACCCTGATCAGGGCTGGGGACTGAACTGCAACCTAGGTAAGTGCCCTTGACCGCAATCAAACCTGAGACTCTTTGGTCCTCGGGCCGATGTTCTACCTCTGAGCCAAACTGGCCAGGGCTAAGTATGCTCTGTTTATAGATTTCAGAAATCCCTTCTGCTCCCTTCAACGTCTAAGATTTCCAGTTGTTCTTTCCTCATTAGTGATCAAAACAACAAACGACAGCACAGGGCCTTCCTGGTGAAGTGTCTGGTGGGTCAGGTGACCAGCAGGGACACTGGCCTTTCCGAACACTCCTCTACCCACACAGGACAGTGTAGATCCCCAGTGCCAACTTCCAGAAGAGGAGACGGGTGAAAAGAAGGACTCACAGGCCTCTAGAGCCCTGGGTTTTCAACCTCCATGACGTACTTCAGGCCACATGCATTTCAAACGGCTTTCTGGTCACCTCGTGGTTGGAACCAGAAGCGAAGGCTGCAGCTGCTGTAGGAATTCCTGACATTCCCATCAGGTGCTTTATGCTCTGTTTTGCTCTGTGATGCTCTGTTTTGAAGCAGCAGTTGCTAAGTTTTATTTTACAGTGGTCATTTTTAATTCCTAACCAAAGTTGACTCCATGGACTGGCTTGACCGAGCAACGCACCCACGCCCGCTGGAAGACGCACGCTGACGCGGACAGCTGGCTGCACACCCCTAGGTCACGTGTCTCAGCCGCACAGCCCATGCGCCACAAAGCAGCGGGCTTGTCCTGACACCTGTTCATGCCCACCGAGCTCATCATGGGGACCCTGTGCAATCACACAGGATGCCAACGGATTTCACAGGACTGTGAGAGGGTCATTCCTGCGCAAATTCAGTGGAATGCTTTTAGGAGTCTTGTAATGACTGCATCTAAGTAAGTGCAGGAGTTAATCATAAAAGACGAGGAAAAAAGTCTTATAAGTTTACAAGGATTTTACACTCAAATTGCCCTAAGCTTGAGGTTTATCCTTGGTTTTTAGAGATGGAAACGGAACATGTTCAGCTCCACGTGAGAGATGCCCTGTCACGTCGACGACTCAGGATGCAGAGAAGAGGGCCTACCGTCACGTCGACATTAAACACCCGAGGACTGGCACTGCTCGATTTCAGTCAAAATCAAGTGTTTACATATATTTTTAATTCCCCTTCTTGAGCAACTTGTCTTTTTTTTTTTTTTAGGAGAGCCAGTCAGTTCCTGATCACAACGGGCGGTTCCGAAGGCCCATCCCTTGGACCCCGAGCAGGGTGGAAGCACAGCAGCTTGCCCAAGGCAGGGAGGGCAGCACCAACCCCAGGGCCACCGAACGCTGCCAGGAAGGTCAGCCTTTCTGCCATCGGTTCTCTATTACACCCCAACCCTCCCAATCCAATCCCAATGCCGAGACAGGGACTCCAGCTCATACCCATCCTTTTTGTAAAACTCCAGCATCATGTTATCCGTGGCAACACTGAGGGGCCGGCGGGCCTGCTCCGTCTGGCGCCGGTCGGCGGGGTCCATGTCTGGGGAGGGCATGGAGCTGTAGTTGGCGTTGTGGTTCACATGCACCGGACTCCCGTAGTTCCCTGTGATGTTGAACTCGATCTCTGTGGGGAAAAGAATGGGTGACCATGACCTACTGGTCTTCCTGGGCAGGAGAGGGAGGAGGAGAGATTGTCTCTCCTTTACACATCACCACTGGAAAACTATTCCATGGTTCAGTGTCCCGTTATCTATTGATATTAGATCATTTAAATATAACTCATCATAATATTAATATGATAGCTCACCTATATCAATATGATGGGCATTTAATAAAGCAATTTCCACTTGTGATTAAAAAAACAAACTTAATTAAACGGAAACAGGCATACTCCCCAAAGAAGACAAAACCAGCTGTCTCAGCCCTCATGGTTATGAGGGAATCACTAGAGCAGTCTTAATCAGATCAGGAAAAAGGCGATGCCCGCCCTCCCCACTGTTATTCAACACTACTGGAGAAGTGCTAGCCAGTGGAAGAGTCAAGACAATAAAATAAGAGGCAGTATTATTTGTAGATGATAACGTCTTTCTGGAAAACTAAAGAGAAAACATGGAAAAGGATTAGAACTAGTGATGTTACCAAAGTCACAAAGGTTGTTGGCTGTCACACGGACTCATCCCACCCTTGCCTGGTTACAACCTTGCAGCTGGGACCACAATCAATGAGCTCATCCACAGAAACTACAGCGTGAATTATGCCTTCCCTCCTTTCTCCGTCATTTCTTTCTCCTGATTTCTCACCCTTACCCAGCTTGACATGGTGCACAGAACTAGGTGAGCAGCTAAGAGCTCTCAACCGGTCAAAGCACATGACACAAGACAAGCAGACTTCTAAAGTGCGAGGCCAGCACTGATTGGTGACCTCTGATCGACAGAGCACAGAAACAGTAACATGAAATACCCTTCATGTTTACTAAACATAGTCGGGTACCTTTTTTAAAGGGGAACACAGAATTCAGCGTAACAGCTGCTGTCTCTTCAAAGCCGGGGCCACTGAGAGTCACACCCACCAGTGTTCCCATGGCTGAGAATGGCTATGAAGACACGTCTTAGGTAGAGCTGCCTTTAGAGTCTAATTTTGAACCAGGTATAAAAAAGAATCGCATCACCTTTGAGCCCCCCTTCACATGCTGAGGGAAACTCAAAAGACCCAGCTCAGGATAACAGGGGACGGCACCCAGGTGATCCAGAAGCCTGGAATAAAAGTCCCCTTCATTTCTGGTCTCAGCCTCCCTCCGCATCTATAAAGCAGGGGATCTCTTTCCTTTCTGCACCAGCATTTCAAGATTCATAGATTTAAGGAACCATGGTGTGGATGTTCCATCAGTAAAATCCATGGAGGTGGTTGGTATAGGCAGTGGACACCTTGAGGCCAGAGCAGAAAATTGCCATGACTCTACCCCATTCCTGAGTGTGTGTGTGTGTGTGTGTGTGTGTGTGTGTGTAGGGGGATTAAAAACCAAACCAAAACAAAACAAAACAAACATACACCTCTGGGCAATGACCCGTGCTTTCAAAGGCTCAGAACCCACAGTCGTACTCCAGCTGCGCCCCAGCCACCCCTCCCACAGCTGGATAGCACCACGTACCCCCGGGGAAGAACCAGTCTGCGTGCTGGATGATGGGTTCGATGATCCCAACAATCTGCAGGGAAACTGTGGTCATCATCTCCGTGATGTTCCTGCAGGCACAGAGCAGGGCCGGGTTATCCGCTGCAGCACGGGCCCCACCGCGGGAAGGGCCCTGGCCTGGAAGCCTGCAGACCCAGGCCTGAGAGGGGGCTTTCTCTCGGGAAGAAGAAGAGGTTCACCTTTCAGAACCCCCTTTTCCCCATCTACGGAATTGAAGGTAACCCTAGAAGTCCTCCTTACAGGAAACAGGTAAAGATATGAGTAAGGCCCAGCTGGTATGGCTCAGTGGTTGAGCGTCGGCCCATGCACCAGGGGGTCATTGGTTCGATTCCTGGTCAGGGCACATGCCCAGGTTGTGGGCCAGATCCCCAGTGGGGGGCGTGCAGGAGGCAGCCAATCAGTGTTCTCTCTCATCGATGTTTTTCTCTCTCTCTCTCCCCCTCTCTCTTCCTCTCTAAAATCAATAAAAAAAATATTAAGATATAAGTAAGGAAATGAAGAAGTTACACAAATCAGTAGGAAATCAGCAGGTGTGAGGCGCCTTTCTTTTCTTTTTTTTATCCTCACCCAAGGACATTTTTCCATTTTTTGTTCAGATAGAGTGGGAGGGAGAGAGAGGAAGAGAGAGAGAAGCATCGATGTGAAAGGAACACGTCAAGCGGCTGCCTCCCTGAGGACCCAACCAGGGCTGGGGACAAACTGCAACCGAGGTACGTGCCCTTAGCGGGAACCGAACCCGGGTCTCTCTGGACCGCAGGCTGACGCTCTAACCGCTGAGCCAAACCAGCCAGGGCTGTGAGGCACCTTTCAACGTGAAGTTATGATTCTTATAACTGCCAGTCTCATCTTCTTCCAAGTCTGTTCTCACTTTCGAGACAGCCCCTGTCCCCCTGGATCCTGACGCCGGAGTGTGTGCTCTTCACAGTGTCAGGAAAGCCTAAGAGAGTGCGCCTTGCCCAGAGCGCCCGTCTCCTGCCTTCTCACGCCGCCAGTGACTTAGACTGGCTCAGAGAAGACCCTCCTGGCAGGCCTACAGCCCTGAACTTATCAGTGGGACATTCTGCAGAATCCTAGGCCTCTTGAGCCTAAAACGGGAGCAGACCAGGAAAGAAATCTGACTTGAGAAATAAACGAGTCTGGTGACGATCCGGGCCACCCCGTCCCTGCCCCTGCAGCCCGTGCTCCCTCATGCCCGAACCTCCCTCTACTCACCCTTCTGCTTGTGGCCATAGGAGGTTGGGTCCTAACACAATTGCTATGTTACTGGGAGTCATCTTGTTTACATCTTGATATTCTGATAGCTTGGATAAGAATTTGATCAAGTACCTGAAAGAAAGTAGGAAGGGCCAACTTTAACTGAGTTCAGCACCAGCCGCGTTCCCCCAGCATGGGGCAGAGACTTCTCTCGCATAGCATATAGCACTGACGATGAGACTCAAACATTCTGCAATATGATGGAGATGCGCCATGTGTCAGGACACGGGAATGCTCCCAAAACAGACAGACTCAGATCTCACTGTTATATGTCAACCTCTGGCCAGAGAAAGTCTCCATCCTTCCTTTGGACTCAGTATTAAGAGATCTAAAGTTCCTTCTTCATTTCAAACCTCTGTCACCTGCCATCTTCCCTGTGTGCAGAAGGGAGAAGCAAAGTGTCTCGGTGTCATCAGCAGGGACATTTACACACTAGGAGTCATATCTCCTGGTCCCTTTGGAGCCCCCCTCAGTGGGGCTTTCCAGAGAAAGCCAACAAAGAAAAAGTTAAAGACTTAACACATTCCAGCAATTCCATTCCTAGGGATATGCCCAAGAGAAGTGGGTCCACACAAACTGGCAGCATTACTCATTACAATCAAGAAGTGAAGACCACTCAGATGTCCATCAAGGGATATATGGATAAATAACATGTGGTATATCCATTCAGTGGAATATTATTCAGCCACAAAAAGGAATGAAGCTCTGACACAGGCTGCTACATGAACGAACCTTGAAAACATCATGCTGAGAAACCAAAAACCACATGTTGTGTGGTTCCACTTGCATGAAATATCCAGCATGGGCAAATCCACAGAGATGGGGCAGGAAGTAGATTAGTGACTGCCAGGGTTTGGGGGAAATGAGGAGTGACTGCTGATGGGGACAGAGTTTCTTTTTGAGGTGATGAAAATGTTTCAAATGAGACAGTGGTGATAGTTGATTCCCTCTACATTTATACACTCCCCTCACTAAACTGTACACTTGAAAAGGGTAAACGGTATGTGAATTATATTAATCAAGCTATTATTTAAAAAAAAAAAAAGAACCATTGAGGAAGCTATTCACAAAAGTAGCTCTGGCATATCACCCTAGATCTGCCAGGCTCTGAAAAGTACCCTGGGGCATCTTTTGTTTTGATGCCACACTACTTTGTTTTGATGCTACACTACTTTGTTTTGATGCCACACTACTTTGCTTGGCTCACTTTCTGGAAGCCCAGCAGAAAGGCCAGACTCAGGCCTGACCACACAGTCCCTAAGCTGTGCTCCGCTGACCCCGCCCACAGCCTCTCCTGACCATGTCTCCCTCTCCACGAGGCCACACCCCTGGACCAGAACGTGGGCCCAGCTGAGAGCAGGCAGCCACAGCTGTCCGGTGGCCTCGGTTGTGGTCAGCAGCACTCCATGTGTTACACCAATCTGCTTCCCCTCTCAGGACTGTTTTTTAATTGTGGTGAATATTTAAGAGTCACCATTTTAACCGTGTCTAAGTATAGAGCTCAGTAGCAGTAAGTATTTTCACACTGTTAGCCAATCAGCACCACTTTCCACCTCTAGGACTTTCAACACCCCAAACCTGAACTCTGCACCCATTAATCCATACCCTCCCACTCTCCCTCCCCACAGCCACTGGAATTCACCAGGCCACTTTCTGTCACTGTGAGCGTGACCATTCTAGGTGCCTCAAGGGAGTGGAATCATATAGCATTTGTCCTTTTGTGTCTGGCTTTTTTCACTTAGTAGAATGTCCTCAAGGTTCATCGCCACTGTAGCAAGAGTCAGACTTTCCTTCCCTTTAAGGCTGAATACTGCACTGCATGTGTGTTTTGTTGAGCCTTATCCGCCGAGGGACAGTGTGGGCTGTGTCCACCTCTGGCTATGTGGATATGCTGTGAACATGGGTGTACCAACATCGAGTCTTTGCTTTCTAATCTTTTGTCTACATCGCTAGAGGTGCAACTGCTGGGTCAAGTGATAATTCTATGTTTAAATTTTTGAGGATCTGCCTTCCTGTCACCCTTGGGATTTTTTTACAGGGAAACGGAAATAATCAGGCAGCTGGCGGCAGGAGCTGAAGCTGACAATTTGCATCTAAAGAAACCCTGAGCAGAGGCATGGGGCCAGGAGGGGTGCTGGCAAGACGGAGTGACAAGGAAGCAGAGAGTTGAAGGAGTAGAAGCCAGGGGAGAGACAAGATCTGCTCAGCAGCGGGAAGTGAGATCTCAGGCCACTGCAAAAAAAGTGACAGACAGACGTTTTAAAATAGCTGGCGGACGGCGGGGCACGGCGGCGTGTTCCCCAGGCCTCCTCCAGGGGGCTCCTCAGGCACCCCTGCCGATGCCAGCCCCAGGCTTGGTGAGCTCCTCCCAGGTGTCCATGAACACCCATCTTTGCAATGAATCCCCAATATCTCGAAATAGCTTGCACTAATCTTTGCTCCTTGCAAATCACAGAACTAACTGAGCTAGCCCATGGCTAGTCAAGCAAGCTCCAAGGTCATCGGCTCTGTTTCTTCATCTGCAAAATGGTAATTGACAACTTCACAGGGTGTGAGGTTGAACAGAGACCATGCATGTTCATAATGCTTCGGACACCATAATATTCAGTGCATGCTAGTGACCACGACCTTTAACCAGAAAAATGTGTGCCTGGACTTGAATAACTCACCCAGCGTCTCCAGAGTCCACTCACCGGATGTTGTTGTGGTTGGCCTTGGGCAATTTTTCACAAGCGTTCCACAGAGCCTGAAGCCTCTTGTCTTGCTCCTGGATGCTGGGACATTAATAGGGAAAGCCACTGGTTGAGCATGACTGAATGAGGTCTCACGCGAAGTCATATTAATCAGTCACTGTGATATTTGAGAATAAGGGGCCAACCATGCGACTGACCATATCCAAAAGCTATTATGATGCAAATGTTTGGTCACTCTTCTCTTCCCCTCTATGTTCTCTTTCCATCCTGTGCAATCTTCACAAGACTTCCCACCACTGTCACATGTCCCAGGTGGATGTGCGCCAGGGCACGAGGTGGGGGCAGGAGACAGAGGCCAGACAGACACCTGTGCTCCTCAGTAGGCAGGGCCTGGTGTCGTCAGGAGAGCAATTGATTCTGGCACAGAAACCAGGACACGTGTACTTGGTTTCCTTGGTTCTGAGACCCTGAGCTCTGAGGCATCAGGGTCCTTGTTTCCCATCCCCACGGAGACCCCGCTGAACCAGGGGCGGGGAGGAGTGTCCCTCCGATAGATCCTGAAACAGCAGGTGTCCTCCCCGCTCTGGTTTCCTATCACCAAGACCACTCGGGCAGACAGTGAATAAAAGGGATCGTCTCCATCAAAGCACGTGTTCTCACTTATCGTCATCCCCGGGACCACAGTGAGCCGTGGTCAAGCACATGGGCTCTGGGACCGGCCTCTTGGATGCAGGTCCTCACTCTGCCATTTATTAGATGTCAAGTAACCTGCCCTATGACTCAACTTCCTCACCTATAAAATGGGAGAAAAAGTACAATCCGATTCCTAGAGTTGTGAAATTAGATGAGTTTAAAACATCTGAACATCCTAGAAGAAGGCCAAGTCTCTAAAAAAGACTCAACAAATAGTATTGCCCGTGATTATTGATATCATCATGGAACTCAACACTCCTTCCCAAGGAGATCCAAGACCACCGTACACTCAGCCAGTCTTTGAAAATGCTTAACCTCTGCAACGTGGTGAAAACAAACAGCGCTAAGAATACACCGGGGCGGCCTTGCTCTGCGCTCCCCAGCCTGCTTCACTCCGTCAGCGGGCTCTCTTGCAGCCCCGTTCGGCCGGAGCAGGAGTGCCCAGTGCCCTCTCTGGCACGAAGCTGGCTCTCCTGACGACTGACTCCCGTGGCCGGAGGCCTCGGAAATCATGTCCTTCCGCGGGCACCTGGCTGAGCCCTGCCCTCATAAAACGTTCTCCCTCCTTCATCTCTTTCCTCCACCACCTCCACCATGACTCTGGTGCCCAGCCTCCTTTTCCGCACCGGCCTGCCCACTTTCTCACCGAAACCGATTCCTCCAAACAATGGCTCTTCCTTAAGACAGCTCTTACTTACTAATACTAACACGCGTGTCATGTGAGGACAGGAGCCAGGAATCCAAAAGAAAGCCACCTTTCGGGGCCACAGTAGGCGGCGTGGCCGTGGCTTTGTCTGCTCTTTGCATGTCGTCTTCCCAGCACACGGCGGGGCCTCAGACGCTGTTCCCGCCACCTCCCCGCGGGGGCCTCCCCTCAGGCTCAGCTTTCGGGGGTATGGTGCCCTCTGCCCAGATCTTACGTTTTATAGTAGTTACTTATTGTTGTTAAAATATTTTTAACCACCCTGGCTGGTTTCTCGGTGGTTAGCACATCAGCCCACGGACCAAAGAGTCGCAGGTTCAATTCTGGTCAAGGGCATGTAACTCAGTTGTGGTTTGGACCCCGGCCCTGGTCGGGGTCATGCAGGAGGCAGCCAGTGGATGTGTCCTTCTCACGTCGATGTTCCTCTCTCCCTCTCCTACTCTGTCTGAAAATAAATGAAAGAATGTCCTCAGGTGAGGATTAAAAAAATATCTATCTATCTATCTATATCTATATCTATATCTATATCTATATCTATATCTATATCTATATCTATATCTATATATAATATATATACATGGCTCTCAGAGAGAGGGTAAAGAGCCCTGTGACTACTCCCTGCTTTCTCTTCTCCAGAAGGAATCACTGCCTTGTGTCCATGTGAGTCCTTCCAGAACCTTCTTTCATGCATTTTCACATGCAGAGAGGCACTCCTAACACTGGACTGTTTTGAGTGTTGTTCTTCTTTTTACGACAACAGCGTATCATAGGTGTCCCAGTCAAGTTGCTTTATTTCACTCAAGAGTAAATCTTCATGCCCTTTCACGTTAGCACGAGCTCTACCTATTTCTTAACGGCGGCAGAGCATGTCACATGTAGACATGCCGCGTTTATTTGGCCACCGCCCATCCCCCACTAAGAGCACTTAGTGACTTTCAGGCTTTGGCCATTCCAGAATGCTGCCGTCCACGTTCTTGCAAACGCCTCATCGGGTGCCTGGGCAAGCGTGCGGGTGACAGACACCAGCAAGGGAGCTGCCAGCCCCCAACAAATGCTTCCAAATAAACCCAACCCACGCGGCACTCCAGAATGTGCTGTACTCACTTGGAAGCCTGAATCCACTCGTCATAGAGTTCGAAGGTCATGAGAGGTTCTGGCAGCTCTCGGAGGTAAGATTTCAAAGCTCCTGGGCATGAATACAACATGGCCGTGAGCCCCTTGGACATGGAGGAGATCAATCCCACCCGCATGGGTTACATCTAGGGACGGCTCCCTGACCCACCCAACATCCAACGGCAGCTTCCCTGGCGAATGGATCCAGGCGTGGGCATGGCCAGGGGCCTGGGCTGACAACTGCATCGGCCTCCCCAGCTCCCCTTTCCCACCACTCTCTCACCTTCAGTTGGCACCCTGGGGAGTCCTCCCCTCGAGGGGTCCTAGCAACGAGGCCTCACACGGGCCCTGACGGACACACCTAAGGCAGTGAGGAAGCCTGGCTCCCGTGTCTGTGACATGTGGCCACACGCCCGACACGCTCGCCCCTCACTGTGAGCCTGCACCGCACCGCGGGCACCTTGTCAGAGCTGTGGGCACCCACCTGCGACCGCATGGGGGTCTGCTGAGTACTCCTGCACGTCCACCACGCAGCAGTCCAGGGCGGCCTTCAGCTTCTTCAGCTTCGAGGCAGACGGAGCTACTCGGAAGAGTCCCTACAGAAGGACAGAGGGACAGCGGACGGCCCTGTGACTCGAAGGCACAGAGCAACACCAGCAAAGACAGGAAGTCTACCCACCCCCTTGTTCCATGTTCTCCGAGATGCATTTTCCCAGCACCGTTTCCAACACGGCAGCTGAGGGGCTGGGCCCTACTTCCTGGGGTCCCCAGGGCCTGGCATGGGCGACTCACTGTTCTGTCTCAGGATTTGTTAAGAAAAATAAAGAAGAAACTTGGACACTCAGTTTCTTGTTCTTGTGTATTTACGATTCATTTTGGAGAAGAACTGCAGTGAGACCTGGTGTGATTTGGAGGTGTAGGAATTCGGGTGTGAGCAGAGCGATGGGGAGCGTGTGTCTGAGCTGGGAGGCCCGGGCTGCACTGCTAGAAGCAGAGGAAGTCTGTGTCCCCAGGGGGAGGGCAGCCGGCGGTGTGGGGGGAGGAGGTCTCCGCCAGCCCCCACGTTCTGTCCTTAGAGTTGCTTTTGAGTCTCTGTCATCATTTCCAAGTGAACCTCTATCTCCTGTACAATGAAAGTGAACCATGAAGAGAAACGGAAGGACGGGGCGTGTGGAGAGGAAACGGACGTGGTGGGGGTTGGAAAGGAGCCCCCAAGTCGCCGACAGAGCTAGACGTGGGTGAAGACCCACTGGTCTGTTTCACCTCTTGGCTCCTTGCATTCGGGGACGCAGCCCAAGACTGAGGAACAGCCTGGCTGAACAGGCCTGGCTCCTCGAACCACCCAGGGCCACCCGGGTTTCCACGCCCCCCTAGGAAATGCGCTGGCCCAGCTGAGGCGGCTGAGATCTCCCTTCTCAGCGCAGGGGCAGCAGACAGACAGCAGGCCCGCGTCTGGCACGTGTGAGGAGGCTCCAGCCGTGTCTGAGTAGTGTGCAAGCACAGCTGCTGTGACGGACAGCAAGCGCCAGCTCCCCGGACGAGCCTCAGACCCCCTGAACACGCGCGGCCGTGGGGGGAGGGCAGCAGCGCCGGGCGGCCGGCGGGCAGGCTTCGGGTGTTTGACTGTGTGCGTGAGAAGGACGTTCCACTGAGAGACACAGAAACACCAGGAGAACGCGACTGTTTACACAGCGAGTCCAGTTACGGGGGGTTAGAGAAAAATCTGCATGAGAACGCTGAAGAAGCGGCCGCGGACATGGGCGTGGAGCCAGAGGGGCGGCGAGGACCCCGGATCCCACTGAGTTGAGGCCAAGCTGTAGCAGAGGACGATTACAGCAGAGGGAAGATTACAGCGAGCAGAGGGCAGGGCCGGGCTAGTGCGGGACGGGTCACCGCAATGTCACTGATGGGCAAGGCAACCAGGGGGCCGCGGGCGGTGCTTTTCCAAGGATGGTTCCAGCAGTGGCTTCACAGGCAGCGACGTGGCCAAGGTGGCTGGGCCAAGGCACGGGACTGGGCAAGCTGGGGTCCGCGGCATCGCCCAGGCGGGGTGAGCCGGTGGTGGGACAGCAGGGACACTGCAGGGAACAGAGCAGTGGGCGGTGGTGCGGATGCAGAATGAGAAATGCGGAGAGTCACCTAAGAAACTGGGCAGCACAAGAAACAAGCCACCGGCTCAGGGAAGGAGCAGGAGGCTGCGGCTGTGCTGAACGAAGACGTTGGCAGGCGAGGGGAGAGCAGTGTAACTGTTACCAACCTATCTGCGGATGCCCAGGAGGGAAGAAGGCGAGAGAGAGTGGAGGTCTGAGGAGAGGCAGAAAGGCCCAGAGAGAGTCAGGAGGCGAGAGGGGAGAGGCCAGGGACCCCATATCTGCTCTTCAGAAACCGCTAAGTTATTTTCACTTTCTGTATGTAATAATGTTACCGTTATACTTGAAAACACTCCCTATCTTCAAGAGGAACTTAGGAAGTACTGTAGATGAACTGATACAATGTCTGGGAATGACTTCGAAACATCCAAAGCGGAGTGTTTCATAAAATGCTTATTCCTTCTGAACAGCCAGCATCCAGACCAGGCTACACAGAGGAACGCCCCCCTTCCCCCCCCACAGAATCCTACAGGCTCCGTCTCGCCCGAGGCCCTCGGGTTTGCCCCTAGGACAGTGCTGACTGAAAGACAATTTTGGATCAATCAGGTTTATCTGATGGATGCTGGACTCAGCTGCCAATAAGGTCACAGCCCCATCTCACTCGCTTACACGATGCTCGGTAATAAATGTATAGCACGCCCCAGGTCAATACTGATCGGCTGATCGGATCAAAGGGAGACGGAGCCAGGTTTTATAATGGCCTACAGAAGAAATCAAAGACAAGTTCTATCTGCCAGAAAAATTTCCACAGTAACAAACAACAGTCCCCGATTCCTCGCAGACCTTTCACACACGCAGCTCTTAGGATGTATTTTCTAATGTCTCTATCAATCATACTTTTGGGATCTCCATAATGGTTTTGATGAAAAAGGTTAAAAGGTCTATTGTTTATATTATTTTTATTGAATATATTGAGGTGACATTGGTTAATAAAATTATGTACGTTTCAGGGGTACAGTTCTATAACACATCATCTGTATATTGTATCGCGTGCTCATCACCCAAGTCAAGTCTCCTTCCATCACCATTCATCCCGTTTACCCTCTTCTCCCTCTCCCCACCCCCCTTCCCTCTGGTCATCACCATGCTGTCATCTGTGTCGATGAGGTTTTTAGTCTTGGTTTTTTTTTCCTCTTGATCCCTTCACCTTTTTCATTCAGCCCCCAACCCTCTTCCCGCTGACAGCTGTCAGTCTGTCGGACTAATTTCACTTAGCATAGGCTCTCCAGGTCCATCCATGCTGTCACAGAAAGGTAAGGTTGCCTCCTTTTGTACGGCCATTGTGTAAGTGTACCTCAGCTTTTTTATCTGCTCATGTACTGATGGGCTGCTTCCAAATCTTGGCTACTGTAAATAACGCTGCTATGAACATGTGGTGCATATCCTAAAAGGTCTACTTTTAAATTCAGGGAACTTATGAAGAAGACGAGGAAAGGGGAGGTGGAGGCAGCAGGGGAGGGGGAGGGGGAGGGGGAGGGGAGGGGAAGCAGCAGCATGCCACCTCGTATTAAACAGGGGGAGGAATGGCTGGAAAGTGGCTCCACGTTCCTCATGGCCGGCGGTATGTGTTCCTGTAACGTGAAGGTTCACAGGGGACAGCGGGACCAAGCTGTGTTCTGCAGGAGAGGGGCTGTACCCCATCTCAACATGTTTGGAGCTGTGGGGGCTGGGGTGGGGACAGTGACTGGAAAGAAGACCTTGCAGCCTGAGTCTCGGGGCGGAGGGGCCCGGCCGGCTGGTGGGGGCTCCAGACCTACCTCCTCCTGCATCCCGCACTCCAGCAGCATCGTCACGCACGCCTCCACGGGGAAGGCGATCTCCCGGCCGCTGATCACGAGGTGCTCCTCCAGGGGCTTCCCGAAGGAAGGCTTCTCCACCCAGGCCTCTGAGGGGCGGCAAGGAAGGAGTAGTGAACAGGGCGAGTGAAGGCCACTCACGCTGGACTCTGTCTTCCCTCTTGCCATGCAGGTTACCCTAAGACTACGGAAGACATGGAGTTCCAGCTGGGTCTCCATCCCTGGGGCTTTGGGGATGGCTGAGAGGACTGGGCAGGGTAGATGGCTACCCAGCTGTGTCCAGAGGGGCTGGGCCTCATGTAACACACACTTCCACACACATCCATCCCCCCCAGCACCCTCCCCTTGGGGACAGTGTTTGTGGTTCTGCCATCCACGCCCCACCCAGACTCATCCCCCTGTGGGGACAGTGTGCTTGTGGCCCTGGTTCACTACAACTGGACAAGGTACCAGCTTGTAAAGTCCTAGCAGCTTGTCTACATGAGACCCTGTCGGGGATGGGGGTGTAAGAGGAATGAAAATACGGGCCGGGGTGCACCTGGGAAGTCAAGCAGGCTCCAACCCTCCCACCCAGGGAAGGCTGGCACTCACCCTGTTGTGCTTTTATCTGCGGCAGCACAGCCTGCAGGAGTGCCAGGGACTTCCTGTGGTACTCAGCTTGCACTTCTATTAGCTGAGGAAACACAAGGACAAGCATCACCCTCTGCCAGAGGCTGGGAGCACAGACTGCTGTGCCATTGGGGTACAGTGCATGAAGGCGCTGCCTTCTCATGGGGAAGGTGGTGGAGTCCCCTGCTCCCTTCTCAATCCACCTAAAATCATGGGCATGCTCCCGCCAGTCTCCGTAGGACAGAGGTGCCACAAATGGGAATGTGGGAGGTGGATCCATGCAGGATTGGGGGACCACCCGAGCTGGGGTCTGACTTAGAGAGTGTGCCTTTGCTGAGCACCCCTCAAAGCAAAAGGTAATACAGAGAGGTGAATCAATAGAAAAATGTAAATAAAAAACATAAATTGGCCTATAAGAGCTAAATACCATTAACCTGTACACACATACACACACACACACACACACACACACTGTTTTCTGCAAATTGGGTTTAAGATATAATTGGTCAGAAAACTTGTGACTTGATCTACTATCCTCTTCAAGTACCCTCGGCGATAAAATTGCTTTGGTTATAACAATACAGGTCAAGGAACAAATTCCTTTAAGCTGTTTTATTTTGATTATCCCACCATTTAAAAAGCTGCTGAAATGTTAAAAAGAACAGGCGAAACCTGTGAACACTAGTTACTTCATTTATTTTCTGAAACCCCACCCCACCCCTCAAAAATTGGGCATGCATGAGGGAAGGGGAATGAATCACTGTTTAAATGCTTGGTATGGAGGGTAGATTCCATATCTCCAAGTAACACTAAAATGAATTTAAAAAAAATCAGAATGTTGAAATAAATGGTATACAAATACCACTTGGAATGTCAACAACTTAATTAGTTTTAATAACTCTAAAATTGAGTATTACATTCACAGATAAAACCAATGAAATATACTTGAAAATATATTACTACTTTAAATAAATACACTTTCTAAGTTGGAAGGAATGTAATTCATTTCGGTTTGCTTTTTCAGGGTAGAAGAAACTCCTCCGAATTTCTGGTCCATTGATAAAAGAGCTGGGAGATCGATAATAGCCCACAACCCGTCCACATGCTTTTCAAAGCCCTGCAAACTTTTCAAAAGTTCTCCTCCTTTTCCTTCTCTTTATCTTCCTTCCCTCTCATTCCATCACTTCCCTATTTTGGGGCCGCATTGCTTCTCGACTCACATCCTGTTTCTCTGCTCTTTAAATCTGCTGTCATCAGTGAGAAGAAGGCAACCCGGTCACATCCGTCAGCACTCACCTTCCTATCGTCATCCTGGCAAAAATCTAGATGGGAAACAGTATGTGCTAGGGGTGGGGTCATCCTCTTCGTAGTTCCTTGTTTGTGCTGCACCCGGGTTTCTCAACCACGGCCCCGCCTTGGTCTGGAAAACGTTGTAGGGGCTGTTCTGTGCTTTGCAGGATGTTTGGCAGCATCCCTGACCTCTACCCCTAGATGCCAAGGGTACCTCCCCCAAAGGGGACAGCAAAAATGTCTCCAGGCATTGCCAGACGTCTACTGGAAGAGGGAACAAACCCCCTGACTGAGAACCACTGCCACAGATCTCTGAGTTGCAGTACCTTTCCAGGGTGAGGTTAAGTTTTTTCCTAAGGTTTGGTGGAAAATCCACACAAAGAGAAATAGAAGGCAGGCTTTAGCCACAGGTAGAACATCACATCCCCACTCTTTTCTGTCACATGCTCAACCACGGGGCCCTCAGGCCCCTGCCCACACTCCTTCCTGTCCACCCCGTGACTCTCGCAAATAGACCTTAAGTAGTCTCACCTTATGGACCCTTACCGTTTGGAAGTAGTTTGCATAGTCAATTTCTTTGGCCACAAAACTGTACATGTCAGCTGAGAGCTGGTCCTGTGGAAGGGAAAATGCACAACCAAGGTGAAATGACCTCAGAGAAGAAAGAGCCTTAACCACTGTTCAATCTCATTGCCAATAAAACGTGGCATGTTACAGACTCTGCCATGGACATTTCCATGTTTCCCAAGCTCGGCTGCAGAGAATGCACAATGAGAACACTGCACGGTGGCAGTTCCCTGGGGATTTAACACCAGCCATGTCTGCAGTTAGGAAAGCTGGAGTTGGGGACGGAGGTGCAAACGGCTCCCATACACCTTGAGCCAAAGCCACCATTGAGAAGCAGCTGCCGAGTACAGACTGCTGCTCTTCTCGTCCTCTCATTTCTGCTCTTTATTCCACTGCTTTTCTATCTTGCAATCTCGATACTGATTGGTTGATAAGAAGCATATGAGAAAGAGACAGCAACACACCAATCAGAGGAAGCTGGATAAGGCAGGTGGGCAGGGAGGGATTGCTGATTCAGAACATATCAAAGCCCGGATTCATCCAACTTCACACACAAGCTCAGTGAGAACGGTCCTGCAATTTCTAGGTCTCCATGGGGACAATGGCCTCATGCTGAGTGCCAGGCTGGGACGTGTTCTCCTCCGAGAACAATTCTCAGTTCCACAGAAATGTCCACTTCAAGGTACAATCAAAACACCTCTTGAGCAGGATGGAGACTGTCACTAACCACACCTCTGAGCACATCCCATCTCTGAACTTGTTTGCTCAAGTCACATGATCTCCCTTGGTTGCCTCAGGTAGGAGATCTTTAGAAGGAATGCTAAGTGGAGGAGAGAAGAATCTATCGTGTTCCATTGGAGGTAAACATGAGACCAGCACAAGAGAGCTGAGCCAGATCAAAGCAAAGCAGGTAGCTCCACACTTCATGATGAGCCCGTTTCATGGAGCTCGACGGTCTATACCCACCCGCACCCTCAGCCCGTCCAGCTGCCAGGGAGGCCTGTTCTCAGTGAGACCAATAGGATGGGAGGAGCGATCTGTCTTCTTTCCCAGTCTCCTGACAGGCAAGCATCACAGAGACATCCTTAAAGGGCTCTTGTACACGAGACAATAAAACCAAGGCACAGAGCCAGGGGGAAGCCTGTTGTCTGGAGAGCTTGACGCACAAGTAGGCAATAATACACTTGGTCCAGGTTCTGATCATGAAGAAAGGGCAATGGATTAACATATATTGAGAACAGTCTAGGTGCCAGGCACAATGCCATGTGGAATTCTCATCTCTCTTTCGTAAGTGCTGAATTTCCAATTTCAGATGAATAGCTACCAAGGGTTCGAGGATCTTACTGTCTGTCCTCCAAGGTCTCAACAGTGCTTCTGATAGTAGGGGCTTACTGACTACTTGCCGTAAGAATGAATGAAGAAACGGAGGCTCAGCAATGGTAACGTTCCCTAAGAATACCATGGGCTCTAAGCCACCCACCTGAGCTCCCTTTTACCAGAACACCCCTAGAATGCATGCCTCTGCAGGGCTGCCCAGTCCATCCAAGGTCCAAGAGAGCAGTTCTGTGGGGAACTGACCTTGGCTGCCACCCCGCATCAGCACTGTTTAGCAGACACCCATTACCAGCCTGGCAGTCACAAGGGAGCTATTTCAGGTCACGGAAAAACAAGGCTGAGTGATAAAAATGGCCATGCAGCTCGAGGACAGGAAGAGGCCCCATGAGGGACTAGGTGTCACGGAACTATATCTTCACGGGCTCAGCATCCAAACAGACGAGTTCAGAGGAGGCAGATCATCTGCGTGAGCCCTCAGACACATAAAAGGATTTTCAAAGGCACAAGTAGATTACTGCCTTATTAAGTAAGTAATATGGACTCCAAATAAGTCACAGTGCAAGAAATAAAAGTGAAAACTGCAAATAAAATTTTCATTTATCTAAATTATCACTGAATTAAAAAATTTTTTTTTTCTTTCTTTATCGATGTTAGAGAGGAAGGGAGAGGGAGAAAGAAAGAACCATCAATGAGAGAGAACATCTACTGGCTGCCTCCTGCACACCCCCCACTGGGGATCGGGCCCACAACCTGGGCATGTGCCCTGATGGGGAATCAAACCAGCAACCTCTTGGTGCACAGGTCAGTGCTCAACCGGGTGTAAATTTTCTTTATAAAGAAAAAAATTTTTTTCACCAATAATCACCAGAGTTAAATGTGTTTAATAAAATCATTTGTTTTCTAATTTTGCAATTGACCCACAGTTGGAAAAATACAAATAACCACATTTACCTGTAATGTCAATAGCAGAGATATGGCTATAAGCTGTGACGTTGCTTAGTTGGCATCTATTTTAATTGGTTTTGTATAATTAATAGGCTTACCAAAAAAATGGGACCAGAATGCTTTGCAGCTCACTTACCCATAGATAAACATGTTTTATAACAAACATGATATTTAATAAATGGATGGACTATGTTTCTATTGCTGGATATTGTGATTTTAGTTTTTCACATTATAATGCCATTTTGAAGAAGTATCTGTTTATACAGATTTGTTCCCATCTCTTGATTATTTCCTTAGGATAAATTCTGCAGTTAAAATTAATTCTGATTATATACTTCCTTAGAGTTAAATTAAAAAATATCAGAAAGATAATAATGAATTGGAACATTAGGGCTTTTGATATATACTGTCAACCTAAAAGAACATTTATACTATAAGAATTAATCCATAAGTATGTGGCTTGCTTGTTTTCCACAGTAACCTTTTCATTCTGTTTCATTATAATCAAATTTATAGAGAAAATTTAAATGACATGTTCTCAATTTGTATTTTGTTTTATCAAGAGGGTAACTTTCTTTTAAAGTTATTGTCTATTTGTGACATTCACTGTCGATTCCTTGTCAACATTAAGCACCCATTTTTCTATGAGTTCTCATCTATTTATTTATAAGATTTGTAAGAATTCTTTAGATTGACGAGACCAATGGCTTTATCAAATACTAATAGTATTTTCTCCAATTTTCCATTTATCTTTTGATACTACTTACAACTTTTTTTGGTCCTGTACTTTTTTTTAATGGCTTTTTTATGTAGCAGTGTTCATTAAATTTTTTTCTTTAGATTTCCTCCTTTGTTAATCCGCTTAGGACATCTCCACCAACAGTATAAATATCCATATGTATGTTCCATAGAGAATATAACATTTAAATCATTAATACATTTAGAATTTATTTTGGTACTTGTATCAGAAGCAGAATTTAAAAAAAGAGCTAGCCAAATGTCTCAAAATTGTTCATGAATAGAATATATTGTCCCTATGGATTGAAAATGTCACAGATAAAATTTCTCATACACTTGAATTTTGGATTTTCTTCTCACTGGGATGTCTCTCCCACCCCCCCCCACCACCACCACCACTACTGTTCTATTTGTTTTCTTAAAAATAGTACCTAAATCTTAATTATGTAGCTTCACTATGTAAGAGACAGCAATTCAAAGCTCCAATAATTCTCCCATATTAACTTTAGAAACATTTTATTACCCTTTGAAGCAGTTATTACACTTCTACCAACTTATACAATTCTCATCAAATTAATTTGGGGGCATACAAATTTTGATAACACTGATTCTTCTCATCTAGAAATATCTCTCAGTTTTATAAAGACTTCTTTCATTTCCTGGGTCCCATTTTTTTAAAATATGTTTTTATTAATTTTTTAGAAAGAGAGGAAGGGAGAGATGGAAACATTGATTCGGGAAAAAAACATCAATCGGCTGCCTCCTGAACGCCCCCCCTCCCCCACTGGGGATTGAGCCCGCAACCCGGGCATATGCCCTGATTAAAAATCGAACCAGGACCTCTCAGTCCATGGCACGATGCTACTGAGCCACACTGGCTGGGTTCCTCAGTCCTATTTTATAATAATCCTATATTACATAATATTATTGTAGGATTTTGAATATTTCTATTGTCAACAACATCCCCAAGATATTTATAGATACTTTTCTCTTAAGTAGTTTTTCCTGGTAGAAAGTGTAACCTTGATTTTTATTATTGACTTCTAGTTTCCAGTCTGGCATGTAAGATTAGAAGTTACCATTTTAAGATGTCACTGCTAACAACATGTAAAAAGTTGAACAAACTAAAAAATCAACAGTGTTTTTCTGATCCATCAGAGAAGTGAGTTCACACACAGCAAACCACTGCCCCCGAAAGTGGAGACAGACAGGTGAATATGAGAATCACAACTGACCTGGGCAGAAATCTTCCTGGAAACCAGTGCTGGGGTAGGAAACATTGAACTGTATTTGACAAACTGCTGGAGGCTTCCTGTGGACGTGTCTGATGGTTCAAAACTCGGGGGATACCTAGTCACTGTGCTACAACTCACAACAACACTTTTATGGATTTTATCTCCAGGAACTCTACAAAGTTTTCACAGTGAATACACTTGAGCATATTCCTCTTAACAAGGCCTACCCTCAGGAGAAATAACTTTATCTAAGCCTACCCTGCTGGGGTTTTACCAGAGCCTTACTGATCTGGTGGAAGGAAAATACTCAATTCTATTAGGGTCTAGCCTTCCACACACTGGGGAAGGAAAATACCCAATTCCAACCCCCCTCGAGCCATCCTGTCCACCTAAACAAAAACAAAAACAAATAAACCAGAGAATCTGAAAACAAAACAAAACAACAATAAAAACCAATCATTGAGAAGCCACACCAGCAGTGACTGCTAATGAAAACACCAGCACTGACCGCTAATAGACACTGCACACTTTGGGTGATAATGACATTAAGTGTAGGCTCACTGATCTTAACAAATGCACAGCTGAGGAATGCTGACAGTGGGGGAGGTTGTGCGTGGATGCGGGCAGAAGGCACACGGGAGCTCAAGCTCTTCTCTAGATTACTGGTTCAGTGTTTTCCAGGGTTAATTCTGTCCTTTAGTAAAAGCAATTTCACACAGATATTAATTCAATTATTTATGTTACAGATGTTTCTCCATTTTTCCCCCCTGGACACCCTCCTCCAGATCCCCCCCACCCCCCACAGGATTGTTGTCTACATCCATTGGTTATACATATATGCATATAAGTTCTTTGATTTATCTCATCCCTCCCCCCACCTCCCACCCTGTTCCTCTGAAGTTTGTCAGTCTGAACTATACTCCTTTCTATGTCTCTGGGTCTATTTTGTTCATTGGCTTCTTTTCTTTATTATATTCCACAAATAAGTGAGATCATTTGGTATTTGTCTTTCTCTGATTGGCTTATTTCATTTAGCATAATACTCTGCAGGTCCCTCTATGTCATCTCAAAGGATAAAAGATCTTTCTTTCTGACAGCTGCATAGTGTTTCGTTGTGTAAATGTACCACCGCTTTTTTATCCACTCATCTACTGATGGACACTTGGGCTGTTTCCAGATCTTAGCTATTGTAAATAGTGCTGCTATGAACATAGGGGTACATATATTCTTTCTGATTGGTGTTTCAGGCTTTTTGAGGTATATTCCTAGAAGGGTATCACTGGGTCAAAAGGCAGTTCAATTTTTAATTTTTAAAGGAAACGCCACATTGTTTTCCATAGTGGCTGCACCAGTCTGCATTCCCACCAGCAGTGCACTAGAGTCCCCTTTTCTCCACACCCTCACCACACTTATTGTTTGATGATTTGTTGATGGTGGCTATTCTGGCAGGTGTGAGGTGATATCTCATAGTCATTTAAATTTGCATCTCTCTGATGATCAGTGACGTTGAGCATTTCTTCAAATGTCTCTTGGCCATTTGTATGTCGTTTGGAGAAGTGTCTCTTTAGGTCCTCTGCCCATTTTTTCATTGGGTTCTTTGTCCTCCCTTTGTTGAGTTGTATGAGTACTCCTTATATTTTGGAAATTTAGCCCCTAATCTGATGTATTATTGCTAATTATGCTCTCCCATATAGTGGGTTCCTTTTCCATTTTGATTCTTCTTTCTTTTGCAGAAACTTTTTAGTTTAACATAGTCCCATTTATTATTTTTTTCCTTTGTTTCTCTTGTCTTAGGCATTGTATCGGTAAAAATTCTGCTACATGTGATGTCTGAAATGTTGCCTACATTTTCTTCTAAGATTTTTATGTATTAACAAGTCACATCTAAGTCTTTTTATTGATTTTGAGCTTATTCTTGTGTATGGTGTAAGTTGGTGGTCTAGTTTCATTTTTTTGCATGTAGCTGTCCAATTTTCTCAATACCATTTATTAAAGAGGCTGTCTTTACTCCACTGTATGCTCTTGCCACCTTTGTCAAATAATAATGAAGCATAATGTCTTGAATCATTTTCCGGTTTCTCTGTTCTGTTCCATTGATTTATATGCCTGTCTTGTGCCAGCACAAGGCTTTTTTTTTTTTTTTTTTTAAACCTCACCCAAGAACATTTTTCCATTTTTTGTTCAGATAGAGTGGGAAGGAGAGAGAAGGAGAGAGAGAGAGAGAGAGACATTGACGTGAAAGGGACACAATGAGTGGCTGCCACCTGATCGACCCAACCAGGACCGAGGACAAACTGCAACAGAGGTACATGCCCTTAGCGGAAACAGAACCTGGGTCTCTCTGGACCGCAGGCCAATGATCTAACCGCTGAGCCAAACCAGCCAGGGCCAAGGCTGTTTTGATTACTATGGCTTTGTAGTATATCCTGATGTCCAGTATTGTGATCCCTCCTACTTTGTTCTTCTTTTTCAAGATTGCTGTGGCCATTCGGGGTCTTTTTTGGTTCCATATAAACTTTTGAAGTTTTTGTTCTTCTTCTGTGAATCATGTCATTGGTATTTTAATGGGGATTACATTGAATCTATAGATTGCTTTAGGTAGTATGGACATTTTAATGATGTTAATTCTTCCAATCCAGTAACAAGATATATGCTTTCACTTGTTTATACCTTCCTGTCTTTCTTTTTTCAAAGACCAATAGTTTTCTTCAAAGAGGTCCTTTACTTCTTTGGTTAAGTTTATTCCTATGTATCTTCATTTTTTGCTGCAGTGGTAAATGGGATTGTTTGTTTGTTTGTTTGTTTGTTTCTCTTTCTGTGAGTTCATTGTTGGTATATAAGAATGCCGTTCATTTCTTGACGTTAAATTTGTATCCTGCCACTTTGTGAAATTAATTTATTAAATCTAGATTTTTTATGGAGTTTTTAATGTACAATATCATATCATCTGCAAATAATGAGTTTCACTTCCTCCTTTCCAATTTGGGTCCCTGTTATTCTTTCTTCATGCCTAATTGCTGGTTAAAACTTCCAGTACTATGTTAAATAAGAGTGGCGAAAGTGGGCATCCCTATCTTGTTCCTGTTCTTAAGGGAAATGCTTTTAGTTTTTGCCCATTGAGTATGATGTTAGCTATAGGTTTTTCATGTATGGACTTTATTATGTCAAGATGTGATCCCTCTATTTCCACATTGCTGAGCATTTTTATCAGAAATGGGTGCTGGATTTTGCCAAATACTTTCTCAGCATCTATTGATAAGATCATATGGTTTTTATCTTTCATTTTCATTATGTGGTGTATCACATTTATTGATTTGCGAATATTGTACCAGCCTTGCATCCCTGGGATGAATCCCACTTGGTCATGATGAATAATTTTGATGTATTGCTGGTTCCGATTTGCTAATATTATGTTAAGGATTTTGGCTTCTGTGTTCATCAGGGATATTGGCCTGTAGTTTTCTTTCTTTGTAGTGTATTTATCTGGTTTCGGAATTAGGATTATGCTGGTCTCATAAAATGAGTTTGGAAGTATTCCATTTTCTTGGATTTTTGGCATAGTTTGAGAAATTGTGTTAGATCTTCTTTGTTCAGTTAAACTCCCCCATGAAGCTGTCTGGGCCTGGGCTTTTGTTTAGAGGGAGTTTCTTAATTACATCTTCAATTTCCTTAGTTGTTATTGGTCTGTTTAAGTTCTCTCTCTCTTCCCGGTTCAGTTTTGGGAGACTGTGTGTATCTAGAAATGTGTCCATTTCACCTAGTTTGTCCAATTTGTTGGTGTATAATTGTTCATAGTATGTTTTAATAATCCTTTTTATTTCTGTGGTGCCAGTTGTTACTGCCCCTGTTTCGTTCCTGATCTTGATGATTTGGGTCCTCTCTTTTGCTTTCTTGGGAGTCTGGCTAAGGGTCCATCAATCTTGTTTATCTTTTCAAAAAACCAGGTCTTTGTTCCATTGATCTTTTGAATTTTTTCTGCTCTGACCTTTACTATTTCTTTCCTTCTACTTGTTCTGGGTTTTTATTTTTATCTACTTTCTAGTTAAGTTGTAGGGTTAGAAAGTAAATTAGGAATTTTTCTTGTTTCTTCAGATAGGCCTATAGTGCTATGAACTTCCCTCTCAAGACTGCTTTCACTGAGTCCCATAGATCTTTTGTTGTTGTTGTGTGTTCATTTTCATTGGTTTCCAGGAAGTTTTTAATTTCTTTCTTGATCTTCTTAGTAACCCATTTGTTGCTTAATAACTGCCTCCATGTGTGAATCTTTTTGTGTGTTTTTATTGTAAATGATTTCTAGATTCATGCCATTATGATCTGAAAGATGCTTGATTTCAATCTTCTTGAACTGAACTTGTTGAGACTTAGTTTGTGTACTAACATGTGGTCTACTTTGAGAATGTCCCATGTGCCCTGGAAAAGAATGTGAATTCTGCAATTATGGGGTGTGATTCTCTGTATATATCTATTAAATCGATTTGATCTAGTGCATCATTTAGAGTCTGTTCCCTTGCTCATTTTTTTTTTTTTTTCCTAGAGGATCTATCCAGTGATGTCAGCAGGGTGTTGAAGTCCCCTGCTATGATTTTATTGCTGTCAATTTGTCCTTTGAAGTCCTCCAGAAGGTTTTTAATATATTATGGTACTCCTATATTGGGTGCATATATGCTTACTAAGGTTGTATCTTCCTGTTGGATAGATCCTTTCAATATTATGTAGTGGCCTTTGTCTCTAGTTATGGCCTTCATTTTGAACTCTATGTTATTGGATATGAGTATTGCTACTCCAGCTCTTTTTTCCTTCCCGTTTGCTTGAAAGATTTTTTCCCATCCCTTCACTTTGAACTTTTTTTGTTGTGAGGTGGATCTCTTGTAAAGGGTCATGCTTTCTTATCCATTCAGCTACTCTGTCTTTTGATTGGAGTGTTTAATGCATTTACATTTAAGGTTATTATTGATATGGTGCTATTTATTGCCATTTTTGTTTATTGTGGTTATATTTTTCTTCCCATTTCTTCTGCTAATTATAGCAGTTCTTTTAACATTTCTTGCAGTGCTAGTTTGGTGCTAATATATTCCCTTAGTCTCTTGTTGTCTGGAGAACTCTTTATTTCACCTTCTATTTTGAATACTGGCCTTGCTGGATAGAGTAGTCTTGTATTCAGAGCCTTGTTTTTCATTACCTTGATTACTTCATGCCATTCCCTTCTGGCCTGTAGTGTTTCTGTTGAGAAGTCCACGAATATCCTTACGGAAGGTTCCTTTGTAGGTAACCTGTTGCTTATCTCTTGCTGTCTTTGTCTTTCATTTTTGGCATTTGAATTATTATGTGTCTTTGTGTGGTCCTGTCTGGGTTCTTCTTACCTAGGGCTCTCTGTGCTTCTTGAACTTGTATGCTTTTTTTCCTTTACCAAGTTTTCTGTCACTATTTCTCCTAATATATTCTCTAACCCTTGTTCATTTTCTTCTTCTTCTGGAACTCTTATGATGTGAATGTTGTTATGTTTCATGTTTTCCCAGTTCTCTTAAGCTGTCTTCCTGTTTTTAATTGTTTTTTCTTTTTGGTTCTCTTTTTGGGTGATTGTTTCTACCCTGTCTTCTAATTCTCTGATCTGATCCTCAACTTCCTCTACTCTGCTGGTTTTGGGGTGTAATGCATTGGTAGTTTTACACTTCCAATTGGTTGATTTTTCAATGTTTCCATATCTTTACTCATGCTGGTGAGCTTCCTCATTATCATTACTCTGAACTCTACTTTTTATAACTTGCTTAATTGCATTTCATTTATCTCCTGTAGAATTATATTATTCTTTCATTTGAAATTTGTTTCTTTGTTTCACCATTTTGGCTGTCTCAGTGGGTTTTAGAGCCTACCATTTTTTTCCTGTGGGTGTTGGTGTTCCACTAATTTTGGGTCCCTCTACTGGGTTTGGATGAGTGTGGGAGGACCCACATTAGACACCACTGTCAAGTCTCACTTTCCTAAGTAGATTTGCAGGCCAATCAAAGGTTCAGTTTTCCTCTAGTTTTTTGCCTGCTAGCTCTTAGTCTGTTACTTAATGAGCATTATTGTAGCCCTCAGCTGAATAAAAAAACTCCCTCAGGTGTTCAGGGTATGAGAATTTCCAGCAGGTGAGGCAGATGTTTGCTGGCTGTTAATGACCCTCAATTTGCATTTCTCTGGCCTGGCTGGGTGGTATTAAGTTCCTGAGGGAGGGGCTGTTGCTTCCCTCCAGGGCTCTTTGAGTAAAATAGCTACTGTCCTATGAGGAAGTGATTCAACACAAAACTCCCAGTGCCCTCCCAGCTCTCCAAACTCCTGAGTCCCTCCACACAGTTTCAGTCGTCTGCCCTCCCTCTAACGAAACTCAAGGTGAGTGGCTGTAGATAATTTAGTGCTTTGTTCTGGCACTCTGCACTGTTGAGCTGGCTTGGGATTTTAACCCCAATGGAACTGCTCACAACCTAAGCAGCCCTCAGATGCTGTCCTTGGGCTCCTAGTCTGCTCTCTCTCATAGCTCTGCAGTTCTTACCGGCTTGATTTTGTGGTCTCTTTCTGTCCCTGGTTATATAGGTTCTCTCCTGCTGCTTTTTGTTGGTTTTTCCCAATGATTTATCTTTATTTTAGTTGCAATTCCAGTCTGTTCCTGGGAGATGGTCTGTGTAACTTCCATTCACTCTGCTGCCCTTTTTACTTCTCCATTTCTACTTTTAAACAATTAATTCCAAATCTCCTTCATTTTCCTTTCCACTTTCCTTGGTAACTTTATCTCACCTTTCTCTACTGTTGCATAAGGTCCATATTCCCTTGAATTTTATTTTGGGCGCCAAGATATGTTGTCTGAAATGTGTTGTGATCATCAGTAAATCATTTTTCAAAAGGGTTCTAAGTTTTGAGTACTTCATTACTTATTACTGTTTTCAAACAAAGGAAAATACTCAATTCAGGACTATTTTTTCTAACCTTAAAATGGGAACCAAGCCTTTTTTGTCCCTCACTGCCTGTGTTGATAGAATCTTCTCAGAACCTCAAGTATGATACAACAGCCTATGGGCGGTAGGTGGGGAGCACTGCAGTGTGTCAGCTTCACTTCTCCATGATTATGATTTCTCTGAGTTTGAAGATACTAGACCAGGAACATCTTCCTGTTGATCATGTGCTCTTTCCTCCTCTTTGCATAAGTGATACGGCTGTGCTCAGCCTCCTGAGTGGTGCCACTACCTGGCATGCTGGAGAAGAGCCCATCAGTGTGTCAGGAGCATTTGCACCAGTGGGCACTCTGCCACCAGCTGACTTTCAACTGGGTTGTAGCCATGCCTGCCCTTTGATCTTATAGAGGAAGGTTCTTCTGACAGAGGGAGCCAAGTAATTTGAGTGTTCCTTAATGATTCCACAGCCTTCCAATTAGAGGGCAGTAATGGGATCTGCCAGGATCTCATCTATTGAATTAGGAGAATACTAAACCATTTTATAATAAGAGGAGCTAGGGGTCAAGGCTCATTGTTGTCTTTTGGTCTGACAACATACGCTCATTTAATAAGTTTGATGGTGAGGAGGACTAAGTGAACTAGACACCCGTCTTCCAGTTGCCATCTTTTTTGGATTCAAGCTTGATTTCCAAAGAGCAAAGATTATAAATTGGCAAAGAATAAGATGGTAATAAGAGACACAAATTTAAAAAGAGAGAGTCTGAGGCTTAGTGGGAAAGACAGCAATGTGGGTGGATTTACGGTAAGAATGAGTGACAGAATATGGGTGATACAGTTCAAGGGGAAGGAGAAGCAGGAACGGTAAAGGTGGAAAGTATCATCTTTCAGTAAAAACCCTAGCACTGCAGCCTATACTATACTTTGAATAAAAAACAAAACAGAATAAAACTGACACTGCCCTCATCAAGTGGATTAGTCTTCTAGTTATTGTCTTCTCTGCTGTCATTTCATTGTTCATGGGTCCTTCCTCATGCTTTCTCTCCTCTTACTGAAAAATCACCACCTTAAATCCCTTTTGATGTATTGGTTCAGGGGTTATTTTAGGGGCCTCAGGAAGAAAAGAGAATGAATGCAGTTACAAATTGTTAAGTGTGGGGGTTCGTCTCTTTTTGAAATATGCAAGCAAGGCAGAGATTGGATGGGCTTCCAAAGAAATGTAGGCAGGGAATGTTGCACCTGCCCATTAGCCGAAGGTCCCACCAGGTTCCGTCTATGGAACCCACCTTGACTTGGGTTTCTGGGTAGGCTAAACCTCTGTGTCCCAGAAACCAAAGGAGCTCTGCTTGGTGCTCTCTGTGCCCACACAAAGAGAAGCCAGATGGCCACACTGCTCTCCTGCAGCCCACAAACGCTCATTTTGCTGAACTACCACAATGTAAGAGATCATAAAGGTTTGTCTTGCCTGCTGAGGAAATACAAAATCATAAAGATATAAGGGGAAATGGCCTATTTAGGGGAACCCAGAGACAGGAGGGAGGATGACCACAGTGAATATTTAGAGCAGCTGGCAACCACAGAAGTAGAAATAAGAGTCAGAAAAGAAATTTTAACAAAACACCAGTGCGTACTCTCAAGAGGACCAGCTCAGTATATAAATAAAACTACTCAATCACTGTAATAAAACAGAGGTCATAGACTAGGCAAGATAATGATGAGAGAGTAGAGTTATCTTACTAAATATTATACTTGCTACAACGTCATTAAATAGAAACCGTAGAGTACTAACCCAGGAACAGACAAACAGATGAATGGAACATAGAGCCCAGAAATACACTAGAAGAACTAGATGACAGGATTTCACTTCAGGGAGAGGGGGCTTATTTAATAAATGGTGCTGGCATAACTGGCTATTCATCTGGGAAAAAACTCCAACACAATTCTACCTCACACCATGTAGACAAGTAAGTTTCAGGTATATTAAAATGCACAAAATAGGTGTGTAAAATACATTAAAAACATTAAAAGAAAACGAAAGAAGAATGAGTTAGAAGAACACAGTGGAAGACGCCTGGTGGACTATCCGCAATCTCTTCCCATGCAAAGAAAATGTATATGATGACGTTTTTAATGGCAGATATCAATAGGAGCCAAGTCAAAAGACAAATGGAAGACTAGGAAAAGTATCTGTAGCACAACAGACAGAAAAACATTTAATATCTCTAAAATACAGAGAACTTAGATAAATTGATATTAAAAGAAACAATAAAAATATTGGTCCAATTGCCAATATAAATAGGTAATTTCTCAAACTGGAAATGCCTATGAATAGATGAAGAATGTCCAATTAATACATGAAGATATACTCATCACTACTAATATTCAGAGAAATTAAAATTATAATAACATAGAAATAGGTTTTTTTCCCCTCATCAGACTGGCAAAAACTAAAAAGAGGAACAACATACATTATAGGGAAAGGTGAGGGGAGGTGAGGAGAAAGGTGTGATTCTGCGAACCGCAGGCCGACGCTCTAACCGCTGAGCCAAACTGGCCAGGGCGAAAGGTGTGATTCTGTATATTGCTGGTGGGAATATAAATTGCAATTTCCTTTTTAGAGAATAAACTGTCAATACCTATTAAAATTTAAAACGTATATATCATCTTTGATCTAAAAAAATATCAATATTGGAAATCGATCTTAAAGGGGAAAAATTACCAATGTATAAGAATATACAGCTCTGGCCGGTTTGGCTCAGCGGTAAGAGAGTTGGCCTGCGGTCCAGAGAGACCCAGGTTTGGCTCCCGCTAAGGGCAAGTACCTTGGTGGCAGTTTGTCCCCGGCCCTGGTTGGGTCGTGCAGGTGGCAGCCACCCGATGTGTCCCTTTCATATCGATGTTTCTCTCTCTCTTTCTCTCCCTTTCCTTCCCACTCTATCTAAACAAAAAATGAAAAAATGTCCTCAGGTGAGGATAAAAAAAAAAGAGAGAAAAAGAATGTACATAGAAAGATGTCGACTGCATCATTTTAATGGCAAAACACAACAAAAATACCAAAACACACTAGTTTGAATATCCATCACTAAGAAAATAGCTAAATAAATCATCATATATATATAGATCTCTCTATCCATCTCTCCCTACCATGGACTATTATGTACCTTATTAAAAAGACTAAGTTAGATCTATAGCCACCAACCTGGAGAGATATCTAGGATGTATTGTTAATTGAGAAAAGCACGTGGCAGATTACTATAAACAACATAAACAAGTAACAGGGAAAATGGTGTCTGTGAGTGTATGTCTGTACGATTATGAAGAACGGGTGGAAGGCTATGTGGTCTCACGCTGGCTTCCTTATCCTTACCACTTTTGTGACCATTCAGCATGCGACAGAGTGCACTGCTCACCGCACACTGTACTCAGTACTGGTGAGGAAGGAAAACTGGGCACCCTTCTTACAAACAGAGGGGTGGGTTGCTGGACAGGAAGGAGGGAGAATTATCAGTGTTCCCTTAAAATAGTTTCATATTTTTTCGCTGATTATGATGAACAAGTGTTACTTTTGTAATACCTCAAGAGGAATTTAATATAGTCTTTGGTTAAAACAGCCAATGGAAGAAGCTACACAAGACAGAATGAAGCTGACAAACTTTTATTCTGATGTATGTGGATATTCACATTCTGATCCACTATTAATACCACCATCCCGTGTCTACTGAAGACGTAATTTTGTTAAGAAACAAGATTCTTAACTGGAGAACACAAATCCATGGTAAATGGGCAGAGAATACACCGAGCAAAGGTGAAACCACGTGAGAGAAGAGATACTTCATGAGCAGCACCAGCTAGACATTTGCCATTTACACAGGAGTTCAAACAGCAAGTCAGCCTTACTCACGATGGACCTTGGATCTGAAGTAGTGGTCTTACTTTACCTGGTTACACAGTACTGCAGGCTGAGAGATAATGAATTCTTTAAATATATTTCAACGTTTCTGATTACAAAGAAAAATCCCATCTGACTCTGAATGGCACCTGAAGGCAAGGTCAAAGTCAGCTGCATGGGGTGATCATAAAAGATAAGCAGATGGACAAGCTACCAAGACTAGACAGAGCCACAAAGAAGAGAGATGTCTGCATGCAAAGTGGCCACTCTCCCTTATAACTGTGATTAAGACAACAGGCACCCAGCAGAGTCCCAGAAATAGGAGATTTCTGTTCTGGGGATTTAAACCCAAACTGGCAGATCCCATATGCGCAGCAGTACATATATATAGACCGGTGCTGCTAATGGTATTGCAGGAATGGTACTGCTGAGTTAGTCCTATGAAACGTTTGTGGGGGAGGAGATGGAACACATCAGACCACGTGTAATGAAGGGTCTCCATCACCCGAGTGTGGAGGTGTGTTTCTTAGAACGAGGTACTCCTCTCCACCAGGGCGAAGTTCTCTGCTCTGTGACTATCTCCTGGGCTAGCACTTCAACTTCGTAGGTGAGCGTCTCCCAGCGGGCAAAGGACTGGTGAGGGGGCTCAGATATATTGAAAGGCACACAAGATAATTTAATACCAACAGTGAGTTGAGGCTTATGTATCGTCTACATTATCAACTGTTCCGTGCAGCCTACAAACTGACTTGGGACGCACAAAAGCCTCAAGCAGACACCAAGGTCAGCAACACCAGTGATCTCCCCTGCTGCCCCTCTGTCTAGGCAACATCAAAGCCCCAACTCTCAGGACTCCTGCCGGCTCTCTGGCCAGGCCAGCAGGCAAGCCCGGGGTCAGTTAGCTCAAGCATAGAAACTCACTATTAGGGTTTTACTAGCACTCCAGTGAATCAAAAGGACTCCCTTAGGGCTCCCCCATCTGTCCCGGTAGAGAGGAGCAAAGAGGGGGGTACCCTGCAAATCTCCACTCTGTTGGCAGCCTCCTCCATTTCTTCCCTGAGGGCATCAGCTTTGGCACCCGCAGGCTGTAAGCTGCTGGACAAACCTGAAGACTTGGAAGTCTGCTGCCACCTGATGGAAAACGAGAAAAAGAAGAGAGATGTGAGCCGAGCCCAGCCCTGGGACACTGGGAAGGCTGAGAAAACAGCCGGTGAGAACTATGACCCAGGAAGCGCCACATTGAGGCTCAGCGGCCCCTTCAGCTAGGGCAAGCAGTGCCAGTCAGCCACCCTCTTCCCCGTTATCTCCTGAACACTGAAGCCAAATGACACCCCACCGTGGTCTCTGAGGCAAATCCCTTGCAGTCCTGCGGGCTTTCCTGTTTGGAAACACCCACCTACGCGTCTGCAACCAATCACGTACGCGCGGTGAAATCTCCACGGCCCAACCAAGGCTTTGATTAAATTTCGTGTTAAATCCTAGCTCTAGAAATCCTCTCTCCCTCCCAACCTCAAGGCCAACCAATCAGCTCCCAGCACAACCCCGAACCCCAAACCCACAGTGCCTTGAGATTTTGCCCTATATTGTCTGTAACCCGCACACTATCCAGGAGTCTGGGCTTTGGGGCGTCAGCTTCCCGTTCTCCTGGGTGGTGCCACCCTTAGCACACTGTTGACCCTCAATTTTGTGCAGAAGTGATCTCATGTCACCGGCTATATTTTCGTAATCGTGTATGAAAGTGAAGCAATCTAAATAAGCGTCAGTGTACTTTATTTATACATAATGAATTTAAATGAAACTTTGTACATATCTTCTACATCTTATATTTTATACACATATTTTAGTAATTTTTTTGGTGTGGTATACTGTATATCAATCACCTTTTGAAACACACACTTTACATGTTCTAGTTGGATTTAAAAAAAAAAAAAACATGGTCTCTTTAGCGTCCCTGAAGCTTAAAAGGTGAATCAATGTGAGGAGCTCTTGTAGAAGGACCAGAAGTGTCAGGTTCTGAGCTGCACTCATTTGAACCAGCAGATAGCCATTCCCCAGCTACTTTAAAACTACAGAACGGTGTGCTGGTTTTCAAACTTCGACCCTCATGGCGAAGAGTCACAAATATAATAATCCTATATTACCCTGAATTTCGAAAATTGAAATAACTAATGCAAGTGCAGACACAAGTTAACTCGTGAGCGGTCCGCAACGTCTGGGCAGGAAAACACGAGTTAACTCGTGAGCGGTCAGCCACGTCTGGGCAGGAAAACACGAGTTAACTCATGAGCGGTCCGCCACGTCTGGGCAGGAAAACACGAGTTAACTCATGAGCGGTCCGCCACGTCTGGGCAGGAAAACACGAGTTAACTCATGAACGGTCCGCAACGTCTGGGCATGCAAACACGAGTTAACTCATGAGCGGTCCGCAACATCTGGGCAGGAAAACACGAGTTAACTCATGAGCGGTCCGCAACATCTGGGCAGGAAAACACGAGTTAACTCGTGAGCGGTCCGCCACGTCTGGGCAGGAAAACACGAGTTAACTCATGAACGGTCCGCAACGTCTGGGCATGCAAACACGAGTTAACTCATGAACGGTTTGCAACGTCTGGGCAGGAAAACACGAGTTAAACTCATGAGCGGTTTGCAACATCTGGGCAGGAAAACACGAGTTAACTCGTGAGCGGTCCGCCACGTCTGGGCAGGAAAACACGAGTTAACTCATGAACGGTCCGCAACGTCTGGGCATGCAAACACGAGTTAACTCATGAACGGTTTGCAACGTCTGGGCAGGAAAACACGAGTTAAACTCATGAGCGGTTTGCAACATCTGGGCAGGAAAACACGAGTTAACTCGTGAGCGGTCCGCCACGTCTGGGCAGGAAAACACGAGTTAACTCATGAACGGTCCGCAACGTCTGGGCATGCAAACACGAGTTAACTCATGAACGGTTTGCAACGTCTGGGCAGGAAAACATGAGTTAAACTCATGAGCGGTTTGCAACATCTGGGCAGGAAAACACGAGTTAACTCGTGAGCAGTCCGCCACGTCTGGGCAGGAAAACACGAGTTAACTCATGAACGGTCCGCCACGTCTGGGCAGGAAAACACGAGTTAACTCGTGAACGGTCCGCAACGTCTGGGCAGGAAAACACGAGTTAACTCGTGAGCAGTCGACTCTCTCTGCTGCAGTTCTTGGCGTTCAGTGTTGAGCTCTGCCAGCGCTGGGTGAATGGACTCTTTCTGTTCTATAACACTAGTAAGTAGAAAAATAAAAAAAAAATAAAAAGAAAGAAGACATAATCCTAGCAACATTGAGTTACCTCATCTATATTTTCTTAAGCATTTATCTTTGTGCAGAGATTAGCCGTCTGAGGAAGTACAAACACTTCCAGTTGCTGTGTCGTTATGAGGGAATTACCAAAGCAGGCCCTGAAGGAGGGGTGCACTTACACTAGATCGTGGGAGCTGTGGGGACACAGTAGGCTCCTTGTCCACTGAGTCTATAAACACAGTAGCTTATGGAGGTCAGCATGGAAGAAATGCATTTCATTTTCAAAATGTAACAGACATCCTACATACATTTTTTGGGACACTCTGTATATAAGTAATCTATTTAGATTTTACAAAATTATAAGATATTATAAGATGCTTCAATATGGGCCCTTGGTGGACAGAGAATAAGAAAATAGGAAGGGAAGCTTGGAAAAACTTGTATAGGCAATAGTCTGCTAGGAAAAGTGACATTAATCATGAATTTCAAGGGTCAGCTGTTCTACAAATACACCCAAGAACTGCCCTGCTCTGTTAGGGAAAGAAACAGATTCTTGTCCAGGAAGAGTTTGAGCTTCACAATGTGAAGAGCAGCAAGTCCACTTCTTCCCACCGAGGGGGCTGCTCTGACGGCAGCCGCTGGGAAGGACGCTTTGCATCAGATCAGAGGAGAGGAAGATAGAACACACGCTTTAACAAGGCCCAGGGAGAGAAAACAGCCAGAAATCGGGGTATGACGTTTCAATGACCAGGAGAAGGGGAAGAAGGCAAATGCAAGAGAAGTTAGAGCAACAAGAAGTCCAGAAGGGGTTTCTGGAAGGGAAACAGGAAAGTTTCTTTCTTTCTTTCTTTCTTTCTTTCTTTCTTTCTTTCTTTCTTTCTTTCTTTCTTTCTTTCTTTCTTTCTTTCTTTCTTCTTTCTTTCTCTTTCTTTCTTTCTTTCTCTCTCTCTCTCTTTCTCTCTCTCTCTCTTTCTCTCTCTCTCTCTCTCTCTCCCTCCCTCCCTCCCTCCCTCCCTTCCTTCCTTCCTTCCTTCCCTCCCTCCCTCCCTCCCTACCTCCCTACCTCCCTCCCTCCCTCCCTTCATTTTTGTTTTTGTTTTTTGTTTTTTATCCTCACCTGAGGACATTTTTCCATTTTTTGTACAGATAGAGTGGGAGGGAGAGAGAGGAAGAGAGAGAGAGAGAAACATCGACGTGAAGGGACACATCGAGTGGCTGCCACCCGCACGACCAACCAGGGCCGGGGACAAACTGCAACCGAAGTACGTGCCCTTAGCGGGAACCGAACCCGGGTCTCTCTGGACCGCAGGCCGATGCTCTAACCGCTGAGCCAAACCGGCCAGGGCCCTTCCTTCATTTTTGATCCCCACCTGAGGATATTTTTCCACTGATTTTCAGACAGAGTAGGAGGAAGGAAGGGAGGGAGGTAGAGAGAGAGAGAGAGAGAAAGTGAGAGATACACATCGACTGGTTGCCTCCCGCATGACCCTAACCAGGGCCGGGGATCAAACTGCAACTGAGGTACGTGCCCTTGGCCAGAATCGTACTCGCGACTCTTTGGTCTGCAGGCCGACGCTCTAACTGCTGAGCCAAACCAGCCAGGGCCAGAAAGTTTCTTTAGTGGGACACTGATTGTCTCATCTGCCCAGACTCCTGTCCCTGTCCCTGTCGTCCTCCACTGCCGCTCTCAGGTGCTGGCCGAGGAGCTGCCAGTTTGCATGGTTCTCCAGCAAGCGGTCTGCGGGAGAGAGCTGGACCCGAGCCAAGCCCACGGCTGTCCTTCGTCACCTTGGCCAACTGTCAGGCCAAGGAAGCAGCATCCAGAAAGTAAAGCCCCTCCTTTGTACACTCGGGATTGAATCCAAGGGGAGACCTGGGCCCAAGGGACATCCAGTGACCATGAAGACAATGGACCCTAGAAGAAGGTGTCTGTGTATGCAGAGGAGCACAGGTGGATTCAACACAAACATTTTTGGGGGAAGGGACACAATTCAGCCGATAGCAGTAGGACCCAGAGGCAGCTATTCAGTAGCGACATAAAGTGTCCTGGACCCATAGGGTTGCCGTCGAATTACATGTCCCTCAAGAAGTTAGACAGACTTTGGGAAGAACTGGGTTTCTTCTTGAACCATTGCCAAACCAAACCTATGGCACAAAAGATGTTTGTGTATCTTTCCCGTTCATTGCAATTCCCTTTTTAAAATATCCTCACCAGAGGACATTTTCTTGATTTTTAGAAAGAAGGGAAGGGTGGGGGGAGAGAGAGAGAGAAACATCAGTGTTAGAGAGAAATATCACTTGGCTGCCTCCGCAGAAACCCTGATCAGGGCGGGGGATCGAACATGCAACCTGGGTATGTGCCCTGACCGGGAACTGAACCCGCTACCTTTCAGTGTACGGGACAACGCTTCTACCAACTGAGCCACACCGGCCAGGGCCAATTCACAATTTTTAATTCAGCATAAAGCTTCCTGGAGTTTACCTCCATCCTTCTCACCTATAATCTGTTATACATCTACTAAGCTTCAACATTATCTAAGGATAGTAAGGGTCATACTTGAATGGTGACAGATTTACTTGAATGGTGACAAATGTGCTCACTGGATTTAGACCTAAGTAAACACTGGCTACAGTTGTTGGATTTGGCAGAATCCACCGGTGTCATGGTGGATTTCGAAGTCGGTCACGGGACTACTGATGGACATGTACTGATCACATTCAGAAAGAGCCTGCCGCTCTTAAAAGGCAGAGGGTATCTACCTGGATACACTGTTTGGGCTGGATACTGTCACTCAAGAAGGACAGACCAGGACTGAAGGAAGCTTTAGAAGGAGGATGTCACAGGAAATAGTCTACCACGTGCAAACTGGCTCACGGGGAGGCAGTGGGGTGGGGGTGGGGCAGTGAGACCCCAGCTTTTCCAGAAGAGGGGCAGCGATCCTGCTGTTCAGCAGCATTGTATCTGGTCTCACTCTCCCTGGTGGCTCTCAGGACGCGATCTCCCTGCTGCCTAAGGGCGAAGGGTTAGCCAGAGGGCAGGAAGTTGGGTGAGCTGGCTTCTTGTAGCTTCCAGCAAGGTTTTGCAAGCTGCATTAACTCAGGTTGGAAATGGCTGGTCGGAGCCCGGCCGGTGTGGCTCAGTGGTGAGTGTCGACCCATCACCAGGAGGTTGCCGGTTGTGGCCCAACCCCAGTGGGGGACATGCAGGAGGCGGCCAATCAATGTTCTCTCTCACTGATGTTTCTATCTCTCCCTTCCTCTCTCTAAAATCAATAATGAAAATATATTGAAAAAAAAAAAGAAATGGCTGGTCTGAGATGAAAGAGGGAAGAAAGAGGACCCCTTTGCTAAGAAGTTTCTCACTCTGAAGCCTAGAACCGAAACTGATGGAAAGTCCATACTTGAGGCCCACGGTTAGATCTTCCACCATGGTCACTACAGCAGAGACCGCAGGGAAAGTAAGTTTTTGAGGGGCTGTACTGCCAACAATTTTCCTCTCGAGCAACCGCAACCCCCAAACTCACAACTACACACGTGGGCTGTGAAAACCAACATGATAAAGGAGACGCATCAGGTTTCTATGAGAATCATCTAACAGGGTTTTGGGGGGATCTGAAACAAAAATAATTGTAGGTTTGAACTGAAGTCGATAAACATAGAAATCTGGAGAGGGGAGGTAGAGATTTCCTTATGCTGAGTGAAATAAGCCAGTCAGAGAAAGACAAGTATCACATGATCTCACTTATTTGTAGAATATAATGAACACAATAAGCTGTGGGACAAAATAGATCAGAAACACGGAAGCAGGGAACAGACTGACAAACCTCAGAAGGAAGGGGTGGGGAGAGATAGACCAAAGAACTGATTTGCATTTGTGCATAATCAATGGACTCCAGTAACAATGAGGTGAAGTGGGGGGGGGGGGGCAGGGAGAGGGAAGGCAATGGGGAAGAACAGAAGGGACATCGGTAATACTTTCAATCAAGATGTATCAAAAAAAATAAAAGAGGATGAGCTGAAAATATGAAAACATTGTTAATCATGGATCAGCGTCCCTAATGGCACCTCAGTAAGGTCTCGGAACCCACCATTAAAATCAATACGGACTGGACTGGGGTACCGAGCGAAAACAGGTCAGTGGCGAAGGCAACGAACGGCTCTGATGCTCGACGCCAGCCTCCTGACCAGGGCTCTGTGCTGGAGATTGGGGTTTTCCTCATCACAGCAGAGACGAGACGTCAGGGCAAACACCCAGGTGCTCCCAGCAGGAAATCACTGCCCCCCCGGAGCGCAGTGGCCCCCTCCTCCTAACAGCAGACAGTCAGCATTTCTCCACTCATCCGATGTGCCTCCCCAGACGTGGGGCTTAAACGCTGTCCCTTATGAAGCTATGGCGCTGGTGTTATGGGAGGCAAGTAATGTGGCACCAAGGCAGCAGTAAGGGACACCAAGTCACCACGCACTCTGCTCTCTATTCCTCCAGGTGCAAGGGAGGGACCCTCAGACCTGGGTCGGAACAACTACAGCAACAGGCCAACTCCCCCTCTTCCTTCGCAACCGAGGAGACCAGTGCATCACGGCCTTCCAAGGCAACGGGACCAACACTGGCTTTGCTTTCATCCTGTTCACTTTTATGTTCACCTGGTATTTGTCGCAAAGGGCACTGCTTTTCAATTTACTGTCCATGGTGCTGTAGCACTTCTTTGTTAAATAGATTCATTTTAAAAGAGTGAATCAATTTTTAAGAGCTGGGTAAGCGCAGATGGCAAAAATCCGTCAGGCGACTGAAGTTTGGAATACATGAATTTAGCTAAAAAAACTCGTTTTTCTGCTGATCAAACCTACTTTACTTCTGGTTTGGGGGGCACGGTCTAGTACTTTTTATGGTCCAGAGGCAGAATTCCAATGTCCCGCCTCATTACAGGAGCAGCTTCCTAGTATAAACCTCGGGACATGCTGTGATAAACATGGTCTCATGTGACACTCAGAACAACCTCCCCAAGTAAACCACAAATGTCTACAGGTGTGCAAGCTATTCTGGGAGTTTAAGTGACATGACCAAGGTCACAGGTCTAGAACATAGGTGACCTTGACCTGGTCCTTCATTTCTGACTCCTGGTTCACGACTCTGTCCCACATCTCTCAGTCCAAGTATATTGTTTCTGTTTCCTTTTTTTGCGAGAAAATCAAAACAAGATGCAGAGAATATTAAGATTGACCTGAAACAGACCTAAAGTAGAGCCAGAGAGTTAATTCTATATCAATTAATATTCATGAGCCTGCATTCTTTCCACCTGCAGACGACACACACACACATACTGTGGTAAAAAATAAAAATGTGCACACCCATGACATATGCCAGCCACGGCAAAGCGTCTCAAAGCCCCTGGTGCTCCCCTGCCATACAAGGCTTTTCCGGTGCATTCTGGGGGCAGGTGCAGAAGAGAAAGTAGCACCGTGTAACTTTACTTCTCTCGTGATGGTCTCAGGTGTTCAGAGACGGCTGCAGAATGGAGACATCTACACCGTCAGCTTCAGGAAACGGGGGATTGGTGCCCAGAATCCATAATTCCCCCCTCGATGTAGACACGGTACATCATCTATCCTACCCCTGCCCCCTTTTTCCTTCTGCCCCAGCCACGCTCGCCTCCATTCTGCAGCCTGCAAACGTCAGGCTAATTCCCCCGAGGCCTTCACATCTGCTGTTTCCATGGTGGTGGACAGTCTTGCATGGCTGCCTCCTTCTCATCGTTTATGTCTAAGATCAAGTGTCATCTCAAAAAAGCCTCGCCAGTCCCTTCCAATATTACCCGGGGCCTGAAATCGTCTGGTGTGTCTGGCCACTTGTCTAGCTGTCTCCCCACCAGACCACAGCCTCCACAAGAGGGCCCGCAGCTCTGCCTTCTCTTACCTCCAGGGCTGCCACATGGGGTGTGAAGAAACGCTTGGGGAATAAAACTATGCAGCCACACGCACACACTCCTGCCCACACCCCAAATACGATCAGGGTTCCTTCACAAAAGCAGAAAGGAGAGCAACGGCGCCCAACTGTACCTGGTTCGTGAAGAATCCATGTCCAGTACCAACTTTGCTAAATGTTTTCTCTGCTTTTGAATATTTGGGATTTCCACCTGTGGTTACAGAAGATGAAAGACACAGTCAGACTGAAGCTCACGATAAATGCTTCACGAATGACTGACAGGCACACAACAAGTTTGCTGGAGGTCTCCCAATTCCTATTTTTAGGTCAAATTCTCAAACCCTTTTCCCAAGCTAAATTCTGCTCTTTCTTTGCTGGACACCTGCCAGAAACCCGCGTGGACCCAGAGCATCTCGGGGGGTCTGCGCCCCCTGCTCTCCGAGGCGTGGCTGCCCCCCTGCTGTTACCTCGGAGCAAAGGCAGGGCCTCAGTCACATCTTTCTTGCACGAGGGCCAAAGGCAGATCTGACACACAGACCTAATTCCAAACAGACAGCAGAAGAATGAAGGGACGGCCTCAGGAGACCCGAGATGCTATGGGGAATGCAATTAGGATATGTTTTTATAGAAAGAAGTTTTTTTTCCAAAGCGAATAATAAATCAACATCACCATGGCTTTTCTCGGCTATGAGAAGTTCTTCCACAGTGGTTGTTATGTGGATGCTCTTTTTATATTCTTATTTCTAAAAATGGCTTAACTGAACATTCCAGTGAGGGATTTTGGTTCCAGGCCCAGCAAAATTGGGGCAGGATGTGAGAATTAAAAAAAAAAAAACAGGGCCATAATTGAACCAAAGTCATCTCAGGCTATGGCTTTTATAGAAGGAAAAAAATGTGAGGAAGATCCCGTGTTCTGAGATGTGTTCTATTCACCTTCTAGGCGGGGGAGAGAAATGGGCTGAGTGTAAGAAGGACTTCAATAGGAGGGGGGAGAAGAGTCTGGGGCACCCACACCATCACGGAGCCCAGAGGCAAGGCCAGGGAGTCACACAGGTGTCGTGGTCATACAAGCAACCTCAGCACCCAGGTGGCTCCTGCCCTTTGGAATTGCTTCAGGTTAGCTGGAATGACAGCCACCTTTGTGAGGATACAGGCTGGGAGGACCTGTAATAGGGTGGCATCCGAGAAGTCTAGAGCTGGTCTATCTCGAAGTCCTATAGCGAGGATTTTCTGCTGGAATACTTTTAGGCACTTAGGCAATTATTGACCCATGCATTCCGTCCAGAAATAGCAGCAGAGTAGGTAGAGGTGCTGCGGGTGGTCCAGAAAGGAAGCCAGACGCAGTCCAGGGCAATGCTGTCCAATACAGTAGCCAGGAGCTACATGTGGCTACGCTATTTTATTTTCAAATGAACAAAAATTACATAAAATTAAAAACCGAGTTCCTCAGTCACATTAAACACATTCCAAGAGCTCAGTAGCCACAAGAGGAGAGTGGCCACCACCCTGTGCAGACGTGGAGCTGGGCAGATGTGGAGCTGGGCAGATGTGGAGCTGGGCAGACGTGGAGCTGGGCAGACGTGGAGCTGGGCAGATGTGGAATTGGGCAGATGTGGAGCTGGGCAGACGTGGAGCTGGGCAGATGTGGAGTTGGGCAGATATGGAGCTGTGCACATGTGGAGCTGGGCACATGTGGAGCTGGGCAGATGTGGAACCTTCCCATTGTTGCAGGTGGTTCATGGGACAGCACCAGCTAGGTTCTGTCTGACTAATTAAAGCCAACTGGGAGGAGGTTCAGGGTTCAGGGCAAAGAAAATACCCCAACCATTTCCTTTCTTAGTTTTTTGAAGTAAAGCTGTTACAGAGACATAAAGATTTCCTTTTAATAAAACAGTTTTGCTTTGTGTCCTTCAAAGTCCAGGAGAGGGGACCCATATAAACAAACTGCAAGACACCTTTCCGAGCGTCTTGGATGCGGGTCCCTGAGGGGCTGCCGTGTGTTTCACTGGAGACTTGAGATAGGGGAGGGAGGGTGGTGATGGCAGTGCGGACCGGGTGGGGAAGGGGGTAATGCTGCCAGCTCGGCCCCTTCCCCCTGGAACGCCAAAAGAGAGGAAAGTGGGCGGGGGAGGGGCTGCAGATAGTGAAGGGCTGCCAATCCGATCATGTGGCTGGGTAGTGATGTCTCCGATGAAAAGCAGAGTCACAGAGCAGGGTGAGGGACAGAAACAATACAAGTGCAGTGGAAGGACCACAGGCCCGTCGTTCTGCCCGTCCCTGCTCACTCAGGCCTCGCCTCATCACACGTCTTACCTCAGCCAGCAAAAACAGGGGCTCGATAACATCTCTCTCCACTTGCAATTCAAAATGAATCAGCTCCTGGGCTAGCTTGTCCTCTGTCTCTCCACAGAGTTTCAGCATCTTTCTGCAACAGAAAGGGAAAAAAGATCCATGCTGAATACCCTAGAAAGCAAGATGTTACCTGCGTCACACTGTCTTCACCTCCTGGCTGCGTATACTTCCATGAGACGGTGTTAACAAAGCGGTTGACTTCCATGGTGTCCCACAGACCAACCTGCTCCATCCATTTTAATTTCTGAAATTATCAATTTTTTAAATGATGTTGACCTACTGTGTGCCTGTGTACTTACTGTGTAAAGGGCACAAGTAGGGAAACGAGAGATGTGGAGAGAGCAACTCACCTATGCTACACCCACAGGCCTGCAAATACCCAGGGGCTCCTGTCTCCCCTGAAAGCACTGGAGAAACTAGCAAAAATCAATGCACGGACAAACCAACAATACCCCCCCCCCCCGCCCCCACTAGAGCCTATTGAAATCTGTATCTTTCTATTGGCTCTTACAGAAAAAACTTCCCTAAGCCATAAAAACTTTTTTGTTTTCTTTATTGATTTTAGAGAGAGGAAGAAAGAGGGAGAGAGAGATGGAAACATTGGTGAGAGAGAACATCAACTGGCCGCCTCCTGCAGGTCCCCCACTGGGGATGGAGCCCACAACCTGGGCATGTGCCCTGACCGGGAATCAAACCAGCAACCTCTTGGTGCAGAGGTCAATGCTCAACCACCGAGCCACACCGGCCGGGCCATAAAAACGTATTTAACACAGCATGAACAGACAAATTACCCAATGCAACGTTGCAATGGGAAAACCATTCCAAAGTGTATTAATAAGGAGCAAGTAAGAAAAAGATCTGAACGAGCAGAAAGTTACACCATATTCCTAGATGAGAGAATACAACATTTCAAAAATGTTAATTTCCCCTGAATGGCATACAGGCAGTCCTGCCTTCTCATGGTACTACAATGACTAAAACTCTTGTAAAAAGTTGCCCTCTACCCTCACAGTGACTGACGGCTGGCTGGGCAGAAGTCAGAATTCTGCAGAGCGTCACATCCCCTTAGAATCTGGAAGGCATTGCTCAACAACCTTCAAGCTCCCACTGTTGCTTTTGGCGAGGCTGGAAGCATTGCAATTTTTAATCCTCTTTTGTGAACATTTCTTTTTCTAGAAGATTGCAGAATCTTTTATTTGTCACTGGTATTCACTAGTGAAGGTAAGCCCGGCCATAGGTTGAACTCTGTCTAGTATATTGGGAGTTCACTGGGCCCTCGCGTAGGGAAATGCATGTCCTTCTGTTCTGGGCCATGCTTTCAGATCATTTTGTCATCATCATCATCATCATCATCATCATCATCATCATTTCTTTCTCTCCTTCTGTTAGAACTCAGCTGAGACCTAAAACTTCCACTTTTCCAACTTTTCTGTTTTCCATGTCATCATCTTGCTCCCTTTTCTAGGTATCTTCAACTTTATTTTCCAAACCTACCGAGAATGTCCTATTTTTTCATTTCTTTCAGCTTGCTTTTGATCTCCAAATGTTTTTCCTATAAATATTTTTATTAACACCCTATTTTTTAAATAGATGCTTTATTTTCTCTCCTCGCTTGAAAATATAAGGGATGGTTTTCCTGACGTCGTCTCTTCCCCCCCATGCAATAGCTATTTCTTCCTGATTTTACTTTTTCTTATTTCCCCAATTGTTTTGGTATCTGGATTTCAAATGCCTGTGATACTGGTGCCTGCCGGCATGGAAGGGTAGAGACTGAGCAGTTTGGAAAACTCAAGTGAAACTCATCAGCTGTGAGCTCATCTGCAGGATGATCTAGCTGGGCCATGCCCTGGGGCACTGCCTCCTTCAACATCTAAGGTCTTCAGTACAATCCTGCTGGGCTGGTCAGACACCTGATACAGGCTCTTCTCCTTCTGTGTTTAGAGGTCTGGGGGCTGCGTGAGTGGGGGAGACAGTGAAGAATCTCAACGTCCAGCTGCAGTTGATCACTTACGTCTCTTATTGAAGAACTGGTGCTCTTACACGTGTCTCCAGTCTAGAGAAGCTGTTCTACCCCTCCAGGAAATAAAGCTCCAGAGTTCGGCAAGGATTAGGGGTGAGGGGATGAGCCTCCTCTTTACTCAGAGGGGAGGTGAAGTTCTGAGTTTGAGCAATTCAAGTGGTATTCGACTAGCTTTCAACCCACACTCATAATTTCAATCACTGCCCTATCCCCCAAAGACACTATTCCAGAGATGCCCAGGGCCACCAATCCTGAGCCTTGAAGGTATTTCAAGGAGTATGTGGTGTTGGCTTTCGAATACCCTCCTTCTGTCTTGGGAGTCCAGTCTCAGGAACTTGCTAAGTCAGTTTCCAATCAATCACATTTTACTGCGCACAACATTTGGATGCTGTTGTCTTCGCTCTAGTCTTTCCTGCCTTTTTGGGTTCATGTCTTTTAAGAAGAGAAATCTCTTTGTTGTAGTGGATCAGGAAGGGAACAAAATTAGATGTGTGTGTTTAGTAGTCATCTTTATCTGGGTGTCCTCCATCCCTTTACCTGTGTGACACGCTTTAGGTGTGATCCTTAGAAACAGCATATAATGATTTCATGTTTATCCACCTGGGATTCTCTATATTAGAAACAGCTGAGTTTATTCCATTTACATTTCTTTTTTTAAAAAATATGTTTTTATTGATTTTTAAGAGAGAAAGGAAGGGAGAGATAGAAATATCAATGTGAGAGAGAAATATCATTCAGCCACCTCATGCACACCCCCTACTGGGGATCAAGCCCATAACCCAGGCTTGTGCCCTGACTGGAATGGAACTGGGACCTCTCAGTCCAGTGGACCTCTCAATCCACTGAGCCACACCGGCCGGATTCCATTTACATTTCTACTGATTACAGATACATGCAGTAATTACTAACACCTTCATTTTGTTTTCTATTTATTACTCTTTTCTTTGCTTACTTTTTTCTCTTTTAGTCCCTTCTATGTTTTTTTTTTCTTCTTATTTTGTTTCCCTTTTGATCCTTTTACTAGATTTGAAATTATATATTCTATTTCTATTCTTTTTGTGGTTATACTCTCACTTTTCCAACATGCACATTTATTTTAAATGTAATATCTCTTTATCCTTCTTTCAGACAATATAAGAATGTTACATAATAATTCCCTTTCCAATGTTTCATGTTAATATTTTCTAGTATTTTAATATCACTTTGCTTTAAACTCCCACCAAAAGAATCATTATTATATTGCTACCATTAATGTTTATTTATATTTATACAGGGTAGCAGAATGTGCCGAAATATGCCACAATGACATAAGAATTATTTTAAAGGGAATTGAGAAGATGCAGATACAAAATAAGCTCTCTGCACCCCCTATTTGCCTAAAAGCAGAACATAAATTTGTAAGTGTCCTTCTTCCCTGCTCTACCAGAAAGGACCAAGTTAATTACCAGAGACTATTCTACAGTCTTATCTGAGAAGGTGCCAAACAAATAACAAACTTTACTAACGACTCTTATCTCCCACTAGTTTCTCCTTCACATAATTTCTCGCTCTATAAACTCAAATGTATTTTCCTTTGTCTCACCACTTCTCTAAAAATTATTGGGTTTTTTTTTGTGGTTGTTAAGATGCTATATAAGCTCAAGTTTTAGCCACTCCATTGAGTTACTAATGACTGAGTTCTCCTGCGCGTACACACTGCACATGGTATTAACATGTGCATGCTTTTCTCTTGTTAATCTGTCCTTTGCCATTTAATTTGCAGAGCCACAATAAAGAAACTTAAAATGAGTAGAGAAAAAAAGAATTCTTTTCTTTCCCATACTATATTCACTATTTATTATTATTATTTTTTACAAATGCTACTTGCATTTCATTGTTTTCTTCTGGACATAATCTATTTCACATAAACTTTAGTTCTTTCAATGAGAATATATGAGTAGTAATTTCTGTAAATCTTTGCCTGAAATATCATTACCCCTTTATTCTTAAATAATAATTTAATTTATCATAGAATCTTATATTATTACATATTTGCTCCATATTTGAAGATTTTCCTCCATTATTTTCTGGCATTTATTTTTGCTGATTAATAGTCTGTTATGAGTCTAACTGCTTTTTTATGTGTAACTATCTTTTTCTCTGCTTGGATTCAATGTTTTTCATTTTGGTTCATAATTTCCAGTTTTAAGACAATGTGTCCAAGTATAGGTTTCTTTGTGTTGATCTTATTTGGGACTTTTTGTGCTTCTTAAATTTCAAGATCATGTCTTTCTTCAAATCAAAAATCTAGAAAAGAAAAATTCAGCCATAAACTTTCCTTCTCCATATTTTCGCCATTAGGAACTGCCATTAGACATGGTTTTGTGCTCCATCATCCAATCCTCTCCATTTAACAACACCTACAACCTCATCTCTTGTACTCATTCTAAGTGGCGACTTCTGATCAGTTTTAAAGTTCACCTGTTCCCTAGCTGAGTGCAATTTTCAGCTTGTCTCAAATATGTGTTTAAATTACAGTAAGTACAATTTGAATTTTAAGAACTTCTATTGTTTTTTTTTTCTTTGATTCTGCCTATTCTTTTTCTTTCTTATTGTTTGGTTCTGTCCTTACTTTATTTTTAAATTGAGGCATAATTGACATATAACATTATATTAGCTTCAGGTGTACAGCACAATGATTCAACATTGCTACATGTTGCAAAACGATCACCACGGTGCCCTAGTTAACATTTGTCACCATACACATGACAATTTTTCTTTTCTTAAAACATTCACCCTTGTGCAGTGGGTACACTCATCTTCTCCGTATTATTCCAAAATTAGTATATGTGCTGCCAAAGCCAACATGTCCTTATTTCATTTTTAAATTTAATTGTAAACATAATTATTTTATATTTTCTTTCTTATTTTTAATATATTTTATTTTATATTTTCTATATACTTGTCTATTATATATTTTTTTCCCTGAGGGTACTGATCCTCCTACTCCTTGTGCCTGAGGAATCTCTCTCATGTCAATTCTATTTTTAGTTTGTTTTTATTATGAACTCAAAACCAGCAAGGGCTGTTCTTCTGGGAATCCTCATAAGTTCTGACATTTGACATTGAGAGGATTCACATTTGCTTCCCCTGGAGCCTGAGGGATTCCAATTGCCCTTCAACAGTTTTATGTTAAATTCTCCACTTGGGAGTTGCCTCGCTACACAGACAGGAAATAGAACTTTGGGGCCTGGGGTTTCCATGTCTCACTGGCAACCTCTTCTCCCTCTCGGCGTGGTCTGCGGCCAGCCGGAAGCTCCCCGCTGCTCCCCGGGCAGCGCTGGTCCCCTCTGCATGGGTGGGGACTTACCTTGACTTGGCCAACCCACACACGGTGTCACCTTACCCAAGAAGTGTGTCATCTCCCAGGATGGCTGACCCTTCCATCAAACACTGAGCCAGCGTTGTCAAAGGCAATTTTTTCTGAAAAGGAAAAAACAGTTGTAATGAAAACTACTTTCAGCAGTCACCTGCTTGCCCTAAAATAGCAAAAAGTCAAACTCTCAGCTAGATGCGTATGAGCCAAGAAACAAAATAACGTTGAAATATCTTTAAAACCTAAAACTCTATAGGATTTAACAATGGGTCAGATTCAGAGATGTCAAAATTCAGAAAAATTAAAACCGAATTAAATTTGCCAATTTGGGAAATAAGCCTAAAGCTTTCCTGCTGCACTTTAACACAATCAAGTGGGATAGCAACAAGAAGAAAGACAACATTTCAAAATTATAGTAACAAGATCTGAGTGGTGCTTTAATTGCCAAAAGCCAACGTCTCACCTGAGAAGTGTATTAGCCCCATTTTATACGCGAGGCAGATTATGGCCAAGAAAGAGAGAAGATCGAGTTTGCATACACTTACAATATAAAGAATGTAAGCTTCAAGATAAAGGCACACTCCAAATCAGATCTAGAATAGCCAACAAGTACATGAAAAGATGCTTAGCATCATTAGTAGTTAGGAAAGTTCAAATCAGAGCCATAGTGAGATATCACCTCACACTAGGATGGCTATCATAGCATTAATAATATATATTTTTAAAAGTCAGAAAATAAGAATTGGAGAGCACATGGAGACATGGGAACCTTCACGCATTGCTGGTGGAAATGTGAAATGGTGCAGTACCGTGGAAAAGTCTGGCAGTATTTCAGTAAGGTAAACAGCTGGCATGTGACCCAGCAATTCCCCCTTGGGCAGACACTCAAAATAGCTGAAAACAAATGGTCAGACAAAAACATGTATATGAATGTGAATTGCAGCACTATTCACAATAGCCAAAAGATGGAAATGGCTCAACTATCACAAATGAATGGTTAAGCAGCTGTGGCATATCCACGCAATGGACTATTACTCAGCCATAAAAAGGAATGATTTCTTAACACAGGCTACAAGATGAATGAACTTTGAAAACACCAAGCTGAGTGAAATAAGCCATACACTAAAGGATACATACTGTATGATTCTATTATATGAAATGTCCAGAATAAACAAATCCTAGTGGATTAATAGTTTCCAAGGGCTTGGGGGAGGAGAAATGGAAAACAATTGCTTGAGGAGCAGGGGTTTCCTTTCAGGGTGATTAGAATGTTCTAAAATCACATGGTGATGGTAGTTGCACAAAACTGTGAGTGTACTAAATGTCAGTGAATTGCACACTTTAAAATGCAGTGGTAAATTTCATGTTATGTGGGGAGGGAGGGAGGAAGGCAGGAAGGAAGAAGTATGTTGCCACAGGAGTGTAGCATGACCCATTTCATTCCCTCCTTATGGACTACGGACAAGCCCTCTCTCTCCTTACTGTGCCCAATCCACCCAGAACATCCTGAGAACAGGGTAAGAACCGCTAGCATGTCCGTCCACAGGTAATGCAGTTCGCTGCTACACAGACAGCTCTTCAGATGGAACGAGACTGAACTACATCTGGTCCAGAGCCTCCTGGATGTTGCTCAGACAGTTCCGCTGCAATTCTCTTAGGAATCAGTACTGTGGAGTCCCTGCCCAGGCGGGGAATGAGACCAGATGCTCTAGTCTAGTGCAGGCAGACAAGTAACAAATGCGGAAACTACGTGGAGAGCCTTTCAAATGGGTGGAAGTGCCGTGGACAAGGGCAAGCAGGAGGTGACAGAGCGGGCCGTGTGGGGCCTGGCACCGTGATGAAGGAAGACCTGCCAGGGCCAGGGGTGACACTTACGATGGCCTGAAGTACGAGAAAGAGTGGGATAAGCCTCAAAAGATTTGGAAGAGGACAGTCCAGGTGGAGGGACCTGAAGTGTAAAGGCCGTGAGGGGAGAAGAGACAGCTCAGGTCCCCAAGGAGGCCGACGCGGCTGGAGGACAGGGGCGACAGGGAGGGGGCTGCGGGGAGAGGGCACAGTGAGGTCGTGGGGGGCCCTGACGGCCAGCGGCAGGCACTGGGGTTCCACTCCAAGGGCGTTTGGGGACAACTGCAGGGCCTAAGAGCATGACTAGATTAAAATAACGCCGATCCTGAGACACACAACTCAGTGACGAGAGAGAGGCATCAACTTGGAGACATATTCAGGCTCCATCCACTAGAACTCAGGAATCTGGTGTGACCATCCCCAGGAGACCTGCACCCTCTAAGCCTTAGTAAGGCCGCCCCAGGGAGGTCCTGGGGAACTAGGTCAGCCTCTGAAGTTCTTGTGGTTCCCGAAGTAATTCCAGGTGGAGAGAGCCCAGGACACCTGTGGGGGTGCGGCTCTGAAATACACCCCTTCCCTGCCTTAGCCAGGCCCACGCCACTGGAGTCAGGTGCCTCTCACTCAGGCGATACACTTACTACCCCACCATTTCAAATAAAATGGGACATCTTCTTGGTAAAAACTAGACCACGCAACTCAGTATTAATACACTCAATTTAAACACCACTTTCAGATTGTCCTACAAAGCAATTAGGTACAAGTTTCCAGAGACTTAATTAAAGGCACAGGAAACAGTATCTTAGGAGAGCATCCATTCCCACCTCACCTATTAAAAAAGGTTATTTAAAGCACATTTCAGGAAAAAAAAAAGAACTGAGCAGATACACTTGTTATACTTACAGAGAGATCATGGCTTAAGGTATTGGCCCTTCCTTAGGGGTGATTTGTCCCCCTAGGGACAACCGGCAATGTCTGCAGACATTTATGGTTGTGACAGTGTGATGAACATTAGTGGCATCGAGTGGGCAGAGGCCAGGGGTGCAGCCAAACACCCTACAACACACCGGACAGCCTCTCAAATTGATGAATTAATTACCCAGCCCAGAACCTAATGAATGCCGAGGTAGAGAAACCCGGCTTAAGGAAAGGGCTTTGATTTGCAAGTTCCTAAAATATCCTGATAAGCAACCAGAGAAAATGCTCCTCCCTGGATATCACAGAGCAAGTGTACTAGTCAGCTCCCACGAAAAGACCGTTCTGGGTTTTGCAAGCATCCCGAGTCCACGACCTGCCTTCAGGGCTTCTCCGAGTGGGTCGGATTTGACAAGGAAGCAAGGTCAGGGAGGTCTTGCCTGTAACGAACTAAAGGGAGCCTCTCCTAGGCCAGGAGCTGGCATCTTTTGCAGCCATGTATCTAGCAGTTGGTAAGTGTAGTCTTTCCAAATACGGAGAAGAGTTAGTCCAATCAGTCCTGCCAGCGAGTCGGGTAGAAGCTGTGCCCATGGGTGACTGAAGATCAAGGTCAACAGAACGAGAACAGCCACTGAGGACCGCAGGGGTGGTCAGAGTCCCGGATAGGGGTGGTGAGGGGACAGCCAAGTGTCTGGCACCTTTTGATTTTTGTACCATATGAACATATTTTTTTACTGAAAATTTAATTAATTTCATATAAATAGGTAGATAGATAGGCTAGTTACAATAGCAAATGAAAAAGTTATTCTCCTTGTTAAAATGTTAAGAATTAAAAGGCAACTGAAGCCCTGGCTGGTTTGGTTCAGTGAACGTTGCTCCAACATTCACACTGGAAAACCAGCTTGAAGCGGCATGAGCGGAGAGGTCCTCCTGAGCCAGGGAGGCAACATTCTTTTCAAGTCGTTTCTAGTCACTTGACACTCTCACTAATGACTGGGAGACCCTTTTAGGTGGCAAAGTGTGCAAAGCGCCACAAAATGGGAAAAGTAGTCCTGCTTTAATTGCCTTTTATTTTATCTTAAATTGTCACCTGAGGACATTTTTCCATTAATCTTCAGATAGAGTGTGAGGGAGAGAAAGAAAACAAAACAAAACATTGACATGAGAGAGACACATTGATTGATCGCCTCCTGCACAACCCTGACTGGGGCTGGGGATGCAACCGCGACCAAGGTACGTGCCCTTGACCGGAAGCAAACCTGTGATTCTTCGGTCCAAGGGCCTACGCTCCAATCACTGAACCAAACCAGCCAGGGCTTCAGTTGCCTTTTAATTCTTAACATTTTAACAAGGAGAATAACTTTTTCATTTGCTATTGTAGCTAGCCAATCTATCTACCTACATATGAAATGAATTAAATTTTCAGTAAAAAATATGTTCATATGGCCCTGGCCAGTTTGGCTCAGCGGTTAGAGCGTCGGCCTGCGGTCCGGAGAGACCCGGGTTCGGTTCCCGCTGAGGGCACGTACTTCGGTTGCAGTTTGTCCCCGGCCTGGTTGGTCGTGCGGGTGGCAGCCACTCGATGTGTCCCTTCATGTCGATGTCTCTCTCTCTCTCTCCCTTCCTCTCTCTCCCTCCCACTCTATCTGTACAGAAAATGGAAAAATATCTTCGGTGAGGATTAAAAAAAAAAAAAAAAAAAAATATGTTCATATGGTACAAAAATCAAAAGGTGTCAGAGAGTTTACAACCAAAAGTCTCCCTCCCACCCTTAGCTCCCAGCCCCCAGCTCCCCTCACCGGGGCCTGTTTTAGTGGATACATTTCCTCACAAATGTCAGCCTGCTGTATACCCAGTGCCTTGCTTTCCTTTTCATACACAAGTCGCTTTTCAGGTCATTTCCTATCATGACATCTAGAGCTACCTTGTTCTTTTTTGTTTAAATGACTACAGAGCTCATTGGATGAAGATGACATTTACTTAAGCTCTCTACCGATGGTGTGACGATCACGCACCAGGGCCTGTGCTTGTAGCACAGGTGACTCTCATGAGGAAGAATTCACTCTAGCAGACGGCAGGAGAAAGTGAGTGTGCAGATTCCAAGGGCAGGAGTGAGGGTTAACTGGGAAAAACCTCAGTGGAAATTAATGAAGAGTTTTTATGTGTGTAGATACTTTAAGAATAAAAAAAATTAAAAGAAATCCACCACCAGAAAAGAGGGAGGAAGCAACAGATTAATGAGACAATTTGCAATCAAAGGCAGTAGAAGAGAAGTCAATAGACTGTAACCCACAACAGATTACACATTATTTCTATTTCTAAAGAAGTTACCTGAGACAAAGAAAAAATTGAGGGCTCAGTAGATGCCAGGCACTGTGCTGATGTTACTGAACCCAGTGACAGCCTACAGCTGAGGTGTTAGTTCCCTGTCCCACACGCTCCCCTCTACCCACTAGACATACAGGACACCGAGTCTTCCCTATAGATACAGAGAATAAACTGATGGCTGCCAGAGGGGAGGGAGGTTGGGGGCTGGATGAAAAAGGTGAGAGAATTAAAAAGTACAAATGGGTAGTTACCGAACAGTCAAGGAGAAGTCAAGTATAGCATAAATAATATAGTCGATAGTATTGTAATAATTATGTATGGTGCCAGGCGGGTACTAGATTTATTGGGGGGATCACTTAGTAAATTATATGAATGTCTAACCACTATGCGGCACACCTGAAACTAATACAAAATAATACTGAATATCAACTATAATTGAAGAATAAAATATGAAAACAGCCCGGCTGGTGTGGCTCAGTGGCTGAGCATCAGTCCAGCACCAAGAGGTCAGGGCACATGCCCAGGTTGTGGGGGGCATGCAGGAGGCGGCCAATCAATGTTCTCTCTAATCGATGTTTCTCTCTCTCTCCGTCTTGCTTCCTCTCTCTCTAAAATCAATAAAGAAAACAATTGTTTTTAAATATGAAAACAAAGGATATCGAGGCTTAGGATTCCACTGCCCATAGACCTGGAAAAGCCCATGCAGTGTGCTCCCTCCACAGGCAGGATCCAGGCTGAGACAGCCGCCAAATACACAGGGACCGTCAGTGCCCAGGTAAAAGACCTCACTTAGCAAACCTCCTCCTGGCCAGTGATTTTCAGGTCAAAGAGAGGCTATTAAAATAAAAAAAGGGGAGGGGTAGTGGGGGGACACTGGTAATACTTTCAACAAAATATATTTTATATATTTTTAAATAAAAAATAAATAAATAAAATAAACTTTCCCCTGATTCTAGAGTGCTGAAAAACCTTAGGAATTAAGGGAAGGAAAGACAGAATGTTCTAAGGTTTAGAAGTAACCAATTTGACTTGTCTGAGATGACTGTGGTCTCTAAAACTATCTTGGGCATAAACAACACAGTTTATAGGATGACTTGGACAAAAAGTCAACCCTAATATCCATTCTGTTCCACAAACACACACACACACACACCCCTCCACATCCTCCATCTCTGAACACTGCTGTCTACTATTCTCGAATTCTAAGCCCAACCAATTCTTTTGTGGTTCATGCCCCCCAAAACACAGCCCCGGCTTCCTGCCCATTGCTCAGTGGTTCCCAGTGGCCGTTCTGGCCTAACAGTGAGGCCGTGAGGACAGCGGCAGGTTACATTTCTTCAGTATGCGTTCTCGTTACGCACCATGCTAGGCATTGCATGCATTACTTCACTGAACTCTCACCCTGCTGGGTAGGAATTTATTGTTGTCATTACCATTCTCCAAATGAAGCAACCAAGGCATAAAGAGGTACCTGACTCACCCAAGGTCAGACATAATTAGGACGCACTAGAGCTGAGTTTCCACCTGGGATAATCAGGTCCCAGAGCTTAAATTCAGAACCATCGTGCTGAATTGCTTGTCAGAATAGGAAGGATTCAAACCGGCTTGCTGATGTGATAGGCATGTTCCACGCCCAAAATACTCACGGGCCATCCGCTCATGACACGATCTATTTTTAGCATTGCCTGGCCTGTGACAGGCTTTGTTCTGGGCACTGAGAATTCAGTCATGATGGAGAGACAAGGTCCCTGCTCCCCTGGAGCTCACCTGCCAGTGATGGGGAAAGACACACCAGCAAATGAATGATCACAATGGTTTCAGATAATAAAATAGGGTGCTGTGACTGCGGGGACATTAGGTGGCAGGCAAAAGCCACACTGGGAAGATGACATCTGAGCTGAGACTTGAACGATGCGTCGCTGGCCTAAAATGCAGGAGAAGAACATTCCATAGGGAGGGCAGAGTGAGTGCAGGACATGCGCTAAGCATGCTCAGTAACAGGTCAGTGCAGCTGGAGAATGTCGACTGAGGGGCAGGGGAGGAAGCGCTGATCCCCAAGATGCAGGAGAAGACACTGCATTGGAGTCCCAGGGCCAAGGTAAGGAGCCTGGTTTGATTCTGCAGTGGGGATCCTTTGGTGGGATTTAAGCAGGGCAGTGGCATCATCTGGTTCCCTTTTGAAACACTCAGGTTGTACAGAATGGATTACGAGGAGGCTGGGGGCAGAAGGGAGCGCAGAATACTGCTGGAGTTCTGTGCAGGTGAGAGACGGCGGCCGCATGGACCAGTGAGGCAGGCGTCGGAGCGAACCGAGAAGCCCCGGAGGACTTGGTGGAAGATGTGAGGGGCATGGAAGGGAAGAAAGAATAAGGGATGATGTCTGGGATGTTGATCTGAGCAAGCAGGTGCATTTACAGTTCCATTCTCGACTTCTGTTTTCCTTTGCTAGATACTCCCCCTGTTAGAGCTTAAAATACTGGAGCTTCCAGGGTTCTTGATTGAAGGACATATGTCTTCTCACCCCATATTTTCTCCCTAGGTGATCTTATCAACTCCTATGGACGCAATAGTCTCTCAGGCCAGGGACCCTGAAATCCCTCTCCTACCCCCACAACCATTCAGTGCCCAGGTCCTTGACATTCAATGCCCAAAATCCATGGCAAGTGCTGTCTCCGCTCTCCACTGTCCCCACCGCATCTCACCCAGACTACTCCCCACCACGGCCTTTACCCCATTAACCCATTCTTCCCACAACCGCCAGCAAATCTGGTCAAGCTACTCCTGAAGAAAACACTGGCTTCCCACTGCTCTCGGGGATCGAGTCCAAATCCCTACCATGGCCTACAAGGTTAGATGGGGTCCCCTGCGTCCCGCCGCAGTCCCCTGCCCGTCACTGTCTATACTCTGGTCACTCTGTGGCCTTCCTGTTTCTCCAAAATGCCCAACTCCTTCCTGTCTCTGGGAACTCGCACCTGGCACTTGCCGTCCCCTGCCCTAGGGGCTTCTTTACACCTCCCATGCTGCTGTCTTTTGCTCGTCTTCAAAGGCCACTTCCTCACGGAAACCTTCCACTGTAACTCCTGGGGAGCTGTGTTTGTAAGCACTAAGACATGATTTGCATAACTATGAACTCTGTGTGTGACCCTGTTTCCTCCAGACTGAGCTCCCAGGGCACAGGGATCCTGCTGAGAGCGCTCTTGGGGCTTGGCAAACATACCGCCCTGCATGCCACTCAGTACTGTCTGAGTGTTTGTGAGTAGGGTGGAGAAATCCGTGCACATGCTACCGGTGTACTTGTTGAATGTGACTTCCCTGGGAGACATGCAAAGGCGGTGAACAAAAGCAAACCTTTTCATTACACTGACAGTCTTAAAACTCGATCAGTCAAGCAGCGATTAGCCTGGACTAAAGAAGGTGAGATGGAAACCTAATTCATATCCTTTCTAGTCCCCGCCCCACACAAGGAGTCCCGGTCCACTCAGTGCCCACCAGGCGATACCGCCCTGGTCGGAATTCCACGCGTCTGCTCGCCCCTGCGTGGCAGCCGGAGCTGTGAAGGTGGATGATCAAGGCAACCACTTACACGTGCTCTAACAGAATGCAGAATACTGCTTGTACCATTCAAGCCTCCCCGGCCCGGAGACTCTGACTCCCCGTGCTCACTGCAGCTGGCCTCGGCCCCTCCGAGAACATCCCCCCTGACTCTCCTAACACCCACTGCCCTGGCTGGTGCTTGCTCACTGTCTCCCTTCCCCCACCTCTCCTGTTGTCTGCTCTCTCTCGTCTTTTTTTAGTTTACCTTTTTTTATTGTTTTTACACTTTAATTTTATTAAATTAATTGGGGTAGCATTGGTTAATAAGATCATATAGGTTTCAAGTATACATTTCTGTAATACGTGATGTGTACAGGGCACTGTGTGCCCACCACCCAAAGTCAAATCATCTCCCGTCACCATACATTTGGCCCCCATCGCCACGCCTCACCCCCTTCCCTACCATAACCACCAGGCTGTTGTCTGTATCTATGAGTGAGTTCCCCTCTTGTCTTCTTTTCTCTTCCTTAGACTTCGACTCATCTCCTTACCAAATAATCACAAGGAACTAGGCACATATTTCAGCATTTGAGGCAATCAGTAAGTGTCGTGTTTCCTATGAAGTCTCTCGAAGTGTTACTTGAGAAAACACTGAAAAATATAGTTACGTGAGGACGTAACACCTGGGCTACAGCTGCCTCACTGTGACCGGAAGGGGGGTCCGAGCACTGCAGGGATTCTGAGCCAAAGCTGATGAACACGCTGCAGGACCAGCTACTTCAGAGGGTAAGCGAGACACGTGCCTTTCTGCTGAAGTCACTCACATAGTTTCATTAACTATGTCCTTCATTTGTTATATTCTGAGGCTCTGACATCTGGCGCCTTGCTAACCCTGGAAGGACTGCCCCTCCCAGGGTTAGCCAATTCCCAGAGACAGAAACCAGCTCTCCCATGAGTGTGCCTTTCAAATGCAAACCAACCAGTCCAGAGCCCCCACCCCAACCACTTCCTTCATGGAGTTCTCACAAGCCAGGCCACCATCCACCTGCCCTCATCACCCCAGGTTGCAGACCACTCCGGACAGCTCCTGTGTCCGCAGCTGGCTGGAACTCCTCAAACCAGCCAACCCTAACCTGCTCACCCTGCCTCCCCTGTTCCTCCCCTGGACACTACAGTAAAGGCTCCTGCCCACGTTTTCTTCCCTCTGCCCTTGACTGACCGGGGTCTTCCCCTCGTGGCCCTAAGGGGCATGGCATGGCCCCTCCTCCGGGGAAATGTAAGGAACAAACTCTCCTTCAGTGCCAATCGTCCTCTGACCTGTAGGCTTTGCCATATCTCAGATTTTCTGCAAATACACTATATTCTAGATACTCAGGGAGCCAAACGCCTCCTAACAGATGATCTGCAAGACCTTCAATCCAATTAAAGCTCTACAAAGCCCTGGCCGGTTTGGCTCAGCGGTTGGAGCGTTGGCCTGTGGACCAGAGAGTCCTGGGTTCGGTTTCCACTAGGGGCACGTACCAAAAAAAAAAAAAGATTGCAATTAAAGCTCTACAAATCTAGGTAACTTGACCTTATCCCAGGAAAATAACGCCAGTAGTAATCAACACCCAAGGCCAGTGTCAAGCCTCAGGAGGCAACATTCAGATGCTACTTATGACACCAAGACATACTGCCCTGTCGATGGGTTATTTTAAAGATAGTGCTTCTTGGAGCAGGAGAAAGGAGGTGGGTCCAGGTGGGCCTGGCGGGGGGCCCCCACCCAGAACGCTCCTGGAGTCTCCATTAGAGGTTTCTTTGGTTAAGGGTTTCCTGTGCAGAGGACTCTGCAGACTGCTGTGCACCGCTCAGGTTCCCCTTGCTGACTCCTGACAGACGCAGAATCGTCCCCACTGACTGTTTACAAAGCTGTGAACGTGGTATTTCTACCACACGTCAGTGATTCCTGCCGGGAATATTAGGACAGATGAAACCGGGGCTGGGAGGCAGATGGAATGACTGATGGCGTGGGAACAGGTCCCTGTGCTGCGGCCTGAGATGGACGCAGTGTCCGGCAGACACTCCGCTCAGTCAACAGAATGGGGGCCACCGTCGGTGTGTGTGCAGGGTGCTCTGAGCGACCACCAGGCAACGAAATGGCAGTGGTGACTCCGGGTCAGAAACACTCAACCGGCCCTGGTCAATGTGGCTGATTTGGTTGGAGCATCGTCCCATACACCGAAAGGTCACGGGTTCGATTCCTGGTCAGGGCACATACCCAGGTTGCAGGTTCAAACCCCAATCAGGGTACACACAGGAGGCAGCAGATTGATGTTTCTCTCTCTCTCCCTTCCTCTCTCTCTAAAATCAATAAAAAAAGAAAAATTAAAAAACCCAACAAAACAAACAAAAGACACTATCTTCCAGTGGTTATTAAAAAACCCACCTCGAACGGCCACCAAACGCGTCGATTGTAAACGTAAGGACGGAGAACTAAACGACCGGGGAACATCCAAGAATATCTTCTGATCTTCGGGGGAGATGAGGGGCAGGGGTCTCGGGAGGCGAAGCAAGTCCGCATCAACCTTTTCACCTGGGACCACCGGCGGACGCCCGTTCCCAGTGCCTGTTAGCACCGCGTGGGTGTTCACAACGGCGTCGGCACGCTCTCCTCAGGACAGCAGAAGCGATTTTCAAGGACCTTCATAGGTCACTCACAACCTCCGAAGCCCAGAGTATAATTTGTTCCGTGAGCTCTTAGACATTGTTAAGGCAAGTGGAATCGACCAGTGAGCCGAAGCAGCGGTCAGAGCTAAGAGCCTCCCTAACGTGGGGTCTGAGCTCAGCCCTGCGAGCCTCCCGGCTGCCCCGGATGGGGGAGGGCCAGGGGGAACCCGCACCTTGCCTCTGAGAGCAGAGGGTGCTTCAGGCGGGGTTCACAGGCAGGGTGGGGCTGCCGCACGGCAGAGCTGCATGGGAGGTCGACTCTCGGACTCAGGAGTGACTGTATAAACAGCCACAGGAAACACGCCCGAGTGGGACCCCTGCCGTTGGTGGGCACGTTCTAACGGGCCTGGGCTAGGAGGGTACTCACGGAGCGCTTGTCGGCCTCGGCCCCCTGCTGGCCCTGCAGACAGGCCGTGAGCTTCTTGTGCGTGCTGTGGGACACCTGCTTCACCAGCTCCAGGCGCTTCTCCACCTGCACACAGAGCGGGGAGTCGCTGGGGGAGGGCAAGGTCAGGAGTGGGGTCACAGGCCGGGACGATCAGGGAGGAGAGTCTGACGCATGTGTCTGCAGAGACAAGGGCTGCTGGGGAGACCTCCACCTCCGGAGGACTGGAAGGGGGGTGATCCCAGACTTCGGAACTTGCTGCTAACCGTGCACCCTAACGACTTTAAATGTCTCCTATAAAATCTTACCCAACTTGGTCTTCAAAATGCAAGGGGATGTCATAAAAGGGTCAAGAGTTGTGTCTCTGAATAGGTTTGTACAGGGAGAAGCTGGACAGTGTCAACAGCATTGGTAGTGGCTTGGTTTTAAAAGGGGAGACATCTCTGGTGTCTGTCCACTCAGGGCCAGCAACCACCTCACCTGAAGAAGGTCTTCACTCAGAACTTCAGTCTTTTCTGCCCTAAAGAGAAAAATGAGATACACATTAGTAAAACGCACAAACCAACCAAAAAACCTAGGAACACAGTTTCGTACTTCACTCCCATGGTCTTCACTTACAGAGAGATTAGGAGCAAAGATTTCTCAGAGGACATTACTGAAATTTACCGGGAACCTCAAAATAACTGCAAACAAGAGACACTCTGAGGAGTCTCCCCTGCTACAGACTAGCACCTGGATGAAGGAGAACAAACACACTTCTTTCTCCCTAGACATTTTTTTTAGGTAACGAAATTAAGTAGTTCTCCTTCCTATACCCCGAACAAGAACACCTGCAAACAGAGACCGCACTGAGTCCTGCTGACACGCGCAATGTCAGCCCGAGATCCTGCACCAGGGTCGGCCCCCAGCAAGTGAGATTTTCAGGAAAGAACGTGGACGCGGGCTGAAGGGGCTCCGAGGAAACGCACATCTTCTCTGAGAAACGCATTCCTGGTTTATTCCTGGAGAGGCTCAAAGACAAGGTTCAGGCAGTGATTTCCCTCACACAGGCGTGCTCCTTCTCCCTCCTTCTCGTGCTCACATCTGTCTCACAAACACTCTCACACACACAATGCCAATTCACACGAAAACACACCATCAACACTACGAGAACGAAGATGAACAACATCTCCAGAGTCCAAAGGACTGAGATCATCAAAGATGGTGAGCTACGTATAAAACACTGAAGAAAGAATGCATACTTCTGCTCCGGGGAATACGGAGTAGCCATATCTCACCTAGTCCTCTCCCTAAGTACAAACGAAACCTGGGACATTATACATTACACAAACATAAGAGAACCGCAAGGTGAGACGAGTGGACTGGCTAGGAGCCTCCAGACCCAGGGCCTGGAGGGGGAGGGGTTTTTGCTTCACAGATTCCAGACTTGGAGCCTAGGAGGCTGCAACCTGAAATACCAGTGGCTGCAGACAAAACAACCCAATGAAAGCCTGGTCTCTGTGGCCAAAGGATCGGCAAAGTGAGTTATTTATAGATAATAACTGCTCACTCCAGCCAAACATACAGACAAAACTGTTTTCCTAGCCCACCCACACAAGCACAGACTGAGGAGAGAGGAGCCCCTTACCAGGCTGTGGCAGGCACCCAGCCCACCTCCCTCCCCCCGCCAGGGTGTTAGTGCCGGAGAAGAATGAATAAGGAACTGGGACATTTGTCACTCTGGCAGTGACCACAGGCATAGTCTGGACGTCCACCCTCACTTGTGGTGGCGGAGCAGCTCTCCTCCATGGAGGTGGTGTCACAGGAAGCCCAGAGGAGAGGCGGGCCCTTCACCGCCACCCAGTGGTGGCACGTCCACCCTCTTCGGCGGCATGAGTGAAAGCCAAGTCTGGAGTAGTAAGGAGGCACTCCTACCCTGCCAGTCAGGGGGTAACAGTGGAGGCCTGCTGGGGAGCCGGATCCCCCAGTCTCACCCAGCACTAATAAGGAGCACCCCGCTATTAGGGGAGTGGAGACAAGAAGGTCGAGTAGGGAGCCTAGATTTCTACCCCCTCTTGGCAGTAACAAAGAAAAATCCTACCTTCCCCTGCTGGCTTTAGGTAAAGCCGCTAAAAGGGAACGTCTAAGATCCAGAGTCTCGTGATATAATACTCACAGCATCCAGGTTTCAATAAAAAATTACTCATTATACCAATAGCCAGAAAGATCTCAAATTGAATGAAAGATGACAATGAATGTCAACAGCAGGATGATAGAAATCTTAGAATTATCTGATAAAAACTTGAAAGAATTCAGTATATAAATGCTTCAATGAGCAATTATGGACATGCTTGAAACAAATAAAAAAGAAGGTATAAAGAAGAATGAAATGGAAGTTTTAGAGCTACAAAATGCAAACATCTAAATTGTATAATCCCAGCGGATGGGCTCAACTGCAGAATAGAGGGGCAAAGGAAGGAATCGATGAACGGAAAGGAAGCCCAATAAAAAATGTTCTACTCTGAACAACAGAGTAAAACAGACCAGACCAACACATAAACAAAAACAAAGTCGCAGGGACCTGTAGGACTACAGCAAAGGATTACATATTTATGTCATCAAAGTCCCGGAAAAAGAGAATAAAAAAAGTAGTGTTGAAAAAAATACTCAAATAAATAACGGCTGAAAACTTCCCAAATTTGGCCAAACACATGAACCTACATATTAAAAAGCAGAGCAACTTCCAAACAGGATAAAGACAAAGGCTTCTCACCAAGACTCAGAGTCAAACTTCAATAAACTAAAGACAAAGACAATCTTGACAGAAGAGAGAGAAATGACACCTTACTAAACATCCACAATAAAACGGTGAATCACGACAAAGGGTAACGATAGCAGTATGCAAAGCAGTACAGAAGAGAAGATGGAAATTACAAAGTAAAATAATAGACTTGAATTCAAATGCATCACTAATAAAAAGGGACTAAATGTGCCAGTTAAAAGCTAAGGACAGCCTTGGCCAGGGGGCTCAGTCGGTAAGCATCGTCCTGTAACCAAAAGGCTCGTTCCCATTCAGGGCACACGCCTAGGTTGCGGTTTGAGCCCCATTTGGGGCTTGTATAAAAAGACAACCTATTGATGCGCCTCTCTCTCTCTCTCTCTCTCTCTCTCTCTCTCTCTTTCTCTCTCTCTCTCTCTTCATTCAATGAGTATGTCCTCAGGTGAGGATTAAAAAAAAAAAAAAGAAAGGATACAGAAAATTTGAAAAATACCACTTAACAGGATTTATTTGATAGACATACATGAGAACCCGAATCTGATCAAGACAGAATATAAATTCTTCTCATGCATGCAAGAATTCATTTCCAAAAGTTAACCACTCACTAGCCTATAAAGCACATCTTAGGGGACATCACATGGCAGTTGACACATAAGTGATGTTCTCTGACCCAGAGCAATTTAGGTTGAAGTCAATGACAATAAAGTTGATATTAAAAAAAAAAGAAGAAGAAGGAAACTTTAAAACTTTATTTTATTTTAATTTTGTACTTTTTAAGAAAAATTCTCACCTGAGGATATATTTTTCCATTTATCTTCAGATAGAGTGGGAGGGAGGGAGAGAGAGAGAGACACATCGATTGGTTGCCTCCTGCAAAACCCCAACCAGGGCCGGGGACCAAACTGCAACCGAGGTACGTGTCCTTAACCAGAATCGAACTCACGACTCTTTGGTCCATGGGCTGACATTCTAACTATTGAGCCAAATAGGCCATGGCTAAAACAACTTTAAATTGTTCATAGGTCAGAAATAACTGTTAGAAATTTAAAATATTTAGAATTAAAAACATAATGAAAATATTGCCTATTAAACTTATCAAAGAGCAAAGTGATATTTAAAAAATGCAGAAGCCCAAAATGCTTATATTAGAAAAGAAGAGAGGCTGGAAATACTTAAAATAAGTATAAACAGAATAAACTTAAAGAAATGAGAACAAAATTTTTTTAAAAAGGGAAGAAATTAATAAAATACAAAAAAACCATATAATAGAATCAACAAAGTCAAAGTTAATTCTTTGAAAAGACTAAAAAAATGGCAAACCTCTATACAATTTATCAGGAAAAAAAATGAGAGAAGGAATAAATAAACAGTTAGAAATAAAAGTGGAATATAACCAAAACGCTAATGAGATTAAAAAGATAAATAAAACCAATGAACAACTTTATTTGAAAACTTAGACAAAATGGCCAAATAGCTGGAAAAATAAAGCAAGCCAAAACTGACTCAAGAATAAATTGGAAGCCTGAACAGTCCTATAAACATTTTTAAAAATTAAATCAGTAATTAAACATCTTTCCACAAAGTAAACAGAAGACCAAGATGTTTTACAAACCAATTTCTAAGAAATGTTTTTTTCCAAACATTATACAAACTCCCAAAAAGAACAGGAAAAGAAACAACACACTGCAACTCATTCTAAAAGACAAGTATAACTTGATACCAAAACTAGACAAAAAAAATTATGAATCATTCTTATATATTCACAATGACATAAATATTCCATACAAAATACATGAGTACAGTATGAACAAGTTAGATTAATATTGTTGGAATGCAAGAGTAATTTCACTTTAGAAACCTGACAGATTAAAGGATAAAACCCAACTATCTCAAAAAAGTTACAGAAAAATGTTTAATAAAATTCAATGTCTGCTCATGAAAAATAGAAAACAGAAAAAAATAAGTAGACTCCTCATATTGATTTGTTGCTGTTGTTGTTAATCCTTTCCTGAGGATATTTTTTCCATTGATTTTTAAAAAAATTTTTTTCTATAGAGAGTGGAAGGGAGGCAGAGGGTGGGGAAGAGAGAGAGACATCAACTTGGCCCCCCACCCTTAATGTTCCCTGACTAGGGGGTTGAGGATCAAACCTGCAACCCAGGTATGTACCCTTGAATGGAAATTGAACCTGAGACCCTTTGGTGCATGGGTCAATGCTCTAACCACTGAGCACACTGACCAGGGCTTATATTGATTTTTTAAAAGTACTTATAAAACATTATTCTTAACAGAAACATGTTTAAAATATTCCCTTTATAGTCAAGAATAAGACAATGATGCCTACTATCTGTCTATCCAGCTCAGTCAGCAACTGCAATAAAATATATAAAAAACAAACAAAAAAGGAACCTAAATTGATATCATCTATAAGTGATTAAAACAATGAAAGTCTAGAAAAGTAGCTGAATATATGACCAATATAACAAAATCAATATAACCAGTAAATACTTAGGAAACCTAATTTTATAAGATCACTTAACACAGAAAATAAAGTTCCCATAACTTTGATAAAAAAAACTGGGCAATATCATTGTGGAGAAAAAAATTAAAATTAATAAAATACATTAACAAAGACAAATGGAGAGATATACTGGACTTACAGAATGGAAGAATTAGTTTTGTAAAGATATAAGTTCTCTTCTTAACAATGCAACTTCAATGAAAACACAAATAAGGTTGTTTTTAAAAAATGAATTTAACAGTCTGCATCCAAAATTTATACAAAAATGCAAACACCAATATTATAGGATATTCACAACGAACACTGAAATAGAGAAGAGTACCCAGAAAAAGACCCACACAAATGGAGAAAAATGATTGTGAAACTGTGATGGAGGGTTCAGAAGAGACCTCTCCAAGATGTGCTACTTTGGCATGTGGATTATTTTCATCTGAAGGTAATTGAGGCCCTATGGGCTTCAGAGAAATCTTTACTTCTCCCTTAAAGAATTTACATTTGGGGCCTTGCCCATAATAAGAGGTCACCAGAAATAACTTTTTATGACCTATCTGTGAGGCAGGGCAAATACCTAGTTATTAAACATCTTTTCTTATTGATCTGAGAATGACCCTCCTCCTTTCTAAAGCCTCAGACACCTTACCTCATCCTTAGCTCAGGATGTTACATATACCTTATTTTAACTTTCTGTCTCTGAACCTGTCATGTCTATGTGGTCTGACACTCATGTATGTGGGGTTTCTCTATGTGCTTATGTAATTAAATTTAGTTATTTTCTCTTGTTAATGTGCCTAGTGTTCATGTCATTATAAGACCAGCTGGAAGAACCTAGAAGGGCAGAGGAAAAAATTTTCCTCCCCACAATGATTTATAGAAATATATATTTGGTAATTCAGATGACTAAAATAAATTTCTCTTATATATTTGGCTTTCCTTCATAATTCCTGGGTCACAGCTCCTACAATCCTTGGCATTTCCTAACTGTGAAGGGCTACAAGGATGTCTTTTGTTATGTTAATGAGGTACCTATTGGAAGCACCTAAGGATGGAGACTGGTCGCCAGGAGAACCAAGCAAGTGATTAGAGAGAGGGTTGGAACTTTCCGTCTCACCCCCTGACCTCCTGGGAAGGCAGAGGGGTTGGGGGTTGAATCAACAGTCAATGGTCAGTGATGTAATCAATCACGCCTATGTAACGAAGCCTTCGTAAAAACCCCAAAGGACTGGGTTCAGAGAACCTCTGGGTTGGTGAACACATGGAGGTGCTGGGAGAGTGGAGTCTGGAGAGAGCATGGCAGGTCCGAGGCCCTTCTCCATACCCTCCCCGTGCATCTTTTCCATCTGGCTGTCCCCGAGTTTTACCCTTTACGGTAAAACCAGTGCTCTAGTAAGGGAAATGTTTCTCTGAGTTCTGTGAGCTTTTCTAAAAATTAATTGAACCCAAGGAGGAGGTCATGAGAACCTCTGATTCACAGTCAGTTTGTCAGAAGTACAGGTAACCGGCTGGAGTAGTGGGGAGTGTGAAGTCCACGGAGGGGGTTTGGTCAGAAGCTCAGCAGCAGTCTGGCCTATGACTGGCTCTGAAGAGGGCTGGGTGTGTGGAGGGTGGGGCAGTCTTGTGGGACTGAACCCTGAACATGCTGCATGTGATGCTGTCTCTGAGTAGACAGTGTTAGGACGGAGTTAAACTCTTGAACACCCTGCTAGTACCTAAGAATTGTTTGTTATTGTGTGACACCCCCTCCCCACACACCAGAACTGGGTCCAGGAACACCTATTTAATGATAGAAAATAGGCTGTTATCCCAGATTGGGCAAGTGGGGGGGAGAGAAAATGAGTTATTCAATAAGTAAGACAGGGTCACTGTTCACCCACATGAGAAAGTAAATAGTTTCTACCCAAAACTATGTATAAAATCCAAGTCCCAGTGAATTAAAACACTTAAATGTTAAAAAGCAAGACATTAAAACTTATCTGTCTGGCCCTGCCGGTGTGGCTCAGTGGTCGAGCATATGCCCAGGTTGTGGGCCTCATCCCCACTGGGGGGTGGGCAGGAGGCGGCCAATCAGTGTTCTCTCTCATTGATGTTTCTACCTCTCTCCTTCTCCCTTTCTCTCTCTAAAATCAATAAAGAAAAAATAAATAAAATCAATAAAAAAAATTTAAAAACAAAACAAAACAAAACAATTTATATTTCTGATCACAGAATGAGACTTTGAAAATAAAACATTAAGATTAATTATAAAAGAAAAGAATAATAAATATGTTTACATGAAAATGAACAATATCTGTTATGGTGGTTAAAAAAAAAAAGGTGCCCTGGCCAGTTTGGCTCAGTGGTTAGAGCATCGGCCTGCGGTCCGGAGAGACCAGGGTTTGGTTCCCGCTAAGGGCATGTACTTCGGTTGCGGTTTGTCCCCGGCCCTGGTTGGTCGTGCGGGTGGCAGCCACTCAATGTGTCCCTTCACGTCGATGTTTCTCTCTCTCTCCCTTCCTCTCTCTCCCTCCCACTCTATCTGTACAAAAAATGGAAAAATATCCTCGGGTGAGGATAAAAAAAAAAAAAGTGATAAGAAAATCAGAAACTAGAAAAAGATATATGTGAGAAAATGTAACTGCCACAGGATTGACATTCAGACTATCAAGAATGCCTCTAAGTCAACACCACCACCACCACCAAAATCCACTTTACAGAAAAGTGGGCTAAGGACTAGCACTTCTTTAAAGAGGAAATTGTAATGATTAACAAATATATAAAAACTTGTTCAAACTCATTAGTAACCAGAAATTAATACCAATGAAAACTACAGAGACATACTGTTCTATACCCACCAGCTTAGCAAAAATGCAGATCCGACAATTCCAAATGGTGCAGCTACAGAGCAAGGGAGCCTCTATGCAAGGCAAGTGCCAGGTGGGAACTGTTGACAGCACTGTACAAAACAATGTGTCCTTATCGTGTACACTTGACATTGAAACTCAGTACCCGAATGACACATCTTTTAATAGAACAATACTTACTAAGTTTGAGGTACACTAACATTTTCTACTATATTCACTAAACTAAGTTCACTACCACTAATGGATTGGGACCTGCATTTGAAAAACACTGTCCCAGAGAAACCCCAGCACATTGATCACATTTACAAAATAGGCATGGCAGCTTTTCATTTTATTTTTTATAAAATAAACCAACAAAAAGACCATTAAGAAAAGGTATTTAAAAATACTGGGATATTTTACATAACATATCACATAGTAATAAAAATTAATAAAATAAAATTTACCCAAAACAACAAGGGTAAATCTTAGAAGTACAACCCTTCTAAGATTGAGAAGAATGGGGTGGGGGGGGGGGGAGAGGGGGTGCGGATTAAAAAAAAAAAAGTCTACTTTAATTATATTGTTTTTATAAAGCTCAAAACCAAACACCAAGGAAGAACATACTGTTAAGGAAAAAATATACATGTAGTTAAATAAAAATTTTTTTTAAAAAAGTATTATAAACACAAAATTTCAAGTAGTGACTATCTCTGGGAAGGGAAGGGGATTGAATGCACGGACAGGCAGCTTCAACATAACTGGCAACAGTTTGGTTCTGCACTTGTGTGGTAGGTACATGCCTTTCTTAACATGGTTCAGAACACATATACAAGAACACATATAGGTAATCTATGTATCAAACAATAGACAATATAAAAAAATTAACAAAAACCAAGCACTAAGTATTAAGCATATACTTACATAAATGAATAAATGATTCCCACACATCATATATATATATATTCTTTTTTTTTTTCCTTTGTAAAAAGGAAAATGTTACTACTTTTTGCCTAAAAGTAAGAGCTGAGTTTTAGGGCATCCTGACCACTAGTTAGAGTAATCATCACTAACACATCTACTGCATGTAAATGAAAATAACCAATAAAAACATTGTAGCTACAGCTGATAAAAAGGCAACAAGCTCACTCCTTAGAAAGAACGGGATCTTGTGCTAGAGATATTCTGCTCTTTGAGAGTATTTTTAAAATTTGGGGGTCATAAACTTATTTGAAGATCAAAAGAATTTAAGAAAGTTCTAGAACATGTTTTACTGACTGGGGAAAAGACTCATGGATAATGAGTTAGAAGGATCAATGGAGGTCCCTTTGCCCAATTTCCACTCATATGAGACTTCCCTCCATCCTGAAGGACTTCAACAGACATTAGAGACTAAACCACAGACACTAATCTTCAAGGAGGGGGTGGGCTAACAGGGGATGCTATTTCTAGGAAGCCTGGTATTTTTGGCTTCATCTTTGTAAATGAAAGACAGAGCATCATTCAATAGCAACACAATGAATACTACCATTTTCAGGGGATGAGTCATTCCACAGGATGACAATCACCATGCAGGTGACATCAGGTTACAAGTCACGTCCTTTTTATTTTTTTACACCAACAGACTAAAGCAAAACTGAGCTTTGACAAACAAATCTAAAAATTGTGAACTGTCTTACTTATGAGCTCCAGGTAAACAATGAACTATCCATAAAAATCTTGATTGTCACCAGTGTTATACATTGGTTAGGTCACAGCAACATTTCTCAAACTGTGTTTCATTAAAAAAAAAAAAGATTCATAAGACACTTTGAAGATAACAGTTCTGTGGACAAATAAGGTAGGAAAACACTGAATACTATTTTCTCCATTAATAAAGTCCCATTAAAATATTAAAGGCTCTGAGAAGTCCTGTGGTATATAAAATGGCTTAATTTTAGCTAACCCATCATTTCTCAAATCTACAAAACTATGAAAGTATATTTCACATAATACCAGTCAACAACTAGATCCTGGTGCTGAATACACTTTAGCAAATGTGAAGTTGAAGGAAATACTCACTGCAAGACACCTTAGAAATCTTCCCTGACATGCTACCTAGGGGCTGTATGTGGCCTGATCACAGAAAGACACTTAGTTGGACTGAGATAAGAATGAGGACTTCTCAGCTGCCATTACAAGAGTCACTCAATGAAGCAGTGAGGAAGGAGAGATAGTCTGGTCACAAACTATTTGATAATAAACCACTTGCAACATCCAAGAAGTTGCCAAATCCTCTTAATTTTATATCGCTAATATTTGCTGCTCCCTTTCTACTTGCGTAGTCCCAGCCTGGGCCCACAGAACGGCCCTGGACTATGAGATCCTGGCAACTTTGGCCTCCATCCCCACCGTCTGTCTGTCCCATTCGTCATGTACATTGTCCTTAGCATCCTTCCCCAAATGCCCCCGACTCCCTTCTGCCTAATGCCGAAGAGGGAGGTGTTTGGCCAAGTGCTTCACAAACATTATATTACTGCTTTAAAATGTAGCCAGGATTTGTTTTAACCAGACGTGGTAGGACACGCAGACAGGGAATTGACTGTCATGAAGAAACGCACCCTCACCGGTTCCTAGAAGGGGTACAACACGCCCTGTGAGGCCACAGGGAGGAACACCAGGGCAAGTCAGGGGCAGAAGCCCTTGTTGTGCCTTTCAGAGGAAGGAGTGGGTGGAGCAAGGTGAGCAAACTGAGCAGGTTTACGAGTAGACAGTTTGAATAATTATGGTGTGCTCTGGGCTACAAGGGTGGTCCCCAAATGTCCAGTACCTGGCCCTGGGATGACTTAAGGCAGGGGGATAGTATCCAGACTGCAGGAGCCTGATAAGAGGTGGGTGAAGGCTGTTTGCACATCCTAGATTGGCTTGCAGGCAAGCTGTCTGCTCTCTCCAGGAATCACCTGGCCCTGGAGGGTAGTCTCTCCCAGATCAGCAAGGCTTCGAATGCCAAGCATCATGTATACAGAACAAGAAGAAAAACATGCAATTAATTCAACCACTCATTCCTAAAAAAATACCCAAGATGTGTTACTATCCCCATTTTTTTTAAATGAGAAAATGAGGTTATTGTAAATTGTCATCTCCCAAGGGCAGTCCCTGGACCAGTAGCATCAGCATCTCTTCAGAACTTATCTGAGTCAGAAATGCTGGGAGTGAGGATCAGCAATCTGTTTTCCGCAGCCCTCCAGGTGATTCTGACGCAGGCTAAGAAACACTGGTGTACAGCCTAATAATCCCAAACCCCTGCTCTAGAAAATGGTACTTTGAGTCAACAAATGTATCCTTCAAGGTCCTCCAAACAGTTCCCATTCTTCTACTCCAGTCATCTAGGTCATGAGACAAAAACTGAGTGTTCCACAGGGTCATCTGCAAAAGCTTTGCTTTTCTGATAAAAAATATGTCAAGCTCTTTCTCTCCTCCCTGTTTTGAATGCAGATACGAGTATTGCTACACCAGCTTTTTTTTTTTTTTTTTTTTCATTTCCATTTGCTTGGAAAATTTTTTTCATCCCTTCACTTTCATCCTGTGTGAGTCTTTTTTTGTGAGGTGGGTCTCTTGTAGACAGCATATATATGAGTCGTGTTTCCTTATCCAATCAGCTATCCTACGTCTTTTGATTGGAGCATTTAAGCCATTTACAATAAGATTATTATTGATAGATGGTTATTAGTTGCCATTATTATTTTATGCCTGTGTTCCTCCCTCTCTTCTCTTCTCTTCCTCTCTCTCTCTCTCTCGCTCTCGTTCTCGCTCTCATTCTTGCTCTTGCTCTGTTTCTTCTTCTTACAACAGTCCCTTCAGCATTTCTTGCAGTGCTGGTTTGGTGATGGTAAATTCCTTTAGTTTTTTGTTTTTTGTTTGTTTTTTTTAATCTGTGAAGCTCTTTATTTCTCCTTCAATTTTGAATGATAGCCTTGCTGGATAGACTAGTCTTGGATTCAGACCCTTGCCTTGCATTACTTTGTACACTTCATGCCACTCCCTTCTGGCCTACAGTGTTTCTATTGAGAAATCAGCTGACAGTCCAATGGGAGCTTCCTTGTAGGTAACTTTCTGTCTCTCTCTTGCTTCCTTTAAGATTCTTTCATTGTCTTTAATGTTTGCCATTTTTATTATGATGTATCTAGCTGTGGGTCTTTTGGGGTTCATCTTGCTTGGGACTCTGCGTTTCCTGGACTTGTGTGACTTTTTCCTTCACCAATTTAGGGAAGTTTTCTATCATTATTTCTTCAAACAGGTTCTCTATTCCTTTCTCTGATTCTTTTCCTTCTGGTATCCCTATCTATCATGTGAATGTTGTTACATTTTGTTTGGTCCCACAGTTCCCTTAAACTCTCCTCGTGCTTTTTAATTTTTTTCCCATTTGCTGCTCTATTTGGGTGTTTGTTTTTATACCTTGTCTTCTAAGTCACTGATTCAGTCTTCAGCTTCTTCTAATCTGATATTGAACCCTTCTAAGGTATTTTTTTTATAACAGCTATGTTGTTCTTTATTTCCTCTTGATTTTTATGCACTGCTTCTACCTCTTTTTTTAAGTTGAAGTAGTTCCCACTGAGCTCTTTATAATTCTTATTAAGTTGCTTGTAGTTCTCACCAAATTGTTTGAGCACCCTTAAAATCATTGCTTTGAATTCTTTATCTGACAAGTTGCTTTCTTCTGTTTCCTGTAGTTCCATTTCTGGTGATTCTTCTTTTTCTTTCCTTTGAGTGTTGTTTCTTTGTCTCCCCATTTTAGCCGTCTGGTAGCTCTAGATCCAGTGAGGAATGTTGGGGATGTGTAGGCAGCTCACTGTGTATCAAATAAGGCTGCTGTGCCTCCCAGACTGTTCTGTTGTGTGTCACCTCTTGCCTGCTGTGGGTCCTGGGGCATTGACTACTGGGGACTGATATTGGTCTTTCCTGGTAGGTGCTGCTGCTGGATCGCGTGGGCCCCTCTGAAGCTGTGTTCCCTGCTGCTTGCTGTTGCCACCTGCTGCAGTATTGCTCAGGCCCTGCTGTAGCTGCAACTCCCTGCCAGCATCGTGGGCAGCTGGATCGCAGAGGCCCCTCTGGATCCCAGGCTCCCCGTTGATTCTGTGGGCAGCTGGATAGCACAGTCCCCTCTGGAACCCCAGCTCCCTGGGCAGCGGGAACACCCAGGTTCCACTGGAGCCCCAGCTCCCTACCAATCTTGTGGGCAGCTGGGTCACACTGGTCCCTCTGGAGCCCCAGCTCCCCGGCAATCCTGTGGGCAGCAAGGTCACACAGGCCCTGCTGGGGCCCTGGCTACCCACCAATCTCGTGGACAGCTGAGTTGCTCAGGCCCTTCTGGAGCCCCGACTCTCCGCCAATTTTGGGGGCAGCTGGGTCGCACTGGTCCCTCTGGAGCCTCAGGTTCCACCGCTGGTGACTGAGTAGCACGGCTGCCCAGTGGGGCTCAGCTTCTGCTCAGCTTTTGCTGAAACTTTGGGGATGGGTCTCAGCTGCTGATCTGTGCTTCTGTTGCCTGGGGATGGATGTCTGCTCCCAAGCCTCTGTTGCTGGGAGTGAGTCTCAACTCTGATTGGGCTGCTATTGTGAGGGATGGTGCTGGGCTCCCGGCTGCTTGTGGCTTCTGCAGCGGGCACCTTGGCAGCTCTGTTACTGCGCACTGGTCTGTGTTGACACAGGGGGTCCACTGGTCTGATGGTGCCAGGTGCACTGGTGGGTTCAGGTTGCTGGACCCTAGCTGCTCCCACTGCCTCCTCCCAGGGAAGACCTGGGATCTTCCAAAATGGCAGGGCCTCCTGGCCACACAGGGAGAAGCACCCTGAAGGGCTGCTTACCATGGTAGCCGGCTGCTCCCCGTCCACAGCACAGGAACCTTCTTCTCCACGTTTCTGCACTGCACGAGTTTGGTCGTCCACATTCACGTCCACTCACACTCTCTCACACACTAGTTCACTCTCTCATACACTCACCCTCCCTCCAGCCCTGCCCACCGCCATCTTCCACAAAGTCTTTTTTTTTTAATCTCCCAATTTCTCATACATGGACCAGGGCTGTGAAGAATGTGGCTTTCCTCATGATTTTGGAACTGGTTTTGGGGTTCAGATAAGGTGGTCTCAGTGTTTATCTGATCTCTGGTATTGTTATGGGCTAAATGGTGTTCCCCCTTAATCCATATGTTCAAGTGCTAATGGCCAGTACCTCCAGGTGTGACCGTATTTGGAGACAGGCTCTTTATAGAGGTAGTGAAGTTAGAATGAGGTCATTAATGCAGGCCCTAATCGAATGGGACCAGTGTCCTTCTGAGAAGAGAGTTGGGCACAGTCATACACAGGGGGATAACTACGTGAAGACACAGGGAGGAGATGGCCTTCCACGAGCCAAAGAGAGAGGTCTCAGAAGGGCTCCACCTTGCAAACACCTTAACTTCCAGCTTCTAGTCTCTACAATTGTGAACAAACAAACCTGTGTTAAGGTCCCCAGTCTGTGGTACTCTTGCTATGGTGGTCCTAGCAAACCCCCTCTCCACTGTGAATTCTGAGGGCTTTGGGAACGAGTGATTAAGGGGGGAGCAGAGTGAGGAGCTTGTGTGCCCTGTCCTAGTACCCCCCGTTTGCCGCCTGGGTCCTCGGTGGTCAGACCGCAGTGCTGCTCTGGTCCCTGATGTGTGAGCACCAGGTTTCCTGAGAGGGGGGCCTTCACCTCGGGAAGAACACACCCCGAGCCCTCCTGCAGCGTGCTTTCCTGATCTTTGTCACTGAAGAAAGGTTCTCTGGGGTGAAGTTGAAGAGGATTCTCTCTGAACTGCAGGGATGGACGCGATGCCTTGCCAAGGTCTTTTTTGGTCTATGGTTCTGGTTTTAAAAATAAACCTATGATCTTGCCCAACGGAAAGCAGCTTGTTAAGTATATGTCTCCAAGATGCAAGTCTGTGACGAAGACAGTGACGAAGTGTCCCGGTGCACAGTTCCTGAACGAGTTGCAGATTCCACCTGGAAAAGTTGGCCCCGGGTTCCAGTGAGCAGGACGTGGGACACGGCTCCTGGTGAGAGGACCAGGGACACAAACATGGACTTATTCTTCAATCTCTTCCTGGCCAGGGCATTTCTGGCAGGGCAGGGCTGGGAGACCAGTGAGCAGGGAGAAGAGTCCCCATCTAGACCAGGCCTTGATGTCAGTGCTGGGGTCCTCTCTGGTGTCCTTCCCCATCCCCCAGGGCCCCTCCGGGCACCTGCTCTGCCCTTATACCGTTAGCGATCATGTTTCCTAGTGGATGAAAATGCACACCCCACTTCCTGTAACCCTGCCTTCTTTCCCGCGTGGGACTCGGTGATCTCCCAGCCCTGCTTGGAAGACTCCCAGGTAGATACGCAGCTGCAGATGGAGCGGGCAGACCGTGGTCTCCGCGGGGCTCTGGGTGCAGAGGCAAGGATGCTGATGATGCTCGAGGTTAGGGTTTGTGGGCAAAACTTTCACAAGCAAAGTAATTGAAACCTCAGTTTGCCAGAGTCAAAAATATCAAGGTCAGCATTGAGATGTCCACTTGCAAGATAGGTGCTAAAGCCAGCTTCCTCCCTACCGTAGGGCAATTACCCAGGAGAGGAGAATCCTAAATTGTTCATAAAATCATAACTGACCCTGTTCTTTCCCGTTGGCACATCAGTGGACATGCTCATGTCCTCCCGCCAAGTGCTTTACTTCCTCACTTTTCTCCCCGATCTGCGCGTGGGGACATCTAGAACATGTTTGTTTGTCCAGTGACCCTCTTCCATCCCCAGCTCCCACCCCATGCCAGAGTTTGATGGAGAACTGACTTCAGGCGTTTCTTTCCCTTACAGTTTGTCTATTTTGTTGCAATAATCATTACTTTCTAATAATCTTTACCATAGATTCCTGGTCATACACGTCTCACCTTTTAAGGCTAAACGACGTATTCATCACAAGAATCCCTGCTCACTACTGCTTTCTGTCCTCTAACCTTCCAATTTTTGGAGATGTCTATCAATTTGCCATTTTGCCAATAATTTTCCCAGCTAAGTTACATGAATAATAAACCCTAAGGCCCATCCATGCCCTTAATAAAAAAGGAATAAGTTGCACAGTTCTAAACAGATAAGTTACATGAGTATAAACCCCAGGGTCTTTACGTGTTAACCTTGCAAATAAAAAGTAATTGGGGTTGATATAGGAGTTCTGATAATAACCTTTTTGTCCCAATAGTCTACAGATATTGCTCAATGGTCTTCTTCTACCTTCTAGAGCTGCTGATAAAAAGTTTGATATTAGTCTAATTCTTCTGGTTCTGCCTGTTCTGATGTATAAAATTTTTTATCCATGGAATTCCAGAATGTCACCAGGAAATGTTTACACATGTAGACTGAGATATTCATTAACCCTGCCTAATTTTTCTTTTCTTTTTGGTTAATCTTCACTCAAGGATATTTTTTTTCATTTATTTTTTTTAGAGAGAGTAGGAAGGAGGCAGGGGGAGAGAGAGAAAGAAAGAAACACTGATGTGAGAGAGACATATCGACTGGCTGCCTCCCACATGACCCTGACTAGGGCCAGGGACACACCACAACCAAGGTACATGCCCTTGACTGGAACTGAACCTACAACTCATTGGTCCGCGGGCCAACACTCTAACCACTGAGTCACACCAGCCAGGGCCCTGCCTGACTTTTCAACTTAGAAAACTTTCCTTCTACTTTTATTCAACTCTTACTCCTCCTCAATCTGGTTCTCCTCCTCCTCTGGGTCTTCATGTTGAGTCTCTTGTCTGACCCCCGAAAGCCTTAGCTTTCCTGCAGGGTGTTCACCTCTAAGTGTCTCTGCCCTGAGACAGGAGACACGTGTTCTTCTTCCAGCGCAGTCATTATGCTCTTAGCAGCGACTGTTTTCCAGCACATCTGAGACAGTGTTTTGTAATGTGGACAGCCCTTGTAGTTCCATCAAGGCTGCCGTTCTCCTTGTCCTGCACCGTATTTGCTGAGTCTACTGCATTTGTTGACGTTCTCTGTCATCTCTTTAGTCAGTTCTGCTTCAACAGGCACCATGTCTTCTAGCCTAGAGTCTGCCCTCATGACTTCACAGCCAGGCCTCTGCAGGAGCTGTGGATTCCCACAGGGTGTGCCCTCAGCACCTGCCAGGTCAGGCTGGGGTCTGGTCGGCGGAGCAGGTGATAGGACAGCCTCCTGCAGGCGGGTGAAGGAGGAGGAAGGTGAGGGACCGCCAGGGCACAGGGCAAGGAGTCGTCCCGTCTGCCAATTCCATCCTCCTTGACTCTCTTATGGTCCAAAGTATCAAGCAGGTGCTTAGGGTAAGAGCAGTTACCCTAAGGCTTGAGGAACGATCAGCCTCCACCATTCTAGCCTCTCAATTCTTACCAGTTGGCAAAAGAATAAAAAGGAAAAATCCAAACACGTGAACAATAATCTGAGCGCAGCATGGCCTCTCATCTCTGGATGTCCTCAGTAAACCGGCTGCAGACACCACCTCTGACGTTCTGCCACCATGGCGGGTGCAGAGTTCACAACGGCAGGATCTGGGGTCCCACGGGCCCTGTGAGTGCCTTTCCATGGCTCCATCAGGAGCTGCCATTTGTTTCCGCCCCATGAACCAAGGAGGGCCTCTGTGCCGCCTCATCAGATACGATGCGACAGAAATGCCATCACAAGGGGGTCACGGGGATGCTCAGTCCTGAAGCCCCCCTGAAGCCACCATGTGAGGAAGCCCGAGACACACAGAGTGGCCACCGGGTCTGGCCAGCAGATCCAGCAAAGGTCACCGGTGAACGGTCAGCAGACCAAGCGGCAGCTGAGGGAGCAAACCTTCGATGACACCAGCCTCAGGCCCAGCATCACTGTAGCTGATGGGGGTGCAGCAGAAATGAGCTGTCCCCCTGGGCCCTGCCCAGACAGCAGATCCATAAGGGAAATCAATGTCATGGTTATGTTAAACCACTAGTCTTGGATTGGTTTGTCACACACTGGGTAACCAGAATGGCTCGCGTTTAATCTGTTCACCATGCTATTCCATGGAAGAAAGCAGGGGCACAAACTCAGGTCAACCTCTCCCCAGAATCCCCCAGATTTATTCTTCGATGCAGAATTGAACATTGTCTCTGGATCTCTCCCTGGTCTATGGAATGGCTCTGAGAAGATTCTAGAACCATCTAATGCTTTGGTACTAAAATGACTTTCAATCAGAGGTAAAACAGAGGGAACTGGCAAAATGTAATAATTCTATTTTATAAAAATACACTTAGCAGTAGAAGACATGCAAATATTATGTCAGTTTTCAGTGATCTCGGTGAATGACATTAGACTTTCCAAATTTTCGGGGAAACGCTTCTAAGTAAATTTACTTCACGGGGTGGAGGACTTGAGAGATGTAGCGGAACGGGATTGGTGCTCAGAGTCCTTGTTTCTGGCTGGGCTGCCAGACGCAGCAAAGTCGGAGAATCGCATCTCACTGACTGTGGGAGGCAGAACAACCCCCTAAAGATGTCCACGTCCTAATCCCCCAAACCTGGGAACACGTTCCCTGACATGGCAGACAGGACTTCAGAGATGTGATAAGGACCTTGGGGATCCCCAATTATCAGGGGTCCGATAGAATTCGAGGTCCTTAAGCATGGAAGAGGCGGCGGGAGAGATTCAGAGGGAGCTGAGGCTACAGAGGGCCACAGTGCTTAGGTGACAGAGGATGGGACTCACTGCTGTGGCCCTGAAGGTGGGGAAGGGGCCAGGGCCCACGAGGCACGGCAGGGCCTGAGGAGCCAAGAAAGCGAATCCACATCCCCGCCCCGCTCTGCCCCAGAGCCTCAGAAAGGAACACAGTCCTGCTAACACCTTGATTTTAGCCCAGTAAGGCCTGTAGGCCTGTGTCAGATAGCAGATGTCTAACCTTCAGAACCGTTAAGATAATAAATGTGGACTGTTTGAAGCTTGTGGTGATTTGTTGCAGAAGCAACAGGCAGTGAATACAACTGATGGGTCCAATTTGGTTCACGTGCTCTGCCAAAACCAATGGTCCTGGTCAGACCTGAATCACATCCAGCCCTACATCGGAGGGTGAGACCCGTCCCACGTGCACCTCAGGGAACGAGACTGGGCAGGCAGGCAGGTCCCTCTGGGCTAGCACCAGAAGAACGGAGAATGGAAAATCGGACACCAGGTCTACCTGGGGACAAACGGGAGGGCCGGAAGAAACCCTGAATGTATCTCTAGAATGCTGGAAGTGTTGGAAAGAAAACTGAGGCTACAGGTGGCATTTCAGCTTCGCTTTCCTCTGAGGGACACAGCTGTCAGAAAAAGAATACAAATTAAACAGCAGGGCTGATGGATAGGTGGTATTAAATAACACTGTTTTTTGGATATTCTTTTGACAAGAGAAGAGTATATCTTGCAAATGCTAAAGAGAATGCATTCACCAGGGGCCTTGTTAACTTGATTAGGAATTCTTTAAAGTGTAGGGTGCGGGTGGGGGTGGAAATAGCCATATAAAACTGTACAACCGGATAATGTGGCTGCATTAACTATAGTTGCTCATTTTCTGAGTTTTGGATGCTCTGGTATTTGGGGCCTGTGGACCGACACCACAAATGACCTTCCAGGATTCCTTTGATATGCAAACCAACTACCACACCCACACCCTTCTCTTTGATCACACTTCTACACTTGGGGACACTGTTCCCTGCCTAATCACCCCAAGGCCAGGTTTGGACAAGGACAGCCAGAGCCCAGGGCCCAACACCACTCACACTGTCCACTCATAGGCTGTATCACTTGCTTCCTTTGTTTCGCTCATCCCTTCCCACTTCAAGTGGAATGAAGGCTCCTGCCGACGTTTCCTATCCCGGCCTGATCATCTCCCGTGGGGGCTTCCCTGTGGTCCTGCACGGCCTGCTGGGAATCCTGTTGCTGGGGACCCTGAGTATAATAATGCACGTCTTCCTTCGTGACAATCGTTGTTTGAGTCTGTGTCTTATTCTACCTGCTCAAAACCAGTCCCAGGTACATTTTGAGAACAGAAGATGACAGAGACGATTCAACAAGAACAACGACAGGACATCTCGGGAAGTGTTGAGAGAATAACAGAGAAGAGTCAAGGGACACTCTTTAGGCCCTGGTGCTAACCCCCATGTGGGCAATAAGACGACCTGGAAATTAAGCGGAAAAGAGAAGACAGCCTCCCGGGTTGGAGCAGACCAGACAGGGCTACGGGCTCACAGCCGGAAGAGGGCAAATGCTCTGTGCTAGGACTTATGAGAAGCCCCTGGACCGGTGCCTGGAGCGGCTGTGCCAGGAACCTGAAGCCCAGCTGCTGGCAGGGTTGGCTCCTGCAGGCTACGAGGAAGGCTCTCTAGCTTCTGGTCGCCTAGTTGTACTCTGGTTGATAGAGGGTGTTCTCCCTGTGTTTTCACATCATCTTCCCTCTACGCATGTGTGTCTGTGGGTTCAAATTTCCCTTTTCATAAGGACATACACAGGCACAATGGATTAGGGCCCACTTAATGATCTTACTTTAACTTGATCATCTGTAAAGACTCTATTTCCATAACATCTCACTCCCAGGTACTGGGGGTTAGGACTTCAGCATTTTGGGGGGTGAGGACATAATTCACCCCATAAGAGCTCTCTGTCCTTTGGTGCTCTTTTCCTTTAGTTCATCCCAATTTGGTCCTTTAGCGACTTCCAAAGTGAAGCCCCGAAGGCCAGGATCGGGCTGAGAGCTTACACCTCGGAAAAAGAGCCTGGGAGGCTTGCATTGTCCGGCCTGATGTCAGGACTGTGCAGGGATTCCGTGCGCACCTGTGGGGTCCCAGCTGACCTAGTCACTCCTCTGACGGCAACCCACGGACCTGTCTTCCCTCCTGGGCACCCGAACTGATGGTCAGTGGAGGGCTCTACCTGGGGGATTTCAGAGACCCGTCTCAACTAGCAGAGGGCGGCGCAGGTAAAGGAAGAAATGGGTGGTGACTGTGTGCACACGGTTCTTCTACTTGGCTGACTGGTGCTGCTGAATAGCAGACTTGGTTGAAACTTTCCATTCATAAGATTCCTGTGCCCACACGCTGTGGGCTAATCCACAGCCAAAGGCTTACTATAAACTTGGCCAGAAACCTGAAATCTGAAATAAAACTTCTCCTGTTCCTGTTCCTAAGTGTGAGTAAATGCTGGCATCTCAAAACATACAGAAGTGAAAAGCTAGGGGTCCCAGGCACAAGTGTTACCAGTGGCGAAGGACACACAGGGTGAGTGGCAGCAGCCACCTTGCTGCTCAGAGACCCAGCCCCCAAAGCAGATCCGCCCCAAACCCAACATAATCTTTAGCCACAACTGACAATAATTCCTAAATAAATTGACAAGCTCCTCTTGACATGGGAGAGGATATAAACAGATAAACAACATGAACAACTGATGCGAATAAACGCTGTTAGCAAACGGCTCCCTGGTATAGGAAACACAGTCACGAGGCCCTGTCTGGAAGAGTCATCCAGCTCCAAGCCTTCTACCTATGGGACATCCTCTCCACAACCACTGCAGGGGGAGTCAGTGTTTCTCCACTGGAATATAAACTCACCCCTATGAACAGAAAACCACTCAAAGAGCAGACGCTCAAAGGCAGGTGTCTCCATCTGTTAGTCCATCCAGGTTACTGTACCAGAATACTATAGACTGGATGGCTTATAAACAGCAGACATTCATTTCTCACAGTTCTAGAGGCTGGGAAGTCCAAGGTCCAAGGTGCCCGGAGAGGACCCACTTCCGGTTCACAGACAGCTGAGTCCTTGCTGTGGCCTCACACGACAGCGGGCAGGGCGCTCTGCGGCGTCCTTCATAAAGGCACGATCCCTTCATGAGAGCTCCACCCTCATGACTTACTCACCTTCAAAGGGCCCCACATCCAAATAGCATCATATGGGGGGTTAGGATTTAACATCTAGATTTTGGAGGGACATCAACATTTAGTCTATAGAACCATCTGGGCAAGGGAGAGGGCCACAGCCTACTGTACAATATTCTGGGCGTGGCCCGTTCCACCACTGCCTGGTCCCCCTGTTCACACGGGACCGCGGGTCAGGCACAGTCCAGACTTTGGCTGAATTATGTAGACAGCTTTGAGCATTGGTTAGAAGGAACACCTATGGCCCTGGCTGGTTTGACTCAGTGGTTAGAGTGTCGGCCTGCAGTCCAGAGAGACCCGGGTTCGGTTCCCGCGAAGGGCATGTACCTCGGTTGCAGTTTGTCCCCAGCCCTGGTTGGGTCATGTGGGTGGCAACCACTTGATGTGTCCCTTTCACATTGATATCTCTCTCTCTCTCTCTCTCTCTCTCTCCCCCTCCCACTCTATCTGAACGAAAAATGTCCTTGGGTGAGGATAAAAAAACAAAGAAGAAGAAGAAGGAACACCCGTGAGCTGGGCATTTTTAACAAAATATTGTCTAACTTCCTAATCTGAATATTAGAAATAAATATTTAATCTGTCCTGAATGGCAAGTTCTCCAAATCTCTCTCAAACAGTCTGAGGTTAATGAGCCCAAGTGGTCTATTTAGGGTCTGAACAATGCAGAACCTAGTAAAAGGACCAACTTTCCTTTTCAAATGAAGGCTGGGTTCACATTTAAGTAAGCTCCCCAGACCCATGTGAGGGGACTTTTGGTATTTCAAAGTTGTTCATTCCTCGCCTCTTCAAGATGCTGGGGAGTGATGTCTAAAATATCACATGAAAAAAAAACATTCAGACTTAGGTGGCTTAACGCGCTATCCACCATCAGACGTCACTAGCCACTCAGGCCTGCACAGGAAGGACTTCACCAGGTCCTTGCGTAAGAACAAGCTTCCCTGGGAGGGGACAGGAGGTGAACTTGGGAAGCATCTCTTCTAGGATTCAAAAATGGCTTTGCTACTTAATCAGCAGCATGGTATCAAAGTTCAGAGAAGTGAAGTAACTTTCTTAAAATATAATCTGGAAAGAGATGGGGGAAGGTGATTTTGGTTAAAAAAGTATTTTCATTATACTTCTCATGATAGATTATTTTCAGAATACAGACTACTACAGAAAGCAAATCTCAAAATCTGGGGAAGGACAGGGTGTGCAGAAAATGCACACAAAACGCACTGTCACCGGCAGCACGAAGCACCCAAACCAACATTTACTAAGACGTCACCCTGTGATGTGCTCACATTTGACATTCATTTACCTTCCACAGCAACTCTGAGGTCAGGACTATTAATAACATCATTTTATTGATGGGGAAACTGAAGTTTATCAAGTTCATCAAAGTCACAAAGCTCTGAGAAGCACTCTATGAATCCGGTCTGAGCCCAGAGCTCACTTTCATAACCTCTGTAATATCACAGCTTTTAAGAAAGTATAGACGTGCTGGCAATCCCCAAAGTGCTTTCCCAACAGCACCTTCTGTTGTGGAAGGCAGTGAGAATGCAGAAATACACTTCACTCACTTCACACCTGCTCAGGGCTAACTTTTGATATATTTTTAATATACAGTCTTTACAACATAGCAGAGCATCGTAGCTCTCAGGCTATCTAGAGGGAAGCAGAGAGGAAGGACATTTATCTTCACGCCCAACATACTTTGCATCTGCCCTAACATCTCTGGAAGCAGCCACCCCACAGACAAGAGGACAACTCCCATCCCTGCAGCCAGACTTGGTTGGGAGGGGTGAAGACACACAGTGAATTTGATTCTCTTGGGCTGGTAAAATAGGAGACGACAGTCAGCTGGGGCTGGACTCTCAGAGCCAGTGGCGTTGATGGGCCATCTGTAGAGACAGATGCAGGATGGAAGTGGTGAGGGCAGTGAAAGCCAGGATTACCTGGGTGGCCCTCGGCCACCTGAGGGTCAGTCACTGAGTGTGACGCTGCCACGTGCTTACACTGAACCCCCCTTTTCTTAAGGCAGCTTGAGAGTTTGGGTCTTGTTTTGTTTTGCGTTTTGCAATCCAGGGCTTCGCCCAGGGTGCTAACACAAGTAGGGCAATTTAATCCACACCCCCCACCTGGGGCATTTCAAAGCCTTCCAGCCACCTTCTGTCTGCTGTTTACATTTCTGTTGTAACAGCAGCTTTCGCTTGGTGCCAGGGCTCCAAGATACTTCATCACAAGTGCCTCTCGCATGCTCGATAGCAACGGGCCACTTAGCTGGGCTTCTGTAGACAAACAGACCCCCCAGTTGCAGTCCAAGCACATTTGGGGATTTAGAACTTATGAAACTGGATCCATTGATCGTTCAATACATGGTGTTGGGACAACTGGGTATCCATCTGGAAGCATTCTTCCATCACCCAGGCCACACGGACAACCAAACATCAAATGGATTGATAATTGTAAAAGAATGAAATGATAAATAAAAAATGAGAAGTGATAAAATAAAACATCGGGGGGAGGGGGGGAATGAAAACAATGTATAATCTGAAAGGGAGAAAGGCCCTCCCAGGCAGGATTCTAACTTCAGAAATGATCATGTAAAAAGGTTCTGTGACACACATTTCTTACACTGCTCCTGAGAAGACATGGTGGCAAATGACAAACGACAGGCCTGAAGAACATATCTGCAGTATACATAACAAAGAACAAATTTCCCTTTGCAAAGACTTCCAGGCCAGACACTGCACAGTGAACGTAAAAGCCCTCTCTCCCATCTACCCTGGCTCAGACCTCTCCCCGAGGAGCCCCTGGAATCCCCTCCCTGTCCTTTTCCTGCATGTCTATATACATACACATACATGTGAGTTCAGAGACACACTTTTCCTTCTACGTAACTGGCTGGATAGTCGATGCCATTGTGCGACTTGACGTTTTCCACGTGACACGTCCCAGAGATCTGTCTGTGCATCTACCACGAGGTCTACCCTACTTCCTTCTTCGGCTGTGTCAGATACCATGGATTTATCATCATTTCATTAACCCTTCTTCAACTGATAGACATTTATGTTGTTTCCAGAGCTTCACTGTTATAACCATGTACCCACCAACATCTTTTACATGTATCTTTGTGCATACCTGTCATAATAATGTCAAATGGAAAAAAGGTTACAAATGTATATTTCATATTATCCTAGCTTGGTTTTCAAAACAGGTACACACATGCCCTGGCCAGTGTAGCTCAATGGGTTGGGCGCCCTCCTGGGGAACCAAAAGGTCTCCGCTCGATTCCCAGTCAGGGCACCTGCCCAGGTTTCAGGCTAGATCCCAGCAAAGGGCATGCAGGAGGCAGCCGATCAATGTTTTTCTCTCTCTCTCTCTCTCCTCTTCCTCTCTCTAAAATCAATAATAAAAAATAAACAAAAACAGCTATATACCTATGTGTAGAAGAAAGTTAGACTAAACATAGCAAAATTATTCTTAGTGGATACAAGATGATAACTGGACTAACATGTTTCCTTCACACTTTCCTGGGGTTTAAAATTTTTCTACAGGTACACTACACTTGATTCATCAAAAAAAAAAAAAAACTTTCGGTATGAGTAACAGACCTGAGGGCAGCAGAGGGCATCACTCTCGGCTTATAACCGTGACTTCTGTCACTCAGACGCCTTTTCCACTAACCGCTGGGTTCTCCGCCCTGCTCAGAGGGGCGATGTCACAGAGACAGCAGCCCCTGGGGAAGCACAGGGCCCTGTGTACATGCCACGTGTCCTAGAAGGCAAGCCCTGGGGCTGGGATGAGTCTCAGTGCGTGGGCTGGCGCAGGAGGCGGGCCTGGCCGCTCTGTCGTGAGGGAGGAGGAGGCGCAGTCCCTGAGCAAGGTCCGGGGGCAGAGCTGCGTGTCCAGAACGGGCCAGGCTGAAGGTCCCAAAGTTAGCATGCTTGAAACGGGGCTCCCAGCGCCTCTGCTCCTCACCCCACAGGCACACTCGGTGGTATTGCGGGTTCGGTTCAGCCCACCACAATAAAGCGAGTATCCCAGTGAAACGAGTCGTAACCTTTTTGCCAGAGGAAGGCCTTGGGCCTTGCCTCCCGTTGGTAAAAACCCCATTTCCGTGCGGTGCAGTGAAACGAGGCAAGCCCGTCCCGGGAGGCAGCCCGACGGGGTCAGTGACGGAAGGCTGTTATGCTCATCATGCACGTAATTAGGGGGGCAACCGTTCATTTCGGGGTTGGCATATTTAACCAGAGCAGCCTTCCCGCACGGCTCGTTCGTCTCCAAACTCCCCAACTTCCGTCCACCCACTCCTGCACCCCCTGAAACATCTCGCTCCTCGTGCCCCGGGGCATTGAGATCACTGCGCATGCTCACAGGCTGGGAGCGCAGTGGCTGCATTGCGACCACGTGTGCTTGCCCGCATGATGTGACTATGTGTGTGCTTGATGACGCAGTGTGAGTTTGCTGACGCAATGCGACCACGTGTGTTTGCTGACGCAGTGTGACTGCGTGTGTGCTTGATGACGCAATGTGAGTTTGATGACAATGTGACTGTGTGTGTTTGCTGACACAATGTGACTGTGGGTTTGATGATACAATGTGAGTTTGCTGACACAGTGTGACTGTGGGTTTGATGATACAATGTGAGTTTGCTGACACAGTGTGACTGTGGGTTTGATGATACAATGTGAGTTTGATGACGCAATGCGACTACGTGTGTGTTTGCTGATGCAATGAGACTATGTGTGTGTTTGGTGACACAATGTGACTGTGTGTGTTTGCTGATGCTCAGTCATCATTTTACTTCTAGTCAATAAAGCCAGAAGGTGCTCCTGGCGTGGTAAAACACTGCCCAGCATCCGAACGGACAGGTTTGGGTGGCGTGGCTGGTCAACGACGGATTGGACATTTTGCTGGAGTGTAATGTGTTCGAAGTCTGAGAGACCGGAAATCCGCGCTTGGGGCCTCACTTGGACAGGGTGAACAGGACCCGGAGGTCCTGAGATGCAAGGCTTACTAAACACCCGGCTGGGTCCATCCTGCCTCAACAATGCCAGGTCTTTAACTATCTCCAGTGCCCCAGCCATTAGCTCCCTAAATTCCCATTCAGGGACACCGCATGCTTGGAGGAAAGAACAGCTTTAAGTGAAACCCTATAAATGTGCGCTGACTGGACCCCTGATCCCTGCTCACCAGCAGCGCCCAGTGCTCCTTCTCCCTGCTTGCTGAGACTGCAGAGCTCTTTAAAATCTCTGCCTCCTGCCCCCCTGGATTGAGGCCATCTGGTAAAGGCTCCTGCCTGCCTGGTCACCACCATCATGACACACAGCATATGTTTCTAAATCCGGCATCCAGCCCTTGGCAGACAGAGAGGAAGAGGGGCCCTGCCTCCTCCCCACTCTGCCCCTAGACCTGCCAAGCCATTGGACAGCCCTGAGGAGTGCCAAAAGGCAGCGTGGCTTGGGGAGACTGAGGCACAGCTAGTTCAGAGCAGAAGGAATCCGTGGTGAAAGCAGTGAGAAGCCAGGGCCAGGGGGACAGCATGAGCGAGGATCAGAAAACACGGGAGTTAGGATAAGAGGTGGGTGAGGAGCCAGGCAGACACAGCACATGTCCACCAGGAGGAGAGAAAGCAGGCGGCAGAATGCCCAGGCAGCTATCGGGAACCAGGAAATCCTCAGGAACGAAGGTGCTGCCAGCTGTGCAGGAGAACGGGGTGCAGTCACCCCGCAGACCTGCCTGGCTGACAGAGGAAAGCCGAGGCAAAGCTCGTCTCTTCTAGGGAGTTCACAGACAGTGGGCTCGTATGGTTGCGAACACCTGACTGGCAGAAGGGCTTGCAGGTTGATCGAACAGTTCCCTCTGTGACATCCGCTCTTGCCTGGCTGCCTCCAGCTCCCTGTGCTTCCCATCCCTCCTCACACTGACACCTCCACGCCAACCACCACACTCGCTCAACAATGGCTCACCTCCACTACCTTTCCTTCCACTACCTTTCCTTCCTCCAGTTTGTGTCTTACCTCCTCCCTCTCCCCTTCCAGGCCCCCAGCAGGGGCTAGGCCTGGGCAATCCATACTCTTTTTTTTTTTTTTCCCTCACTCAAGGATACTTTTCTATTTATCATCAGATAGAGTGGGAGGGACAAAGAGAGAGAGAGAGAGAGACAGAGAGAAACATCGATGTGATAGAACCACATCAACTGGCTGCCTCCCTCATGACCAGACCAAGGCCATGGACGAACCACAAACAAGGTCCATGCCCTTGACCAGAATCGAACCTAGGACTCTCTGATCGGTGGGCCAATGCTCTAACCACTGAGCCCAAATGGCCAGGGCACTATTCTTATTTTAGCCCCTTTGGTGCTTACTACCCTGCTAGGAACACAGATGGTGCCTCCAGATACTTGGTGAATGAAAGGATGTTCCATGTACTCAGGAGGTCGGTCTTCGTGGGCTGCACAGACGTCTTTCCCTTGAAAGCCTACCTGACCACGCAGGCACATCCCCTTCTCTCTTGAGAGCAAGACCGAACAAGAACAGCAGAATGAAACCAAACAGCATAGAGAAAAAGAAATACAGAAATAGATGGAATACAATAAACATGTATGTACAAATACGCATGTTATTTATAAATAGAGAAAAGATAAAAAGGTAATATAAGCAATAGAGAAAATTAACCAAAGCTAATATAGATTCCTTGAAAAGACATAAAATAGACAAGCCCCTGAGAAAATTAAGAAAAACAGAGTTAAGGCACAAATGACAAACACTTTGAATGAAAAAGCAAAGTTTTTTAATTTCTAGATATAAATTACTCAAACTGACTTTAAAAATGGGCCTGGCTGGTTTGGCTCAGTGGTTAAAGCATCAGCCCCAGGACAGAAGGGTCTTGAGTTTGATTCCTGATCAAAGGCAAGTACCTGGGTTGCAGGTTCCATCCCCAACCCTGGTCGGGGTCATGCAAGAGGCAACCAATCAGTGTGTCTCTCTCACATCGACGATTTTCTCTCTTTCTCTCTCTCTCTCTCTCTCCCTCCCTCCTACTCTATCTAAAAAAATACATAAAAATAAATCAATGGAAAAATATCAACAACAAAAGTATCTTTAAAAGCAAAGACTTAATGGTGAAATAAATTCAATCAGAATTTTAAAATCTATCCCCTACATAATCACCACTCTGTAGGATAAAACAAAACAATTCACTACTTTCTGGAGGTCTTGCAAGTAAGCTGAACACCCAGTTACATAACTCCAATCCTATCTACCCAAACTGCTTCAAAGAAGAGGGGAGGCAGATCCAGCTCATTTCCACAGGCTTGAAACCAGAAGCAGATAAAGGCTGCACAAAGAAATTGATAGGACAAGATCAGTTTTTTTCTTTTAATCCTCCCCAAAGATATGGTTTTTATTGATTTTTTTAGAGAGAGAGGAAGGGGGAGAGAGAGAGAGAGAGAGAGAGAGAGAGAGAGAGAGATGGCAACTGGCTGCCTCCCATATGTGCCCCGACTGGAGATTGAACTCACAACTTACGTATGTGCCTGAGAGGTAATCGAACCCAAATCTTTTTGTGTATGGGGTGATGCTTCTGGCCAGGGCCAAGCCCATTTTTATTACAAATGATTTTCAACAAGGCAGACTGCTACTCCACTAAACGGTGATATTCCCCAACCCCCTTCTGACTTAGATGTTGCCATGGTCCCTCTTTTGAGCCAATGAGATCCAGACAAGCATGCACAGGCCGATTTCTGGAAGGTTTCCTCAAACAGACTTCATCTGTTTAATTCCCTTCTATTTAGAACCTAAGGATGAGAGCCTGGGGGTGAAGAACCAGGGAAGAAGAAAGAGGTCTGCGATGAGATTTTATGGCCTCAATACCAGGTGTAGCCTTCCTACCTCTGGACTTTTCTGCAAATGAAAAAGAAGCTTCTGTCTTTTGCAAGGCTTCCATTTTATTTAAAGCTCTATTGCTTATAACTCTGTTGTATGCAACCCTAGCTAATTCCAATCCCTAGAGCTCGGGCCAACTAAGCATGAGGGACCCACAGAGAGGAGCCAGGGCAGCTATCAGTCTTCCCCTGAGTGGGACTGGAGGAACCAGGCATTGCCACTTGTCATGTTCACAGTCAGGTTACCTGGTTATTTGGAACACAGAAGCAAGAGAGCTGAGAGGGACTCTACACATCATGTATCTGCAGAGGATACTCTGACACATTCTAATCCAATTTCAACATGTGGAGATTTTCCTTCTCACCAAGCAATTCTCCGTAGGACACTGTATGTCCTACAACTCAACTCAATTCTGACATTATCTACCCAGAGACAGTCCCATAGGTTAGGGGCTCAGTTTCAGAAGACTGCACCCCACCCCCATCTCAGATGCCAGGCACAGGTCCAGGCTGTCATCTGTGCTTCTGGCCAACAGGCTACAGACTGGAGAGGTTCCCATGACTTCCTCCTTGGATTCAATTGATTTGCTACAGGTAGGCTCACAGAACTCAAAGGAACACTTTCCTTCCTATATTACCACTGTATGATAAAAGGATATGACCCAGGCCCAGCAGATGGAAGACATGCACAGGGGCTTGGAGAGTCTACACTGTCCCTCTCTCCCGCCTCCCCTGCACCAACCTGAAAGCTCTGCAAACCCCGTCCTTCTGGGTTTTCATAGCAGCTTCACTTCATAGGCACAGCTGATCCAATCATTGGCCATTGGTGACTGATTCAAACTGCAGCCCAGGGTGGGAGGTCAGGGGGGATGGGACGAAAAGTTCTAACCATCCAATCACATCGCTGGTTTCCCTACCCCATCCTTAGGTGTTTTCCAAAAGTCACCTCATTCACATAAACTCAGGTGTGGATGAAAGCAGTTTGTTATGAATATCAAGACACCTTTATAGCTCTTACCACTTTGGAAGTTCCATGGGTCTTAGGAGCTCTGTGCCAGAAGTGGGGATGAAAACCAAATATATATTTCTTACTACAGATCACAATGTCATAATTGGTCAAAGATACAGTGGAAAGTAAAATCCAGTTGTTCTGCCTTTTACCTAGGTCCCAGACATATGCAGGATTCTCAAAGAGCAGAAGCTTCTGACTTTAACCAGATTCTCATTCATTCATTCATTCACCAAGGATTTTTGAGCACTAGCTATGTATCAGAAGCTGACCTAGACCTCAGGGACACAGCAGGGCCAGCTCTCTGGGCACTCTGAGGTGATGCAGGTGGAGAAGGGTCAGGCCTGGCATCCCCAGGGAGACACAGGTAGGGGTGAGGCTGGCAGTGCTGGTGGCACTGGGGGCAAGAGAAGGAGGAAAGACTTTCTGGAGCCTCGGAGCACTCTCCCCACTTCTGCCCATGGTGCATGGAGGCCAGAGGAGAGGTCTTCTTCAGAGCACAGAAAAGCCTCTTGTGTTCTCCTGACCCCTGACCCCTGACCCCTGACCCCTGACCCCTGACCATAGATGTGCAGGTTCAAAGGAAGATACATCCGTCCCCTTAGCCGCAGGGAATACGTTCCAGGACTCCCAGTGGATGACTGAAACCGCGCGTGGTACTGAACCTTGTCTATACAATGTTTTTCCCTATACACACACCCCCTATGATAAAGTTTAATTTATTTATTTTTTTTATTTTTTTTTTATCCTCACCTGAGGACATTTTTCTATTTTTTGTTCAGGTGGAGTGGGAGAGGGAGAGAGGAAGAGAGAGAGAAACATCGATGTGAAAGGGACACATCGAGTGGCTGCCACCCGCACGACCAACCAGGGCCGGGGACAAACCGCAACCGAGGTACGTGCCCTTAGCGGGAACCGAACCCGGGTCTCTCGGGACCGCAGGCCGACGCTCTAACCGCTGAGCCAAACCGGCCAGGGCAAGTTTAATTTATAAATTAGGCACAGTGAGAGATGACAACAATAGTAAAACAGAACAATTAGAACAACAGACTATAATAGAAGTTATATGAATGTGGTCTCTCTCCAAATATTTTATGGTACTGTCCTCACCCTTCTTCTTGTGATGATGATGTAAGATGATAAAATACCTTATTCAGGGGAGAACATTCCCCTTTTCACTTAAAGGAAGCACCTGATGGCTTCTCCCTGGCAGATTCGAATAGCCGGAGCCATTGCGTAAATTAAGGGGACTTGAACCCAAGCACTGCAACACCTCGACTGTCCATCTGATCGCTGAGCCGACTGCTGAGTGACTGAAGGGAGGGGAGTCCACAGTGTGGAGACGCTGGACGAAGGGGCAAGTCACATCATGGGCAGGGAGGAGTGGGACGGTGAGAGTTCATCACGCTCTCAGAATGGCAGACGACTTAAAACTTATTTCTGAAATTTTCCGCTTAGCACTTTCGGACTGCAGTTGCCGGCAGGTCACCGAAACTGTGGACAGCAGCCATGAATGAGGGGAGATACTGCGATCTGACCCACCACCCCAAGAAGGCAAAAGATCCCCCGTGGGTCAGTGCAGCTGGGGAAGGTGACTGCAGTTTCTCTGGCGCTCTGCTCCTTGCCCTTTGCTTAAAGTTAGACCCCGACAGTCAGTGACACGTGCAGGGAGAAGCAATCAGCTGAGCATGGTTTTGTCCCTCTGAAAACCCGGCTGGGTGCCAGCTCCGTCAGCCAGCTCTGGGTTGCACCTTGGGCAACTCACTTCATCTCTCTAGGCCTTCTTGTCCTCGTCTGTAAAATGGAGCCATCTGGAACATGCTCTCTTGAGGTTTTTCTCGACTCTAAAATGTCATCATTTTACATTTATATTTGATCTGCCCCTTGACAAGCCTTTTCTATGCCAGTACCGCTCGGCGTTGGCAATCTCGCCCACTTCTACCGCAGCAGGCGGAGGGGAAGCTGGTGCCCTACACTGAAGCCTGAGGGAAGTCTGGATGCTCCTTTACGGGCCAATTTTGGGGTCTGGGATGAAATGAACATCTCGATGACAGACAACGGAGTCATCCCAGAGCGGTCTGGACAAGCCCGTCGCACAGCCATGCAGATGGAGCGCTGCCTGAGAAAGGGGCACCGCTGTACACGAGGAAACGCTGCGTGTCCCTACAGTGAGCACCGTCACGTTTTCGGACGTGGCAGGAATGAATATTTCAGGAAGCCAGTACTTAGTGAATACTGTTCAACGTTATCATCAGAACTTGTAAGGGCCTGGGTCTGAGCAACCCTTCCTGATTAACAAAAGCAGGATTAATTGGGGTCAGACTCATCCAAGGTGAAAATACGAGTGCCTCGCAACAAAAAAGAGACAAAAATCAGAAGAAAAGACTAGGTTACCTGACTAACGTCAGAAACGAGAGCGCTCAGGTTCCCGGCAGCAACCACGGTTCAGACCAGACACGGGAAATCAGGTTCAAGTTAACAGGCTGAGCCAAGGTCACAAATGCGGGTAAAGAGAGTCATGTAAGCGCCAAGCACAGACTCGGATGGGTACCGGTCAGCTGGGAAGGCGGGTGATGAACGGGCACAGGAAGGCACCGAGGCCGGAGAAATGCTGGTCACTGAGCTCTGCTGACCCGAACGCTAGAGAAGACTTTGAGAGGGCATTACGCAGAGCTCCGAAAGTCCACATAAGCACATGCAGACCCCAGAAAGGACTCATCCTCATCATAACCAAAGACGCACTTTCGTGCTCTCTGCACCTGCCATCTGAATGTTCTTTTATCAACTGGAATCCAAATGCCAGAATCTAGTCAACATTTATTTTGATAAACAAACCGGTATTCTGTGTTCCTTCGAAGAACACAGGATACTGTCCAATAATAAATGGTCTGTGCCCTGTGAGGATCTTAGAATCTGGAACAGCTGGTGAAACAAATCAAGGTTACCAGAGGCATATAAGTGCCCTGCTATCGGTTTAACAAACAATCACAGAGAACTTGGTAATCAATTTCCAGAAGTACCTTCTAACTTAATATATATATATTTGGCATGGCTTACAGGAAAAAATGTCTTCGCAGGAATACTTGAAGGACACTCTTGTTTCATACTCAATGAACAAATTTAATAGAAAGTGAAAGACGTGTGGGCTGATGCAATGCAGCACACGGTGTTTCCACGCAGAAAGAACACATTTCAAAGTCTGGAAAACTACACCACGCGAGGCAGCGAACGAAGTCCCCAGAGGGATGGTAACATGAAAAATGGCACTTCTACCCTTTAATGAAAAGTTATTATTAATATCATGCTGAACAGAAAGACAGCTAGGCTATAGGCGTCATAAAAATGAACATGGATACCGTTTCCACGTTTTCCATTTTATTCTTACTGAAAGTAGCAGATGACAAAAAATAGGCTGATATTTGTCTTCATTCACCATCACATTCTAAGTGACACCTGTCTGGTTATCTGATCACCTCAACGTTATTCATCACTGTATGATGCAAGCATTTCTGCTCCATGTTTTCCTGAAACTACGGTATGCAACACAGCGCACTCACGAGGAGAAGAGTGAAATACGGTCACAGGCAAAAGAAGGAGTGCAAGACTCTACAATGTTGTTAGCAGAACATCAACCCAAGCAATAGCAACCCTAATAAAGCATTCACAGTATAAACCCTAACAGATAAAGAGACCCTAGCACAGCTACAAAGTCATATTAAATCCAAATTATTGTTTTGTAATTAGGTCTTATATTAGACCTTTACATATTTTTGTTTTAGAAGAGGACACAGGTTGCCCAGCCGGTTTGGCTCAGTGGTTGAGCATCAACCCATGCACCAAGAGGTTGCTGGTTCGATTCCCGGTCAGGTCACATGCCGGGGTTGTGGACTCGATCCCCAATAGGGGGCACGCAGGAGGCAGTCGATCAATGTTTCTTTCTTGTTGATGTTTCTGTCTATCTCTCTCTCTCCCTTTCTCTCTAAAAATCAATAAAAACATTTAAAAAAAAGATGAGACAGGTTGAAGAAAGGGATAGGGGAGGATTTGGGCTACTAAGTAATGGAAACTAGAGCAAAAGGCTCGGCAATCACGGAGGACATCCTCTTCCCCACTTCTCACACCCAAGCATTTCTGAGAAAAAGCACTTGGTCAGGCTCAGCCAAAAGGAAGAATGGACATCAGGAATGGTGGTTTCTTCCTCCACACTGAGGTGTGTTCAACGGTATTAGCTTCCCTCATTCAGCTCCAGTCACTTGGGATAAGAAGTGCTAATGCGCTGGGGAAACTGCCTTTGAACAATGCCTCTTACACTTTCCACTGACATCATTCCTCCACATAGCAATCACGTTTGACCTATTTGCATTTTTAGTGTGTTCAAACATACTTTGCAGCAAATCAGTCTGTACTGTTATCCCCAATTATTATCTGAAAGAACTTTATGTATCAAGTTAGGCAAATCAAATTGTGCTACATTATGCAGAGCTGAAGACAGGTGAAAAGATGTTCTTCAGAGTGGGTGGCTGAAGCCCAGCTGACACGCATGCCGTGTCAATGGCTTTGTCAGCACCGTGCTTCTTAGTGGGTTAACCTTAAACCATCTAAAATGCCCTGGTACAGAATTTTCAGCATCTTTGAAAGATCATTCAATGATCATGAGAAGATCATTGAAAACTACTTAGTAGCATGAGTCAACATTATGATTGACGTGCCATCAAAATGAATTTCAACTTTCTAGTTAAAGAAAAAATAAATAAAAGTGTTCCCCAGCTGAAATAATTTAAAGCAGTCTATAATCTAGGCTTTTCACGAATTCTAATTATCTCTTTTACGCATATATTTACCTCCAAGAATGGCGTTATGCGAGATGTCATGGCATTTGATGATGTCTCAGGTTGTCAAGGTAACCAAAAACACCGCAAAAATAATTTTCATTACTATATTTTTGACAGATGTTCTTCTAATCTCAAATTATTTTGTTTTCAGCACATAATGTTCTATGGGGGAATGGTTAAATGCCTTGTCACATACATGTTAAATACTACACAGTCATAAAACAGCACTGCACATCTATGTGAGCGAATATGAGTAAATGTACAGAGCCTAAATATGAACAGTATGTATTCATATGTTTGTTAAAAAGAAGGAGGGTGGCTCAGTGGTTGAGCATTGATCCATGCACCAAGAGGTCACCGGTTCAATTCCCGGTCAGGGCACATGCCCAGGTTGTGGGCCCAACCCCAGTGGGGGGCATGCAGGAGGTGGCCAATCAATGTTCTCTCCCATCAATGTTTCTATCTCTCTCTCCCTCTCCCTTCCTTTCCTCTAAAAATCAATAAAGAAAAAAAAATTTTTTTTAAAGGAGGAGGGTATACACACACATGCACACACACACACACACACACACACACACACAGCAAACTGAGTATCCTAAATACTGTTAAGGCTGGTTGCCTTTGGAAAGGGGGACCTGGGAGCTACAGGTAGGAAAATGCTTACATTTTTAACTTGCACTGTTAAAACACGTTCCATGTTTATGTGTTTGTTTCTCAATTTTAAAATAATTAATTTAAGAAATAGTAAAGATTTTAATTTCTGCTAAAAGGAGCTGAATCTACATTCTTTTAGCTAAGCCTCCAAGTGTCCTTAAAATCATCCATTCATTTACTGGTTGAATGTTTCCCTAGAAACAACCCTTCTCTCCAAACCCTGACTCTGAAAACTGAATGAAAAACTGAATTTAGAAACAAGGTCAAAATTTTCCACTAATATGTGTTTAGATATGCTTTTTTAAAATATATTTTTTAATCAGGAACCCTGTCTTCTATCTGTTTTCTATCACCCTTTGAACCTTAGCCCTTGCATGATTCAGTGACTAACTTCATACCTTACAGAGTAAGTACCCCACTGGCGCTTGCTGCATTGAGAGGAGAGCCTCCAAAGGATGATCAGTTATACTGTGTATGTGTCCAGGGGAGAAGGGAGTCTAAGTATCTGGCAGCTGTCAATACACTTACAGTAAAAATAAAAATGTCACAAATGGAAAGATATTTAACCAGTTCCAACCTTCCCAGGGATGGATAAATATCAAGAGCCCACTGTGTGCAAAGTCTTAGATGTACAGAGATACAGTGATGAACAAGACAAACAAGGTCCTTGTTCTCATTGGTTTATGTTCTAGCAGGGGCAGGGGAGACCGATGATAAAAAAAGAAAATACACAAGAATGTCAGAAAGTGACAAATGCTACAAAGAAGATAATGCTGGGTAATAGGACAAAACTCAGGAAAAGAGGGATGTCAGGGAGGATTTTATTTTTTAGCTAGCAATCCTCTGTAGAGCCTATAAGATTCAGAATTGAAGAGAAGCTCTCTAATCCGAGGACAGCGTAAACTCAGACTAGAATGAGAACAGAACATGAGCCCTGCTATCAGCAAAGGCAGCCATCAACTTGGCTTTTTTTATCCTTGGTAAATCTTATAAAAAAGTGCATGTCAGTTTTACTTCTGGAAATGGGTAGTATCTAGAATAACCTTCCCATAGATAACTATAAACTCTGGTCAAAGCAAACAAACCAACAAAAGGCTACCTGCAGTCACTGGAGAAGGAGTAAAAGAAGGCTGAAACCATGGGAAGTTCAACACTTGAAAGAAGGAAATGAAACAGGGTGGGTTTCTTAGTTCATAGGTTTTAGCCTAAGGGTAAGCTGAAATCCATACCATGGAGGGGCAGCTAAAAGTTGAATGAAATTGTCAGTGTTACTGTCTTGAGGAACCAGAGAAGTTCAAGGTGACTCCAGTAGTTGAAAGGTGGAGAAATGGAAAAGAGTCACGGGAGGGTGGCCCTAAATCTGTATATAATAAACTCTGTCCAAATTTCTGCCCAACTCCTGAACTATATACACATGGGGAAGATTCCAAGGAGCCCAGCTAAGACAAAATAAACCGAATAAAAATTTCTGGTGAAGAAAGACAGAGTTTTGAGTTTGAATTCAGTCAGGACTGCCTACAAAAACAAGTAACCTGCTCTATGGAAGAATAAAACAGATCCAGTTTCTATGATGTGCCATTCACAACATCTAGAATATAAATAAAAATTACCAGACATTAGAAACAGGCAAACATGACCCAACTCGAGAGAAAACTTAAACAACTGAGATGAATTAAGAGATTAATTAGATGCTGGAATTAGCATATAAGGATTTTAAGCAGCTATTATAGCCATGTGTAAAGATATAAAAGGAAAAATGCTTGTAATGAATAAACAGACAGTAAATCTCAACGGAAAACAAGAACTGTGGTAGATGCCATAGGTCTAAAGAGTGGTGGGAACTTGTGATAGTGAGATTTATAATAAGAAATATATATTTGGACTTCATTCTAAATACCTTGGAATTTTCTAAGTGATGAGAGTGATTAAGGTACCTTTTGTTATGTTAATTAGATGTATTTTGGACCCTATCTAAGGATGATGCTGGTTGCCAGAGGAACCAACCACGTGAAAGGAGGGTTGGGACTAGGAATCGGAGAGGAGCTGAAGTTTGAATGAATTGTCAATGGTGAAGACATAAGAGGAATGGCAGCATGAGAGATTTCTCTGGTCTCTCCCCTGCTATAATTCAAAAACCTCCCAAAAATTATAAGTCCAAGACCAGACGGCTTCACTAGTGAATTCTACCAAACAGTCAAAGATTTAATACCTATCCTTCTCAAACTTTCCCAAAAAATTGAGAAGAGGCAGTACTTTTTCACACATTTTATAAGGCCAGCATCACCCTGATACCAAAACCTGGCAAGGATACACACGAAAATAGAAAACTACAAACCAATATCTCTGATGAATACAAATGCAAATATCCTAAGCAAAACACCAGCAAATCAAATATAATACATTAAAAAGACAATATATCAAAATCAAATGGGATTCAATCCTGGGGCACAAGATGTTTCAAAATATACAAATTGATCAATGTAATATACATTAACAAAATAAAGGCAAAAATCATATGATCGTATCAATAGATGCAGAAAAAGCATTTGACAAGATACAATACCCATTTTTTATTAACACACTCAACAGAATGGGTATAGAAGAAAAGTACCTCAACATAGTAAAGGCCATATATAACAAACCTTCAGCTAATATTATACTCAATGGTGAAACCTGAAAGCCATTCCTCTAAGATCAGGGATATGATAAGGATGTGCACTCTTACCACTGTTAATTAACATTGTACCGGAAGCGCTAGCCAGAATAATTAGGCAAGAGAAAGAAATAAAAGGCATCAAAATTGGGAATGAAGAAATAAACTTGTGACTTGGTACAGACAACATGATTCTTTACATTTAAAAAAAAAAAAAAAAAAAGCCCTAAATACTCCACTAAAAAAACTATTAGAAACAATAAACAAATACAGTAAAGTTTCAGGATACAAAAATCAATGTACAGAAATCCACTGCATCCCTATATACTAACAAAAATTGTTTAAAACAATTCCTTTTGCAATTACAAAAAATAAATAAATAAACTTAACAAAGAACATGAAGGACCCATACACTGAAAATAAAAGGCATTAGTAAAAGAATTGAAGAAGACACAAAGACACAAAAAGATATCCTGTATTCATGTATTAGAAGAATCAACATAGTTATAATGGCCATATTACCCAAAGCAATATACAGATTTTTTAATACAATCCCTATCAAAATCCTAATATTTTTTAAAAGAAAAGAAAAAAATCATATTTGTATGGAACCACAAAATATCCTGAAAAGCCAAAGCAATTCTGAGAAAAAAGAACAAAGCCAGAGGTATCACACTCCCTGACTTCAAATTATACTACAAAGTGTCAATAATCAAAACAGCATGGTATCGGCAAGAAAAAAAAGACACAAAGACCAATGAAACAAAATTGAGAGCTGAGAAAAAAAAACCCACATGTATATAGGGCAAATAATTTTTGACAGAGGAGCCAAAAACATACAATGGAGGGGGGGAAAAAGCCTCTTCAATAAATGGTGCTGGGAAAATCAGAAAACCACATGCAAAAGAATGAAACTAGACTGCTGTTTGTCCTCATATACAAAAATTAACTCAAAATGGATCAAAGACCTAAATATAAGATAAAGAACTTATACAACAACCAAAAAACAAATAGTCCAATAAAATATGGGCAGAGGACCTGAACAGACTCTCCCAAGAAGACATACAAATGGCCAACAGATACATGAAAAGATGCTCAAGTTCACTAGTTATTAGGGAAATGCAAATTAAAACTACAATGAGATACCACCTGACACCTGCTAGAATGGCTAGTATCAACAAGACAAGTCATAATAAATGTTGGAGAGGTAGTAGAGAAAAAGAAATCCTCATTTATTGTTGGTGAGAATGCAGACTGATATAATCACTATGGAAAACAGTATGCCAATTTCTCAAAAATTAAGATTAGAGTTAACTGTATGGCCCAACATCCCCTCTTCTGGGTGTCTAAATGAAAAATTTGAAAACACTTTTTTGCAAAGACATATGCACCTCTATGTTCACTACAGCATTATTCACAGTGGCCAAACATGGAAACAACTGAACTGCCCTTCGACAGAGAATTGGATAAAGGAGATGGGATACATATACACAATGGACTACTACTCAGTCATAAGAAAAGATGAAATCCTGTCATTTGCAACATCATGGATAGATCTTGAGAATATCATGCCAAGCAAAATAAGTCAGATGGAAAAAGTTAAGCATATGATTCCACTCATATGTAGAATACGAAACTGAAAGCAACAAATGAACAAACAAGACAGACAAACAAACAAAAACTCATAGACAGAGACAACAGTGTGGTGGTTACCAGAGAAAAAGGGGTGTAGGGAGGTAGTAAGGATAAAGGGGGTTAAATATATGATGATGGAAGAATATTTGACATGCGATGGCAAACATACAATACATGAATGAGGTATCATAGAATTGTACACTTAAAACCCATATAATTCTAATAACCAATTTTATCCCAATACATTTAATAATTAAAAAAAAAATACAGTAAAGATTAAGAAACAAAAAAATTTGCCACTGGTCAATAATTTAATCAATTGTGCCTATGTAATGAAGTCTCCATAAAGACCCAAAAGAACAGTGTTTGGCCCTGGCCAGTTTGGCTCAGCGGTTAGAGCATCGACCTGTGGTCCAGAGAGAACCGGGTTCGGTTCCCGTTAAGGGCACGTACCTTGGTTGCGGTTTGTCTCCAGCCCTGGGTCGTGCGGGGGCAACCATTCCATGTGTCCCTTTCACATCGCTGTTTCTCTCTCTCTCTCTCTCTCCCACTCTATCTAAACAAAATAAGAACGGTTTGGAGAGCTGCAGGCCGGTGAACAATGAGGATGTAAGGAGAGTGGCACATTTGGAGAAAGACAGAGGCTCCATGCCCTTCCCCCATGTCTTGCCCTATGCGTCTCTCCCATCTGGCCCTTCCTGAGTTATTTCCTTTTATAATGAATTGGTAATCTAGTAAGTAAAATGTTATCTAGTAAGTAAAATATTTCTCTGAGTTCTGTGAGCCTCTCTAGCAAATAAATGAAGCCTGAGAAGGGTGTCATGGGAACTTCCAATCTATAGCTGGTCAGTCAGAAGCACAGGTGACAACCTGGACTTGTGACTGGTGTCTGAAGCGGAGAGAGGGCCGTCTTGTGGGACTAAGCCCTAAACCTGAGTGATCTGATGTTATCTCCAGGTAGACAGTGTCAGGATTGAGTTGTAGGGCAGCAATCTGGTGTCAGATGCGTGGTGAGGGTGACCATAGTGTGAGAGCAAAGGAGAAGCACACATCAGAGAAGCCTAGGGAGATAACTAAGGAGCAGATGGTTATCTGAGATCAGAGGCACACAGATAAGGCACAGGGAGGCAGGAAGTGGGGTTTGAGTGAGAAAGAGGTCAGGAGAAGCCTAGGGAGATAACTAAGGAGCAGATGGTTATCTGAGATCAGAGGCACACAGAGAAGGCACAGGGAGGCAGGAAGCGGGGTTTGAGTGAGAAAGAGGCCAGCCAAGTCCCAGTATAACTTCCCTTAACTAGCGGCAATGATTGGGCAGGAGGGACATTTGGGTGTTCTCGGCCATAGGCACAGCATTTTTTCACACAGGCTTCCATGACAGGCAGTTGCTGAGAGGTTGGGGGCTGAGGTCAGCAAGGAGAGCTGTATGTATGAATAAACACCAAATTCTGCCCTCCAATCTCAGCAGATAAGAACTACTGCTTCACCAAAGCCTTGGAGCCTACTGATGGGCACTTGGGCTGTTTCTAGATCTTAGCTATTATAAATAACACTGCTATGAACAAAGAGGTGCATATATTCTTTCTGATTGGTGTTTTGGGATTCCTAGGATATATTCCTAGAAGTGGGAACACTGAGTCAAACAGCAGTTCCATTATTAATTTTTTTGATGAAACACTATTATTGTTTTCCATAGTGGCTGTACCAGTCTGCATTCCCATCAGCAGTGTACTAGGGTTCCTTTTTACCCACATATTCGCCAGCACTGCTGTTTGTTGATTTATTAATGGTAAGATTCTGGCAGGTGTGAGGTGATATCTCATTGTAGTTTTAATTTGCATCTGATGATTAGTGACATTGAGCATCTTTTTATATGTCTGTTGGCCACGTGTATGTCCTCTTTGGAGAAGTGTCTATTCAGGTCCTCTGCCCATTTGTGTGTGTGTGTGTGTGTGTGTGTGTGTGTGTGTGTGTGTGTGTGTGGTATTAATTCTCACTCAAGGATATTTTCCCATTGATCTTTAGAGAGAGAAAGGAAGGGAGAGAGAGAGAAACATCAATGTAAGAGAAACACATCGATTGGTTTCCTCCCGCATGACCCTGACCAGGACCAGGGATTGAACCTGCAACCCAGGTACATGTCCTTGATTGGGAATCAAACCTGAGCCCCTTTGGTCCACAGGCCAACGCTGAGCTAAATCGGCCAGGTACTCTGCCCATTTTTAATTGGATTATTCATCTTCCTTTTGCTGAACTGTATGAGTTCTTTTTTCAATGTCCTATTGTTTTCCAAGTACAGGTCTTTTACCTCCTTGGTTAAGTAATTCCTAGGTATCATATTTTTTGTTGCTGTTGTAATGGTAAATATATTTTGGAAATTAACCCCTTATCAAACGTATCATTGGTAAATTTGTTCTCCCAGATAGTGGGTTCCCTTTACATTTTGATGCTGGTTTCCTTTGCTGTGCAGAAGCTTTTTAATTTGATGTAGTCCCATTTGTTTATTTTTCTTTTGTCTCTCTTGCCCTAGAAGATATAGCAGTGAAAATTCTGCTACATGAGATGTCTATTTTGCTGACCAAGTTTTCTTCTAGGATTTTTATGGTTTCATGACTTATACTTAAGTCTTTTATCCATTTTGAGTTTCATCTTGTGCATGTTGTAAGTTGATTTTCTAGTTTCATTTTTTTGCATGTACCTGTCTAATTCTCCCAGCATCATTTATTGAAGAGACTGTCTTTACTCACGCTCTTGCCTCTTTTGTCAAATATTAATTGACCATAATGATATGGGTCAATTTCTATTCTGTTCCATTGAGCTATATGCCGGTTCTTGTGCTAGTACCAGGTGTTTTGATTACAGTGGATTTGCAGTGTAGTTTGATATCTGGTATTGTGATCCCTCCTGTGATCCTTCCAACTTTGTTCTTTCTCAAGACCAGAATAGCTGCACTATTCTGGGTCTCTTTTAGGTACAGATAAATCTGTGCAATATGCCATATGTATTTTAATAAAAATTATTTTTAATCTATAGATTGCTTTGGACATTTTAATGATATTAATTCTTTTATTCCATGAACATAGTTATATGTTTCCACTTGTTTGTATCTTCTTCTATTTCTTTTTTCAATGTCCTATTGTTTTCTAAGTACAGGTCTTTTACCTTCTTGGTTAAGTTAATTCCTAGGTATCATATTTTTTGTTGTTGTTGCAATGGTAAATGGGATTTATTTTTAGATTTTCTAAGAGTTCATTATTGGTGTTTAAAAATGCCATCAATTTCTGAATGTTAATTTTGTATCCTACTACTTTGCTAAATTCATTCATTAAATCTAGTAGTATTTTGTTGGAGTCTTTAGGGTTTTCTATGTATAATATCATGTCATCTGTGAAAAATGACGGCTCTACTTCCTCCTTTCCAATTTAGATACCTTTGATTTTTTCTTCTTGTCTGATAGCTGTAGCTAAGACATCCAGTACTATGTTGAATAAGAGTGGTAAAAGCAGACATCCCTGTCTTGTTCCTATTTTTAAGGGAAACACTTTTAGTTTTTGTCCATTGAGTATAATGTTGGCTGTAGTTTTGTCATATATGGCCTTTGTTACGTTGAGATATGATCCCTCTGGTCCCACTTTGCTGAGAGTTTTAATAAAAAATGGGCACTGAAATCTGTCAAATGCTTTTCCTGCATCTATTGATATGATCATGTAATTGTAAACCTTCATTTTGTATATGTGATGTATAACATTTATTGATTTGCAAATATTGTACCAGCCTTGCATCCCCAGGAAAAAATTCCCTTTGGTCATGGTATATGGGCTTTTTAATATATTGCTGGATCTGATTTGCGAATATTTTGTTGAGAATTTTAGCATCTACGTTCATTAGGAATATTGGCCTGTAATTTTTGTTCTTTGTAGAGTATTTATCTGGTTTTGGAATTTGAATAATGCTGGCCTTGTTAAAAGAGGTTGGATGTCTTCCTTCCTCTTGAATTCTTTGGAATAGTTTAAGGACAGGTGTTAGTTTTTCTTTAAATATTTGGTAAAATTCACCTGTGAAGTCATGTCATCCAGGACTTTGTTTGCTGGACTTTAAAAAAATTTTTATTAATGCTTCAATTTCATTAGTTTTTATCAGTCTATTCAGGTTTTCTGATTCTTACTGAATGAGTTTTGAAAAATTGAATGTAGGAATGTGTCCATTTTGCCCAGTTTCTTCATTTTGTTAGTGTATAGTTGTTCATAGTATTTTCTTACAATCCTTTGTATTTCTGTGGTGTCAGTTGTTACTTCACCTCTTTCATTTCTGATTTTATTTACTTGGGTCCTCTTTGTTTCTTGATGAGTCTGGATAAAAGTTTATCAATCTTGTTTATCTTTTCAAAGAACCAGCTTTGGTTTCATTGATGTTATGTCATTTTTTTTTAGTCTCTATGTAATTTATTTCCACTCTGATCTTTATTTCCTTCCTTTTATTTATTCTTGACATTTATTGTTGTTCTCTTCCTATTTCTTTTAGTTGTAAGGTTAGATAGTTTATTTAAGATTTTTTTGTTTCTTGAAGTAGCCCTGTAATGCTATGAGCTTCCCTCTCAGGGTTGCTTTTGCTGTGTCCCATAGATTTTGGGTTATTATGTGTTCATTTTCATTTGTTTCAGAATTTTTTTTTTTATTTCTTCTTTGATCTCATTGGTAACCCATTCATTGTTTAATACCATGCTATTTAGCCTCCATGTGTTTGAATGTTTTTAAGTTTTTTGTTCTAGTTGTTTTCTAGTTCATGCCATTGTGATCCAAAAAGATGCTGATATGATTTCTATCTTCTTGAACTTGTAGTCACTTGTGTCCTAACATGTGGTCTATCTTTGAGGATGGTGCATGTGAGAAGAATTTATATCCTGCAACTTTGGCATGGAATGCTCTGTAAACATCAATTAAATCCACTTACTCTAGTGTGTTGTTTAAGGTCGCTGTTTCCTTGTTGATTATCTGGAAGACCTGTCTAGTGATGTCAGTGGGGTGTTAAAAGTTGCTTACTATGACTGTATTGCTGTCGATCTCTCCTTTAAAAGTCCTCCAAGAGCTTTTTTTATATGTTTTGGTACTCCTACACTGGGTACATATATGTTTACCAGAGTTATATCCTCTTGTTGGATAGATCCCTTTAGTATTATGTAGTGACCTTTGTCTCTTGGTATGGCCTTTGTTTTGAAGTCTATTTCGTCATACCTACCCTTGCTTTTTAAAAATTTATTTTCATTACATGATAAATATTTCCAGCCCTTCAATTTTATCCTGTGTGAGTCTTTTGTTCTGAGGTGGTCTCTTGTACACAACATATATATAAGTCATGCTTTGTTATCCATACAGCTACCCTATGTTTTTTAATTGGAGCATTTAATCCATTTACATTTATGGTTACTATTAATAGATACTTATTTATTGCCATTTTAATTCTTTATGCCTATGTTCCTATTTCTATTTCTTCTTCTTCTTCTTCTTTTTTAATTGGAGCATTTAATCCATTTACATTTATGGTTACTATTAATAGATACTTATTTATTGCCATTTTAATTCTTTATGCCTATGTTCCTGCTCCTCCTCCTCCTCCTCCTCCTCCTTCTTCTTCTTCTTCTTCTTGCAGGCCCTTAATATTTCTTGCAGTGCTGGTTTGGTGGTAGTAAACTCCTTTAGCCTTTTTTTTTTTTTTTTGGTCTGGGAAGTTCTTTATTTCACCTTCAGTCTTGTATGATAGTCTTGCTAGATAGAGTAGTCTTGATCTTATATCCTTGTTTTTCATTATTTTTAATATTTCACACCATTCCTTTCTAGCCTGTAGTGTTTCTGTTGAGAAATCAGCTGACAGCCTTATAGGAGCTCCCTTGTAGGTAACTGTCTTTCTCTTGCTGTTTTTAAGATTCTTTGTCTTTAACCTTTCCCATTTTAATTATGATGTGTGAAGGTCTCTGTAAGTCCACCTTAATTGGAACTCTCTGTGCTTCCTGAAAATGTGTGACTTTTTCCTTCACCAGGTTAAGAACGTTTTCTGGCATTATTTCTTCAAACAGGTTCTCTATCCCTTGCTCAGTTTCTTCTCCCTCTGGTATCCTTACAATGCAGATGTTGTTCTATTTTATGCTGTCTCAAATTTCCATTATATTTTCCCCATGCTTTTTAAGTAGTTTTTTTTCTTTTTGCTTCTCTGATTGACTTTCTTCTACCTTGTCTTCTAATTCAATGATCTGGTCATCTGCTTCCTCTAACCTACTGTTAATTCCTCCAGTGTATTCTTTATTTCAATTACTCCATTCTTCATTTCCAGCAGGTTGGTTATCATGGTTTCTATGTCCTTTTTCATGCTGTTGAGCATTCTAAAAACCATCACTCAGTTTCTGATAAATTTCTTGCCTCCATTTCATTTAGCTCTCTTTCTGGAGATTTATCTTGTTCTTTCATTTAGGGCCTGTTTCTTTGTTTCCTTGTTTTTGCTGTTTCTTTGTGTTTTTTTGTTTGTTTGTTTTGTTTTTGTATTGGATAAGACTGGTATGCCTTCCAGTCTTGGTGGATTGGCCTTCTTGTGGGACCCAGTGGTGTAGTCTCCTTGATCTTCTGAGCTGGGTGCTCTAGGAATGTCTCTTGCATGGGTTATGTGGTCCCTCCTTTTGTATTTGTCTAATTCATGGGTAAGGCTCAGCCCACAGGTTTGCTGTCTGTAAGGCTCAATCCCAACCACATTGTACCAGCTGTTATACAGGTGCTGACAGAACAAAACAAGACCAAACCAAAAACAACACACACACACACACACACACACACACACACAAAACAAAACAATGAGACCAAAAAAATTAGAGGGGGGAAAATAAATCAAAAAAGATAAAATGGAAGAAAAGAAAGAGGAGAAAAAAATCTAGAAAAGGAAAGAAAAATAAATGAAATAACAATAATTTTTAAAAGTAATACTAATATACAAATTAAAATATAGAATAGGAAAGGAAAAATGGGAAAAGAAAAAAGTATAATAAAATATAAAAAGTAAAAAAAAAAAGAATAGAATAAAAGGAAAGAGAGAAATAAGAGACGTGAAAGAAAAAAGAGTAGAAAGAAAAATACACACTGTTGGATCTGCTATTTGTGGAGCTCACTGGATTTTGCTCTGAAGTTTTGAATCAGGCCCCTTGGTGTGTTGGTCCTGGGCCTTCTGGGAGGTTCTCTGGTGCAGGTCAGTGTGAGTCACTGTCCCTGCCTGGCCCTGGGCAACTTGACTGAAGCCCTGCAGGGCGAAGTCCCAAGTAGTCTGGTGGGTGGAGCCTTTATAGCCCACAGGCTGGGTCTGCTTTGGGTCTCGTACTTTAAATGTCCATATTCTGAGTTGCTCTCCCTTCTCCCACAGAACTGAGCTCTGTGGAGGAATCCTGGTCTCGGCCAGGATGATTTGAACAGACTCACATTGGGGGTGGTTCCCGAAGCCTGGCTTGCTGGCATCTCCTTGCAACCACTTTCTTCAGAACTATGTTTTTCCTTTTGAAATTAAGAGGGTGGGTCTGTGGTCCCTGAAGCCTTCTGAAGCTCTGTTTTTCAAGTTTTGCACATCTTCAACCAGAATTTCTTCTTCAAAGGCTTAACACAATTTTGATGAGAAAGTGTGCACTGCATTGTGTTATGCACATGGTAACACATTGAGCCTCAGTTTTTCTGAACTTTCTAACCCTCCTAGTAAGCTTACCTTTTAGTCTCCTTAGCAACCAAAAACTCAAAATAATGAAAAGCCATTACACCTATACTAGTTAGAGTAAACTATACTTATAAAACATAATGTACTGAATATTATTATAGGAAAAAAAATTATATATCACACATTTATATGACTATTAGTAAAGAGACACTAGCATTATAAAGGAAACTTTAAAAGAAATGTATTTGGAGTTCCTCAAATTGTCTTTTTCTCACTGATTTCACCTTGGTCTCCAATATCCAAATGTTATACTTGCTCCTTAGAAAATCATCTTTCCTAGAAAATAAACTCCACGAGGGAAGGTATGAAGTTTTCTCCTCAATGCCACATCATGCAGAGATACAGCAGACATTGACTAGTTTAATGAATAAGTGAAACTCCAAATGTGGGGCAGGATTTGTTTCATATGACTAGCTTTCCAATGCTGTTTAAATTCACAGCAGCTACATTCCTCATGCTGAGAATGCAGACCTCATATATATATGAGTAAGCAAGGAGCATGTTATCATTAGACATATGGAAGAATGGCCAAGGAAGAGATCAATGTAAGAAAGCAACGGCTGAATGTCAGGAGCAAGAACGGCAGGCAGTGGGCAGGAATGAAAAAACGGCCCCTGACATTTAGTAAGTGCTTAAAATTCTAAAAAGGAGGTGAGACAGACAGACTTCAAAGAGGAAGATGAACAGAACCAGGTGGTGATCCAAGGGAACAGTGGCAGGGCCCAACCCAAAAATAACCCTCTTCAAGGTAACCAGGTGTGCAACACCATCCTTAGGAAACAAAGTCTGTAAGGTAGGAAAGAAAAAAAAAAAACCCAAAGCAAAAACACAGAAGAGAGTTAAGAGAATCAAGAGGATGTGGCCCTGGCCAGTTTGGCTCAGCGGTTAGAGCGTCAGCCTGCGGTCCGGAGAGACCCGGGTTCGGTTCCCGCTGAGGGCACGTACTTCGGTTGCAGTTTGTCCCCGGCCCTGGTTGGTCGTGCGGGTGGCGGCCACTCGATGTGTCCCTTCACGTCAATGTTTCTCTCTCTCTCTCCCTTCCACTCTATCTGTACAAAAAAATGGAAAAATGTCCTCGGGTGAGGATAAAAAAAAAAAAAGAGGATGTGAGCTTAAATTGGGTGGATACCAGCTTCCCAACGGTAGAATGGGTAATTATGCTTCCACATCATCACATCCCAGGGTTATGCAGACACACTTCGAATGAACTCCTCTGTAGAGCTGAAGCCTTGCACAGATAGCAAACGCTGCCCCAGCTGCTCAGCATCGTCCTTGGTAATTCCTTCTCCTTCTTCTACCCTCCTCAGTCTGTGCACCCGCCCAGCTGCAGAGCCCTCTCACAACAGACAAGGAGAAGACCACCCTAAGCCATTAGCAGGAAGGACACTCTCCCTAGCTCTGCCGCAGCCTGGGAATAGAGTGGGGAGACGGGAGCCCCGAAGTGCTAGGCTTTCGGCACAGAAGCCGTGAGTATAAACAGGCGTGAAACATAGTAAATTATGAGGGAAGGAAAAGGTCAGCCATGCAAAGCCTGATTTCCATCAGAACAAGGAAGACCTATGCTTTTTTTTTTTTTTTTTATGACTTGGCACCAAATTCATTCAAGAACCTGACTTTGGACAATCAAATGATCTTTACACACTTCCAATGCTTCGACTTTACAAACAAGAGGTGACAAAGCTCCCCAACTTGACCACACTCTAGCCAGGCTCCTCTAAGTTGTCTTCTCAACCAGACCTCAGCCCGGCCTATAAAAACAGGACTCAACACAAACGATTTCCTCCACCACCCTGCCCTGCATTAACAGATTTAAACGAACACTTCCATAGTTTCTAGCAGCTCAAGACCTCATTGCTGGAATGACCACACCCCCCTTCCCTAAAGTGCCTGCCTGAGCAAGTTCAGGGCTGCCAAAATAATTTACTGTTTGTTCTAGCCAACACCTGACCAGAGACCCCTGCCTGCCTGTTCTTGGATGATTTGCTACAAAGGGCTTACAACTGTGAATCTCTTCTCTGTCCCTTTAAGATGTACATAGATGTACATGTATCTCCTATAACTAGAAGTGTCTTCCTGAAGGACCTGAAAGCTACTTCTCAAAAATGTAATCCGCAGGGAGGATAGGTAGGACCTCTGTCCCCGAGTCCCCTTGGGAGGATAGAATACTAATTTCCACCATTGCCAGCTAACAGACACAGTGGACCTAATCAGCACTTACAATGACCAACTTTTGGAACTTCTCTCTTCCATGACTCCACTGAGCTCCTGCTCATACCCTCCGTATTGCCAGTCATTCCTTTAAAATGCACAGTCACCTCAGAACAAATCCAAGTGCAATTCAGTTCCTGCTGGACCCTCTTTTGTACTGCAATTGTGTGTAACTAATTAAAAACTGTCCTTCCCACTTTAGTATGGTGAAATAAAGACAGAAAGAATGCAGGAAGTGACCAGGCAACCTAGACTGACTGCTGGTCACTGACCAGCTGTGTGACCTCAAAATGTTTTCCAAAAGCTAGAAAAGGAGACTCCACCCACTAACTCACAAGAACTGTTGAAGAGCGAAATGAGATGAGATATGGCATGAATTTAGGATCATGTCTGAAATATAATAAGCGCTTAATAAGTAATTCCTAAAAAAGCTAATAGGAATAAACCTTTGGAAGGGTTCATGACAACCCTGCAAGTGGGCAAAAACCTAAGACGGGAATGTAATATATTAAAAGAAAAATAACTGCAAAGTCAGGAGATATGTCCCCAAATGAAAGCAACCTGATCCTCATTTCTCTGCTCTGATATATGGGATAATGTCCCTTTAAACAACCTAATGAAACCACTTTGTGAAAGCAGGCAGTTGCTAAGTGTTGCCAAGGGATACAGGCTAAGCTTGTGGGTAAATTAATCATTGTGTGCAAATTAAGCAAAACACCAGATGAGCGCTGTCTGGAATAGCTCCCTATCAAAAGGAAAAAAAAAAAAAAGAATAATAACATATTTCATAGATTTTTTTATTCAGCTGCTGAAAACAAGAATTTGCAGGGCATCAAACCTGATTTCCACATTTTGCAGAGGGAAGTCTTAAGCCTCCAGAGGTTAAATGACTTTCCCAAAGTCCCAGGGCAATTAGTAAGTAGACGAGACCTAGAAACTAATATCACCGCTCCTTGCTGATTCCTCATAGTAAGAGTATGAAAGAAAACGTAACATAGACCTAGAAAATATCCCTGAAGACAAGAAATATGAGTTACAAGACATCAAATTTAAAACAATATGAAAAGTGAATTTAAGAATCTGAGAAATCAATCCTCCCCCACCAACAATTTAATCTAAAATGCACAGAGCTGAGAGGCTGAGCCCAGAGAAATCAGAGAACCCAGGGAAAACTGAAGCACTCTCTTGTTACTAGCACCAGAAGGCATATAAAATGATCTTCTCAGCACAACATGTAAAGACAGAATGGCCTAAGAGGAATTAGCAATCAGAGCAAAAACACTCATAAATCTTTTAGGCCAAGAAAGAAAGCATTTAGCAAATATTTCTGAAGACCAACGCCCTTGCAATCCCAAACCTCCAGGGACTATACAAGCAATACTTCTTTGCTGCCCTATAGTGGTAGGAAGCCTAAATTGCAGGGCAAATTATTTTTTAAATTTTATTTTTCAGTTGCAGTTTACATTCATAATTATTTTGCATTAGTTTCAGGTGTACAGCATAATAGTTAGACAATCATATACTTTACAAAGAGATCCCCTATATTTCAAGTACCCACCTGGCACCATACATAGTTATTACAATATTATTGACTATATTCTCTATGCTAGACTTTACATCCCCATGACTATTTTAGTAACAACCAATTTGTACTTCTTAATCCCTTCACCATTTTCATTCAGTTCCCCAACCACCTCCTCTCTGGCAATCATAAGTTTATTCTCTGTATCTGTATGTCCGTTTCTATTTTGTTTATCTTGTTCTTTAGATTCCACATATAAGTGAAATCACATGGTATTTGTCTTTCTCTGTCTGACTTATTTCAGTAGGTATAATATACTCTAGGTCCATTCATGTTATCACAAATGATAAGATATTATTATTATTTTATGGCTGAGTAATAATCCATTGTACATATGTACCACTTCTTTATCCACTTGTCTATTGGTAGGCACTTGGGTTGCTTCCATTTTGTGGCTGTTGTATATATTGCTGCAGTGAATACAGGGGTGCATTAATCCTTTCAAATTGGTGTTTTGGGGTTTCTTCAAATGTATACCCAGAAGTAGAATCACTGAGTCATAAGGAAGTTCCATTTTCAACTTTTCGAGGAATCTCCATACTGTTTTCCACGGTGGCTGCACCAATCTGCATTTCCACCAACATGCACAAGGGTTCCCCCTTCTCCACATCCTTGCTAACTCTTATTTGTTGATTTATTGATAGTAGCCGAATCTGACAGGTGTGTGGTGATATTAATTTGCATTTCTCTGATGTTTGGTGACATTGAGCATCTTTTCATATGTCTATTGACCATCTATATATGTCCTCTTTGGAGAAGAGCCCATGAGGTTCTCTGCCCATTTTATTTTATTTATTTTTTAATTTTATTTTTATTACAGATGTTTCTCCTTTTTTACCCCATTGACACCCTCCTCCCCAACCCCCCCCCCCGCCCCATCCCCGGCTTTGTTGTCCATGTCCACTGTTTATGCATACATGCATATAAGTTCGGTGGTTTATCTCTTCCCACCCCCCATCACAACCTCTCCTGAGGGTTGTCAGTCTGTACCCTACTTCCGTGTTTCTGGGTCTACCCTATTCTTCAGACTGTTATATTCATTAAATTCTATATATAAGTGAGATCATGTGGTATTTGTCTTTTTCTGCTTGGCTTGTTTCAATTAGGATAATACTTTCCAGGTCCCTCCATGTCGTCTCAAAGGATAAGAGATCTTTCTTTCTTACCGCATAGTACTCCATTGTGTATATGTACCACAGCTTTTTTATCCACTCATCTACTGATGGACACTTGGGCTGTTTCCAGATCTTAGCTATTGTAAATAGTGCTGCTATGAACATGGGGGTACATATATTATTTCCGATTGGTGTTTCAGGCTTCTCTGTCCATTTTAAAACTGGATTATCATTTTTTTTTTGGTACTGAATTCTATAAATTCTTTACAAATTTTGGAGATTAACCACTTATTGGATGTATACTTTGCAAATATTTTCTCCTATTCAGCAGGTTGTCTTTTTGCCTTGTTGGTGGTTTCCTTTGCTGTGTAAAAACAGTAGTTTGATGTAGTCCCATTTATTTTTTAATTTTATTTCCCTTGTCCAAGGATGTATGTGTGTATGTGTGTGTGCATGTGTATTGCTAAGAGAATGTCAGAGATTTTACTGCCTATGTTTTCTTCTAAGAATTTTATAGTTTTGAGTCTTACATTTAAGTCTTTATTCCACTTTGAGTTTATTCCTGTGTATAATGTAAGAAGGTGGTCAAGTTTCATTTTATATATATTGAACAGACTGTCTTTATCCCATTGCATACTCTTGCCTTCTCTGTCATATATTAATTGACCAGTAAGGTGTGGGTTTATTTCTGTCCCATTGATCTATGTATTTTCTTTCTTTCTTTATTAATTTTAGAGAGAGAGGAAGGGAGAGAGAGAGAGATAGAAACATCAACAAGACAGAACATCGATTGGCCACCTCCTGCATGCCCTCTCACTAGGCATTTGACCTACAACCTGGGCAGGTGCCCTGACCAGGAATCAAACTAGTGACCTCTTGGTGCATGGGTTGATGCTCAACCACTAAGGCACATCAGCCAGATGATCTATGTATGTGTTAATGTCAGTACCATGCTGTTTTGATTACTATAGCCTTGTAGTACAGTTTGATATCCGGTAGCATGATATCTACAACTTTGTTCTTCTTTCTCAAGATTGCTCTGGCTACTCAGGGTCTTCTGTGGTTCCACATAAAAATTTTGAATTACGCCCTGGCCGGTTTGGCTCAGCGGTTAGAGCGTCGGCCTGCGGTCCTGAGAGACCCGGGTTCGGTTCCCGCTAGGGGCACGTACCTCGGTTGCAGTTTGTCCCCGGCCCTGGTCGGTTGTGCGGGTGGCAGCCACTCGATGTATCCCTTTCTCGTCAATGTTTCTCTCTCTCTCTCTGTTCCTCTCTCTCCCTCCCACTCTACCTGAACAAAAAATGGAAAAATGTCCTCGGGTGAGGATAAAAAAAAAAAAAAAAATTTTTGAATTACTTGTTCTAGTTTTGTGATAAGTACCATTGGTATTTTTATAGAAATTGCAATGAATCTATAGATTGCTTTGGATAGTACGAACATTTTAATGATGTTACTCCTTCCTATCCATGAGCATGGTATATGCTTCCATTTATTTGTATCTTCTTCAATTTATTTCTTCAGTTTCTTGCAAATTTCCAAGTACAAGTCTTCTACCTCTTTGGTTAAATTTATTTCCAGTATTTTTTTTTAAATGCAATTGTTAAATGCAAATGGGATTGTTTTCTTAGTATATCTTTCTGATGGTTTATTATTGGTGAATAAAAATGCAGTCGATTTCTGAATATTTATTTCATATCCTGCTACTTTATCTAGTTCATTTTTCAGTTCTAGTAGGTTTTTTGGTGGAATCTTTAGTGTTCTTTATATATATAGTATATGTCATCTACAAATAATATTTTCAATTCTTCCTTTCCAGTTTGAAAGAAAGAGGAATGAGGGACCAGCTTGATGAGATGACAAGGGTAATATAGAAACAGAGTCAAAGTTAGGATGGCCAGGTTGTTTGGACCCCAAGACCCAATAGTCTTCATGTAATTTCTGCCTTTCAACGAACAGTTAATACCCACTTTATACAAATTGTTACAAAAAACAGAAATGAAAGTTGCTTAATTCATTTAATAAGACTAAATCTTGCAAACTTGATTCCTAAGCCACAAAAGGATTATAAGAAAACACAGCTACAGGCCAATGTCCTTATGAATGTAATACAAAAACCCAAAATAAAATATTAGCTAAATAAATCCAACTGTATTTTTAAAAAATATATAATGATTTAGCACTGTTATTCGAGTAGTGCCAAGATGATTCATCATAAAAATAATCTACCAATTTCATGTACTACATCTAGATATAATAAAGAAGGAAAATTATATGATTATTTCAATGGCTACAAAAGAGCACCTGATATAATTCAAAAGCTATTGGTAATTTTTCAAATGTGAAAATGAAAAATGTCTCATTGCAAATAGGATAAGAAGAAACTTTTAAAACTTGATAAAGTGCCCTGGCCAGTTTGGCTCAGCGGCTGCAGCATCAGCCTGAGGACCAGAGTCCCAGGTTTGGTTCCCACTAGGGGCACATACAAAAAAACACACCACCACCAAAAAAAACTTGATAACGTATCTATGTATGAACCAAAAACCTAGAATATTATAATTAAGAAAAAAATTGTAAGATACTCATTATCAGTGCTATTTAACATGGTCTAAATATCTAGGAAAAGAAAATATATGTAAGGTTTAAATAAAAGAAGAGAAAAACTATCCTTATTTGTTGATAATATGATCATTTATTAGGTTGAGCCATTTGAAATTATAGTTTTTGTTGGCAAAAATGGTATAGTTCAATGCAATATTAAGTAAAGTTAGTAGATAACTATTAGAATTAATGAGACTTCATCAAGGTGGCTCATATATTATAACTTACAAAACATCAATCTCATCACAGCAGCGAAACCCAGCTATAAAATATAGCATAATAATATGTCAGTGATAAGAGCAATACATTTGACCTCTACAAAGAAAAGTATTAAACTCTAATAAATACATATAATGATGTAAATTAAGGAAAACCACAATTAGAAGCATTAGGCTGGATATTCACATTGCATCATAGATAGATCTGAAGAGTGGTCATTCGTATTTTAAAAAATGAGGTCTAGAGTACAATTCATGTAAGTTAAAATATCCAAAAGGTAATAAATATTTTATAAGAACATAAATGGATGGAATACACATTCAAACTGTTTCTATGAGGAAAGAGAAAAAGTGGATTAAATAAATAATAGAACAGGCTTATGCAGACCAAAGATTTTATATGCCATGATCTGAGAAGTTAGATTGACTTAACCCTCTGTACTGAAGGTCCAATGAAGAAAGGAAATAAAGTTTGCAATATCTGGTATGTAAGGAGGACCACCAAACAGGTTTCAAAGTGGTGAATGGGAATTCGGGAGAAGAAAGCACACTCAAACGAATACTTAGATTCATCTGGCATTGCTGGCTACAATGGATTGAAGTTGGGAGAGTTTAGTGGTAGAAATACCAATAATAAACCTATTATCATGCATGAGCCTGTGAGGGCTTGTTGGAAGAAATGGATAAATAAAAGGATTAATTTTGAGGAACTATATCAAGAGAATCTTGTAATCGAATGGGAATGGTGGGGGTGGAAGAGTCAAGGATGACTCCAAGCATTCTTGTGTTTGTGTCTGGCACCAGTGAAAACTCTGGAGACAAGGCCAGGATGAAAAGTTTGGTTTTAGAAATAGAAAATTCAGCACAATGTGCTGCTGTAGCCAAAATGGCCAATAAAATTTAAGAGCATTGGGAAATAAAAATGCAATTATCTCCTCAAATAAAGTCATGGTCCAATTACATTGGGAACAAAGTTGGCTCTAGTTACTATACCCAAGAAAACAGGAAAAAGACACAAAAAGGAAGACCAGAGAAGAGCAACTCAAATGATTAAGTCAATGGTTTATAGGCTTCCTTATGGGACTCCTTAAAAGAGTTTGTAAAGAAACAAGCTAAGAGGGACTAAATTAATTATAAAGAAGCAAATCTATCACAAATTAGAGACAGCTCTTGAATCAAAAAAAGCATTTATCAACAAAACATTTTAGAATGAACATGAAGAATGGCTCCAAAAAGCAGAACATGCAGCCATCAAATGCACTATCTCCATTAACATTGGTTGCAGGTAGAAAATCCAGAAATCTAATCCTCCCAAATCCATACAATCAACAATATTGAGTGGCTTCTACATGTCACATGTCACATACTGTGGCAGGCGATGAGGATAGAAAAATGGGCTAAAACAGACATGGTCCTTGTGATGGTTAATGTTATGTGCCAGCTTGGCTAGGCTATGCAATCCAGTTTGGGGTCAAATATCAGTCTAGAAGTTACTGTGATGGTATTCTTTATTATTATTATTATTATTATTATTATTATTATTATTATTAATCCTCACCCAAGGACATTTTTCCATTTTAGTTCAGATAGAGTGGGAGGAAGAAAGAGAGAAACATCGATGTGAATAGGACACATCGAGTGGTACATGCCCTTAGTGGGAACCGAACCTGGGTCTCTCTGGACCACAGGCCAACGCTCTAACTGCTGAGCCAAACTGGCCATGGCAAAGGTATTTTTTAGATGTGATTAACATTTGAATTGGTAGACATTAAGTAAAGCAGATTATCCTCTGCCTAAGCCCATTTGGGCTGCTGTAAGAGAAAACCATTGACCGAATGGCTTATGCATATCAGAAATGTATTTCTCACAGTTCTTGAAGCTGGAAGTCCATGATCAAGGTGTCAGGTGAGGACCCACTTCCTGGTTCATACACAGCTGTCTTTTCACTGGTGAAAAGAGAGAGGAATCTCTCTGGCAATCTTTTATAAAGCCACTAATTCCATCCCTAATGGTTTTGCCCTTATGATCCAGTCACCTCCCAAAGGTCCCATCTGCAAACACTGTCACCCTGGGGAATAGGTTTCAACACATGAATTTGGGGAGAACACAAACTTTCAGTCTATGGCACTCTCCAAAATGGGAGTGGGCCCGTTCCAATCAGTGGAAGGCCTTTAGAAAAAAGACTGAGGTCGCCCAAGGAAGAACAAATTCTACCTCCGGACTGTCTTGACTCAAGACTGAAACTTCAACTCTTCCCTGGGTCTCCAGCCTTCCAGCCTGCCCTACAGATTTCAGACTTGCCACATCCCACAACCACGAGTCAATTCCTTAAAATAAATCTCTCTTGTCCACATACATATATTCTATTGGTTCTGTTTCTCTGACAAACACCGTCCTTCACAGCAAAACATAGTAATCAAATCAATCTACAAGAAGTATATATTTAAAAACCAAGATAAGCCTACAAAAAATAAAAACCAATCTGATTCTCCAAGAACATAAAATAAGAAAATTTGACCTAAACTAGGGGTTCAGTGCCATGGGAAATCTTCACCAAAAGTGATACTGCAGCCAAGATTCTGAGGAATAAGGAGGCACATGAATTTGGGGAGAACACAAACTTCTGTTGTGTTTGGGTGGCAGAGAGCAGCACAGGCAGAAGGCAGAGCAGTGCCCAGCAAGAGGAGGCGGGGAGGGAAGGAGCTGCAGAGACAATGAAGCCCGGCTGTGAAGAGCCTTGCATGGACAGGTTTTCAGTCACTCCACGCAGAGTGATGTGAGGGCACTGAGGAATTAGCCAGGGGATGACATCAGATTTGTGTTCTGAAGACTTCTCAAGCTCCTGGATAAGAAACAGACTGGAAGAGGGACAGATAGCAGAATGGTGAGTTGGAAAGAAAAGGCAGTGCTATGGTCTGAATGTCTGTGTGTGTGTCTCCCCTCCCCCCACGATTCATATGTTAGCATCCTAACTCACAATGATGATAGTTTTAGGAGGTGGGAGGTGCTTTGGTCATGAGGGTGAGCCTTCATGAATGAGATTAATGTTCTTAAAATAGAGACTCCAAAGAGATACCTAGCCCCTTCCACCACACGAGGACATCACAGCAAGAAGGTGTTAGCTATGAGCCAGGTAGAGGCTCTCACCACACCCAACCATGCTGGTATCTTCATCTTGGACTTTCAGCCTCCAGAACTGAGAAATAAACTTTCTGTTGTTTATGAGTGACCCAGTCCGTGAAATTTTATTATAAGAGCCCGAATGAACTAAGACAGGTAGGGGTCAACGTTTCTGACTTATTCAACTGGATGGCAGGACACTATGCTAGGGAAGCCTGGATAAAAGATCACTAAGTTAGGCCTTGAAAATGTTGAGTTTGAGGTAACTTTAAACATCTATCTGGAGATGCCTACCTAGACCTGGCCCCCATGACTTCATTTCTAGATGTTCGTCTCCTGAAAGATTTCCCTGCTTCCACTCTTGCCTCTCTAGTGTTTATCCTGCCCAGCAAGAGAAGTGATCTTTTATAATTGTCAGTAAGGTCATATTACTCCTTTCTTCAAAATTCTTTTCCATGATGTACAAGGCCTTATGGATCTACCATCTGTAGCCAAAAGAGGGCCTATGAGAAATACATGTGACTCATCTGCACAGAATGGTCACTGATTCCAAGGGCATGGAGCAAATTGCAGAGGGAGAGATTACAGATTGATCCACAAGGAAATCCATTATGTCCTGCAATGTAGACAGGTAGGGAATGGCCAGAAACACAGGGAGAACACTAGCAGAATATGGTATCATTGAAACAAGGGGCAGAAAAAAGCCTTCCAATGAAGTGATCGACAATACCAAATGCTCCAAGATGTCCAATAGACTTAGCGTACAGAATTTCATGCCTTTCTGGTACCTTTCTGAGTTCACGTAGAGTGGTCTGGGTAAGGAACAAGACTAGAAGGTGGGGTATAAAGTGAGCGTGAAGCAAAGAAATGGAGACCGTGAATAGAAACAAGTCTTTCCAAAAATGTTTGGAGATGTAAGTAGGGGTTGGGGAGTGTCAAGAGAGCTTTTGCTGTCAAGATGCAAGGGATTAAACACATTCACATGTGGACAAAACCAACTATTGGAAAGAATAGTTGAATATACAGAAGAGAGAACAGATACTTGATAGCATAAAAAGGTTCAGGAGAAGGTAAGATCAAGAGCACAGATAGAAGGATAGAAAGAGAAAGAAGACTACCTCCCCTAGAATACCTTCCTCCCCAAGAAGGAAGAGAGGAATGGTTATAGATATTGGCAGCCTTTTGACTTCACAGTGGAAAGGTAAACTCATCCAACCCATCTGATAGAGCCTCAGTTTTCTCTAGTAAGTAGAAGGTGAGGTTGGTAATAAGAGAAGGGGCTGGGGAGGCAGAAGTTTGAGCAAAGTAGAAAAGGGAAGAACAAGCTGATCTGACAAACTAGGATTCAAAGGCAGCATTGGGGCACCATGTGAGCTGTGTGGTAAAGAATTCATAGTGGTAAGAACCTGCCTTGTTGAGCCACTACTTCCAGTAAGGTTTAACTCCTCCAATGCAGGCACAGAGTAACAGGGAATACTTCAAGAGAGTTTGATGGTCAGCAAGAAGATTAAAAAATATTAAAGAAACTTGGGACTCTGAAAATTCATTTAATCAGAAAGACCATCATGCCTTCTCAAGAAACATGATGATATCTACCATCAAGAAAGACTGCCAGATAGAACATTATTCTATATCAGAGTCTACACGAGCAGGAGATTTTACCAAGGCCGATTTCTGAGTTATGAAACTGCAGATAAAAGAAGGTAGAAAGCAAAATCTATCTGTGCAGTGCAGCAAATAAGGAGATGGGTCTACCCAGTACCACCACCTTCTCCATAGTTTAACAAAACACAGTGCATTCAACGCTACTTGTTGGCTTTGACATCAACTTGTGTAGCAGAGGAACTGCTGCTTTTACAGACTTAGTGTTAAATTCAGCCTCAGAGTTAAATATGGGAAAGAGAGGATGGTAGAGTCACCAGACAAGGAAGGCAGCCAGAAGAACCAACATTTCATTATTCAATGTATTTCTTCATGGCTCTATTGCTGTACACAATTGTCTTTGTTCAGCTCTCATCACTTCCACTTAAGGCCTAAGGTGATGAGACAATTCTGGTTTACAAAAGGCTTGCATTCTAGACTTTAGTTTCTTTCCATGAATAATTAACAGTAATGGTTTATTAATTAGAGTATGGCCTTACTTGTGCTCCATAGACCACTTGGCATTGAACTCCCTGAGGCATGGAAGTCTTAACCCAGATGCCTGAAGGATGCCATTCTCTCTCCCAAGCTAAGGGAAGTGACAATCAACCACAGGGGTCAGCAAACTTATGGCCTGTGGACCAAACTGAGTCCAACGCCTGTTTTTGTATGGCCCACAAGTTAAGAATGATTTTTAAATTTTAAATGGTGGGGAAAAAACCCAGAATATTCTGTAAAATGTGAAAATTACATAAACCTAAAATATCAGTGTCCATAATGGTTTTCCTGGAACACAGTCATGCTCATGTATTTATAATTATCCGTTATGCTTTCAGATAACAGCAGAGTTGAGTAATTTTACACAGAGCCTAAAATATTTACTATCTGGTCCTGTGAAAAAGGGTTTGCTGACCCCTTATCCAGTGTAGCCTTCCTTGACAAAATCCAGGTTTAGATTCTTAATTCTTTTAAGGACAGTCCCCCAGCAAACTAGAAATCAGTTGGAATCGGCACCTAGACCTAAGGAAATCCCCAGGGCCATCCCATAACCGAAACCTCAGGTCCTTACATGTAAGTTGGTCATGTAATTTATCAATCTTCTACTCATACCGTTAGAGTGATCCTGGAAGATAATATACAAAACCAAAGCCAAAACCAGGCTACCCTTACCTTTGCAAGTCAGTTGATCTATAACACAAAGTGGAGTGGGTTTGTTTTTGTTGTTGTTTTTCATAAGCAACACTGAGAGTGAAATAAAACAGGTTATGATTCATATTGCTCAGAAAACATCCTGTGAGAAAGATAATGCCTTGTTTCCTATCTTTTTTTCTTTTTTTTTTTTCTTTAAATCTCCTCTAGTTGGTGTTTGGGGAACCGAGTTTGAGATCAACTGACAGACAACTATGGGTCTCTGATTCACGGTCGCCAGGGAAAGCTATTTGCCTCTTCAGAGTTGTCCATCCATAGTTTTGTCTTTTCCAGAACATCCTGTAATTGGAATTATACAGTATGTGACCTTTGCAGATTGGCTTATTTTACTTAGTAATATGCACTTATTTTGCCTTTTCATGACATGGTAGCTCATTTCTTTTTAGTGCAGTTTATTTATTCACCTACTGAAGGACATCCCAGATGCTTCCCAATTTTGGCAATTATATATAAGGCTGCTATCAACATCTGTGTGCAGGTTTCTGTGTGGACATATATTTTTAATTCCTGTGGATAAATAACAAGGAGCCCCATTTTTGGATCATAAGGTAAGAGTGGGTTTTGGTTTTAGATTTATCTCTTAAGTTTTTCTAAATTTCATTTCTATTGTTCACTCTAAGTATATAAACATACAATTGACCTATATGTTCACTTTGCACCTTGAGACTTTGATAAGTTAACTTATGAGTTCGAGGAACTTTTTCATAGATTCTTTAGTATATTACCCATAAGCAGTCATGTCTTCGAATAGGGCAGTTTTATTTCTTCTCTAATATGTTTTTTTTTTTTCTTTTTCTTGCCTTATTGCACTAACTAGGCTCTCTAGTACCAAATGAAATAGAAGTGAAAGAGAGCACTCTGACCTTGGTCCCAATCTTAAGGGAAAAGCACTCAGCCTTTCACCATTAAATATGATGTTAGCTGTAGAGTGTTCCTAGATACCCTTTATTAGATTTCAGTTCCTAACATTTCTAGTTTGATATTTCAACATAAATGGATTTTAAATTTTGTTATATGCATTTGCAGTACCAGTGATATGAGCATTTGTTATCTCTTCTTCAGTCATTTAATATGGGAGATTGTATTGACTGATCCGTAAATCTTGACTAACCATACATTTCTGGGATAAACCCCACTCAATCACAGTATATTATTATTTTTATCTAGTGCTGCATTTGCTTGGCTGATATTTTGAGGATTTCTGCATCTACATCATGAGGGCTGCTGGTCTATAGTTTTATGTCTATAAAACTATGTCTAGTTTTGTTATCAGGGTAATGCTGGCCTCACAAGCTAGGTATAAAGGTTCTCTCCTCTTCTATTTTCTGAAAGAAATTATGTAGAATTGATATTACTTTTTTCAGTGTTTTGTAGAATTTGTCAGTGAAACTACCTGGATCTGGACTTTTGGTTTTGGAAAGTATTTAATTTCTTTATAGATTTAAGACTATTTTAGTTCTCTGTCTCTTCTTTGGTGAGTTTTGGTAATTTGTGGCTTTTGAGGAATTAATACATTTTATCTAAGTTGACTAATTTATTTGCAGAGTTGTTTGTAGTATTTTTTTTAAAAGCTCTGATGCCTTCACTGACAAAATTAATTTCAAGACTCTTTCCTGCATTTTATTTTTTAATTTTTAATTTTTTTTATTTTATTTTAGAGAGAGAGGAAGGGAGAGGAAGAGAGAGAGAGAGAAACATCAATGAGAGTGAACATTGATTGGCCACCTCCGGCATGCCCCCCACTGGGGATTGGGCCCACAACCTGGGCATGAGCCCTGGCTGGGAATCCATCCGGCGACCTCCTGGTACATGGGTCGATGCTTAACCACTGAGCCATGCCAGCTGGGCTGTAGTATTTTTTTTTAATCCTTATAATGACTTGTCAGGTCTGTAGTGATATCTTCTTTTATTCCTGATATTAGTAAACTGTGTCTTCTCTTATTTTTTTCCTTACTCAGTTTGGCTACATCAATTTCATTGATCTTTTCAGAATATCAGCTTTTGGTTTCATTTATCCAGTCAACTGTTTTGCAATTTTCTTTTTCATTAATCCCCATTCATCTCTTCATTACTTCTTTCTTTCTGGTTGATTTGGGTTTATTTGTTCTTTTTTTCTATTTTCTTAAGGTGAAAGCTTAATTTATTGATTAGAGACTGCTATTCTTTCTTAATGTAAGCAGTTGATGCCATCCATGTCTCTCTGTGCTTTAGCTGCATCCCACATATTCTGATATGTTGCATTTCCATTCAAAATATTTTTAAATTTCCCAATAAATGTCCTCTTTGGCGTATGAACTACTTACAAGTATATTGTTTAACTTTGGGATTTTCTAGTTGTCTTTTTGTTATTAATTTCTGGTTGAATTTCATAATGGTCGGAGAATATATTTTAGATGGTTTCAATTTTTGTTTTTAATTTAAAAAATTTACTTTATGACCCAAGATATGGTCAAGCTTGGTGACTGCTTCAGGGCCACTTGAAAAGAGTCTGCATTCTCTCACTGAATGAAGAATTCCCTAAATGTCAATCAGCTTCAGCTAGTTTACGGTATTATTCAGTTCTTTTACATCCTAGCTGACCGGCTGGCTACTACTTCTGTCAATCACTGAGAGAGGAGTGTGTGGAAGTCCCATCCAGAGCTGTGGACCTGTCCCCTTCTCCATTCAGTACTGACACTTCCTGCTGCATGTATTTCCAACCTGTGTTTTCAGGTTCATATTCTTTTCGGTTCATGATGTCTTCTTGGCAAATTGAACCTTTTATCATGATGTAATGTCTTTTTATTCCTGTCATTTTCCTTGAGCTAAAGTCTACTGTATCTCATATTACATATTCCTTCCTTTCTTTTGAATGGAACAGCCTTGATAAACTCTGAATCATTCTAATTATTCTATGCAGGGTGTATGGTTTTTCAATATAGGCAATCATATCTGTGAAAATAACGATAGTTTAAAGCTTCTTTCCAATGTTCATACCTTTTTATCACATTCAGGAACTTTTATGACTTATTTTCCTTAGAATGGTGGAAACAGACATATGCCATCGCTACCCTTGTATAATCTCATGACATGTTCTACTCACATTCATTTAAAATTTCCTCCTCTTTTAGCCTAAAAGCTTATGCAGCAGTTTTAACAAAGGGGTTTATGGTTACTGCTATACCTTTATAATTGGGGAAGAGTGTTCTCCGTGCTCAAGCTCACAGCTCCAAGACAAATAAAATAAAGTGAGAAAAAAGAAAACCATTACCTAGATGCCCAAATCTACCTAAAATTCCAGCAGCTCAACCTGAGCTGCCCTCTCTTTGCTGTTCTCTGTTGGCCTCCTTGCTTCATTTGAGGTGGTCCCTATTCAATCTACCCCACACACACGCCAGCTGACGTGCTGGTCCAAACAACCACACCTGTAACCTTGCTCCCCTTTCCTACTGCCCTCAGCTCTCCTCATTGCCCGACAAACCACATCTCAGCCCGTGTTCAGCTCCACAGCTCTCCAAAATCCAGTCTCCCAACATCTGGCTTTCCATCAACCTCCGCGATACCAGTTCCTTCTCCACGGCTCCCAAGTCCCACTGACTGTGAAAATATATCTGTCCCACCTCTCCACTTGGTTCCCTTCCCATGGACTGCCTGTATGCCCTTTATTAACCTCTGAAAGGTTATAGGCTCACTTGCAGGTTCCACCTCCTCCATGAAGCTTCTCAAGCAACAGAAGAAAAGAGAATTTCCATGTGTTAATATCTGGCACATGTATGTACCACCCAGTGGCCAGTTTGGACCCTGAGTAGTGCCCACCTTTAACTGGGTTCTAGTCTGCCAAATCTGGGCAGATGTACCTCTCTTCTCTGGTTCACTCTCCTATGAAATGGAGTCGCGGGGACTCTGATTGCATTATGAGTTCACGCATGAATCACAGTCCTCGGTGATCACTCCACTCTCCCGCTCCAAGTCTCTCTGGTCTTTTAGTCATTACCTTTTTGTTACAGGCTACACACTCTTGTTCACTATTCCAGCCTTTTCTACTGCACCAGGACTACTTCTATATTTTTCCCACCATTGATATGAGGAGAACCTGCTTATTTCTCTCACAGACAGACTATTGGGTATGTCTGCAGGGAATACAATAGGCACCTGGGCATAAGCGTTCACACTGAAATGCCTGAAGGATAAAAGCCATCAGGGAACTTGCTTCTCCTCCATCCTCCATCATATTCCAGGAGACCTAGCAGACTAGGAAGAACCAAGAAAGGCAGGAGAAGGACCCTTTTAAAACTCAAAGAACCACCTGCAGTACAGCCCTTTTATCCTCGCTTCCCTACAAGACCAGGAGAGATGGGAAAAGGGGCAGTGGGGGTCCCCTGGAAATGGAACCAGGGTCTCCAGCAGTGTGAGTGGGTGGAGAGGGGAGAGAAGGTGAATGGTTTCCTCATAACAATCCAACCCTAACAGTTAACCACGGTTCAGAACATCTGCCATTTAAGATCTGCGAAAAGTAAAGGAGGTTTCATTTCATTTTCTTTTCCTTTGTTTTTGCTTTTTAAAAAAAGGTAAAGAGAAAAAACACATCAATATAACAATAAGAGCAGGAGATAAAAGTAAGAGAGAAAACAAGAATGGTATCTAGGCAAAGGAGTGTACCAGGTAACTGAAGAATTAACTAGTATGCTTAGACATGCACACATATGCACACAGACATGCATAAGTATGCACACTCATGTACGCGTGTGAGTGTGCGTACATGTATGAACTTCCTTGCCTTTCACTCTGGTCTCAATTCAAGTACAGAATTAATCTGTCTCTGTTCAAGTACAGAGAAGTTACAAACCAAGCCCGGCAGATCTGTGCACAGTGACGGGTCTGGGTCTGTGACTGGCACGCCCCCCCACCCACGGGAGCTGTATCAGAATCCAAAAGACCCCGATGAGGACAGTACACCATTATGAGCCTCATCACGAGGGGCATAAAAAAGCCTCCCAGACACAGCTACAGAAAATTACTCTGAGCCAGCAATAAAAAGACAAAACATTCATCAATAACCCTGACAGAGAAAGAGGCAACTGCTCTTTTAAATAAAAAAGAAAAAAAAAGAAATCCCCAAGTCTGACCGCACAAATCAAGAAGAGGCATTAGGAAGGCCTGGCGAACACTGCTGCAGATCGTGGAACTCTCAGCTAGCGACAAGAAGACAAAACATGCTCAATAGCCGAAGGAGAAGGAAGCAATCTCTCCTCTGAATAGTGAGAAGAAACCCTTTATAAAGTCTTGACACCAGAGAGCTGAGGTCCACGACACAACCTGACACGCGTCACCTTCAGACGGGAGTGAGTTCGAGGGAGTCTCGGTTCTTCACTGATACTGAGCTCTCCGTGGGCAGGAGAAACATCAGGCTCCGTGCAGCATTCTGGGACTCACTTGCCCCTGAGTGACCCGCTTGCCTGTGACCGTGCATTTGGGCATGTTGAACTGTGAAAGATGATTTCTGTAGGTCCTTAGAGCAGGCAACGCAAATTCATATTGTAAACCAGAGAGAAGAGTGGTGCTGGCTAAGGAGACTGGTTGATTACAGCCTCTGCCAATAGCGAGAGATAAGGAAGCCTAAGGCGCAGTGAACCAAAGGCCTAGCATGCTTGCATGGGGCCTGCCATGGTGCAATGAGTGGATGGAGAAAAGCAACACTCCGGAGAAGTTGGACTGTTCTAGGACATAGTTTGGCCGTCACTTCTCCAAGTCTGCGGCTTTTAATAAGAGAAATAAGGTATTTCAAATGCAAAAGTAATAGTTAGAATATACTCACGTGTCATTTAATGATGGGGATGTGTTCTGAGAAATGCACTGTTAAGAGATTTCATCATTGTGAGAACATCAGAGTGTATTTACATCAACCTAAATGGTATGACCTATTTCACACCTAGGCTGTATGGGACAGGCTGGAAGCCTATACCGCATGTTTCTATACAAAACAACCTGAGTTGAGTCAGCACAAGAGAAATGATGCAGTCAAGCAACAGTGAACACGGACGTGAGAGGCTGCTGTCCGCTACACGTGCTGTACTTTTATACGTCTGGCAGTGCAGGTCTGTTTACACCAGCATCACCTCAGACACGTGAGTCATGCACTGGGCTACAATGTCATGATAGCTACAAAGTCACTAGGTGATGGGAATCTTTCAGCTTCAGCATCATCTCATGGGACCACCATGGTATATGCAGTCCACCATCGACCAAAATACTACACAGCGCATGACTCTAGTAACTTGTTTTTAACAAGTATATTTCACAGTTCTGGAACAAATACTCCAAAAGTTTATATGGAACCAAGAAAGATCCTGAATAGCCACAGCAATCTTGAAAAAGAAGAACAAAGTTGGAAGGATCACAATACCAAATATCAGGTTATACTACAAGGCCATCATAATCAAAACAGCCTGGTACTGGCACAAAAAAGGCCAGAACAGAGAACCCAGAAATTGACCCAAGACATTATGCACAATTAATATTTGACAAAGGAGGCAAGAGCATACTATGGAGAAAAGACAGTCTCTTCAATAAATGGTGTTGGGAAAATTGGATGGGTACATGCAAAAAAAGATGAAACTAGACTACCAACTTACACCATACACAAGAATAAACTCAAAATGGATAAAATACTTAAATGTAAGTCCTGAAATCATAAAAATCCTAGAGGAAAATGTAGGCAGCAATATCTCATACATCACATGTAGCAAAATTCTCACTCATACATCACCTAGGGCAAGAGAAACAAACAAACAAAATTAATAAATGGGACTACATCAAACGAAAAAGCTTATGTACTACAAAATAAATCAGCATCAAAATGAAAAGGGAACTCATTGTATGGGAGAAGATATTAGCCAATAATATATCAGATAAAGGGTTAATATCCAAAATATATAGAATACTCATACAACTCAACAAAAGGAATACAAACAATACAATTAAAAAATGGGCAGAGCACCTGAATAGACACTTCTTCAAACAGGACATACAAATGGCCAAGAGACATATGAAAAAATGCTCAACATCACTAATCATCAGAGAGATGCAAATTAAAATGACTATGAGATATCACCTCATACCTGCCAGAATGGCCGCCATCAACAAATCCTCAAACAAGTGTTGGTGAGGGTGTGGAGAAAAGGGGACTCTAATACACTGCTGGTGGGAATGCAGACTAGTGCAGCCACTATGGAAAACAATATGGTGTTTCCTTAAAAAATTAAAAATGGAACTGCCATTTGACCTACTGATTCCACTTCTAGGAATATATCCTAAGAAACCTGAGAACACCAATCAGAAAGAATATATGTACCCCTATGTTCACAGCAGTGCTATTTACAACAGCTGAGATCTGGAAACAGCCCAAGTGTCCATGAGTAGATGAAGTGATAAAAAAAGCTGCAGTACATTTACACAACGGAATACTATGCAGCTGTAAGAAAGATCTCTTACCCTTTGAGACAACATAGAGGGACCTGGAGAGTATTATGCTGAGTGAAATATGCCAGTCGTAGAAAGACAAGTACCACATAATCTTACTTATTTATGGAACATCATGAACAAAACAAGCTGAGGTTCAAAATAAATCCAGAGACAAAGAAGTAGAGAACAAACTGACAAACCTCAAAGGGAAGGGGGATGGGGATTTGGGAAGAGATAAGCCAAAAACCTTATATGCATATACCCATAACCAATGGACATAAACAATAGTTTGGGAAAAGCAGGAGGCGGGTAGGAGCGGGGAAGAGGAGGTCAAATCCAATATGACTGGTGTCCTTACAAGAAGAGAAGAGACCTAGAGACAGAGACATGGAAGGAGAATGACATGTGACAACAGAGGCAGAGACTGAAAGGATGTATCTATAAGCCAAGGAAAACCAACAATCCCTGGCAACACCAAAAGCTAAGAGAAAGTTCTGACACTATTCTCTGATACCAACCAGATGTCATACAATTTGATTCTGTCCTGACCTTAGCTACCCAAAGTGAGTGCAGACCCCACAAGTTACGAATAAAGGACTTCACAAGACTGCCAGCCACAGATTTCCACAGCCACCCATAATTATGCCCAATAGTCTACAAATTCAGGATTTCCCATAACTCCCTCGGGTTCAATAATCCATCAGAACAACTCACAGAACTCACTGAAAGCACTACACGTGCGATTATAGTTTGACGTATATGTATAAAGCTTGTAACTCAGGAACAACCAAATGCGTAGGTCAAGGTGTGGGGAGGGGTGGGAAGAGAGGCCAAGCTTCCATGACCTCTTGTCATGAAATCCAGGTGCCTTCCCAGCCTTCCCAAACTAGGAAGCTCTACTGAGCTTTGGCGTCCAGAGTTTCCATATGGGGTTTCATGATGCAGGCACGATGGATTAAGTCACTGGCCACAGCGCTGAACTCCAACTCTCTCCCCTCCCCTCCATGGATGCTGGGCTGGCCCAATGTGCTAACCCTTTAATCATGTGATTGGTCTATCTGGTGACCAGTTCCCATCTTGAAGTTACCTAAGTGACAAAAAAAGAAATCCATTCTTTCACCTGTGAGAAAGAACAGCACGTGCAGCCTCATCGCCACACCCTTGATCAGGACCGGCTCCGGCTATTTGCAGAGCACTGTGGACAACACAGACGAGAGACAGAGGGGTCAGCCTGAGCCCTGCAAACACACACAGCTTCCAGTCTAGCGAGAAAACAACCCACAGCTACTAGAAATCAAAGCTGGATGAAACAAGCAACATACGAGAACAAGCCGAGTGCTGAAAACGCACAAGGGAAAGCAACAGGAAGAGACAGAAAGCGGTGACATCTGACTCGAATGCTGAGAATGGATTGGACAAACAGTTCTGAGTCCCTTCTACATTCCAGACACTGTGCGGGGGACCTGCAGACGACGACTCCAGGAGACAGATGTATGTGAAACTAGAATACAACCCACCAAGTTTTACACATCGATGTGAACCAATGCTCTAGAATACAGGAGAATCGTGCCGATAAACAGAAGGACAGGCAGCAGTTTGATCGAAGGAGAAAACATTGCCAAAGTAATATATGAATCTCATTGACTAACATTCCCCATGATACATTCTACAAATGCTAGTTTGAGGACTGGGTGACCCACAAAAAATGGTCTCCATGCGTTCCACTGTTAGGGTGGACACTGTTGAATGTCCACCCAGAATGCTTTCCTTCTTCCTCCTTCTGAACAGAACTCTGATTTTATCCTGGTATCCATCCCTCCTCCATAAAGGTGTCCTGACCTCAATTCCTGAAAGGGTCTTGATGGCTCCAAGCCAGTCATCATAATGCTACCTTTGCCAGGGACTAGGTCACAGATGCAGGCTGCGGCGTCATCAGCCCACCACACCCCTTCCTTCCAATGCGCGTCAAGGCCAATGGTAAACGTAGAATAAACTGGTCTGAACTAGAGGAGAGGACTCTGAGCTGTGACTGGGGCCATCTGGCTGCCCCCCTGGCCTTAATTCATGTGAGCAGCTGTAACAGAATCCTAATCGGCATGCAAGTGGCTTACAGAAATCAGAAATTTACTTCTCACAGTTCTGGAAGCTGGGAAGTCCAAGATCAAGATGCCTGCTCAGCCGGTGAGGACCGCTTTCTGGTTCCTGATGGTGGCTTGTCGCTGTGCCCTCTCACCGTAGAGGAGGGTTAGGGCAGCCTGCTAGGACCACTTTTACAGGGGCTCTGATCCCATACAGGAGGGCAATGCCCTCATGACCCAGTGACCTCCCAAAGGCCCTGCCTCCTGAAACGACCACTGTGAGGATTAGAATCTCAACAGGAATTGTGGAGGGACGTAAACATTCAGACCATCACATCTCTTTTTGGTTTAAAAACATGGCAGCAAATTACCTCAGTTGCCGCTGGCAGCTGTATTTTGGCCATGAAAAATGCCAGTCTGAGGAAAAAGCCAACACACGGATGCAGGCACAGCAAAGGAAAATGGAAGGCTCACAGGGCACCTGGACTCTCCTACCCTGCGATGACCGGTCACCGGAAATGAAGTTTCCTGACTGTTCCAAGTGCTCTGAGTGGACACCACTCACAGCCATTAAGAGCGTCCTCGGTGACACAATGATCAACAGCTTCTCACTGTGGAAACCTGCAGGGCCTCCCACACGAACGAGACCACACTTCTGAGACCGAGTCGATCACGCTCCGCACTTCCCCGCCCCAGGACGTCCCCCCCACAGCAAGCGGCTTGGTGAAGAAGAAAAATGACATTCCTCTTCCCATGTACTCAAAAATACAGTCTGGCTCGTGCTGCAGGAAGTTGGAGAAGAGATTCGAGGCAAGAATACAAATAAGGAGGGCACTGTAATTAGTGGTCAAGGGTGGAGAAACAGGCCACAAATAAGAGTCAGAAAGAAGAAGACATGATCAACTATAATTCAGAGATACTTTCGTAGTAGCTGACTGGCTATGTTGGGTTGAAAAATGACTTCTCTGAATACCAGGAAACATGTTCCCTATATTACCACTAAGTTCACAATCCCTGATAAACTGATCAACGTAGGCGCTTTAATGCCATTGATTAGAGTTTGGTCAGCATCTGGGTACGCTGAGCAGCCCTCGTCCCTTCCCTATCCCTTGGGCAAAGGCTTCTGATTCTCCTTTTGGGAACTGCCTCTCCCCTACATCAGTCTCTGTGGACTTGCAACCCAGAGACCTTCCTCCTCTCCCACTGTCCCTAAGGGATGGCTGGGTCACATGATCCAAACTAAACCAAGGAGACTCTCTTCAGTGATGGAATCACCTAGGCAACCCAATGACAGAAGACTGGGAGGCAAGCCCTCTGATGAGGCTGCAGCCGGGCACTACCTAGTCACTCCTTGGTTCTAGGAGCCACCCCCTCCTCCAGTCTCCGTGTTGACTCTGCTTAGCCAGAGTCCATGTCTGCTGCTGCAACTAGAGAACCCCAGCTGCTCACGGGAACCTCAAGGTCTCAGTTCTAGCTCATGCACGCCAAGTCTCACAATGTTATATCTTTAAAACTAGCAACCCTTGAAGGCTATTGGCATGTCACTTCCTAACAGCAGACTATTTTATTGTGTCAAATGAGACCTGACATCATGATCTTCCTCGAGTGTGAAGATAAGACGTTTCCCATGGTAGAAACAAGGCTCAGGAGAACTTCAAACACATTTCTACTTAGACATTTCAGAGCCCCTAACTTAACACATCATTATAAGAAATTCTAATGAATAAATAATAAATTCCAGTTACATTTTATATTTGCCCCTTTGTTTTGGGTCCTGGGAGGGTTTCTTGTTCTCTGTTTTGTTTTGTTTTTTAAATAAAATACAGTTTTTTTATTTTTTTACCCTCACCTGAGGATATGTTTACTGACTTTTTAGAGAAGAAGGGAAAAAGGGAGGGAGGGAGGAAGACATTGATGTGAGAAACATCGATCAGTTGCCTTCTGTACACACCCCAATGGGAAATCAAACCTCAACCCTTTTGGTGTATGGCACGATGCTTCAACCAACTGAGCCACCCAGCTCAGTCACATATTTATTTTAAAGAGTTTGAAAATGGTTAAAAAGCAAAAATTCAAATTACTCATAATCCTACCCAGAGATAAACACCACATGCTGAACCTTCCAGTCTTTCCTGATTTCCTGCCCGTCTTTTCTATGCATTTTTTTTAAATATGGTACAATCGCTACTCTGTGTACTTCTATATCCTGTTTCCTTATCTTTAACATTTCTCACCAGCTCTTAAGTTTTTTGAATGTTATAAAAACACTAAGATCATTACAACTGTATAAATGTGCCAGAACTTACTTAATCATCCCACTAATATTAGACACCAAGTTCTCCACTCTCCCCCTCTGCAGAGACACTGACGCACAGCTGCGCAGAACAGCAGAGCCAGGCCCAGCAGATCTGGGCGCAAACCTCAGCTACTTCCCCTCCTGACGGTGCAGCCAGCAGCAGCAAGAACTCACCTGCTCCGAGACCCCTCGTGCCGACAGCGGGGGAAGGACGAGGAAGGGCTCTGATTTGTTGTGAAGAGGACACAGGAATGCCTATGAAGTACTGCACGGGTAAGCGTCTGTCACCAGACTCACTCCACAACGAGCAGCTATAAAATCGAAGCGAGTGTACACACGTCTGCCATCGCCGAACTGCACTAAGGAGACAGAGCTCAAAGCTCTGCCCTCTTCATATTCTTCCTTTTCTCAGCTCTCTGTTTGATTAATACGCTCTGTAGGCGTCTGTAGGGGCCTGTGCAGATAGAGAAGCTGCTATCTTTGCACACAGAGCGTAGAGCTGGAAAAGACTTTCAAAGGCCCCTCCCTCGCCCTCTCTGGTGGAGCTGCAATAAGGAAACAGTGGAGAACTTTCTATTGGCAGAAATGTCATTGTATGATGCTCTTTGCAGTTAAGGCTACGTACAAGTTACTGGATTATCTTAAACAAAGGTGACATTTTTCTTTTTATACAAGTCAAGAACAGTTCGTTAGCATTTTTGACCCATCCAGACAGATCTAAGCTGAGGGACCCTGCGGCTGCACAGACCCACCGTGAGAGCATGTGCCTGCGCGTGACCTACTCAGAGCCTAACTCAGATCTGGCTCTGCCCTTCCTTTTTAATAAAATACATGTTTGTTTATTTTTTATTTTATTTTCACCTGAGGATACGTTTATTGATATGTCTGTTACTTCTATAGCCTCCATTCCCCATCTGTAAAATGGGCCTAAAATAGCACCTAATTCATTACAGATGTTACAACGAGTCAATAAAAATAATGCCCATAAAGTACAAGCCCAGTGCTTGGCTATAGGTGACAGGGCTGTGGCTTTTGTGGGTCTCTTTTCTCTGGGTCCATGAAGGGACTGCCTCCCCCTGCCCCACTGGAAGTGTGGGATGGTCAGGTGATTTGCATCAGCCAATGAAATGTGATTAGAACTGACAGGTGCCACTTAAAAGAAACCTTAGGAGGCAGTGTATGAGTCACTGCACCCTCATTTACTGCCTGTGCAGACACAGAGGCACGTGTGGAACAGGCCCTGTGGTCCAGCCCCCTCAGCCAGCCCCGTAAGCCAACGAGATGCTACTGCAGAATAACCTAGACCATCCTAAGTAATATAATAACTATTAATCACAATGGATTTTAAATGAGCCAGGCCATCAGTATTATTGATATCTCTAGATGTTTCATGTTTGTGACTAAACAGAAAAACTGGTTTTGATCTGAGATAATAAGACAAATGGGTATCAATTTCAAGCTGTAAGTATCAGGTACTTATGAATATGAATAAGGTGGAAACAAATGCCCCATGTCAGAGACTTTCCGCAGCAAGGGAGAGTGATAATAACCATAATTTACTGTGTGCTTATTATTTCCCAGGGGTCATGATAAAGATATCATATTTAACCCTGGCAATAATTCCATGAAGTAGGTGTCATTCCAGTATGGTAGGATGAGACTTTCTGTTCTCATTACTCCTCTCCCCACCGTAGGAAGTGTTTATTAATAAATGTGTATAGGTATAGCTATGGATATAGATATAGATCATATATAGATGTAGATAGATATCCTAAAGATGCTCCCCTGAGGGATTTATGAGGATCTTTAGCCACCCTCCCATGATGGAGACAAAGAACCACCTTCTCATAGCTGCACAGTGGAGGGGAGGGGAGGGGAGGGCGGAGGGGACTGTTGTGAGTAGAGGTACAAGGATTTCAAAGACAGGCAGTGGGACACAAGAGAGTAAACACTCCTGGTTAGTCAGCTGTGGTACAGGCTCCCCATCCCCACGTCCAGTCATAACTTTGTAAGTAATCCTAGCCAATGAAATACGATCAGAGGTGACATTTGTCCATTCTGGCCCCAGGCATTTAAGAGCTAATATGCCGTCTCTCCATTCTCTCTTCACCTTTCGCAGTGACTGAAAGCCAGATGCTGAGATTGGGAAATGGGGTGCAGGGTGGATGCGGATGAACCCCTGCATCACCCACGAGAGCGGGCCTGGGGAGAGCCGTGCCTCACCTCACACTGCACATGAGCTCAGGTAAACGTCTCTGTGAAGCCACTGCAGCTCGGAGCTCATGTGAGCCACAGCAGAGCCGACCGAGCCTGCCCTGACTGATTCAACACGGAAGAGTCGAGACCAGGGCAAGAATGAAATAAACCCAAGGAATTCATTTTCAATTAAAATTTTAAAAGCAATATCATTTCATATTAGTTGAATGTAAACTATAATTGTAAAATAATAAAGAGATAGTATAGTCCCTGTGGCCATTAAAGAGTGTTTTTTAAAGCAGAATTTATTACAAATAGAGCTCATGAGAAAAAAGAAAAGAAAAGATTAGACCTAAGAGCTGATTCCACAGAACGTGACAAAGAAAATACTCTGGCAAAGTGGGTTATGGTGAAAAAAAGAGAAATTAAAATTAAAATGATAAAGGAGATACAACTATGTACTCAAAATAGAGTCTATTTAATTTTAAGATCATAATAAAATAAATGTTTTTCTATAAAATATGTTACTTAAATGACACAGGAAAAGATAGAAAACATAGTTTAGTAACCAGTAAGAAATTGGGAAAACTGTTAAAATCGCCTCCAAAAAAAGTTCTAGAAAAGTTGTTTCCAACCTTCCAAAAACTAGTAATTCTTTACTTCACCATTGCATAGAAAAAGGAGAAAGTGGACAATTCATTTCACACTGTCATCAAAACTTGACAGAGATAATAGAAGAAAAATTATAGATGTTCTCATTTAAAATACTAAATAAAAAAAACATAAATCAATTAAATCTAGCAAGATATATCTTTAAATTAACAAACCATACTCAAGTAAAATTCATTGCAGAAAAACAAGGAGACCTTAATATTAAAATAGCTATTAAGGTTCAAGAATCTAACCCACAAGCTCCTCATGGGTAGGAGTTCTAGCAATGATTTGTTCTCAGCACAGAAAACACCATCTAGAATATAGTAAGTGTTCAATGAACATTTATGGCATACATTATGGAGTGACTATATTAATAAATAAAAGGAGAAAAATTATGTGATTATCTTTAAAGACCATGATAATATCGTTAATCAAATTTAACTTTGGCACTAAAGAAAAACTCAAAAATTTCTCACATGATCATGCATTTCCATGGAGGATAAGAAGAAGATATAGATGCCCCCATATTGCCACATATGTTAACATGGGTCTACACATCCTAGACAATGCAATTAAAGAAAATAAAATAAATATAAAATACTGGAAAGAAACAAAATTATTATTTGCAGAAAATGTGACTGTCTACTTGAAAAATCCAATAGTACTTAAAAGTAATGAGAGTACACTTACACAGCGGAATAATACACAGCTGTCAAAAAAGAAGGAACTCCTACCCTTTGTGACAGCATGGATGGACCTGAGGAGTATTATGCTAAGTGAAATAATTAAGTCAGAGAAAGACAAATACCATACCATCTCATTTATACATGAAATCTAATGAACAAAATAAACTGACAAACAAAATAGAACCAGAGGCATGGATACATGGAACAGACTAACAGATGTCAGAGGAGAGAGGGTTGGGAGGGTCTAGATAAAAGGAGATGAAGAGATTGGCAAAGAACATGTATGTAGCCCTGGCCGGTTTGGTTCAGCGGTTAGAGCGTCGGCCTGCGGTCGAGAGACCCGGGTTCGGTTCCTGCCAAGGGCGCGTACCTCGGTTGCAGTTTGTCCCTGGCCCTGGTCGGTTGTGCGGGTGGCAGCCACTCAATGTGTTCCTTTCACATCGATGTTTCTCTCTCTCTCTCCCTCCCACTCTACCTGAACAAAAAATGGAAAAATGTCCTCGGGTGAGGATAAAAAAAACAAGAACATGTATGCATAGCCCATGGACATAGGCAACAGTGTGGTGGAGGCTGGGGGGGCGCTGAGTGGAGGTGGGTGGGCAAAGACAGGGAAAATGGGGGACATCTGTAATAGCGTCAACAATAAAAAAAAGTAATGAGATAGTTTATAAAGGTAGTTGTTAAGAAAATTATACTAAAATCAATAACTTTTTTATATCACAGAGATAAAGAGTAAAAAAAATATAACTTAACAAAAGAGTCCAAGCATTAAGGCTACAGTAACAACAAAGACAAATTATCTGAAAACAAAAAACAAAATTATATAGGACCTCAAAGGGCAAAACTACCATAGGATTGGAAACAGACCTGAGGAAACATGTGCTATTGCCAGAAGGGAAGAATTTTTTTAAAAATATGTTTTGATTGAATTTTAGAGAAAGAGAAAAGGAGAGAGAGAAAGAGAGAAACATCGATGTGAGAGAGAAACATCGATTGGTTGTCTCCTGCATTCACCCCTACTGAGGATTAGCTCAAAACCTGGGCATGTGCCCTGACCAGCAATCGAACTGGTAACCTTTCTGTGTGTGCATGGGGCGATGCTCAATCAACTGAGCCACACCGGCCAGAGCAAGGAAGACTTTTCATTATACTCAATATTGCAAAAGTGTCCATTTTCTCCATCTTAATATATATACATTAAAAAAAAAAAAAAAAAAAAAAACTGAGGAAAAATAAATAAATTCTTAGCCAAGAAAATGTAGTCAACTCTCTTTGATAAGAGAACAATCTGCAGATTAGCTGTGGGTACTGGCAAGATCCGTAGGCACATTTGGTGAGTTCTAACTGCTAAGGGAAGGAGCTGCCCTGGATGAAGCTGGGATGAAGGACCCAGACTGACGCCACTGCTCCTCCCACCCAAAGTGTGGGACAAACCAACCCACCACTGTTCACCCGGGCAGCTGAGCCCATCTCCAGTTCCTGCCAGAACTGACAGGTCAAGAGAACAAACTAGACGTCTTAGAAATAGATACAAGTAGGTGAAAGTGTTTAGTATCTGATAATGATGACATTTCAATACAGTGGGTATGAATTACATTATTTAATGTGATAGTAGGGTAACTGTTTGATTTTTTAAAAACCGTAAATGTGACTCCTAACTCATATCATACACCAAAATTAATAACTGCTGAATTAAAGATCTGATGAAAAGATGAAATTATATAAATGACCGTGAAAATGTATAAATATTGATGTAATCTTGGGCTGGGAACTGTGTTCCCTAAGCATAACATTTAAGCACAAACCATAAATTGATAGACTAAAGATCACAAAATATTATAAAATTTTAAAACAAATTATAAAAGGAAAAAAAAAACAACCTACAGGCAGGGAGATGTATGTCATATGACAAAGCATAGACCTATATGCTTATTAACAGTTACCTAAAAATCGGTAATAAAACAGTTGTAAGCATGACTTTAAGAAGAGTGGGGCTAAGACATGCAGGCAATTCAGCAAAGGCAACAATGTCTGATAAACATTAAAATGCTCAGTCTCACTAGAAATTAAAAGAAGAGAAAGGAGAGATTTTTGTTTTCATTCATGCAATTAACAAAGTTGTAACATTTTGTTGCTGATAGGGGTAGGGGAGAAGAAAACAACAATTCTACTGAGGATGGAAATATGTGTGTTCATATATATAAAATATATACTCGTATGTCTTAAAACTCACATACTCTTTGTCTCAGCAATTTAACTTCCAAAAATTCATCCAGCGAGAAATATTTGCTACAAGATTAGCAAAAGGAAATCAGTTGGCTGTGGTGGAATATTACATGGCCCTGAAAAATGATGCTGTAGAAGTATACTTATTGACAGGAAATGATATTTATTTTTTAATTAATTAATTTTTGTTACAGATGTTTCTCCTTTTTCCCCCACTGATCCCCCCCCCCCATTTCCCTCCTTCCCCACAGGGAATGATATTCAAGATATAATATGAAAGGAAAAAGCAGGTTGCAAAATAGTACACATAGTATGGTCTCTATCTCTTTTTAAAGCACATATAGATGCCTAGTAAAACCTTAGAAAACTATATCCAAAATATGAACAATAGTCTCTGGGTAATGAGATTATTGGTGCTTTATTCTTTTTAGCCCATCCATAAGTTAATAACTTTCCTACAATAATCAAATATCACTTATGTAACCAAAAAGAAAGTTTAAAAAAGTAAATTGAATTCTGTGGGAAAATAAACATTTATCCTAAAAATAAACTCTAAAGTTGGAAAACGAAAGCAAAAACATCTGCTTCCTGGACAGAAAGGATAGTTTTAAACTGCCTGACAGGCACCCCTTTCCCAAAGGCAGCGGGGTTCCTGATGCCAGCTCCCCGAGATATCCTGCACCCAACAGGAGAGCCCCAACTATCCTGCTCTTCTGTCTGACTTAAACTAACACAACACATAGCATTATTGTATCAATTGCCGTTATCAAGACAGCATTTAAAGTAGCCTTTTTTGATTTTAATAAAAGAGGTGTTTACTGCCGACCAGTGTGGCTCAGTGGATTGAGCCACGTTCCATGGACTGAGAGGTCCTGGTTTGATTCCTGGTCAGGGCACATGCCCAGGTTTTGGGCTTGATCTCCTGCAGGGGGGCACACAGGAGGCAGCTGATCAATGTTTCTCTCTCACATGGATGTTTTTCTCTTTCTCCCTTCCTCTCTTTAAAAAAAAACAATAAAATCTTTTTTAAAAAACAAGTGTCACTCTGGTCGCTTTGGTTCAGCGGTTAGAACATCGGCCTGCAGTCCAGAGAGACCCGGGTTCAGTTCCCACTAAGGGAACGTACCTCGGTTGCAGCTTGTCCCTGGCCCTGGTTGGGTCATGTGGGTGGCAGCCACTTGATGCGTCCCTTTCACATCGATGTCTCTCTCTCTCTCTCTCTCTCTCTCTCCCTCCCTCCCTCCCTCCCTCCCACTCTATCTGAACAAAAATGGAAAAATGTCCTCAGGTGAGGATAAAAAACAAACAAAACAAAACAAAAAAAACAGGTGTTTACTAATCCCCTCGGTTTTAACTTACATGACTATGGATTCACTTTTTCTGAAGGCAAAAAATGGCCTTTATCACCCATCATAAAAAAAAACATATATTGATATTGAGAAACTTCTTTGGTGGAGGCAAAATGGGAGGGAAGCCATGAACTGCTGTTGCGGAGACCGGCTCCCTCCCGATGCCTTGCAGGTCCCGATGCCTTGCAGGTCTATGATAACAGTACTCTGTAGGACAGCCAGGCCGCCTCGCGCTGACGGCTGCCGAGCAGCCCGGCGCCAGGCTCAGCGCGGGCACACCTGCACAGTCAGGAACTTAGGAGACAAGAGCAAAGATATTCTCCCCAGGTCTGCTGGCCTGTTCATTAGCTGGTGAGTACGTTGTGTTCTCTTTTAGATATATATATACACCACCACAGGTAGCAGGGTATGTTTCCATAAAACTGGAATGAAAAACTTCACTCTGAGACCTAACTTCACTCTGAGACCTAATAATCCACAGTGGTCCTTGGGGGACAGGCTGGGGTCTGCCTGGCCCTGCTGGGCCAACAGGAAGACATGGCAGGGCCTGTGTTGGTCTGACAGGCTCAACACACTGTCAGGAAGATAGTAGATGGGAACAAAGCGGTCTGATGACTAATGTGGAATTGGTTTCTGACTTTTTCCTGATGTCCTATAGACTGGTCATGGCTTTTAGGAGGCCTGCTGATGGGCAGGGCAGTGTCTCAGAGAAACCTTCCAGGAAAAGATCCTCACTGGCTCAGCTGCTTCGGCCTAAGCAAAAATGCCTGCAGCACCAGCACTCCCAGAGGCTGCTGCATCCTCAGCATCTATCTCGGTCCCACTGGCCAATGCCCGGGCCCTGCAGTTGCATCCTGAGAGCTGCAGAGCAGCAAGGATGCTCAGCCAACCCAGGTATCACAGACCAAGTTGGCTTGGTGTTGCGTGCTGCTGAGCAGTGTAGGAGTGGAAAACAGGCTCCGCAGACAAACTTCGCCTTCCGCTCCCCAGTTCACATCCTCGAAAACGAGAGCATCCAGCCCACCAGCCCTGCTCCCTCTCCCACTCTTCCACAGCTCCTTGCCTACTCTCAGACACATTGGACATCTCCAGTTTTTGCACAAAAGCAAAGAGCCCATTTACAGCCACCACTGGGCAGTGGCTGTTCTAAGAATCCCTTGAAATTAGGAGGCCAGTGTGTCTGGAGGATTCAGTGGGCAAGCAGAAGAGGAAAATGACAATGAACATCACTTGGTATAAACCAGGTTCCCTTTAACCTCACAACAGTCCTCTGTGGTGGCGGTTGCTGTGACCTCCATGGTACAGACTAAAAAAATAACATTCTCCTCACCAGATCAAAGTGCCGATTTTACTTCCATTTTCTCTTTCACTTAGCAGGTCTCTAATTCCAGCTCTGGGAATTGGTCTACCCAACACAAGCCAAATGCCACTTCCAAGAAAAATATGCCTTTCAGGGTGCTTCTCACCCCAGTAACTAAAGAACTCTCTTGAAGGTAACAAAAATGTGCCATAAATCAAGCATGAACTAATTCTTCCCTTAAATCTTGCTCTATCCTTCCAAAGCCCAGCAGTACAGCTGGGCCCCACTCCTCTGAACCCCCAGTCCCATCACCGAACGAGAGAGGCACAGCATCAGGAGCACCTCCCGTCTTGATCTACTTTGCACCATTTTCCTATCTGTAATACATGGATCTATGGCTCATTCATTCATCAGTTGCCCAAGAGTTTCAGAGAACCTGAATTTCAGCATTTGGGCATTTGCCCCTGCCCACAAGAAGCTTAAAGTCTAATAGGAAAGATAAATAATAAAAAATAAAAATTATAATACAATATACCCATAGCATGCCTTTATAATACAGATTCCAAGAGAACTCAGGGCATCTCTTACTCTGCACTGCAATGTTCTCTAAGGCAGAACAGTGCCAGGCACACAGCAAGCATCCAGGAAATATCCAATGAATGGATGAGTGAGCAAATGAATGAATGAATAGTACATGCTATACTGCATATAACCCAATAACAGTTGTAACATTTGCCCAGAGATTCTTGTATCTACTGTTTATTAAGCATTTCCCAGGGCTGAGCACTGTGTTAGGCACTTTTCAGGGCTAATCTCACATCATCATTGCCACAATGACCACATTACCCCAGTGAAAACTTTATTATTCCCATTCTGCAGATGAGGAAACAGACGTGCAAAGAGTTAAGCTCAAGGTCCTGTAGTCAGTAAGCTACAAACCAGACCTGTCCCGCCCGAAAGCCTGTGCTGCCCCGAACCATTAGGCTCACAGTGGCCCGGTCTTGAAGGGCAGGGAATGCTTCCCAAAGAACTGAATAACCTGAAGGGACAGAGAGGGAACTTCAAAGAAGGAAGGTTTGCAATGGCTGGAGAAGCAGACCAAGGAGGAGGTGGACCTTTTTCCAGTTAAATGCAGTGGGTTTTATAAACTCCTTTCACAGTTGCTGACGCCCTCTGTACTCAGATGTGAGCACTTCAAGGGAAAATACTAAAGTCCACAGACTCCATTCAAGAGCAGCAATTCCTCCATTGTTGAAGTGACTAGATCCCATCCCGGGCAGTCCTACGTTCAGAACTCCAGAACCCGCAGATCGTGGAAGGGGAGTCAGGTGAGGAGCTGTGAGCAGGAGCAACCCTCAAGCCCTCTCTCCATCTTCCCTCAGAGAGAGGACAGTCCACACTCCAAAGACACGCAAGGAAAAGAACCCAGAGGCTTGCTAAAGCGCATCCATGAAGTGACATACCAATTCCACACCTACATTCCTAACCAACGGTCTATAAGCCATTGTACTATATACGCTGAGCATACAATGGTGATCAGTGCATTCTATTGGGGATAGACAGACAGACAATAAGACAAAATGAAAAATAAAAGTATTTAAAAGAGTGATGAGTGCTGTGACAAAAATGAACAGGATGATGGGCTAGAGAGCTAATGGGGGAGGATAGTCTCTTGAAGGCCTTTGATATCAGACCTGAGTGATGGGGAAGAGGCATATGGGAGGAGAGCATCCTCCACCAGACACAGAAAGTGGGAAAACAGCAAGATAAACCCACAGATGGAAATGAGCTTGGTGTGTCGCAGGGAAGGCCACCGTGGATAGAGCACAGGGAATGAGGAGCAGCTGGAAGAGAATGAGCACAGAAAGACAAAGGGGGGTCAAGTCAGGTATGGTCTTGTAGGCCACTGGAAAGATTTGGGACAATGCGACGCCACTGGAGGCTTTTTAACCAGCCAAGTAACATGAACTGGTTTTTGCTTGAAAAGGTTCACTGTAAATGTCATTAAAATGGATACATATTAATGATACACAATAGTGAACTGGCCCTGATTCTACCTGGCCCATGACACATTGCATGCTGTCTAATAATTTATCCACACACAAGCATCCACCAGAGTCCCAATAAACAAGTGACCAGCTGCTTATAGTTCCACAAATGTGCTTTCAAGTAAGTTAGACCACTTATTCTAAAACTCAACTTTCTCTCTCTCTTTGTCATTCCCTCCATGGATGGGGGTGAAATTAAAGGTTCTGCCCAAGGCTTGCAAATCTTACCACTTCTAAACAAGTCCTGAAAAGAGACAGAAGAGTTGGGTTTTTGGGGTCAGTGAGGAAGCATAAACACATTCCAATTTGGGCAATGAACTGAAACCCCAAAACCAAGAGAGACCAGCTATCCAAGTCCACAATCAAGGGCCTACTGATCACTTGGTTGGTCTGATGTGATGACTGATGTCAGCCTGCAGGGTGATAGAGAAGCCAAGACGTTAACACAGGCCAGCTTAACTGTCATCTGCTGAACAACATATACAGGAAAACACTATTTCAGCATCCAACACGTCAACAGGCAACCTACATGAGGCTATATCTGTAGTAAGACCATGCCAGAAACCTAGGCTAATCTGACTCTGCTATTCAAAAATTCTCCCTCATGTTAGAGCACATGTGTTTGGGAAAGGAAAATGAATCCAAGTCAATTTTAGACATTGTTACTTGGAAGCCATCTGGAGTCCCTGGAAGCATAAGATGTCACCACATGCCCTGCCCTCAAATGCCCACTGTAATTAGGGCAGTATGCTTACACGGGAAGTCAGTGTCCCCTATTCCCCAGGGGTGTCCCTACCCCCACCCTACCAGATGCCAGCCCAGGCTCCACTTCCCACCCAAGAAAGGTATTTGGTTTCTTAGTAAACCTAGTGGAGAGCCCTCGAGGTGTCAAGCTTGCACTTTAATTGCACCCAGGCCGAGTTATCTGTTTTCCACGGGCTTTAGAACTGCACACCTGAATTTCTTTGCCCCAGCACCTATGGAAATCCCTCCCCAGGGGCAGAAGATGGCTGGAAAATCCCCTCCTCCGAACAATGCTGTGTTCAGAACATGTCTAGTTTTGGAAGAGACCCACCAGAAAGAATCCTTATGTAACGTTAATGTATGTTGGCACCCCGCAGAGCTGCTCCTGGGGACACTAGCCCAGATGTAGCCCATTTTCACTGTGATGACAGTGGGCTGGGTCTTGCAGCTTCCAAGGGTCTGGCTCCTTCTGACTGTGGGGCTTCTGTCCCCCTCCCCTACCTGGCTGTGTTCCTCTGCATATCTCATCCTCCTGAGGAGTTGGGCCTCCCTTTCTGCAGCCTCTCCCCTTCCTTTGAAAACAGTTTTAGGACCAAGCTGACAGCAGCGCCATTCCACCAGCCCTTCCCTACCCCCATTCCCCCCACCTCTCCAGATCCTCTCTCCACCACCTAGCGCCTTAACAAACCTAGCCAGGAGAGAGATCCAGAATCTTGTACAGTCATAGTCCCAGAAAACAAACACGGCAGGAGGAAGGCTCAGCTCTGCCTAGCCGACCAGGCCCAACACTTGCCCTGGACCCCTAAGAATCCCTGAATTCGGCGCAGGGGAGGAATCTTTGGAGAGCGACTGCCCTTTGGCTGCCTCCAGCATGATCAGAGCAAACACCTGTTTCCAGGAAGCTATGTGAGCAAAGGGAGAAGGGCGTCCCGGGGAAAGGCAGGAAGAACGAGGTGAAGGGGCAGCCGGGGACGCAGGTAAAGGATGCGTCACACTTTGCGCTTGGCAACCGGGGCCCCGGAGCAGCAGGCAGAGCGTGAGAAGGGCTCCGGGGTCTGGGAAGTTCAGAGAGGAGGGGTCGCACCTGCGAGCGGCACCTCGAGGGGCCAGCCAGCAGGGAAAGAGGTCAGGAGGCCGGACGGACTCCATCACCTGCGCGTCCCAGCGAATGCAGCCTCGCAGGCGCGCACCGGCCCGCGGCTGCCAGCGGGTGACCTACCTGCCCACCGTCTGGTTGGCCAGCTGGCGCATGCGATTGAACTGCTTCTTCATCGTGGCCCCGCTGCCGCGCTAGCCCGGGTGCTGGGGAAGGACGGAGCAGCCCGGAGCCCGCCGCAGGGTTACATGGCTCCCGTGCGGAGCCTCCCGGGTGACGGCGGCGACACTGCGGAGCCTCCGGGAGCCTTCTGGCCCGTGCGCGGCTCCCTCCCGAGGGCACCACCACCTACTCCTCCTCCCGCCGCGGCGCCTGCTGCCGCATCCTCCTCAAGCGCTCCGCGGCGCTTTCATAGTAACGCCCGGGGTCGGCTGGAGCGCCGTCCAGGTCCGCTGGGCTGTCCGCCCCCAACCCCAGTCCCGCGCGGGGACCCGGGAGTCTCCGCAGGCTGGCTGGCCCGCTGGCCGGGTGGTCCCCGCTGCGCCTGTGCGGAGGGCGCCGTGCATTCTGGGACTCGTAGTTTCTCGCCCTGGCGCCCACCTTTCCTCTGACCAAAGTTTGCAAGTACGGTGGGGTGCAGAGGTGGGAGAAGGTTGTGTCCACAATAGCACTGCCCTTTAGTATTCTAGGAAGGAAACGTCTTCCTGCTTTAAAAATAACAAGATAGAACTAGGAATACAACAGCAAAAAAAGAAAGTGAGCATGTGTCTTTCGTTGTATTTTAAGTGAATGAGGCGTCGCTGTTTTGGATTCACAGGAAGAAGATTCATGCTAGAAGGTGCATCAGTCATAAAATGCATAAGGTCATCTGATTAATGTTGAGGTGCGGGGTTAAGCTCGGGGCGTAGGGTTGACAGGCAGCTTTTGAACCAAGCATGGCATGCATCCCAGAAATGTGAGTCTCAATTTTCACCAAACCCAATCGGTAACCAGGAGCCAGTATAGAAGGACATAATGATTGTGGCATTCAATCTATGGGCCCAATTTGACTGGCTTAGATTTCAGTCTCATAGCTAATCACATCTCTCTTCCACCCCAGGAGACCAAGGGGTGTCAGCTATGGCAGGCCTGGAGCATTCTACACGGCAGCATCCCACTGGTATCAGTTGGTTCTGTGAAAAGGGGTTGTAACTTTCTGCAGGCTCTGTCCATAGGAAAATACAGGTGACTGCAGTTAGGTTTTATCATTATCTATCAAGTAAAAGCAGTATTGTTGGGCGATAGGGGCTTTGGATCAAACAGATTGGAGTTCACATATTAGAATTTCAAATACCAATTGTATAACCTTAGGGAAAAATTGCATAACCTCTCTAGCCTCAGTTTCCTCATCTCTAATAGAGAAATAATACTGCCCAATAGATGGAAAAGATAGAGTACTGTTTGTTAAATTGCCAATAATCTAGTAACATAAATTTTTATGTAGTACATTATGTCATACTCATTTACTACAAATATGATTATAGTTGGCATAATAGAGAAACTACTATTCCTACCACAGAGGTACTGATTTGATAAGTGAATGAACTTTTTTGAAATGGGATATTTTGCATATGTTGATTATAGTCACAAGATGTCCTAAATATGGTTATAAGTCTCCTGCTGGCCAGCTGGACAAAAGATGGTTTGAGGCATGTCTTGGATGAATGAACAAGGAATCTTTAATTAATTGTGAATTTAGCCTCTGCTTATTAGGTCAGGCAGCTCTAGCCAATTAATAAGCGAAGGAATTACTTGCTTTTAACCAACTATAATGTCAATTTGATTTTTATACAAACTGAAATTATTTCCGTGTTGAGATTTTTTAAAAACCAAGGCATAGCATGGTTTTTATGTGTATACATAACAGTGAGACATTAAGAGCACTGTGTGACTTTTAGCAGTAGTATCTCTGGTAACATCTAGAACTGCACTGTCCAAAATAGTAGCTACCAACCACATGGGGCTATTGAAAATTAAGTTAATTAAAATTAAGTAAAACTTAAAACTTAGTTCTTCAGTCACCCTAGCCACACTTTAAGTACTTGGTAGTCACATGTGGTTAGGGGGTGCTGTAGCAGACGGGACGGCACTAGGCCTAGAGAACTTCAGCAAACCATTCCAGTATCACGCCAGCCTCTGCCTCCCCACAAAAAGTAGTCTACCCTGCTAGAGTGTGGTCCAGCACTATTTTATTAACTGATGTCTTCTTCACATAGCTACTGTTCTCCTGTGAGCTTTGCCTTCATCAGGAAGCAGCTGGCGCCTTCTCTGCTTCCTACCCCACGGAAGGCGTGACAGTGCAGAAAGAGAAAGAGGTCTCCAGTCTTCTCTTCATCTTTCAAAGCTAGCTTCGGGAACACATGTGGGAGAAAAGGGTTTTGAGTTTCAAGAATATGGGCTTTAAAATTTTAATAGTCTAACCCATAAATAGAGTTTGAAGAATATGCTAGGCTGCCTAGTCCAGATAAAGAACTCACAGAGTGTGGGGTGCTGAAGATGATGGGAGGGAAGGGGGACAGGAGAGAGGGAGAGGAAAAGTAGATGATAAATGTGCAGATTTTATTATTGTTCATAAATTTTACTGCCTATCCCTATGGGAAGGAATTATACTTCATCTTCCCACTGAGGTCAAGATCAATCCTGTGATTGGCTTTGGACATGAAAATGTGCACAGAAGTGATTTATGCCACTTCCAAGCAGAAGTTCTACGCGTCATTCCGTGATCTACCCTTTTCTTCACTCTGCCACAGTGAGCCAGTTAGGGACTGCTGTGGAGCAGAGCTGTGGCCATCAGCTGCAGTGCTGCACCTTTGGTGAAAGTACAAAATGTACCTTTGTTGTTGGAAGTCAGAGGTTGGGGGGTTTTTTTTGTTACTGCAGCGTAATAGAGCCTAAGCTGACTATTACATTGGATTTCTCTGAGAAATTAGCCTGTACCTCAACCCTTCCCATGGTCAAAACCTTGGTTAGAGGCAGGCAAGTTGGAGGCAAATATATATTTGGGGGGAATCTGAGCACAGTGGGGGATCTATACACCACGTTTTCAGTGAAGGCTAGGAGTGGCCAAGCCCCAGACATCCTCTGCCTTCTAAGACATACGAGTATTAAAGATGTCTACCCGAAGTGCCTACACCACAGCCCTGTGGTGGCCCCAGACCTCCTGCACCAGGCATGTGCACTGATTCGTGTGTGTGTGCCATGAGGGTGTTCAGAAGCACCCAAAAGAGCTGCATGCGAAAGCTGTTGGGATCAGATGATAAGGCAGCAGTGGCCGAGATGTGGAATAAAGAAGCCCCGAATGAACTAAAAGTTAATTTCTGCTGTAAGAATAGACTTAAAATAAAAATTAAGCCCTGGCCAGTTTGGCTCAGCGGTTAGAGCGTCGGCCTGTGGACCAGAGAGTCCCCGGTTCAGTTCCTGCTAAGAGCACATACCTCGGTTGCAGTTTGTCCCCGCTCTGGTTGGGTTGTGTGGGTGGCAACCACTAGATGTGCCTCTCTCATATTGATGTTTCTCACTCTCTCTTTCCCCCTCTTTCCCTCCTGCTGTATCTGAAGATAAATGCAAAAATGTCCTCAGGTGAGGATTTAAAAAAAATTAATTAAAAAATAAATAAATAAAAATTAAATGCATTTGAGGGAAGAGGAGGTGGAGGAAAAGCAGGAAAAATACAGAAAATTATATTTCTTATATACCTGACTTGGACTTTGATCACATGACTTGCTTTCACAAACAAAATGTGGGCTTTATACTTGCTTCAACAACCTCATACTATCTGTTGGAGAGATGTTTTTGTTGGGATCTGATAATCCACTTAGGAGCCCCAGAATTAGAGTGGTTTTAGCATCTTTGTTCTGAGTCCAAGCATTCCCTGGAGCTGCCCCATCCAACTTGGGAGCCTCTAGGGACATTGGTTATTTAATTTTAAGTTAAGTTAAATAAAATTAGTAGTTTATTTTCCTCAGCTACACTGGCCACATTTCTAATACCCAATAAGCACATGGCCAGTGGCTACCATGTTAGCAGTGTGAAATGAAACATCTCTATCATCACAGGAAGTTCTGTCGGACAGCGCTGGTCTACAGAACAGAATTCAGAACACGAGGTCCAGTGTGAGAGAGAGAACAGGAGGCGACAAGCCCATTATGATCTTGCCACGACGTTTCACTTGACCTCTCCAGGCTCCTTCCTCACCTACAAGGGGGGTTATAGTACAAGATCGCTCCGTTATCAGTTTGGGGGAATCAACAAATCGACCAGCCTATTTGCTCACTAAAGTGCTGTTGACCTAGATGTTCCTAAGCCTTCCAGTGTTTAATATGTCCATTATAACATTCAGTGCTACATTGTCACTGAAGGATATTATTTATCCTTTTCAGGTCAAACTGACACCATTAAAGTGTATGGGTTTGTCTGCGATATTTTTGAAACAAGATGATAGATGTTTCCATCGCTGGGCATTATGAACTTCAATTTTGCAGCCTCACCTTGGGCAGAATGTATCTTCCTGCCTAGTAACTTTGGACTTGACTTTGTGACTGCTTTGGCCAATGGCACGTGGGTGGCAGTGACATGCGGCACCTTCACACCATGCACTAAGAGGCTTTGTACATTTTCCTCTTGTACCTCTGCCAAGGCTGTAAGAAGTGCTTCCTCCAGGGGGCTGCCTGTCTCTCACCGAGGGCTCTGGGACAAACACTACACACGGGCAGAGCAGGACGGATACACACCACAGCTCAAATTTAAGGAGTAATTATTGATCATTGATTTTAGGACTGGCTATTTTAAAAGATAGATTGAACACATAGATCTAAAGAAAGGAAAAACTGAAACACAACTTGAGGAGTGAGAAAAAAGAATTGAATCACAGATGCAAAAGAAATTGTGAGAGAATACTTTCACAATTTTCTGTTTACTTATTTTAAAATAAATTCCTTTTTCACTAGGCAAAAGATAAATTGCTATAGGTGTTTCAAAAACAGGTATCAAGCATGCGTAGACCAAGATTAGTAAGGAAATTGGGAAACTTGTTACAGAACAAGATTCCTCAGAGTAGTTAGGCCCAGGGGGCTTTCTGGGGAGCTCTTTGAAAGCTGCGAGGCACAGGTAATTCCTCTGCTGTTTAAAGTGTTCCCGAACACAGACTAAAAGGAGAGCAACCCCATCCATCTGATGAAATTGGCCCACCTCTGTTACCAAACCTGATGACGGCAGCACAAACACGAAAACAGCAAACCTATATCACTTAGATAGATGTTAAAATTATTACTAAAATTAATTCACTTATACGGTGTTAGTGAATAAAATCTAACAATTTGTGTGTTTATACATAAATGTGCATATATTCTAATGGTATTTATTAAAGAATAAATAACTCAGATAAGTTTAAAAATGAAAACCATGTACATTCTTAGTGACTAATATAACATGAATTTATAAATATAATTTTTTATTATTTTTTGTTAATCCTCACTGAAGGATATTTGTCCCATTGAATTTTTTTTAGAGAGAGTGAAAAGGAGGGAGGGAGGGGGAGAGAGAGAGAGAGAGAAACATTGATGTGAGAGAGACACATCAATTGGTTGCTTCCCACACATGCACACATGCCCCAACCAGGACCAGGGACTGAACCTGCAACCCAGATAATTGCCCTTGACCAGGAATTGAACCCGAGACCCTTCGGTCTTCAGGCCGACACTCTAACCACTGAGCAAAACTGTCCAGGGCTATAAATGTATTTTTAAAGTGGGAATCACACTATTATTAGGTTGATAGTCTTATGTATCTTCTGTTATTTTAAATATCTCTGAAATTAACATGTTGGTGGCTAAAACTTTGCACATATACTTATTTCTTAAGACCCAACATGAAAGGATTAGAATTTCGGCATTAAAGTGTGTCATGTTTTCAAGCTTCTTGTTGTATTTCCAAACTATCCTCTAAATTAAAAATAGAAATATTTTGCAGGCTCAATTGCTGTGCATAAATATTCTGTTTCCCCACACCCTGACCTACAGTATTACCACTTTTAATAATCTTGCCAGATAAATAGATGAGATATAGCATTATAGTGCTGTTTTAATTTGTACTTTTAAAATCACATTAAATAATTTTCCACATGTTTCATGACTATTTGTATGTCATCTTCAGTTAATTGATTACTTATTCATGTCCTCAGCCTATTTTTATCTTATGGGGTTTCATATTTTCACACTGATTTTTAAAAGTGCTTTAATTATATTAATTATACTAATGCTGTTCTGCCTTATGGAAAATGTTTTCTGTAGCTTGGCCTTTCCCTTTTAAATCTCTAATGTTGATTTTTGTCTTCTAGAAATTTTACATTTCTAGCGTGTCAAATCCATAAATTTTTTTCCCTTATGTTTTATGCCTTTGGTTTAATGCTTAGAAAACCTACACTATCCCCAAAGGATAGAAATATTCAACTCTAGTTTTACCTAAATCTTTTTATGTGTTAATTCTCTTTATGTATAGTAAAATTTAAATTCAACTTTGGAACAATAATGTTAACTAAAGTTAACTAACTCATCCTTTCCTCCAAAATAATTTTGAAAAAATTCATCAAATATAATAGAGAAAGTCTATGTCACTCATGGAAATTGGAGAAGAATCCCACTCATAGTCTTGGCAGAAAATGACAGGGATGATCTGTGAGTGAGGGGAGCATTAGCCAAGCAGAATGTGTCTGGTAATCTTCTGGAAGAAATTAAATGGAGACCTATTCCATCTCTGATAGACCACCTTCCCCACCATCTCAGCCACCAGATCTGGACTAATCAGATCTCTCTACATGAGAATGAACAGTAGTTCAATAGACTAGTAAAGATAATGATGATGAAGATGATGGAGATAATGATAATAAATCATATAGAGAAGGACTACCACAAGTACTTTAACATACATTCTCATTTAATCCTTAAAAGAGTGCTGGGATGAGAATTTTATTATTCCCATCAAATAAGTCAAAGGTCAGAGGGTTTAGGTGACTAGCCAGTCAGGTGTCACAACTGGGCTTCATACCCAGGTTTTTCTAGTTCAAATGCCTGTGTTTGTATTACAGGCTACTGCCTCCATGAAACAGGGAGACTAATCTGAGAATTCAGGGGCATGGCCTTCAGTGAAAATGTGAAGCAGGGATAAGGGAAATGTATTTTTCAAGTCTAATTTGTATTCTTGGTAAGAAGTAAAGAACGTTGCTTTCATATGACTGGAGCCAATTGCCATGAAAAAGAGCCATATTAAACAAGAGAGAGATCTCGGATAAGAAACACGTGACTCTCAAACTAATGAAACTCAGTGGAGGCAGGGAATGTCAGATTTGGCCCTGTCCGAAATGGAACTGATGCATCAGGAGATGGGCTGGAAGAATAACCTGAGGATTCAGAGAAAATACAGGTATTTCAATGAAATGAAGGGAAGAAAAGGGACATGGGATCTTTTTCAGAACATTCAACAATATGTAACAGAATTTCTCGAGCAGATGATGAAGGAGAAATACGCATAAAAATTCCAGGGAAACATTTTGCAGAGCTGAAGAAAGAGACCCAAGTCAAAATTAAAATAATTTACCAAGTGCCAGAAAATATTAGCCCATAGTGGGGGTGGAGGGCTAGACATACCTTGGTAAAACTTGAATTTCAAGATAGATAAATACTGTATTGGAAGTTGCCAGAAGAGTAGATCTTAAAAGTTCTTATCACAAGAAAAAATACTTTTGTAACTGTGTGGTGATAGATGTTAACTAGACTTATTGTGGTGATCATTTTGCAATACATACAAATACTTAATCATTTTATTAGTACACTTGAAACTAATATAATGTTATATATGCCTGTTATATCTCAATTTGAAATAAACCCTCCAAAAACAAAGATATATACATTTGTCTCATGCTTCGTATTCAATACCAATCAGATTTGGAACAACAAATACAGAGCTCCGATGGAAATAGGTTGTCCCTCAAGTACAATCCAAAAAGACTACATCTGACCTCACAATCACAAGGAAAAAAGAAACATTTAAGGGCTGGAAAGATTTACCAACCACCCATTCTCTAAAAAATATTACTTCTTTTTAAAATAAATAACGTATTCTTTCCAAAACAAATAAAGAACAGAGAGAAAAATGTCTACATGAATTTGGAGTAGACAATGATTTCTTAAAGATGACATCAAGAACTCTAACCTTAAAGGAAATATTGATGAATTGGACTATGTAACAATTAAGGACTTTGATTTATCAAATGACACCTCTTCATTTAAGAGAATGAAGAAGCAATTTTCATAGTGAAAGAAGTTATTTGCAATACATATAACTGTCCAAGGCCCAATTCCAGAATATATAAAGAACCCTGCATTTCAGCGGGAAAACTATTTTTGTTTTATCAGGTAAGGCTTAGCATACGCTGTGACCCACCAATTTTACATGTTCAACAGAAATGTGTATGTTATTTGCAATAAAGGGCATGTGCTAGAATATTTGTGTCAATAATTTGTTTTCCTTTATTGATTTTAGAGAAAGAGGAAGTGAGAGGAAGAGATGGAAACATCGATGCGAGAGAACATGGATTAGCCACCTCCTGCATGCCCCCTCTGGGGATCCTGCTCACAACCTGGGCATGTGCCCTGACCGGGAATCAAACCACCGACCTCTTGGTGCATGGGTTCACGCTCTACCACTGAGCCACACCGGCTGGACTCAATACTATTTTTAATAGTCAAAAATAAGAAATAATTGGAATGTTCATCAACAGTAGAGTGGATAAAGTAAATGGTGATATATTCATACAACTGAATAATAGGTGAAAACACGGATGAATCTCACAAACAAGTCTGAGCAGAAAAAGCCAAATTCAGAAGAGTATGTACTATATGATTTCATTTACATAAAACAAGTCAATGGTAAAAGAAATCAGAATAGTAGGTACTAGTGCAGGGGAGGAAAGGATACTAGAAAATGATAAAAGCAGTGTCCTGGCCACAGGCCTATGTCAGTTGAACAGTTGGGAATAAATGAAAGTGAATGGGGGTTCTAGGTCCTTCAAGTGACTTATATTTAGGGTGGCAATAGTCTTGGCTTTTTCTGGGATAGTCTTGGATATGCCTCTTGTCCTGGCCTCCTGCTGGATTTCGTGTTTGTCCTGAACTGAAATGTTCTAATCTAGATGGTAATTATATGGTCACTCCCGCCCCGTGGACCTGCTCCCCTGTGGAAGTGGGAGTGATAACCCTTGCTGCTTTGATGTGCAGCAGAAACACAGAAGGCTCAGATCCTGCTTTGGGCTTGGAGATTCGCAAGGGGACAAGTTCAGCATGCCCTTCTAGAGGGTCTGCTTACTCAGACAACAGCGGTTCCTCACTGCGGAGGAGTCCAAGTGGACTTTGGCCTGGAGGTCTTTGTCTGAGCACGATACCAAGGGAGTGAGACTACACCTTACGAGGAGCGGGTAGTGGAGAGAGCACGACTTCCTTCAGCAGCTGTGGCACCAGTTCCCAGCCTGGAAGCTAGGAGGCGCCCTAGGTCCGTCTCAAAACAACCTTAGTTGACATAGAATTCTGTAGTCTCAGAGAAAATGCATTTGTGTTCCATTTTCACAACAAAAGTCAAGAACAGTGGACCCTTCTTTCCATTACCAGACACAAAGGCATTCCTTGACGTTTGGGGGTCAAGTAGGCTTTGGGGTGATAAAGCAGACTTTTTTCTAATCTAGGCATGTGAGGAATCAAGGTTTCCACTTTGAGTCATTCCTGGGGGACCATTAGTCATCTCCACTAAATGGTAATATGGATAAAGGATACTCATTTATGTTATTGTTATTATTACAACATAATTATTCGTAGTGTTTGTGATGCTTAATTTTATGTGGCAACTTGACTAGCGGATGCCCACATAGCAGGTAAAACATTATTCTAGATGTGTCTGTGAGCGTGCTTCCAGAAGAAATTACATTCGAATCAGCAGATTCAGTAAAGAAGACCCTCCCTCACCAAGGTGGGTGGGCATCGTCCAGTCCGTTGAGGGCTTCAACACAACAAAACGGAGGCAGGGGGGGGAGTTCTCTCATTGAGCTGGGACAGACATCGCAGCCCTTGGTTCTCACATCTTTAGACTTTGGGATTTACATCTCTACATCTCAGTGAGGACTGCATATATCTATGGGGTAGGGCAAAAGCAATTTTACAGTTGCTTGTATGGAAAATCATACAATAATTAATAAATAATAATATAAGAATAAACTCTGTGTTTCACATACTCACAACTGTAAACCTACTTTTGCCTCACCCTGTGTATCTATAGAGATATCTCTGTATAGAGAGAAACTGTAAAGAGAGATCTTATCTATACATCTCCATCTCTATTTCTATATTGAAACACAAATAGAGTGTTTTCAATAGTTTCTTTTTTTTAAATCCTCACCCAAAGACATGCTTAGAGAGAAGGAGGAGGAGGAGGAGAAAAAGAAGGAAGAGGAGAAGAAGGAGAAGGAAAAGGAGAAAAGGAAGAAGGAGGAGAAGGAGAAGAAGAGAGAAATATTGATGTGAGAGAGAAACATCGATTGGTTGCTTTCCATATGTACTGGGGATTCAACCCACAACCCAGGTATGTACTCTGGCAGGAATCGAACCAGCAACCTTTTGGTGCACAAGATGATGGTCAACCAACTGAGCCACTCAGCTGGGCCACTTCTAGTTTCTGGATCCCAGCACTTTCTGTCTCTAGCCTTCACTTATTTCCCTAGAAGAATGCACTGTATACCACATAGTTCACTGTTTTACCTCCTCTTTAGTTGTATCCTCAATCACCCAAGTCTGTGTCTTTACTTTTATACCTACTCTAGCAGCATCCTAAATTTGGCTCTACCCACCACTTTGCCTTCTTTGCTTTCAAGTGATGGGATATTGATTTTGTTAATGGAAAGTCCCACCATCCTGTGGAGGGGATGATCTCGAGCCAAGTTTTTCAACTCTGCCTAGACATCCTTCTGTGTTTCCTAATAAGTTTTATCTTTCATTTTCTTCTTAATTTGAACTTGCTCCATTTTTTAAAAATATGTTTTTATTGATTTTTAGAGAGAGAGAAAGGAGAGGGAGAGAGATATATAAACATCAATGAGAGAGGCATATCTATTGGCTGCCTCCTGCACACTCCTAATGGGGATCGAGACCATAATTCGGGCACGTGCCCTGACCGGGAATCGAACTGGCGACCTCTCGGTGCACGGGTTAACGCTCAACCACTGAGCCACACTGGCCAGGCTATCCCTCTTGTTTTGGGTATAAATTGTAAGCCACCATATGAGAGCTCCCTCAATGTCTTAACCACCACACTTGTCAATATACCCACATCTTCACCCACCCTTCTCTTTTTCTCTTGTGATGACAGATAGTTCTACTTCTTCCCAAAGGCTAATCAACCTGAATACTGTTCTTTACCACTTTTTCTTGTGTTTACTACGTAATTCTCATTAGCTTTAATATTAGGTCACATATCTCTCCTCTTGAAAATCAGTCCTATAAATTTTTGACTCTTTGCTATGGACAGTGAATCTACTTCCTCACTTTGATTTAATTCCTCAGTGTATACCCACTTGGCCACTGCACCCAAGATGTGCTCATCTTGGTTACCAATCAACTCCTTATTATTAAACCGAACAACACTCTTCAGTCCTCAAATTAATGGAATACAGTAGCGTTAGACATGATTAACGACTCCCTTTCCCTTAAAATTTTCTCCTGCTTCAGTGTCTGGGAGAGCACCTTCTCCTGGTTTTCCAGCCATTCCCTTTCTTTCTCTTTTGCAAATGTCTTAAATGTCGATGTTCCTCAGGATCCTCTTTGCTTTTCATGGCACCCATCGCATGGGTCCTAGCCATTCCCACGATTTCAGTTATCTTCTGTATGCTGACTACTCCCGTATTTAACTCCCTCTGCAAAGGCATTCTGTGTTCCAGACTTCTCTAGTGAATTCTTTTGACTTGAGGCCTCACAGGCACTAAATCCTTAAACATCACATTTGTAATTTTTTCTATCAAATAACTATTCCTTATTCTGGCCTTTTGCCTCTTTGAATGAAATTAGCATTCACCCAACATCCAACTATCTCTCCCCCAAATCCGAATCCTTTTTCTCCTTCACAGTCCACATCCAGGGATTTTGTCCATACTTTCCTTTCCATTAACATGTTTCAAATTTACCTTCACTCTCTATTCCGGCCACCACTTTAGTCTTAGGAGAGTCACGATTCGCCTCTTGGCTGCTTTACTGCAGCAGGTTCCCAAGTTACTACCTTCACTCTTACTCCCACCCCATCTGTCAATCATCATGTACTAAATCTGAAATGTTGGGTTACTCATCGCTCCCTTCTTGTTTTTAGGTCTGTGGAATAAAGAGGGCATCCATGATTTGTCAAACTAATTCACAAAAGTGTACCGGGCTGCCCTTTGTTGGAGTGCCCTTTGTCACTCCAATCCATCTCCACAGTATAGCCAGAGTTAACTTAGGTCTTTACAGAGGTCATCAAGTTAAAATAAGGTCATTTGCGTGGGCCTTAATCCAATGTGACTGATGTCCTTGTAAAAAGAAAAAATGTGGACAGAGATGCATGTAAGAAGACAGAGGGAGGATGCCGTGTGGACATGAAGACGGCCATCTACAAGCCAGACGTGAAGCTTGAAATAGATCCTTCCCTCATAGCTCTCAGAAGGAACCAACCCTGCCAACACCTTGACTTTGGGCTTTTGGCACGAGACAATAAATTTCCATTGTTTCAGCCTTCTGGACCATCCTCCCTGTGCATGGTTTTATTAAATGTCCTTCTTATTATAATGTGTCAGCGAGATAACCAGAGACGCACAGCCAAATATGAAAGGAGCGCTTTATTCTCACGGGTAAGCTGCGGAGGGCATAGTCTCCCCTCAGATCAGCAGTCCCGATTCTTCTTGCTTTCAGATTTTAAAAACAGAAGCTCCATCCTCCTTTTCTCCCCCTCCCTCCAAGGACTGGTACAATAGTGGGTGTGACAGCAATTACAGAAGTCAAAAGTAGCATTATTCACTGGGCTCACAAATACCTGAGAATGCCTGCAAATACTGATACTGGAAACTGCAAATGCCTCCCAACATGTGGGGCAACTATAATCTTAGGCAAAATTCCTTTACTTCTAGGGGTAATTAACCTATTATTGGAAAAATACTGAGGAAGATCCATTGATGATAAAAATGGAGTTGTTTAGTCACCTCAGCCAAGAGGCCCACATAAGAATGCAATCTAGTCACCTTAGCCTGGGGCCCAGGTCACTATGTTAGTGTAGGTAGCTAGGTATTAACAAAAGAAGGGAACAAAGACAATCAAACATTATTAAGCGTAATAAACTAGGGAACATAAATCTGCTTGCTCCACCAGGAATCTACAGTTTCACATACTCCAGAGATAACAGCATTGCCGGCCAAGAGGATTAACACCCTTCCTGACCCCCTGTAGGGAGCAGCCTGCCCTCTGGTACTAGATTGTTAGGGGAGCACAATAGGAGCCAAGGTGGCAACCACAGAAGCCTGTCAGTCTAGCCTGGGGAAAGGATCAGATTGGATAAGGGACACAGAACTCTGAAAGATCTAGGAAATGGATCGGTTAGGGGTAGGACCCAGGGCAAACCCATAAAAGCTTGGGAAGTTGATTGGTGAGTTTAAAGAAGTGCTTGATCCTTCCCAAGCCTGTGATAATATAACCGAAGACTAACAAACACAAAGGCTTTTCTTCCCCCTCTCTGTCTCGCGTCTTGTTTGTTCCTGTGTTCTCTCCAGAGCAGCCATTGGTCTTTGAGATACCTGGGGCCCATGGCGGACTGCACAGGCCCGAGCACAGTGCTTGTCTGGAACAGACGAAGCTAGCCAGATTGGGACAGAGACCTGGACTGAACCAATGGTGAGAAATGCCTGGACACTGGCCCTATTTCTGGTCCTGATGAAGACAAGACTGGACTTTTTCCTCAGCAGGACAGATGAAGATGAGACATCGGAAACCTGGGGACAGCCTTCTGGTTCCAACCAAATAAATCTTATCATGCTACAACCTCCCATGTGTGGGTCTCTCGGAGTGCTGTCCAAACCATCCCGTGAAAGAACATGATTTCTACTGGTAAGACCTCTAGCTCATGGTATGCACTTCCCTCCTGGGTCAGACTATGTGTCCCTCCTGTTTACTTACTTTGGTCTCCTTCACTAGATGACAAACTTGGAAGCAGGGTTTGTGGAGAAGTCCACTGCGTGTGTATTTCAGCATCCATACTCCTTTTTGGTCATTGCTCCCTGATTTTCCCTTAGAAAATTCCACCTTCTCTGTGTCAGTCTGTGAGATTCAAATGATCCCACTCCCTGGCTCAGGGCTGAATAGGGAAGCCAGACCGTGTGAATGAATTGAATGAATGTTTACCTCCTTCCCATGGCCACAGGGAGGGTCATGACTGCCCCCACTCCAGACCACTGAGAAACAGCCATGAGATTCCTATTGGAACTCAGGAATGAGGAGCCCTCCTTTGGTTGGAATTGTTAACTTGGCAGGATCCACATTCTTGGCTGCTGGCAACCTGCTACCTTCTTGCTTCTATGTGGGGAGAGCGCACCAGAAAGTAAAGCCGAAGCAGGAAGGCAGAGCCATGGCATGAGATCAATTCTAGCCCAAGCCGGGCTCTTCTCACAGTACCTCAGTTCTCCCCAGTGTTTGATAGAATCATGGAGGAGACAATGACAGGACTATACTTAGGGGAGAAAAGCAGGTAAAAACTGGGTCTTCAGAAACACGGAAGTAGGGTACAGACTGACAACCCTCAGAAAAGAGGGTGGTGGGGGTGGGAAGAGACAAACCACAGAACTTATATGCATGTACGCAGAACCAATGGACATGGACAACAAAGCCGGGGACGGGGCAGGGGGGGCATGGGAAGGAGGGTGTCAATGGGGTAAAAAAGGAGAAACATCTGTAACAAAAATAAAATTTAAAAAAACAACAACAAAAAACTGGGTCTTACTTAGGGAGCCTCTACCTCTCTTATAGGTCATCATGAAGCCCTATTCTCTATTACTCAGCTCGCTTAGTTGCTAAACTGAGGAAAATGTTGGGTTAGCTGCACGGTGTGCGTGCACAGATTTTAATAGGCAGATGTACACCTCAAGAGACAGTGCTTTTTGTGAAAGTCCTCGCTTTACTCGTAGGACCAGTAGTAAGTGCAGGCGAGATGTGGAGTATTGAGGGTTGGGGGCTTTGACGATGAGCAAAGTTTGCCTACTGGCTCTGCCCTTTTAGGTGTGTAACTTTAACCAACTTACTTAGTTTCCTTGCAACTTAGTTTTCTTGCATGTAAACTAGGAATAATAGTTTCTTGGCACCCTGGTGAGGGTAAGATGAAATAACACACTTAAAGGGCATAGCACAGTGCCTGGTACATAATAGAGTCAAGAAAAAACGCTCACATCTCTTTTTAAAATAAACATTTTATTTAAAAATATATATATATATATTTAAAAAGAACACATGCCAACTTTGGTATTTTAGCCATTGCTTCTTTTCTCTTCCTGGTAACCCACATTTCTTTCTGGTTATGTCTACTTGAGCAAAGGAGACCAACATGAAAACAACACCTCACAGGGTCCCCATAGAGAATGTATGCTTGGTCTTTTGATTTCTTTGCAGAGCACCTCATTGTGTTTCATCAGGGAGGGTTTTAAACACCCAGCATGGCTTTGCCCTCTTTCCACAATGGAGAGGAACACTGGGGGGCAGTGTGGCTTCCCTTCCTTTGGAAAACATTAGAATAGCATCCAGGATCCCCATTGTTATGCTCCCTTTCCATAAACACTCAGAAGTTGTTAACCCATTTATAGAAAACTCATATTACCAGCAGGTGGTTAAAATAAGCACAAAAGACTTTCAGAAGTTCTTCTTAATTCGCAGGGGGAAATTGCAGAATCCTAGAATCAGAAGGAACTTACTGGCATGTTATTGAACTCAATAAATCCTATTACAATTTCCCTGGAAGATGATAGAAAAAATATCCCAAGATCTTTTCCTGTCTTAAAATCATCTTTTCATGCATAGTCTCAACCTAGCCTGGAGTCCTCTGAAAATGTGGATTCTCAAATCAAACCCAGCTCCTTAAAACAACCTGAGCAACTCTTGGGGCTATAGGACCATCTTTTTCCAGGACCTGGGTTCTGAGTGTCTATGAATATTGTCTTTCTAATAAAGAACTAGCGATATCAGCACCTGTTATACTGGATTTATAGGAAAACAAAGACCCCAGACTCTTTTTACTCCAAGTTTTCTCAAATCTGATAGGAAACGGCATGCCAGCGTTGGTGGGCTTCCCCTTGTGAGGGGCACAGCAAAGCTCCAAGGAGGGAGCCCAGGTGCCCCCACCTGCTGCAGCTTTTCTGCTACAGGACAGAGACTCGCCTTGAACACCCTTCCCCTCCAGTAAGTGTCCCTGTTTTCTAGAGGGCTTGTTATACAGATTGAGGATACGCGGTAGGGGAACAAAATGTTTTCTCCCATCCTTGATTTTTAAGGGGCTCTGTTTCTGGAGGTAAAACTCTCACAAATGTTGGAAGTTTTGAGAGATACTGTAAGATTTCCAAGTGATATACTGCTGCTGTTTGATCCTCGAGAAAGAGGCAAGAAAAGAATGTTAGTGTGGGGGATAGCTCTTAGCTAAAAAGGAGCCCTCTGCTCTCCCTTCTGGAAAAATAAAGACCTCCCCCCTTTTTTTTTTCATCATGGCTAAAGGATTCTGGTTTAAGGACTGGGAGATTCCCTGTGTTCTTGGAGCTGCAACTCCCTGGTCACTCAAACTCTGAACCATCTGTAGGGAGTCAGCTTGGTGTTGATACCTGAGGATTTGTGTGTTTCACACAGGTTAGACATCAGATGGTTAGCCACTGGATGAGTGAATCTGATGCAGGGGTTGTCAGCCAGATCATGATCTAGTTCTAGGAGAGCTGACAGAATTTAAATAATTTCTGAAAAGGACTGTCTCAAATGCTTGGGATGGTTTTCGATCGATTCTTTTTTTCAGATTGGAAATGCTTTGAATGGCAGTCTCCAGTTCCCAGACCCTTGACTATTCAGGTGGAGACTCTCTTGGTTTCTTCATTTATGGTGCAATCATTGCATTTTTCCACTGAGCCAAACCGGCCAGGGCAATCATTGCATTTTTAAAGACTTTCTCATCTAAAAATCTGTGGCTCACTTTTCATCCTGCAATGTCTTAGTTGAACTGAGAGATTCATAGATCAGGAAGTTGGGACCTTTCTCCTCCCCTGGCTCGCTCGCTCCCTCCCTCCCTCCCTCCTTCCTTCCTCCCTCCCTTCCTTTTTCCCTCTTCCTTCTTTCCCTCTTCCCTATTTCTCCTTTAGACTAGAATATGTGTGTCACATTAATAACATTGTTAGAAGCAGGGCTACTACTAATGAGCACTGGCTTAATGAAAACATTTGCACAAATGAATTTTCTGACTCGGTTGGATAAGTATGAACCTAAGGGACTATAACAGCATTTAAATGGCTGCAGATGTCTGCAGGTCTGCTTAGCCATGGGGTTCCTAGAGTGTTAAGAACACCACAGGTAGTTATTTTCAGGCTCTAAGAGCACTAAGAAACATGAGCGTGGCCATCTTTACAAGTCTCTGTACATCTTTTCATCAGGCCCAATTTGTCACCCAAACAGATGACAAACTAAGAGTTTAAGAACTTAAAATTAAAATCCCCAATAGGAGAGAGATGTATTAACATGAATTACCTAATCTGTGGGGAGAAGCCAATTTCATCAATTTTCTCCCAATTGTCCCTGGTTTTATCCCACAAATACTCGATCTGAGCTATGAAGAGACAGAGTGAATACATGTGTGGAGACTGTGGAATGAGGCTGAGACCAATAGCACAGGGTCTGCTTTGTGTTCAGTGTATTGGTTGCAGCAGCAAATAGGATCCATTTTTTGTCCATGGTGAGGCATGTATATCAGTACAAGGTAATATCCTAAAAAGATCCCCAAAGATACAGAAACTTATGAAGTACAGAGGCCTCCTAACCAAGCCTCAGAGAGAAATACCCAAAGGCAAAAAATAATGAACACTCAACCTGCAGTCTCAGAGGAGGGACACTATGAGTGTGTTTTCCAAAGGAAGTAAAGGGGAAGGGATAACATACAAATCACACAATGTAACACATGAAAAATGTACTGACCAGCAAGCTTTGTTAAGATCCAAATAGAATTTCAACATCTGAGGAATAAACAAATGTGAGGAATGTGTTCATAAGGGTTTCTTCCCCATGCTTCATCTTCAAAGAAAAGACGGGTCATTTTTCCTTCTTTTGGTTTTGACGACTGACATGACACAATGAAACATTTACCATGTGGATCTTCTAAAGCACAATGCAGATCAGGGAATGTAAAACGACTTTTATGTTCCTTTTATGCTCTTCTATGAGAGACTGTACTGCCATTTCCAGCTACTAAGGGTGAAGCTATTCTGTCTTTCACATCCACATTCATTGTCAAGATGAGTTCGTCCACGGTAAGCAAGTGGCTGTGAGTCATCAGGCTGAAGCCATTAGTCATACACAGAGAGGCAACGTGTAGTCTGGTTGGTTAATTAGAAACTCGTCGTGAGAAAGGCCAAGTATCACTTCACAGCAGATTGAGGCTTAAAGGTTTTTGGTATAGAACTCTGTAACACTGCTTTTCAAGGTACATACACATACACATTCACATATGTGTATGGATATATCCATATGTATGTATATGTGTGTACATATACACACACATACATATATATCCATACACATATGCATGTGTGTGTGTGCGTGTGTGTGTGTACATATACATATCCCCCACCCCAATAAGATCTGGCAGCTTATAGAGTAGCAGTCACCAAAAACACTCTGTTCACACAAGTTTACAAGTTAACAATGGAATGACTTCTAAATCTTTCATTTATCAAAAAGAGAACTTCTAAAATCACAACATTTTTGGTTATTTTCTCCATAAGTGCACAGTGAACAACATTTTTTACAAAATAAGAAAACAGTGCCTTAGTGATTTAAATTAAAACAACAACAAGAACAACAGCAATAGCTACTTTCTACAGCATGCAACACTATAAAAATGGTGAGTTGCAGCCACAGTGAGCCTTAGGGGGACCGTCCCAACATCTGAGTTTTTCAACTCCGAGCACAAGCATGAGAGGTAACAAGGATGCACATGGAACCATGGTCTTTCCTTCCTTCCATCGTTTTCGATGTGCAACTGTTCTCTTTCAGAAATCCACACCTAAAATACTCTCTCCTTATAAATGTATCTCATATTTATCTTTACAATACAATGATTTCCAATTTCCCCAGAGCAATCTCTGTAAATCAAATGAGGGTACAATGAGCTTTGTGACTGATGGGCTAAGTCACCAGTTTCTTCCTAAGGACATTCTCTCAACTTCCTTTTGCAGCAAGTTATGCATATGGAGAATGAGTTTTCCAGGGAAACCTGGAGTGTTAGCTTTTTGAAATATGGCTTTATTAGGAGTATGGCAGATTGTTAGATCTAAGAAGTCCTCTTCTCCCAGGGTTGGGGCAGAAAAATAAAGATATGCAAAAGAGAAGCAAGGATTGGTATGTTGAAAGAAAGGTAGAATGGAAGAAAAATAAACTGAGGACCACACCCATTCCAGAAAAAGAGGTTACAAATACTCTTGTTATAGTAACCCTTGGTCCTTATTTCCATGATAATGTGAAACAGTGTTCTCTAGGGCTGCCTGAATTATCCCTGATATGGCTTCCTGAGGCTAGAGAGATCCTTTCATCTGCTTAGGTGGTCATCACTCGTCTTTGGAAGGAAAGAGGGCTGTGTTGGAGAACCTTCCAAGGCAGGGGTTCCTTGCCTGTTTCACATGCTTCTCACCATAGAGAGAGTGGTGATTTGGCTAACTGGTTGAGAAAGAGGGGAGTTCCAGGTGGAGTTCTCTGCAACAAATGCTGGTCAGTTTCTATCAGCGACTACACAGAGTCCTGGGTAGAAGACTGGAAACCACTCCAACGGGGTGGCTTTGTGGCCAAGGGACACTGAGTTGATTATTTTTCCCTGGGAATGAATTGGTTCTATCTCTATTCTGCCTCAAGAACTCCATAACTGAAACTGGGCCTTTTTTGTAATTTGAAAGACAGGTAATGGAGAGATGAGAATCAGCCTCCATCACAGGTAAACCTTCTATACCTTTTGATGCATTGACTTCCCTGTACTCCCAAGAGTTTACGTTTTCTTTCCACCATCTGTCCAATAAAGTCATGAGAAAAGCTTACAACGTGAGATTCTGCCCCTAACAATGCCTTCATTAAAATTATGGGCTAGAAAAAATATTGGTGTTTGGAAAGGTAGTGAAAGAAATTTTTTGGCATTCTTGATCTGAGAAAGCACATTTTTAAGTGCATTGCTGAAATCAATAACAGTCATCGAATGTTGGTCAATATTACTATATATATAAAAAAGGACTCCTATTGTGCTTGTTGATTGTCATGGAAGTCTCCATTGCTTCTTTTTAATCTCCTCCTTCTCCTCCTCCTCCTCCTCCTTCTCCTCCTCCTCCTCCTTCTCCTCCGCCTCCTCCTTCTCCTTCTCCTCCTCTTTCTCCTGCTTCTCCTTTTGGATAATACAAGTATTTATGGTTGTGGAATTCCTACTGGTCTTCCTTAGCACTTTGGCATCAGGCATTTTACCACTGCTGTAAGTGAAGGTCCATGGGGGAATTCAAATTAAGATCCGTGACATCCAGAAAATCAATGTTGAAGATGCTGGGGCCACTGGTGGTGAGCGAGCTAAAGCTTGGTGTGGAACTTGGTGGAGTGAGATCCAACCACTCCATGGTTTCCCAGGGAGATTCAGTGAAGCTTAACTGCAACCCATTGCTGTCCACAGAAGAAGGTGAAAACTGAGTGTGCATTGGGGAGAGGGGGCCTGGTAACATCTCGTGTGCACTGAAGAGGTCTTCTGCAGCCTTCCCAGAGAATCCATCCATTATGCCGTCGAAAGAAGGTTCCTCACTCCCCATTTTTAGAAGGGCAACATCGCCCACCTTTCCTAAGGGGCTCTGGGAATTTAATAAGACTTCAAGGTGCTCATCACTGTCTGTGCCATAGTGATCGAATGAGAGCTGGCCTCCTGAAGATGCTTGTTCAAAGGAAGCCGAAGGCTTGGGGAGGGCAGCAGTAGGGCTCCGGGAAGACCTGGGCATCTTTGGGATTTTTTGAAGACATGAATGATCCTCTCTGGCATCAGCTGGCATTTCTGTTGTTAAAACACAGTGGAAATTGTCAAGTCACTTCAAATAGAGCAACGTGGACCTTTGGAATGAATGAGTTACATTTAGATGCAGGAGGTAGCTATGCTTCTCTGGTCACTACTCATCACCCGGTCTCATCCCTAGACTGCGCTACACATCCTCAATCCTTCTTCCCCCTCGTCTCTCCCTAAATCCTTTCTTTCTGCAAAGTTCACTCTGTGTTTATCAAATTCTCAAAGCAGGTTTCTTTACCTGCTCCTTCACTGACATCTTGCTGTTCCCTGAGGACACTGCATCCTCTGTTACACCCTCAGTGTGAGCTACCACCCTCTGAATGGTACTTCCTCACCTTCTTACAACTGCTGGTTTTAAGGGTCACGCTGCTCTCCCCACCATCCCACCTACACCAGCCTCCTGGCCACTCCTCCTCATCCACTGAAAACTCCATTCTCTGGTTCATCGCCACTTCACCTCTTGAACTCTTGTCATTCTGTGTAATTATTTCAGCATCTCAGAAGTAACCCATTGCCCGCTAGCCTCTCGGTTCCTTGACACTGCCATCACCCTCAATTTTAGTGATTTCTTCATTCTTACTCTGTGGGACACACCCTGGACCTTGCCATTTCCAAAGACTGCATCCCTCTGTAAGCTCAGTTTCAAGCACAACTTCCCACCCTTAACCCATCCCCTCCCATTCCTCCAGTTCACCCAACGACAACAATTTCTCAGCCACTTGGAGTCACTCCAATTTACTGACTCCATTATTTTATCACCACCCATTAGCCCCTTCTGGTTTTCATTTCTTTCCTGTCGAGTCCACATTCTCTGGCCCACCATAATTGTTATTCTCTTATAGATATCCCCAATGTCTTCGGTCTCTTCTCCTTCCGCTATCCTCCCCTGGCAAACTCCACACCTGGGTAAATCGTACCGTCTGTATTTTCTGAGCCTACCATAGATCAGCTGGTCATTGTAAGAGAAAAATTACACAATGAAGCTGACGCGTTTCCCTTTAAATTCATGATTTTGAACCTACAATTGGCACTTAATGATGCCTAGCAATCCTCCTGCGTTTCTCCAGAAAACAATTTATTCATGATTGATTCATAACTTCCCTTCTTTCCTCGAATCTCCTAGCCACCCCCCTTCCTGCACACTTACTCTCCGCTGACCTTGCCACAGACTCTATTTAAAATATAGAAATGTCTGATATGAACCTTGTCATCATCTTTCCATCATACAACTTATAAAGATACATACATCTGTGCCATCTTTTCCTTCTTCTCTCTTGTTACAATGGAGGGACTACCTGCTCACGATCTCCCTCAGCAGACTGCACACTGCACAAAGGTGGCGACTTGGGGTCCAGTGCAGCCTTGGGCCTACTGCCTGGACACTCTTTCTCTGAAATTTTAGGTGTTGTTACTTCAGGGCTCAGACCTGAGTTTTTTCTTTCTATCTACACCTTCTCCTTAGGTGAGCTATTCATTTGCATAGTTTCAAATTCTAAGCACCTACTATGCAATTAAAAGTCAGTCAATCAATTACATAAAAGGGACAAAAGGAATATGTTGATCATTTGTATTGCTAGCTTGAATGGCATTTAAGCATGAATGGACCACCCAATGGGAGACTACTAACTGAATTTCGTTTTGAGTAGGTAATGCAAAACTTGCTTCACCTGCTCTGTTCTTACAGTGAAGAAGATAAGGACATTGGGGTTAGAAAGAGAAATAGCACTGCAAGCGAAAGTTAGGGGGAAGGGACTGAATTGAAACATGAAAACTGTTAAAATGATTGGGGAAAATGTTCCTGGGACAAAGGGACAATGGCAGTGAGGACTCACCACAATGCCTTCCTTCTCTGCTCCAAAGTGAGCATGAAGCCCAGCTGGAGTAACCACTGTACCCACAGACTTTTTGGTCCCATTTACAGTGAACAGCTGTGTTCACACCCTAGAGTACACGCAGGTGCAGAGTATCCTGATGGGCAGGACACAAGGCAGTCTTACCTCCACTTTCAATGAGGACATCCAGGAGTTCGTCCATCTGCTGACTGCGAGTCATTTGCTATTATAAATTAACCAAAGGAGGACAAGAAATCATTAGAAGCAGCATCACTGGTGTTTGAACTAGGTTTGGTTAGTTATATTGTTCATTGTGGTGAAAGACACAGAACATAAAGTATGCCATCTTAACCATTTCTAAGTGTATGGCTCAGTGGCATTGAGTACATTCACACTGTTGTGCAACCATCACCACTATCCATCTCTAGAATTTTTCATCTGGCCAAAGTGAAACTCTGTCCCCATTAATCAGCAACTCCTCATTCCCTTCTCCTCCCAGCCCCTGGCAACCACCGTTCTACTTTCTGTCCCTACAAATTTGACTGCTCTGGATACCTTACACAGTGAATTCCTATATGGCATTTTTCCTCTGGTAACTGGCTTATTTCACTTAGCATAATGTGTTCAAGGTTCATCCATGTCAGAATTTCCTTCCTCATTAAGGCTGAAAAATATTCATTTCATGTATAGACCATGTTTTGTTTATCTATTCACCCATCGATGGACAGTGGTTTGCTTCCAGCGGTTGGCTTTTGTGAGTAATGCTGCTATGAACATGCGTGTAACTGGTTTTTGGCCCTTTATTTCACTTTGTAGTAAATATGACCCAAGAATGTGGCTCATTTTCCCTAGTTCCTCATTGCAATAGTTTGTGGGACCAATCAACACCTGCCAGCACTTGTAGGGAATAAACCCCCCTGCCTTCAGCTCATCGGAGTTAAGTCAAGTCTTATTTATGGAAGTCCACTTTGCTTGGTCATTTTCTTTTTCTTTTTTCTTTTGAAACTGTGAAGTATCAGTTGATGCTTACATATACTAGAGGAAGAAAATGGGGAGAACTAAGACATGTATCGATCTTACTCCTCTGAGAGCCCAGTCCCAGTGAACACTGGCACTAATAATCAATACCAATGGGAGCACTGCTCCAAGAGCGAGCCCTTTGCCAGTCCAGAAGGTGTTAGACACCTGCAGGGTCTGGCAGGTAGTGGCAGCGGTCCAAGTGTAGAACAAGAGAGAAGGGGAAAGTGGATAACCTGCACTGTGGTTCAAGGAGGCAGTGGGCACTGTGTTTCAGACGACTGTTTTCTGGCAGAAATGTGGCCTCAGTGTAGCCAGATCCCCTAATTTTTCAGAAGTGAGAAAGCCCGCTTTTTGCACCAAATCTCCTAATATTTAAAATGCTCTCTAAGCCACATGAAACCTAACTGCAGGCTGACATGACCTGCGGAAGACCAGTGTGCAGGAAGAGATGTCCGGACTGAGCACATATGAAGGGCTAGCTGATCCTCTGCCCAGACTCAAGCCACATGGAATATGGTCATTAACTGCTTTTTTTTTTTTTTTTACCTTATATTGTGAAAATTTTCAAACATAAATGAGAGTAGAGGATATAACAAACCTCCATTATTATCCAGATCAATATATTGCCAGGAACGGTGAATTTTGAAGCTGGGAAGAACCTTAGAAAGTGTCACCAGACAACTGCTCTCATATATTGGAGTGCCTATCCTGTGCCTGGACAAGGTGGGAAGTACCACATTATCTAGAATCATTACAAAGGAGATTCAGCCCATTTCGTATAAGAGAAGCTGAGGACTTGCCCAGCCTCAGAGGCAGTGGCATCTGTCTGGTGGCCCAGCTGGCACTGTGACCAGTCATCTGGGTACTCGGACACACTTCTCTCTCTTGGCCTTACACAGCTTTCGTTCACATCAGCATCTTTCTACAGTTAGCATCTCAACACCATTTCCATTCTGGTGGGAAGCACCAGACACACGCAACACCAGAACCCACACGCCTGCAGCTGAACCCTGTAAAACAAAGTCCAATTCAGCCAGTCTATTCTTCTATAAAGAAAAAACCATGCGGTTACCTGCTTCACTGCATCTTCGTAGGATGGAGGCTGTGTTATCTCTGCAACTGCTGAAGTTGACTTAGAAAATGTTGGGGATGGAATTGAAAACTTTGGCCCTGCCTTATCAGAAGCATGCAAACCAGCCATCTGTGTGAGCAAAACACAGAAACAGACCATCAATTCACGTGTTCGATGTGGTGCTCCTTCCAGATTAGCAACTACAGGCTACATTTTGGAAAAATTGATTTAAGGGGTAAAAAAAAGCAGCCAGGGCTTAGAAAACAAATCCAGTGTATTAACAATAGTGTGCATCACTACGGACTTATTGCTGAAGGCATTTTAGGATGGGAACCTCACAAACTCATTTCTCTTCCCAAGGTGCACCCTCTTCTGTTAGGAGAAAGCAAGATGAGAAAAGGAAATAAAGTAAAAGAGCCCAGTCCAGTACAAAGATGCTGATCAACCCTGGAGTTTCCAGAGTGATGTATCTCCCAGGCTGTTTCATTCTTAGCTGGTGTATTTGCAGAGAGTTGGAGGCACGGCTGAGGAAATCTCTTCAGGAGCCAGCTGTGGGCACGGCAAGTGTGGTCTGTGGAGCGCCTGGGCCACTTCAGGGTCTCTGTCTTCAAAGGATGCCTGGCCCTGATTTCATTTCTGTCGCACTTCTTTATCATGGCCGTCTTCTGTTGGCGCCTTCTTAGCACCTCTTCACTGCTCTCGGAACTCCCCATGCCCCAGGTCCTTCACACCCCTGACTCTTCACCTCCTGATATGTACCATCTCTTCTGTTTTTCTGCGGAGAAATTGCACTGTGACCCCGACTTTCTGGATCCCTTCAATTCTTTCCACAGATCCATGTACTTCCTTCTTTCTCCAGCATTCTTTTTTTTTTTTTTGGTTAATTGTCACCAGAGGGTATTTTTCCATTGATTTTTTAGAAAGAGTGAAAGGGAGGGAGGGGAGAGAGAGAGAGAGAGAGAGAGAGAGAGAGAGAAACATTGATGCAACAGAGACACATCAATTGGTTGCCTCCCACATAACTCCGACCAGGGCCAGGGATTGAACCTGCAACTCAGGTACATGCCCTTGACAGGGATCAAATCCGAGACCCTTTAGTCTGCAGGCTGATGCTCTAACCGCTGAGCAAAACTGCCAGGGTTCCAGCAGTATTTTTCCATGTGCCCCTATTTCAACCTTCAACTTCACTGAAACTGGTTTGTTTGCCATGTTGTTTCACAAACATACCATGGTCATTTCAGTCATCATGACTTCTGGAATGACCCCAGGAAATGACTCCTTGGAGTACCTCCTAACTTATATCTGTCCATCCATTTCAGACCTTTTCTGTCTAAAATGTCTTTTATTTCTGCCTGTGAACCTCATAACTGGGAGGACAAGGGCCACAGATGAGAGAAGAGGTTACGTCAACCCCAAGCTGAGACCTTTTTCCAGGTGCCTACCTTTTGCTGTACACCTGGGCTTTTGGGACAAGGGTTGCCCCCAGCACCATGACTGCTGTCTGTCTGGGCTCCAGAGAAAGGGGGGTGAAGGCTGGAATGCTGTGGGGAGAAGCTGGGAGGATGGCCCTCGTGTGCCCCTGAGTTCTGTAGAAACAGAGAAGCACCAAGTTAAATAGCCGGCAGTGGTACACTGAGTGCAGCCTTTGCTGCGGCTGCGGCCCTGGTGTCTTATCAGAAATTCCATCACCAAAGTCTCAGTTCTGGTTTTGTATGTGTCACCTACTGCGCAAAAACATTCAGTGGCTCCTGCGTATCCACAGCATAGGGTCCAGACTTTACACAGCCAAGGATCAGTTTCTCCTGCGAGTTTAAATTCCACTAAAGCCCTCTGTGCGTTCTTCCTCCGGCATGCCCCATACACTCTACCTCCCTAGCTTTCTCGTGGAATGCCTTTTCCTGACTCTCCTTTTTCTAAACTTTATACTTCTTTCAAAGTCCAATGCCTTCCCAAAGCCTTCCTGGACTTTTCTAGCCCTTCATGATCAATCTGCCACTTCTATCCCCACCACAATGTCGTAAACACAGGTCAGTAACGTTATCCTGCACTGCTCAGTCTCTCTCTATCATGCCATCATTCCTGTCTTCAGAGAGTTCTTTGTACCCCATAAATCACTGTCAAATGTTGGTTCTTCTCGAGGGCATTGATATCATTAGACTTGAATGTCCAGAGCTATGTAAAAAGGTCTGTTTACCTTTGTTGCCCAGGACACAATTCATTCAATAAATGATGCTCATGTTATCAATGATGATAACAATGCATTTAAGTCCCAACTCCTCCCAGAGTGCCAACTCAGGGGTGGGCGCCATTCATTTGAATGGGTTGTTCCACTAGGCTTGTAAAAATGTATTCGCATCACCTATGGCCACACCTCAGAGAGAACATTCAATGTAAAAAGCATGTACTTTAGAATCAGATAATCCCAGGCCGCTGTGATCCTGGGCAACTGGTTTAACCTCCTTGAGCCACATTTTCCTCAGAGGCAAACGAAGAATATTAAGTCGGAGCCCCAAAGGTTGCTGTGACAATGAACAAGATCACTCATACCCATGCCTTGTCTATGCATACATGGCAGGAATGCATGTAATTTGAGTTTTCTTCTTATTCCCTTTCTAATGACATAGAGCTCAGAACCTTTTCATACTGTGGTTTTTGTTTTTTGTTTTTCTTACATAGACTTAAATAAATGTTCCTAATACTTCTTTGGCTTCATAGGCAAAGTAAAGTATTTGAAGATCACCTTGATCTGGTTGGTCTGTGAAACAGTTATCCTCTGAGCCCTCTCCCACAATTCTGCTCTCATTCTGCTCCAGCCACACTGGCTTTCTAACTGATGCTTGAACATTCCATGCATGCCCACCTCAGGGCCTTTGCACTTGCTGTTCCTCCTTTGCCTGAAATGCTTTTGCCCCAAAGATTCACCAGGCTTTCTCCTTTACTTCTTTCAAAGCTTTGCTCAAATGTCCCTGGCCCTTTTACTTAAGGTGGTAAACTTCCAAACTCCTCCCCCTCCTTCTCTTTCTTCCCATAAGATGTATCATCTCCTAATACATTATATATTTTACTTATTTTTAAAATATGTTTTTATTGATTTCAGAGAGAAAGGAAGGAAGAGGGAGAGAGAGAGAAACATCAATCAGCTGCCTCCTGCACGGCCCTTACGGGGGATCAAGCCCGCAACCCAGGCATGTGCCCTGATGAGGAATCAACCAGGAACCTCTCTGTGCACAGGATAACACCCAACCAACTGAGCCACATCAGCCAGGGTTATTTTACTTATTTTTAAAATTTGCTCTCTGTCTTCTCATGAAAATAGGGATTTATTTATTTGGCTAAGTCAACACTACTCCCCAGAGACTAGGTGCTGGGTAAATATTTGCACTCTGCAGATCACCACACAGAGACCAGTGAAGTCCAGTAGCTCCCCCTTTGGTTATGAATGGGTCTGGCCTATGGTAAGGCTTGATGCCAAGGAATCCTGAAAACAGGGATTGGCAATCAATAGTCCTGTGAGCCAAACCTGTGTTTGTAAATAAAGTTTTATTGGAACACAGCCACGTGCATTTGTTTATAAGTTGTCTAGGGCTGTTTTCGTGAGACAAGATAGAGTTAAGTAGCTGTGATAGAGACCACAGTGCTCACAAAGCCAACAATATTTATTATCTCGCTTTTTTGGGGGTACGTGCTCCTAGTAGCAACCGAACCCGGGACTCTCTGGTCTGCAGACCAATGCTCCAACTGCTGAGCCAAACTGGCCAGGGCTTATCTGGCTTTTTACCGAGCAAGTGTGCCCTAGCCCTGGCCGGTTTGCTCAGTGGTTAGAGCATTGGCCTGCAGACCAGACAGAGCAAGCATGCCCAGAGAAGCAAGTTGGTTTACTCCAAAGGCCTGAGCATCTTGGTGTCTGGGAGTCTGCTTGGACTTTTGGTAAACCCTTCCCATGGAAAGTTCCAGCATCAGCTCTTTAGCATTGCCAATCCACATTCCAGGAAGAGGGGTGTACTGGGCGTGGGGCAAGGAGTTCGTACCTGTGCAGTACCCACCTGGGTGCCCACAGGTGAGGAGACCCCATGCCCTTCTCCTCGGGCGCCTGAAGACGAAGGTAGGAAGTAATGGTTGTTTGGTGAAGGGGGCAAACTGATATGCTGCGGGCTTTTCACAGCCCCGAGCGGCGAATGCTGCGGGGAGCACTGCGGGCTGAGAAAGGTGGAGGAGAGCACGTGGCTTTGACCTGAGGACTCCGCGCAGTGACTGCTCCCGAGGGGCAGGAGGTGAGCGGCTCCGCACGCCTGCACTTGGCTGTCCGAGCCGCTGCTTTGTCTTTTCACAGATGCTTGCTGGGCTGCAAACGGGCAGCTGGAGACGGCGTCCTCCTGCTTGATGGGGGCGCCCAGGAAAGGCGGCGGCTTCTTCTCGGCGCACTTGCTGCGTTTCTGCTTCTGCAGCTGCATGCGCAGCTCCTCCACGTGCCTCTGCTCCTGCTGCAGCTTCCAGGTGAGCTCGTTGATCACCTTCTGCTTCTCCACCAGCATCTTGTCCTTCTCGGAGTCCAGCCCGTCCAGCTCGGGAGGAACGTTGCCCCCGTTCAGACTGCCCACGAGGCTCTCTTCGGGGCAGAGGTGAACGGGGGACGGGTGGAGGCCGAAGGAGGGGGACGCGTCGTTGAAGGTGTCTGGCAGGGACCCGGCCATCGACAGGTCGGACGAGGCGGGTGAGATGGGGGGGCTGGAGCTGGTGCTGCCGAAGTGGTAGAAGCCGTTGGACAGGGCGCTGGTGGACGGGGAGGACTGGTAATTGGGCAGTGTGCTGGTGGGCGTAACAGGAAAAGTGACAGTCGTTATGTCCCCGAAGTTGGGCACAGGGTTCCCCGAACAGTCCTGGAAGGGCCGCAGCCTGTCCATGAGGGCCGTCTTGGTGCCTGACACCGGCAGGCCTCGTATCCGAAGCTGCTGCCTTAATTCAGAGACCTGAAGAAACCAGGGCAGCGTCAGTGTGCTGTTAAATACGATGCCTAAAGAAGTGTGCTTGTTATTGCATGAACTGTAAAATATCAGAAAAGGGTTTTGCAATGACTGCTCCTCTTTTTATTACTTCCATCAGACTTCCTCCCCAGCACCTGATATCAATCGGCTTTGCACAGTTTTATTTTTATTTTTATTTCTGAAACAAACTGGCCAGGGCCCCAAATTGTTTTTTTTTTTTTTAAATTAATTAATTAATTTATTTTTGTTACATATGTTTCTCTCCCCTCCCCCCCACTGATTCCCTACAGTTTTAAAAATGCTCTTAAAATTTGTCACATAGCATGTTTCCATGGTTTCAGAATCATAGACACATCCTGGAAATGCAGAGCTCAAACGAACCATACAGGTGCTTAGAGTGCTGCCTGCCAACCCCATCCTGGTTCTTGTCCCCATTTCACAGATGAGAAAACTGATACCTGCCTAAGTTCAGACATCAGCCAGCAACCAATCATCATGAAGCATGCTGACATTCCCATGCTGCCTGCTACCCTCTGACATGTCCTTTCTATGGGCGATTCTCAAACCTGAGCAAGCACCAGGACCACTGACCTGCGGGTTACTGCAGAGGTAGCTGGGCCCCAGCACCCAGTTTCTGACTCAGTATTCAGGGGTAGGGGCCGAGATTGTACATTTCTGACAAGTTCCCAGGGGCCTTGACGCTGCTGGTCCTGAACCAGTTTTTGAGAACCACAATTGTACTTTAACATCTTGTCCTAAGTTTAACAACTGGCTGGATAATAGTGCTGTGTTAAGAGAGAGTATGTGTGACGATGAGACCATCAGTTAAAATACCGGCCTGCCACTTACTAGTTCAGTGGTCATCCTGTGCCTCGGTTCTGCTCTGTCAAATGGAGATAATCGTATCTACCTTACATAATTTTGTGAAGATTAAAATAGTTTGAAATGTGGAACACTTGGAATAGTGCCTTGTAAATGGTTAGTGCAGTGTAAGGGTTTGTTATTATTATTATGTTGACACACATATAATGATTCCATCCCTGCTTTTCCATAATGTTCATGAATTTTAACCATCAGATAGCTAAAAATATGGAAACTAAATAAATAATAGTGGGTACAAATGATGGAATACTTTAGATCTATTAAAACTGATGCTATAAATATTTGTTGATATTAATGATAGTTTATGGTATATTATTACATTAAAAAGTTGAATTACTTTATTTTTCTAAGAGTTATATAAAAATGTGTGTGTGTACATATAATACATATGTATATATATATTTAAACCTGTGCTTTAAGAGGAAAATAACTGGTTAAAGGCGTGCTAAACTGTTAGCAATGGTTCTCTTTACTTGTATTTCCTTAGTATTTTCCATAAGCATATTACTTTTATAATTAAAATAGGAACCAATAATTCCATAAAACAGCTAGAAGAATATATAGGGAAATATTCTTTCAATATTCTGTAAAGATCTTTTTTTTTATCCTTACCCGAGGACATTTTTCGATATTTTGTTCAGATAGAGTGGGAAGGAGAGAGAGGAAGAGAGAGAGAGAAACAGCGATGTGAAAGGGACACATCGAGTAGTTGCCACCCACACGACCCAACCAGGGCCGGGGACAAACTGCAACTGAGGTACGTGCCCTTAGCGGGAACCAAACCTGGGTCTCTCCGGACCGCAGGTCGACACTCTAACTGCTGAGCCAAACTGGCCAGGGCGAGAAAGATCTTTTTGAACATGAAAGCAAAGAAACTAAACATAAAAGTTGACAACAAAAGTTGAAAATTCCTATCAGTCAGTTAAAAGAAGATGCATATGCAAATAGAATTTTAAGAAAATATTGTTGCAGGAAAAATAATAAAATATTAGTATGCTCAATGTGTCAAGTGTGTTTAACAACCCAAAAGATAAAGATGGACCCAATACAAAAACAGGCAATGGACATCATCCAGTAGAAGAATGCTAACTCAGTGGTGAAGTGATATGCTGCTATTAAAAATATAAAAATTATTGATGATTAAGAGTTACAAAAGTATCCATATGTTAAATAAGAAAAGCATGCCAGAAGGTTATGCTCACATGATTATTTCAAAACAAAATATGTCCATATGCATTTCAAATCTAGAAGGAAATAGAATCTGTAATGCTATTTGTGAGTCTTTTAAAATACTCTTCACTTTTGCATGCCGCCCCCCACTGGGGATTTGGCCCACAACCTGGGCATGTGCCCTGACAGGGAATCGATCCTCTTGGTGCATGGGTCGACGCTCAGCCACTGATCCACACCAGCCAGGCAGCTCAAAGTTACTTTAAAAGGACTGCAACAACTTCCACAGCTGCAAGCAGTAAATATGTTATCCCCCTCCCCCAGTCTCACTGGCATTGTTTTTATTAATTTCTTTTAGATTTGCTGGTTTGAAAAAGTGCAAAGTGGCAACTCATTGTTTTAATTTTGAATTACTTAAAATTAATGAGTTCTACATTTATTCTTAGACTCTGTCTGGCACTGAATAATTTCAACTATATTATTAAATAATGCAGCTCATATTCTAAAATAAAATGAGTGCTCATTGAGTTCATTTACCTTAAATTTCAGAAAATTACGCTGTGTGGGCGTGCCTGGGACAAAGTTTTGTACACACACCTCTGTCCTGCATTCACTGGTGTTTCAATCACTGATAACTTTTATACCATTTACTATGGAAAATTTCAAACGTGCACCAACGTAGGTAGAAAAGGATAATGAACCCCATACACCTGTGAACCGGCTTCAACAGTTATCATCTCATGCCCAATCTTTTTCATTGACACCCAAACCACTTCTTCCCCTACGTTTTCTGAAGTATGTGGCAGCAAATCATAGAATTTAATCTGTATTTTGGTATCTACTTCTACAAGATAAGAACTTTTTATAAAACACAGATGCAATACCATTATCACATCTAAACAATATGAACCATTATTTCTTAATATCCACCAAATGTCCCAGTTTTTAGACTTCCCACTCACGTTCACATCCTCATTCTCTTTCTTCTTCCTGTTTGTTAGCAAATGGATACAGCCCGGCTGGTGTGGCTCAGAGTATTGAGAGTCGTCCCATGGACTGAGAGGTCCTGGTTCAATTCCTGGTCAGAGCACATGCCCAGGTTTTGGGCTTGATCCCTAGTAGGGGGTGTGTAGGAGGCAGCTGATTGATGTTTCTCTCTCACATTGATGTCTCTCTCTCTCTCCCTTCCTCTCTCTCTAAAAAAAATCAATAAAAAACATTTTAAAAAAAACTGGGTACAAGAACAAAAAATGGACTGTGATATTACGACTTGTAAGTTTTTAATGAGAAATGAAATTCAAGTCTCTATTTCTATGTAGTAAAACATGAGCATTTATGGAGAATATCACCTCATTGCCTTTCTGGTTACTTTTTTAATAATATGTTTTTATTGATTTCAGAGAGAGAGGAAGGGAGAGGGAGAGAGAGAAACATCATGTGAGAGAGAAGCATCTTATGCACCCCAACTGGGGATTGAACCTGCAACCTGGGCATGTGCCCTGACCAGGAATAGAACCAGTGACCTTTCCGTGCACGGGAAGACTGGGAAGATGCTCAACCAACTGAGCCACACTGATCAGGGCTCTGACTGCTTTTTTGGAGGGCCATTTCACCAATCCCTCTTATCTCTCCCTCTCCCAAAGTGTGATTACATCGTCTGCTTCCCTGTTCTTCATCTCTCCTCCCTTTTCTCCCTGCTCCATCCTTCCCTCCCACATTTTCCATTTCACTCTCCTTCTATCCCATTCACTCTTCTGGTTTCAACCCTTCCTCCTCTGAAAACAATCCCCACATTTTTGTTCCTGTTCCTGACGACACAGCTGAGTCCAAGAAGGTTGGTGTATTTCTAACAGATGGAAACTAGAGGGACCTTTTCTCTTTGCTGTCCTGCTGGTACCTGCAACTTAGCTTTCCCAGACTGAATGAACATGCCAGTGTCCCTTCAAATCAGCTCCCCAAGCTTCCCTCCCGGATTCTGCCACTGGTGTAGCTCTCCCAGGGGCACCCAGTTAAGGTCTCTTCTGCTCCCCTCTGCTACACGCAGTGGTCACGTCCAGTTAAGGTGTCTTCTGTCTTTCCCTCCCGTTCTTTCCATTCTCATCCGAAGAGCAAAGCCTTTGAAACCAGTCACTCAAGTTCAAGTCCCGGTTTTTTCATTTATTATTTAACCTCGTTAAGATTTTGATTTTCATGTTCACATCTACAACTTATCTTGCAGGGTAAAAATGAAAGCAAATCTACAAGAATGGCTGACTGAGAGTTTAGATTCAAAAATGGTAGTTTCCACTATCATCACCTAATACCTATGCTCACTGTTCTGACTGTAACCAGCCGATGATCCTGAGAACACGGCCTTGGGGGTTCTGACAGCTGGCAGGCCATATTTGACTGTGCTTTCTCTGGGGCCAAGGCATCTCCAGTCCTGCTGGACCCGGCTCCCATCCAGGGATCGACTACTTTAAGAAGAAATCATTTTTATTATGGTAAAAGACAATAACATAAAATTTACCATTTAATCATTTTAAGCATACAATTCAGTGGCATTAGTACATTAACAGTGTTGTGCAAATATCACCACCATCCATCTCTAGAAGCTTTTCATGATCTCAAACCGAACCCCTGCACCCATTAAACACTAATTCCCCAGTCTCACCTTCCCTGGTTCCTGGTAGCCACCATTCCGCTTTCCGTCTCTATGAATTTGACTACTTCTAGGTGCCTCATAGAAATGGACTCATACAAGATTTGTCTCTGTGTCTGGCTTATTTCACTTAGCGTAATGTTTTCAGAGAGAGAGAGAGAGAGAGCCTGCTTTTGTCTCTATGGACTTATGACCTGGGGAGTGGACGATGGTAACCGGCTGCTTTGGGGGGCCTCAGCATACGCTTGGCATCCTCTTCCAGGTCTATGGATGCCAAACTAAAACCTAAGCACTTGTGTTCCAAGTGGAAGGAATAGAGGAACCTTTGATATTAGGACCCAAGATACATTTATGTACCAGTGCTGGCGCTTGAAAGCCATAGAATTTCCTTTAATATGCAGTAATGCAGTCCTACCCACCCAGCCACCAAGAAGATAATGACCAGGACAGAGAACAGGAATGAGGGTGGCAAGTGAGGACTGAGAAAGGGCCATGATACTGGCACAGTGAAGACCAGGGGGACTTCTACGAATTGTCTCTTGGGGAAATGTAAGAGTGCTGGCGCGTGCACAGGTGGTCACTGACAGTGGGCGAGGCACTGGAGGCAGCAGGTGTACGTGCACAGAGCGAAGCTGAAGGCACTGTGTTCACCTGTTCCAGGTCTGGGACCACGGGTGGATACGTATGCAGTCTTGAGGATTGCTCTGGAACACACTAAGTCCAACCCAAAGCTCAGGCTCACTTTAGTGAACTGAGGTCCATGTGGTCTGTGATCCACAGTAAATTGCTAGCACATACATATCATGTAACAAGTTACTGCTACATTTCATAAGGTCTCAGATTGGGGATTTCACAGAATACATTGTTTTAAATTATATAATGGACATAGAGTTACCAACATTTTACTTTATTTTTTAGAGAGAGAGAGACATCCATGTGAGAGAGAAACATCAGCTGCCTCCTGTGTGCCCCCTTCCCCAATGGAGATCGAGCCCACAACCCAGGCATGTGCCCTGACCAGGAATCGAACTGGGGCCTCTCAGTCCATGGGCTGACAACTCAATCCACTGAGCCACACTGGCTGGGACATTTTATCTTTTTAAATAATGTCTAAGCCCTGGCTATTGTGACTCAGTTGGCTGCATATTGTCCCGTGACCAAATGGTTGCTGGTTTGATTCCCAGTCAGGGCACATGCCAGGGTTGCAGGCTTCACCCACAGTGAGTGTGTGTGTGTGTGTGTGGCAGTGATTGAGGCTATTTCTCTTTCTCTCTCCCTCTCCCTTCCTCTCTCTCTAAAAATCAATAAAAATGTTTAAAAAAATAATAATGGCTAATATTCTTATTTAATAATGTTCCTTTTAATAAAAGAAACTCTTTGTGCTAAGTTCTATCATGTATGTATGATTCCATTTATTTTCATGATAAAACATTTATTCAAATGAGGAATCTGAGATGCTAAAAAATTAAGAAACTTTCCCCCGGCTGCACAGCCAGCTGAAGAGCTGAGTTGGGCATTCAACCCCAGCAGTTAATATTCTGCTTGAAATCAGTTGGTGAAACTGTTATTTAAAATATACTGATCTATTTGTTTAACAAAAAAAAAGAAAGAAAAAGAAAAAACATGCCAAACCCTGTACCTTCAGATCATCTAGGTTTGATGGGAGCGGGCCTGGTTTGAGAGAAGAGACACCAGTCTGTCCAGAAAAACTGTTTTTGACAGGAGACAAAGGGGTATTGCTTAGTGGTGTTGAAGAAGAGTTTGGATTTCTGACCATCTGCTCGTTTGGTTCCCTGAAAAACAAACAAAAAGGAGGCACTTGTAGTAAGGTGTCATCTGTGTATGGAGGTGTGATACTGTGATTATAACAGATACATATTTGGTCTTCATATGGTTTCCGGTTCACAGCTCCTACAACCCTGGAATTCCCTCAATGGGGAGAGTGATGTTGATGAGGTGACTTGTGGACTCCAGGGCGGGATGCTGCTTTCCAAGAGAATCCATCCTGTGATTATGTGATTAGAGGGTTCACACTTTCTGTCCCACCCCTGGACCTCCGGGCAGGGGGGGCGAGGGACTGGAGAATGAATTCACCAATGGCCAATGATGTGATCAGTCATCCCTTTGTAATGAAGCTTCTGAAAAAACCAAAAGGCTGGGGGTGGGAAAGTTTCTGGGTTGGTGAACAGGTGGAGGAGCTGGGAGAGTGGCTGGCTTGGGGGTAGCTCCACCCCCTTTCCCTACACCTTGCCCCACACCTTGCCCCAGGCATCTCTTCCATCTGGCTGTTCCTCAGTTCTATTCTTCCATAATAAACCAGTGATCTAGTGAGTAAAAGGTTTCTCTGAGTTCTGTGAGCCACTCTAGCAAGTTGATCAAACCCAACGAGGAAGTTGTGGGAACCTCCTAACTACAGTTGGTTGACCAGAAGCCCAGGTGAAATTTCTGGACTTGCAATTGGCATCTTAAGTAGGTGAGGGAGGCAGTCTCGTGGGACTGAGCCCTTAACCTGCAGACTCTATGTTATTTCCTGGTAGCTAGTGTCAGAATTAACGTTGAGTTGTTGGACACCAGGCTGGTGTCAGAGAATCGCTTGGTGATGTGGGGAAACCTCCCCCTCATATTGGAATCGGGTGACCAGAACCCTTAGGGGGTGACTTGTGTTTAGATTAGGTCACCAGCTAATTGTCTACAAGGATCAGACAAGTAATACGTCAGCAGTAGAACATGGTGAGGAAAACCACAGCAGGCTAGATGGCAAGTGGTAAGAGACCCTCAGGCTGAGTTTGGGGGAGGCAAGAGGGAGTGGTGGAGATTTTGGCATGTGGGTGGGGCATATCCACTCATGATTCAGCAGATTCAGTCCCTTGGAGGCAGAAGCTCACCTGGGATGCTTGGCTGCATCAGCATAATTGCCAGGGTCACCCCCAGCTGAACAGGGGACAGCTGAACCCACAGCCCAACTTTAGAGTTGCAGAGACTGGCCATTGCAAAGGAGACCTGGCCATGAAGTCACACTCCTGGGCTCAGGAGTCTATCTCTTTCTCCTCATTATAAAAGTAATACATCTTTAGTTTAGAAAATTTATGGAGGAAAGAAAAAGATTTTAAGTAGCAAAAACTCCAACAACCCTCAAATCCTCATAATTTCACTAGCCAGAAGTAACTAGTGTTAGTGTTTTATGCATTTTTTTTCTGAGTTTGTGTATTTTTTGTTGTTGTTCAGATAGAGTGGGAAGGAGAGAGAGAAAGAGAGAAACATTGATGTGAAAGGGACACATAAAGTGGTTGCCACACGCACGACCCAACCAGGGCTGGGGACAAACTGCAACCAAGGTACATGCCCTTAGCGGGAACCGAACCAGGTCTCGCTGGACCGCAGGCCGACGCTCTAACCGCTGAGCCAAACTGGCCAGGGCATCGAGTTTGTGTATTTTTAAATTAAATGTATTGCGGTAACACTGGTTAACAGCATTATATAAATGTCAGGTGTGCAACATTATAATACAAAGGAAAAGGGAAGTCAGTCTTTGAGGTTGTCAAACGAGTGCTGAGCCTGTTGAAGGAGTGTGCCCTGGGCTGGAATGCTCCCAAAGCCGACATGCATTCTGAGGTGGCTTCTCCTCTGCTCCACAACCCAGTCTCAAAGTGATGCCACCGCCCTTTTCCCAAGGAGGCCTCTTACCAGGGGCACTGATTTCCTTGCTACCCCTCCCCCCTTGTGTTCCTGCAAAGGTGTGCCCAGTTGAGGACACACATGTCTAGACAAACATGTCAGATGAGGACATGATGCAATCTGGGATTCGCTGGGTCCCAGGTGCTGGCCCAGGGTGCCCCAGACAGAGAGGAGCCACCCCAACCCGAGGCGCAGCCCCGGGCTCTCCCGACTCACTTGAGCTGCGCGCGGTGGATGCCGGGGTAGCTGAAGCGCTGCTGCTGCTGCTGGCTGAGGATCTGCAGCTGCAGGAACAGCTGCTGCTGCTGGAGCAGCCGGGCGTAGGCCGAGTCCATGGGCGGGGGCGACTTCTCCGCCTTCTGGTCTGGGGGGATGTACTGGTGATATTTGAGCTTCTTCACCTTGGGCTTGGGGTCCTTGGGCTTTTTGTGGCGGTTCTTGCTGTCGTTCAAGGACTTGGACTGCAAGAGGATGGAGACGTGCCTGAGATTTAGGTGATGGAGGGAATGAATGGGAGTCATGGGTACATTGGGAGGACGTTGTCCGAGAGACGTTCTCGAATCTCAGAAATACACTACGGCAAAGGCACGGTGTGCAAAGGGATCCTGGGGCTTAGGCGGGGAATCTTGAACCTTAGAAGTGGCTCCCCGAGTGTTTCCTTCCCCGAGTAGAGTGAGATCAAGTCTGTTTCAGTGAGAACACTTTCCTCACCTCAAACCAACCAGCGGCCTAATAAAGGAAACATTCTCACCTTGGGATTGATTCATAGGAAAGTTCTTTCATGTGTATACATGACATCACAATTAGTTACGCACTTGGTAAACTGACTTAGTAATGACATAAACGTAGATGAAATTAACCTTGTCTTTGAAAGTTCAGGATGTGACATTTTGTTGCTTCAGGCTGAAGAGTAAGAGAGACTGTCCCTCCCACCACTCTCCCCAATCCTGAAATGAAGTGAGGAAGTGGTGCCTGGCCGGTGTGGCTCACTGGTTGATCCATGCACGAAGAGTTCGATTCCCAGTCAGGGCACATGCCCAGGTTTGGGGCCTGATCCCAGAAGGGGGCACACAGGAGGCAGCCAGTCGATGTTCTCTCTCATTGATGTTTCTATCTCTCTCTCCCTCTCCCTTTCTCTCTCTCTCTAAATCAATTAAAAATAAATAAATAAATAAAAGTAAAGTGAGGAAGTGGTACCCTCGGAACTAATGATACTGTAATTATTATGGGAAGGGTCAGCCATGCCCTGGGACCCTTCCAGAAGTCACCCTTTGTAGAGCAGGATTTGGACACATTGAAAGAAGTTAAGGGTATAGGCTAGGAACTTAAGAGGAATTTTGAATGTGGTACAATTGTTACCACATCTTAGCTACTCCAACTGAAAGTTGGGGAAAATATTCTCTACTTCCTGTCTCATTGATCAATATAAGAGTGGTAGAAGATAATACTGAAATAGAGGACAATGGAAGATAATACTGAAGTCTCAGAGGACAGTGTGATTGTATCTATAACCTGCTCCTAAAATGAAAAGGCCTGCATATGTTAGGAAGCCATAGGTGCATACTGTGATCAAATGAAAAATCTAAATTTCAAATCGCGATTTTATTCCAGAAGGTTGAAACAAAGAACAGGGTTGTCCTGACAGAAGAACCTTGAGAATTTGGGGGAAAGGGTGGAGGGAAAGTGCAGTACCAGCAGTTCCCAGAAGAGGGGGCTCCTGAATAGCTGGCAGGCATGCTCTGATGGGGCAGAGTCCCATCCCAACCACAAAAACCTCACGGAACCTGGTCTAGCCAAAAAAGGTGGCCGCTTGCTTTCCTCTGACTCAGCGCATCCCACCACCGGGGCCCTTTTTTTGTTTTCTTAAGGTTTCTTCTTGGAGACTAATGAATCATGAGCACAAGTATTTCTCCCTGCTCATTGATTGATTAGCAGTCTTCTGCCCTTGGGGGAATCTCTGCGGGGCCTGGGAGTCAGCTCTGCCCTGTTTTGCTGCAGCCCAGCTTCTGTCCCCAGCTCATCCCAGGACTTGCTTGTCCTGGGGAGCTGCAGGCCTGGGTCTAGCTAAGGAGTTTTCTCTCCATGTTGCCTGAGCACAGGGACTGAGCCATCCAGAGTGCACTAAATTCAAACCTCTTTCTCTGCACAGTGAGGGCAAAGACTACTAACACGCGGAGCTCTGAGTTCATGGACCGGTGTGGCTTCACACTCTTTTTGAGACCAGAGGCTACTGAAGTTGTGGATTTGTTTTTCTGTTTCCTACCCAGAACTGCATGGCCCACCTAAGGAAAGAACATTCATCTTTCCAAAGCAGAGCTCCAGCCGAGGGCCAGTGGCTTAAGACCCAGGCGTGAAGGTGTAAAGCAGGTTAATGGAACTCGATAGGGAGCGGTGTAGCCATGGCCTGAAGGCTTCCTCACTCTAACCTGCGTGCACACGCTGGGCCAGCTCCCTGCCGTAGTCAGTCCTGTCCTGAGAGATGAAGTCCAAACTCATGTCTGCCAAAGCAGGCTGGTCACCAACTGCCCACACCCCATCTCCAGCAGCTCACCCCTCCTGCCGCTGTGCCTTGCCACTTTCTACTGTTTGCAACTCCATCCTCCACTTGCTATCGGACTCCAGCTCATCCTTGGAGTCCAGCTCAAACCTCAGCTCGCCTGGGAAGCTTTTCCTAATTCAGTTATGTCTCTTACCTGCCAGTCTCATATGGCATTTTAAGGCTGACTGATAATGGTCACAGCCCCGCTGAGAAGGGAAACCTCTCTTTATATTGTGGTAAAATGCAAGTACCCCAAAATCACGATAGCGACCGTTTTAAAGTACACAGTTCAGTGGCATTTAGTGCACTCGCAATGGTGTGCACGTCATCACTGTCGAGTTCCAGAACCTTCGCATCACCCCCAAGGGAAACCCCACACTGAGTAGTCACTCCCATGCCCCCCCTCCTTCCTGCGGTCCCCAGAAGCCACGAGTCTGCTTTCTGTCTCTACAGCTTTGGCTGTTCAGGATATTTCATAGCGATGGAATCAGACAATATGGGGCCTTTTGTGTTGGGCTTTTTCACCCAGTGTAACATTTTTAAGGTTCATTCATGGTATATCACATACCAGCACTCGCTTCTCTTATTGGCTGAATGTTTATCCATTCTTTAGTTGATGGGCATTTGGGTTAGTTTTGACTTTTCACTATTGTGAATAGTATTGCCATGAATATTCGTGTACACATTTTTGTTTGAACACCTGTTTGCAGTTCTCTTGGGCGTATACCTAGGAGTGGAATTACTGGGACATACAGTAATTCTACACTTAATTTATTGAGGAGCCACGGCTGTTTTCCATCGTGGCTGCACCAGTTTACATTTCCACCGGTGATGTATGAGAGTTCAAATCTCCACATCTCATCGGCACTTACTATTTTCCGCTTTGTTTTTGTCTGTTTTTTACTCTAGCTATTCTGGTGGGTGTGATGTGGTATTTTGTTGTGGTTTTGGTTTGCATTTTCCTGATGACTAACGACATCAAGCACCTTTCAATGTGATTACTGGCAATTTCTTTATATTTGGAGAAATGTCTAGTCAAGTCCTTTGGGGCACTTGCTCAATGCCCTGTGTGAGTTAGTGGTGGCTGTGATGCCCAAGTAGACTACAGGCTCCGAGGGCAGGAATCATGCTTCATTCAGCTCTGATACACACCCTCTGGAGCCTGCACTGGGAACACCTTTCTCTGCGCAAGAGATTTTCCGGTTGTCAGAGACTGCTGTGCGATCTCTCCTTGGCCTCACACGAATCCTACAAGGTCAACAGGGCAGAGATGTTCCCCGGCTCGGTTGCCTCCTTCTTTGAGAAGCTCACTAGTATCCTCTTAATTGAGAGATGATGAATATTCAACCACTGTGAATTCACAGATTTCAGAAGGAATGTCAGCTCTTAGGTAAACAACCAGTCCTGCTGGGTCAGCTGGGTCTCAGTCCTGCTCTTTATTAACATTGACCTCTCCTCTCTCAGGGCGGGTGTCACATTCTCTTCCTGCACTGGGTCTGAAGGCTTTGCTAATCTGAATTATGACATTCAAATACTTTGGTAGAAATGTTAATAGAATTTCTTTGTCCACCACATTGGAAATAATGTGAATCATCTCCTCCTTCCACCTGCAATGAACATACTTCATCAGTAGCCGCATAATTTCAAAACTGTTGAGCTGAGCAAACTGTAAGCTGGGCTGAAGCTACTGCCGTTTGGTAGCGGAGCTTAGCGGGCAGCTGACATGCCTGCCATCCATCCGCTTTTGTGCATGCAGTGGAGGGGACTGTGGCACTGTTACTTTAAGCTTGATTCTGACTCAGGTTACAACCACCAAAAAATATTTCCTAAGAGTCATTTCCGTCTTCATCAAGGGCTGGTCCTAGAGGTGAGAAGACACGTTCCCAAGCCAATTAGAAGTTATATGGGACAAAATATTATGAAGGCTGAGTGACGACCAGGTGCTAATTGAGGAGAGAGCTACTCTGTGAACTTTTAGATATAATACCGAGAAACATAAACCAAAAATATGCTATAATGCTTATAATCATTTGCTTCCTGGGAATAACCTCCCATCCCCAGCCCGTGTCTGTATTTCCGTACAGAGACAGGCTGGAATGATAGGGGTCTTACTTGTGCAAGGCCTTCAGGTCTGCTCCCCCTGCATAAACTTCAACTCCCCTCTACTTATTTGATGGCATTGCAAATTCCACGTGTGGTACTACCTGTGTCTACCTCTAGGATGGGCTTGGGAAGTCTTTTAAGTCAGGAACATGGTAGCTGAGCTGTGAGACCAAAGCAATGCACACACATAGGCTTCCCTCTGCAGGGCAGACCCATGCCACGCTGCACGGATGACAGGATCTTGGTCCATATACACCGATGGCCCATCGCTCAGCTCCTGCTGTGCGGTGTTCCCAGTGGACTAAACCTACACAGATGGAGCACAGGAGGCTGTGCTCAGAGCCGACGCGGAGCACGGGCTCAGGCAGGCGCTTGGAGGTGGGCCGTCCCTACCTTTACAGCAGCGTGCACGGGGTTGGGGGTGCCGAGGGGGCCGAGCCCCTGCTTCCCCGTGTCTGACTGGTTGCTGGGCTGTGAGACCGAGTCATTCCTGTTATTTTCCGAGCCAGAAGCCAGATCCTGAAATCGAAATTGTAGCATTATTAGGATGTGAGGGTCAAAGCTGTGTGACATAGAAATGTTAAAGTAGAGTCCCCCTACCTACTCCCCCCCGCAACACACAGCTCTGCTGTTGTGGTTTTCTCCAATCCTCACCTGAGGGCATGTTTTCATTGAGCTTAGAGAGAGAGGAAGAAAGAGAAAGAGAAAAACGTCAATCAGTTGCGTCCCACACGCACCCAGACTGGGGATCAAACCCGAAACCTGGTATGTGTTCTGACCGGGAATTGAACCTGCAACCTTTTGGTGCGCAAGGTGACACTCCGACCCACTGAGCCACCAGCCAGGGCTAGCTCTGCTGTTTTAATGCTAGCTGCATATCCAAGTACATGTAAGACTACTTCCTCCAGGTGAAGGAGTTATATACATAACTTGTCAACCAATTGAGGACATTTTGAGGAAAGAAAGGGGTCATTATTAATAATTATTCCACAAGACTGGTATAGAATTAGCCTGTTCTTGGCAAACTGGGACATCTGGTCACCCTGTGTGTGGGTTCCTTCTATCTGTGACAAGGTCCACCTGTTGGACTTGACAGTGGGATTGGAAAAGGAGAGGGAGGAGTGGGTGTAGGAACTGTGGGAAAAGGACAACATGGACTCGATGACAGGGTGTTAGCAGATGGAGGAAAAGATGTGTGCATGCGTATGCGTATATATGTATTTCTATGTATATGTGCATATGTGTGCATGTGTTCTGTGTCTCCATGTACATGTGTATGCAATGTATATGTATGTACGTGTGTTTGTATATATATCTATGTGTGGATATGTGTATGTGCATTCAATGTATATATGTGTCTGTGTGTATATTATATGTGTTTGGTGTGTGTGTCTCAGTATACATATGTGTGTGTATGTGAATATATGTAGGTGTCTTGTGTGTATATATGTAGGTGTGTGTGTGAGCACAGTGTCAGAAAAACGCTTTGTGAGAGGCACGTTTCTGTATGCAGAGAACTTGGAAGAAAATGTAATCGTGTCCTCTCCCTTTCCTTCATTCGACAAACAGGGGCAGGGGCTGCTCAGGATCGCCCCCTGGAACTTCTCTGTCCTGCCCTGAGCCCTGGCACCTGCCCCGGTCTGTGGGATCCGTCCCCCTCGGAGCCCGGGTGTCCTCATCCTCTAAGTGGGGCTGCAGGGTAAAATGACTGGATGGTCCTCCACTTTGCCGGGCATTGTTCAGCGCTGGTTCCCCCTCCCCTCCCGTCGCGTGAAGCCGAAAAGTGCTTGTCTTCTCAAACCAATCTTCAATAAGAAGCTGAGGAATTTGCTGTCACAATAATAGTACAAACGGTCTGATGTACTGTTTGATGTTATCACAGAAGTTTGGCTGCAAAGCCCAGCTGCGGCACGCGGGGCGAGGGGAGTGCTTTGGTTGCGAACTCTTGCGCAACAGACGCATGAATGTTTGGGCTCCGCTTTTCATGTCACCCCTTCCCCTCAGTCCATTTTCTCCCAAAGCCTTAGCTCAGCCTCGATGGAGGGGAGGAGGGCCTGCCACCGAGCAGGATGGGGCGTGATTTTGGGAAACAGGGCCCGGGTGATAATCACCAAACAATCCCTGATATGTGTATGGTGCTGTACCGTGAAAAACATATTTTCCAATGTAATGTCTAATTTCAATCCATAGAATAACTGCTGTGAGGCCAGGAGGAGTCAACGCTGATTAAAGGGCAGGGTCGAAGTTCTGGAGAGTTCTCTCCAAGACTCCCAGGGCACGGCCACCCCAGTGGATCTCCTTCCTCTCACGTGTGGGCGCCCCACACCCCTCTCAGGCCTCCATCAGTACCAGTGTGCTGGCGGAGGGACCCGTTAGGCCTGGCGGCTTCTAGAGGTGGCAGCACCTGGGCTCAGGCACTCTGCAGGGTCCTGGAGACCACAGCGCTCCTGGGCCTCACGGAGCCCCGGTTCCTGCCCTGTGGGAAGGCTGGAGCCCCCAGCCTGGGCGCGGTGCAAGCAACAGCAGCTGCGTCGGAAGTGCCCCGCAGTGGCCTTTGTTAATAATCATCTTTGTTCTTTATACATGTGCTTTGAACAATATTTGCAATATACTTTCTTCACATGGTAAGACTTTGTGGATTCCTCCAAAGGGAGGTGAGTGCTGCGCTTGGTTCGAGGCCCGAAGTGGCCCTTGCTGCTGTTGGGCAGGTGGAAACCTGCCGGCAGTGGAACCAACCCGGGCCACCCTGTCTTGTAACCACAGCGCCCTCTAGTGGCTGCTCGGTGCAAGAAAAGACTGGACTCGGAAAGCAGTCCGGCTCTGGCACGTTCTGTCTGGGAGACTGTTGGCGGGTCAACTAATCTCAGAGAACCTCATTTTTACCTTGTCTGTAAAAATAGAGATAAAAGTTATCTCTGGCAGAGTAGATGCTTAAAAAGTACATCAAAGGGTGCAGACCTGGGTTTCTCCTCCAGGTGTTCTGGAGGTTTTCAGCACAGAACCCTGGACCCAATGGGTGAGAAGATGCAACAGGGTGACTGGCTGTCAAGCCGTCGTCCTGGGTCTCAAAGCGAAACTGACTGTGACAGTGTCATTTTAAGACTATGAAGAGATACTCTGGCCGGTTTGGCTCAGCGGTTTTAGCGCCAGCTCACAGACTGAAGGGTTTCGGGTTCGATTCCGGTCAAGGGAACATACCTGGGTTGCAGGTTTGATCCCTGGCTTCAGTCCATGTCATGTGGGAGGCAGCCGATCAATGTGTCTCTCTCACATGGATATTTCTCTCCCTCTCTCTCTCTCTTCTTCCTTTCCACTCCATATATTTAAAAACTAAAAAAAAATCAGTGGAAAAATATCCTTGGGTGAGGATTAACAACAGCAAAAGACCATGAAGAGATGACAGGCTGAGGTGTGGTTTGCTTACCTGGATTGTCCCCGGAGGACCTGCCAAAGGGGTCTCCGCAGCTTTTGTGTCTAGGGGGGATCTCACTGGGCCCTGGGCGTCTTCGCTTCGAGTGTGGACTGGAGAAAGCCCATCACTACTGCTGTCCTCTTCAAAGGCAAATGCATCCGCGGATTTGGAGAAACTCACCTGGTTCCCTGAGGGAGTGAAATCCAAAACAGGTCAGCGGCTTAGACACAACACAGGCCTTCTGGACATGCTTCACTCACGCCTGCTAAGGCGGCTCCTTGATCTGTCTCCAGTTCAAGGTAGCAGTGAAGATACATTTTACATTCTTCCGTTTCTCATCTATCTACTCGCATGGGAACTTGTGTTGATACAAGTGGTGTGTTTGGCAGGGAAGAATGACCTACATCATTTGTTAGGCTTTGTTTTCAGGTTATCCATTTCTGAGCATTTTCTATGTGAACTCATATCTTTTGAAACCAAATCAGGGAGGATGAAGGAAAGAAAAGGGGCAGCCAGACGCAGAATGAGGCCACTGGAGCGAACTCGGGGTGGGGGGGAGGTGCCCCCTCCCTCAGCTTCACAATGAGACACAGCTGAGATGACAGCGCGTCATCAGCATCCTCTTCAAGTGTGAAGCAGAACACACAGCACAGAATGTTTAGCGAACTAACAGGATAAGCTAGGCCAGCTACTAAGTTTAAATTCCTAATGTCAGAATTAGCTAATGTCACCAGGGTGTCCCACAGCCCCATTCAACTAAGGCATGTCTGTTTCTAGAAACCATAAGCCACAATTGTGTCTCAGCAATGGCAGGGGGATTCTTATTTGTTTGCTATTTGGATTTTCTTTGGATTCCTCATATCTCTCTGTCTATTTTGGAAATTCGTACCGGCTCACACATGCAGGGGTTCCTCCTCAGCAGCCCACATGGCCTTTGGGGGTTGGGGGGACAGATACATTAGCTTGGGGAGAGGGTTTATCAGACCAGATGGGACTGAAGGGACATGTCCCTATGTTTCTTAATTGCTGAATTTCCTCTGGTTTATTGTCCAGTGGCGCAGCACACCGTGTGCTGAGGCCACGCCGCTCATCTGACCCGATTCCAGGCACAGCTCTTCCAAAGGCATTCAGGTGTTATCAGGACGCTTCCAGCCCGGTATTTGCAATCACACTGACAAGAACTTTTGACTCCTGCTCCGTGCTGATAAGGGAAGGGAGCTCTCACCCTGCAGACTGGAAAGGCAATGGGGAGCTGGAAGTAATGGAACAAATGCGGTTTGGGGCTTGTCATCGCCACCAGCGCTGGCATCTGTCACGGCCCTCACTCAGACATCCAAGGGTCGAATCAGGAAAGAGGCCAGACAAGGACAGGGCGGGTGGAAACGCCAGTCGCTGGCCCACTGGGCAGCCTGCTAACCTGGAAAGGCTTGGGCCCATACTGCTGCTCCAGGGAGTCAAGGATCCTTCATGAAAGTCACTATTGTCGTTCCATGATTATAAAAGTAATATATACTTATCATTAACATTCATACCATAGGAAATGTCCGCAATAATCCCACTCCCCATGAATAACTTGTTTCTGCTTCTAGATTCAATTCTGTACACATACCTAGCAAGACATATGCACACACATTTAAGAAGCATTTCATCCAGACAGGACTGGGTGAAAGACACTGTTCTGAAACTAGCTGTTTCACTCTATAATGTTTCCATGTAAGCACATAGAGATTTTCCTCAATGAAAAAATTATGTTTTTTTGGTAGCAGCTGCACAGTGTTACATTGTATTAGTGGGGACTTCTACTTTTCAACTTTTATTTTCTAAAGTGTACCTTTTTCCACTACAAAAATTTGAAAAACATAGACAAGTACAGAGAATAATATAAAACTTCTGTTCATGTATCACCTGAAATAAACACATGCTATCGTTTTCTTATGTTTGCATCAGAAACCTGTTCATTTTCCCACAGGAGCATTTCACTGAGTATTTGATAAATGTCATCTTTTTCTTTGCGCTCGGGGGTCACACCCCACCCCTTTGGTACTCTGGTCTCAAATACCTCCCTCTCTCTCTTAAGAGTCCAGAATGAGCTCGCAACCTCTTCCCCCTCTCTCACAGAAGCCCTGCACTCCGCAAATCACGCTGTTTTGTCATTTTCATGCAGTGTGGAAACGTGTATATTCCCGTCTCGAGGGGAGGATTTGCTTGAGGGCTTCCCAGGAAGGTCCTTCTAGTTGCCTCCATGAACATGCTTCCCTTGTGAACTCAATCTGTAAAGCTCGTCACTTTAGGAACCATGTTTTCTTTGAAATTCCAAATCCTACGTTTATTTGTGGACTTGGAGACGTGTCCCTGTTAAAAAGGTTACATGTGTTATTGAGGGTCAGGTGGGCCTGGGAGCCGGAGGGGCGGGTGGCTGTTACACCTTCCCCACCACGGAACTCACAGCGTTTCTTTGGGGTCCGCCTGGCACACACCCTGAGCCAACACCATTCCCACCTTGCGAACCCCGCATGAGGCTGTGCCGGCCCCTTGAGGCGCTGGTCGTCTCTGCCCAACGGGCCCCCATCGGGGAGCTTCGTTATCTTCTGTTCCCTCCCCACTTCTTCAGTCTACACGAGTGGGTCTCCTCTGGGCAGATGGATACTTCAGGTGACAAAACTCCTCCCACCCCGCCCTGCCAGCCCCATCCACACCCAGAGCAGCACATCTCAAATGTACAACTAGAGGGAATGAGTCGAACGGCAGAGTTGTCCAAGGAGAGTAGTGGGTGGGTGGAAAGGCTGTGGAAAAGGGCTGGGGGCGGAGGGAAGAGAGAGAGAGAGAGCGGTTTCTCTTCTTAGCCCCCAACAGCCCCACTTTTCAAGTGGAGTGTTAGCAGATGATGGGGACAGCAGTTCACTTAACAGTGCAGCAATGACAAAAATAAACATTTGCTAGGCCGCGAATCGGACCAGTGAGTCAGAGGAGGGGACACGGTTTCTCATCTCCTGCGAGGACCAGGCCACCCAGTTGCTCAGAAGCTGGGCTGACCATGGCCAGCCTTCGCCTCAGAGCCTCCAGACGAGGGGGTGGACGATCAGTTACCTTCCCCGGCGGCTGTCAGGGGACAGTCAGACCTGCTGCTTGTTGTGAGGACGGAGCATAGAAACGGGCTGACACCTCTCCTTTTTCTGCACCTGTGTACTGAGGACAGCTCTATATTCCACAACATACTTGACTTGCGTCTTTGTGGTTTAGAGGCTGAATGGGCATCTCGATTGTGACAACAAAAAGGCAGGAGAGCCCTGGCCGGTTTGGCTCAGCGGTTAGAGCGTTGGCCTGTGGTCCCGAGAGACCCGGGTTCGGTTCCTGCTAAGGGCACGTACCTCCGTTGCAGTTTGTCCCTGGCCCTGGTTGGGTTGTGCGGGAGGCGGCCAGTTGATGTGTCCCTTTCATGTCCATGTTTCTCTCTCTCTGTCTTCCTCTCTCTCCCTCCCACTCTATCTGAACAACAACAATAACAAAAAAAAAAAAAGGAAAAATGTCCTCGGGTGAGGATACAAATAATAATAAAAAAAAGGCAGGAGACCCTGGGAAGAGGGAATCTGAGGTTTTACTGGAACTTGCCTCGGAAAAGGGTTGGCGGTTGAGGAAACCCTGTTGTTGCTACCAGTAGATCAGCATGTCCTCGGCACTTAACACTTGCTTTTTGGTGACCTCAGACGGAGGTACCGGAATGACACAGAACAGTCTAGAAGTCACGTGTCTGGAGTAGAGGAGTCAGTAATCTGCCCGATGTCCCCCGATTCCTCAGTTATTTGGCTCATTCTCAGCCTTCCCAGTGCGAGGGAAACAGAGAAGCGGGAGAACACTCACACGTGTGGGGAGAGTGGGAACCCACGAGAAGGAGGCTGTTCAGGCACTGCCGTGGGACCCAGCCGGGACACTGTCCGGGAGGGGCCGGGGAGCGCCGTGGGCGGGAGGGGGAGCCGCAGCGCTTCCCACGGACTCCGGCAGGGGGCAGGCCTAACCTGAGCCCCAAACTGTCAGTGCAGACAGGCAACAGGAGGGGTGTGGCCATAATGGGGAGAGTGGAAGGGAAGGGGCAGGGTGGTGATTAGCAGAGTTGGGTGGGAAGGGTGAGGAAGAAACTCTCCCAACCAGGGGAGAGGTTGGTTTTGGAAGCCCATTCCTGGAGAGACGCAGCTTCTAAGAGACCACTTTACCAAGTGACATCCATCATTTAGAAACGTTCCTCTGCTTAAATCAATGAAGAAACCATTAGTACATCCAACCACATACAGGGAAGTTGTTCATACCTGAATGAAAAAGACAGGGTGAAGGCCAAGGCCCCAGACATGACTTCTGTCTGGTATCTAAAAAGCAGAATGTGCCGGGTCAGAACATGTCGCAGACACGTGAGGACCACTCAAGGGCTGCCCAGACCAAAGACCCCGCCATGGGCCCGGCCCCTCACCACTCCCTTAGGGCTGGGTGGTTCGAGGTTGCGATGCCAGGGCAGAGGGTGAGGAAGGGGAAGAGAGCCCCCACACAGCCCACACTCAGCTCAGACCCTGTGGGTGGAGAAAACCCGAGAGCTGCCCCTGAGCTGATGTAGGGGGTGCTCCGCGTGGTCAGTGGGAGTTGGGTTCTGCAGTCAACAGACTTGGTTTGATTCTGTTCTACCACCTCAGTGGTCAAGCGACTGTTGGCCAGCGGTTCGACCTCAGGGAGCCTCAGTGTGCCCGTCTATGAAACGAGAGGACTAACAATAGCTACCTTTAAGGGCTCTGAGGATGAAAATACCACAACACATGTAAAGCATGGTCTATGTTATTTACATAGCCCCTGATGTGCAGTGTTCCATCATCTCTAGCTGCTGTTATTGTTAGTGTTGCTTGTGTTAGGAGCATCTGCTTGTCTCAAGTTTACCATTATCAAAACACAATAGACCACCCAGGAGGCAGTTTATCCTGTGGTCAGCTTTGCAAAGGTCAGCACAACTCCGGAGACGAAAAACTGGCTTGTCCGGAGTGGTTCCTTCTGGGAAGGCAGACGGGAGTGTCACAGGAAAGGGGTGTCACAATTACTCCCTCTCCTTCCAGGTTCAAGCCAGACTCCCGTGGAGCGGGACAAAGGTCGGCTTATCTGGCTGCCTCTGGAACAACCAAGTCTATCAGCCTTGCGCTGTGAACCTGGGCCTCTGCTCCAATCTCCCCTGCTGCTCGGCTCTCCGGGGAGTGTTGTGCACTGGCTATTGTCCCCGGAGACACTTCGGGCCATGTGATGACAAGGACCTGCTTTGGGAAGCCCTGATATCATCCCTCAGCTATGCCCACGGGGCTGGCTCTGGGCACTGGCCCCCTTGGGGATCTGGGCCTGGTGACTCTTAGCTTTCCCTCCCCCTCTTGGAAGTGATTAGATGAATGAGTCAGTTGTACTTTCCGCTGCATAAACATTTAAAATTCCAAGATTACAGTGAGATAACTGGAGTCCCAGTTACCTTTCCCCGCGGCCCACACCAGGGGCTGGAAGCCACGAAGTGGAATGTGAAAGGGACCTTGCTCGCTTATCGACATGCAGGCTTGAACCGAGCACTGTGTGAGAGCTATTTTAACTCATAGACAGACCATCTCCGAACATCCTCCTGGAAGGTACTGAAGCAAAACCCATTTCCTCAGGGAGAAGGCCACCAGGTGAAGGTAGAGGTAGTGTAAACGTGGGTCTGGCCGAAGGCAGTCAATGCACAGAAGATACCATTGTTGGCAGAAGACGGACTGCCCTGTCCCGCAAAGACAGACCTGCCCCTTTGGAAGGAGATCAGATGCCTTTATTATGGAGATAGGTGTCGGTGGACAGTTGAAGGAATAAAGACTCATTTTCCTCTGATTCCTGGCTAGAAATTTGCCTTAAATCTCTGCATGGATCCTGATCCTAGGACTACATGAATTGGGGGAAATAGTTAACTTGCTTTAAGCACTTGATTTAATGGGACCAAGATCAGCAGGGTGTGAGGACAGTTTAGCTCTGTCTCTAGATTCCTCTCTACAGGACCCCACCCTGGCACAGCTCACTCTCAGGTTTCTAGACACATCTCCCCAGCTGCAGACCCACCTGGGCATGCCCTGCCCACTCTCAAGGATGCCTGGGGTCACGTCAATGGGCAGCAAAGGCCAAGGCCAGGACAGCCGCCTTCTCTTAGAGCTAGCTAACTTTCCTTCCTGCACTGCACCCCAAGTCTACTGGCTCCCTGATTCTTTTTTCCCACCCTGTTTTCAGAACCTTCCTCAGAAAAGCATTTTTCCCATGTGCCTCAGTGTGTTATTCCCCCCCCACATCATTTGCCCTTTGAAAATTATTGCTCATGGAATGATAGATTTTGTCCACGAGAAAGTTGTACTAATGCAAACCTTTTGTTTTTATGACAAAACAAATAACTCTACCATCTGGTTTATTGTCTATTTGCCTTAAAAGTGAATGATGCCAGGCTGGTGTGGCTCAGTGGCTGAGTGTGATCCATGCACCAGGAGGGCGCAGGTTTGATTTCCGGTCAGGGCTCATGCTGGGTTTTGGGCTTGATCCCAAGTAGGGGGTGTTCAGGGAGCAGCCGATCAATGTTTCCCTCTCATTGATGTTTCTATCTCTCTCTCCCTTTCTGTCTCTGAAATAAATCATATATATGATATATGATAAGAGAGTGTCAAGACTTCCAGAGTCTCTGAAGATGACTGGATTCTTAATAAATATGATTTTTTTGTTTTGTTTCATTAAGAAGTCTGAGCCTGGGGAATGTAGGTGAGCAAAGACTAGTGTAGGATTTTTTAGAGATGCACCTGACAGTTGTGAATGGATGACTTCTGGACCAGCCCTTGTGGACTAGAAATGTTGCTTCCTGTGTTAAAGGACTCTGGTAATAAAAAGAACTTATCAGTCTTTGATAATGAGGCTGTATATTCTGAATCCCATGTTTTATATTTTTAGAAGTAGCTGAAAAGCTGACTCGGGCATTCAGGTGGGAGGCCTGGCTCAATTCAAGGAAAAGATAGGAACCTGTTGGGAGGAGGCGCTTGTCTATTGGAGCCGATCACCAGGACCTTTTGTTGTTTGAAGAGTTGGGAAAGCCAGCTGGGGTTCTGTTTTACTCAAGCAGAAGCTAGGATTCTGGACAATAAACAACTTCCTTGGGATCTAAGGGGTGCTCCGTCCCATGAAGAAAATGCTCAGACGACTAGAGAGAGAATTAACGAGCTTGGAGTAAGCTCCCAGGGCACTCCAGACTGAGGATCGCTGAGTAACAATGACCCACGCGGAAGCTGAACCAGGCCATACTACGCTCTAGCATATAATTTCTGTTCTCGTAAATCGTCACCCCTGTGAACATCATATTTGTGGTATTCAGTATTCAGAGAGAGGGTGGCTGTTAGTGGTTTTCTGGGAAAGAAAAACAGGCAGTCAGGTGCATGCTCTGAGGTGTAGCCCCTCCTGCTGTGGAAGTCAGATGGGAAAGTTCCCTGATCGTCCACATTATGTCACTCTAGTCACACAGGCCTATGTTGCCTCCAGCTGGAACCTGCAAAGTTCCGCCTGACTCAGAAAACACACTTGCAGGCTGGAAGTGGGGCTGATCGCTGGCTCCACGGAGGAGAGGCGGGTGTTTGGGAGAAAAGTTGCTGCCTGCATTGAACTGATTGCAAGAGGGCTGACATCTGGAAACGAGAAGAAAAATCCCACAGTGAGAACTGGTTCTCTGTCAAGAATATTGTGTTGGGAGCGGTTCTAGATTATTTTATCTTAGGGATGGAGAGTGGCTGGCCTTTAATGAAACCTGGAGGGAGCAAGACGATGACCGAGCATTCCGCGCAGCGCTTGGCAGAAACACAGAGACACAGCTGCAGAGAGCTGGACAATGTAAACACATCTGGAAAGGCACGTGGATGGGGCAAGGGCGGGGGTGGGGGCAGTGGATACACAGATGCCAGGAGAATGATGCACAGTAAACTTCAACCCTGAGTCACCGCTTCACCAAGAGAGATGATCTGCTCACGAGAAGTGACAGAAAGGTGGGCTGGACCCTCTTCACCATGGGAAGGGCTACTCCAAGTGCAGTCTCTACAGCTAGTCTCTGAGCAACTCCATCTTGATGACATTTCATGTGATGACATCACCCTGCCCAAAAGCACTCAGGCACACTGAAAGATCACCACTACAGAGGCTGATGCATGGGTCCATGACAGGTGCTCAGTTCCCCATTACTGGTGCCCATTTCTGGACTTTCCTTGGATTAGGTCAACTGGTAGCCTCCACCTCTTTCTGCACCATTCCTCTCTGCATTCTTCACAGAATCCCTGCCTCTACCCTAAATATTGCACGAGAACCTCCTTTTAGCTCCCTTCTTTCCTATACATTCTCCATTCTCCCCAACCACCCTCTAGTGGGCACTCTCGATTCTTTGTACCTGCACTACTTCTATTTTTTTTTTTACAGCATTTATCATCTTTTATTATGATATATAATTACTTGTTTTTGTTTATTGTCTGTCTCCCCCCTAGACTATAAGCTGATAGAGCAGAAATCTTTGTATACTTTGTTCACTGAGACATCCCAAGTGCTTAGAATAATGTCTGACACATAGAAGATGCTCCATAAATATCAAGACATAAATTAATAAAAGGGCAATCTTGTCGAGTCCATCAATGTAAATTACCATATACACCAACGTCTCTCAAGGCTATAGCTCTAGGCCAATATTTTCTTCTGAATCTTGGTTTGATAGCTCCCACTGCTTACTTCATCCCTGCCTCTGGGGTTCTTGGGAGCCTTTCAAATCCAAGAGTTAAAATAAGAATGCATCAACCCTCCCCAAATCTCCTCTTAACTCATGACACTTATCTTGATAAATGGCTGCCATTTACCCAACTGCCCCAAAGAGAAACCTACGTGTCATCATTGACTCTTCCCTTTGTCCAAATTGATATGCCCACTGATCATCTAATTGTGCAAAATCAATGACCTCTCACATCCTCTTTTTCCCACACCTGCAGCCATGACGCTTGTTCAGATTCTCATCAAACAAGCCTAGCAGCTTCCTAATACAGTTCTTGAACTCCATTCCACCTCTACTGCGTCCGTGTCACACGGCAGCCGGCAGGTCTTCCTACATGTCCAGTCCCACCTTGTTCACACACAGAGCGCAGCTCCGACTCACACCAGAGGCCCTGCCAAAGGCTCCGCACTGCTTATTATTGGTATTTGCATTTTAAGTGATGTTCCCCCTTATTGGGTAATTACGGGTGCTTATATTTATTTCCTTAAGTGATCAAAGAAGTTTGAATCTCTCTTCTGCTTTTAAGAAACAATTTAACACGCCTTTAAAACCTGACCAATACTGTTTCTTGGTCCTTATGACTCATTTCTGCCTTCTCCTTGGTTAGGCACACATGCACACTCCCACTGTGGCTTTAATCTATTTCTTGCACAGGAATCATCACAAGAAATGACAATTTTCTTCTTTCTGCCTCTTTGGTTGCTAATGTGGAAAGTCCTGGAAGTCAAAGATGAGACTAATTTGCTCACATGTGGCTAGCTAGTTCTTTACATACATTTTAAAGAAATCCACCTTGAAGAAAAGCCCCATGAGGTAGCCATCATTATTGTTGGGATTTCAGAAGGAAGAAACAGACACAGTGAGATTAAAGAACTCAGTGGCTAAGTGGCTGAAGTCATAGAGCCCGGCTTTGAAAACTAGGATCCTGCTATGCTGTCTTCAGGCAGCTTCATGTCCTGTTCATTATTATTTTTTAGATAGCCCTCATGCCTGGCCAGTGTGGCTCAGTGGTTGAGCATTGACCCATGCACCAAGAGGTTGCCGGTTTGATTCCCGGTCAGGGCACATGCTCAGGTTGTGGGCCAAATCCCTAGTGGGGGGCATGCAGGAGGGGGCCAATCGATGTTCTCTCTCATTGATGTTTCTATCTCTCTCTCCTTCTCCCTTTCTCTCTCTTTAGAATCAATAAAGAAAAAAAAGTTTTTAAAGATAAATAAATAGAAATAAATAGCCCTCATATTTGTTGCCTTCTATCTATTTCTATTGACCTTGACCATGCTCCTGTTTATCCCTCCTGACTCCTTACCTGAATGGGTGCATAGTTTAAAAAAATTTTTTTTTTCTTTATTGATTTTAGAGAGAGAGGAAGAGAGAGATGGAAACATCAATGAGAGAGGACTTCGACTGGCTGCCTCCTGCATGCCCTACCACTGGGGATTTGGCCCACAACCTGGGCATGTGCCTTGACCAGGTATCAAACCAGCAACCTCTTGGTGCATGGGTCGACACTCAGCTACTGAGCCACACAGGTTGGGCTGGGTGCATAGTTTTAACCATCCCCCTGTCTCCATCTCTTCACCTGCACATGAAGCCAATTAATATTCATAACCCTAAGCTCTCCTCATGGAGATTCTCCTGCTCCACAACCTAACTTAAAGCAAAACTAAATGAATTCAAGGAAAGACAAGAAGCCAGTACAATGTATGAACAAGTCAATGAACTGCAACTGCTTCTTTAAAATAGTAATCATTGGAACAAAAGACTTTCAGCAAGCGTAATGAAAGAGAGAAGGAAGAAGGGAAGAATACACACATTCAACATTCGCAATGAAAAACAGAGTCCAACCCCTGGTTCAGAGGCGCTCAGAACAGTTGTAAGCCAATTATTTTATACAACTTTAGGCTAACAACTTTTACATCCTGGGGGATAATGAGAATTTTTAGAAAAAGTTAAATTGTACAAATTGCCTTAAGGAGAAAATTTGAATGTACAAAGGACTATGAACAAAACTGAAGAAAAACTATGAAGGAACCACTCCTAAGAAAAGTACTGAGCCCCCGTGGTCTTCCTGAGCAATGTTTTCAAGCAAGTAATCACCGTGATCATATTAAAGTATCTCCCAAACATGGAAAAATATGCAAAGGGAATTACAACATTTTGTGAAGCACCTACCGCTTTGACGTTTAAAACAGAAATATAAAACAACAACAATATAGACCGATATTATTTATGAACGTTGTAGCAAAGAGGACTAGCTATTCATAAAAATGTATGTCCCCCCTTCCGTAGTATAGACGTATTGCTAGGAAATCTCCTTTTATCTAGGAAATAAGTTCCCCAGCCATGTGTACTATTTTCACAAAGGAATACGAGTGAACGCCATGTGTCCATTTCCAGGTTGAAACTTTTAAAATATGTGTCTGGGCCTTTTCATTCTTTCTTTCCCGTCACTTCGGAGGACGGTGGTGCTCCAGGGCACAAGTTGGCAACGTATGGCCTGGGAGCCTGCTCTGTTTTTATAGATAAAGTTTTATTAGAATGCAGCCATGTTTGTGTTTTTACTTGTTGCTATGGCTCCTTTCATGCCGCGACAGCTGAATTGAGTAGTTGTGACAGAGAGCTGCAGTAGGGTAGCTTATCTACTATCTGGCCCTTTAAGAAGTTTGTTGCCCTGCTCTGGGGATGGGGGAGCAGTAGGGCTGAAGGTGCCTTTGTGCCTGAAAGAATTCCCACTGAGAAAAACTCTGGATTGTTTGTAAATAAGACACACTTTTATTGCTAAGCTGCTGAGATGTTGTGCTTAGTTTAGCAGCTACCAGTATTCCAACTAATAATAAGAGATGCAAAATCTCAAATAAAAGACTATCAATTTCTAGAAGAAAGAACCTATGTAAGATTTTTTCCCGGACATGCAAGATAACTAGGAAAGAGCAATGGCTCATACGAGGTCTAAACAGAAAATCCACGCCATCGTCTTTTCATGCATGCTGAAAGCATTTAAAAACAGCATCCCATCTTGCAAACTATTCTTAATGGAACAGGAGAGAGAACTACTTCCTTAGCATATCTACCTGTAGCTAAAGCTAATATCATAGAGAAAGGTGAATGACTAGAGAAATTTCCATTCGTGATAGAAACAAAGCAAAAACCAATGTCATCAACAATGTAATAAAAAACATAACATGTATGTGACAGTATAATACTGCTTTTGAAGTACCAGCAATGCAGCAATAATAATAATTTTCTACTATGTACTATATTAATAGTTACTAAATTAATAATAAAATATTTTTGCACAATATAAAGTAACAAATTATATGTGCTTCATGTAATCATGCATATAATTTTACATATGCTATGCATCTACATATTATGTAAATATTTTATATACAACAAAATACATTTAACTAGATTTGTATAATACAATATATTATTCTTTATAATTTACAACTCATGCAAAATTCATATAATTTATAAATGTAAATATATAATATGTAATTTATAAATAAAACAAAGTTATGTACAATTTATGCTATAAATATACTGTATATAATTTTTAAAATTATATGAATTATATAATACATGAATAAAATCATAATGCTACTTCTCAAGTATCAACCTGTGTAGCAAGGCAGAAACAACCTGTGTAGCAAGGCAGAAACAATGAAGCAGGAGGCACAACGTCATCGTTTGCAGACAATATGACTGTGTGCCTAGACAATCTAAAGTAAACTGAGAAACTATTGAAACTATTAAGAAAACCTTCAAAGTTATAAAATAAATGTACAAAAACCAATAGTTTCCCTACATATCAGCAATAATTGATTTTACTTAAATAAAAACATATTTAGAAAAATAAAAGAAGACTCAAATAGGTAGACAGAAACTATATTTTCTTCTCAGAATTAATATAATTTAAACATATGACTTCATCATAAATTAATCTATAAATTTACTGCAGTCCCAAATGAAATTCTAGCAAGACTACAACTGGCATGTGACAAAATGATTTTAAATTTCATCCAGCATATACCTGTGAGAGCAGCCAAGAAATATTCTCAGATTAGACCAATGTAAAGAAACTTGTGAAGATAAATTGTAAAATATATTAATGAGATTGTGTAAAACTGAAGTTAGATCTTTCTCTTGAATCATGCACTTAAAAAATTTCACATTTACTAAAGATTTAAATATAAAAATAAAGTATATCAATGTTAGAAGACAGTATAGGAGAATGACTATATTCTTGAGCTAAAAATGTTTTCAGTAAATAAATTCAGAAATCATAAAGAAAAAGATTAATAGATTTAACTATATAGAAACTAAAAACTGCTAAAGGTATAATATACTCTACACACACACACACACACACACACACACACACACGCACACAGGTCAAGGACTAGCCGGTAACAGGATGTGCAATACCTAAGCCAGACTGAGGATTAGCTATTCCCCCTCTATATAAATAACTGCTACAAAGCAGTAAGGGAAGAAGATGCCCGGTAGAAAAAAGAGTAGCCACAAATTGCTAATGACACAAAATCACGTAGAAAAATATAAACCAAATCCAAAGAGTGCAAATTTAAATGAGATCTTTTGCCTATCATAAACATCAATGATAACCTTACATGCATGGACTAGAACGGTCAAAGAAGTGGTACAGGTGCCCGATGGAGATCTTTCCCTGTCCTAGACCTCATCAGAGTAAAGATGGAGGCAGTGTAGTCCGAATGCAAAGGCACAGGATAAAAAGCAGGAAGGGAGCGAGTGTCGAAGATGGTAAATCACAATGGCATGTTGAGGGGTACCGACAGGTTAGCATATTGCCTCTCCTAGAGTTGATATTTTCACATTTACAGGTTCTAGGTTCAAAATTCATGTGGCCTTCGAAGGGTTGAGAGCCAGATTTCAGAATGTGGATAACACACTTAAGGATATGTTTAATAATAAACTTAGTGTTGGATAAAATGTCTTCATACATACTTTTGGGCAGTATGTTAAAACATTTAAACGTGTATTGCTTATTAAATGTTTAATCCTTTGAGCACTTTGTGGGCATAACTGGAAGGAAGTCAGTTTGCCTGGGGGGATGGTAAGCTCTCCTTCACTCCGGCACCTCTGTGGATGGATTCAGCCTGCTTCGGCTGTTTGGCTCCATTTGCTCTCAATGGTTCAAAAAGCCGACAACATGGTTGTATACAGTTGATGATGGAATTATGATGTGTGTCTCCTCCTTAAGTATTTGTACTTTAATTTTTTTTTAGCACATCTGCGGGTCATCAAAGAGTTTTCACATGCTTCTGTCACCTGAATTTTGCTCCAAGAGCTCGGGGGTTGGGCAGGAATTGTGATCTTCACCTGAGAGGTGACGTAACTTGGGGAAAGCCCAACACACAGCGAGAGAACTGAGCCTGGAGCTCAGGCCTTGTCAGTCGGGTCCACTGCCCTCTCTGCTCTCCCAGGCCATGTCCCTCTCCGAGAGGGCGGCGAAAACCGGCCGTGACCCCTACGTGCTGGAACCTTGTAGAGCAGGTGTTTTGGGACTACGTCAGGTCAGCTTCTCTACCTGCTTAACCAGAACAAAATTCATCTCTGCTCACCTGACCTTGGAGGGAGTGGATGGGAATTTGTCGCCCCCACTATGAACTCCAGTCATGGAGAGCATGCCGGACAGCAACTCACGGCATGAATCTGGTCGAGGGAGAGGCCCTTGCCCCCAGGGACCGAGCCCCGGCTGCCCCAGATCCCAGGCCACAGAGAAACATGCCACTTGTCCCACTACCTTTGATGGCCTCCTTCACAGCAGAGTCCACGGGGAGTATGTTCTTCTCCACCAGCTCCAGCGGCCCTGGCCGGAGGGCGATCTTTTCATTGAGATCGTCTGCCAGTCGGGCTCTTTTCAGCTTCATCTGAGCAGTTGGAAGGGACCTCTCTGCAGTGGAGGCTGAGGGGTGAAAGTAAAGGATCAGCTCTTTGGTTTTTGCTTTTGTAACCCAAACATGTGTCCCTTGGTGCTCCACCATGTCAATAATTTTTCAACGCCATCGTCTTCACTTCACATGGATTAGCCGCAAAGATCGGACACTTCCAAATAAAGACACAGAGTGAGTCAGGCACCCAGAAAAGTTAGAGAAATTTGCTCTGTGAGGATTTTTTTTGGGGGGAAAAAGTACACCTTAGCGATTCTGTGAGCAAGCAGTCCATGGGGCTACACTGCTTGCTGACCTTAAGTTACGTCAGGACGCACACCCTGTGGGTATGTTCCCTGGTGCAGGCTGGCCTGCAGTAAATATCGTCTATTCTTTTTTTTTTTAATGTTTACATTATTATTTTATTTATTTTAAATGTTTTTATTGATTTTCTTAGAGAGAAAGGTAGGGAGAGGGTGAGAGAAATAGAAACATCAATGAGAGAGAGAAGCATCAACATCCATTGGCCCCTCCTGCATGCCCCTTATGGGGATGGAGCCCACAACTTGTGCCTTGACCAGGAATCGGACCAGCGACCTCTTGGTGCATATCTTGGCACTCAGACTGAGCCACACTGACTGGGCAATATTATTTATTCTTATAATTAGCTGTAGCAGATGATTTCTTAAGGTTTTTATATCTGTCAATGTGATGCTAACTGATTTAAATGTCCAGCTCAGTTGTAAAAGAAAAAAATATTCCCTTGAAACAGTGATTTAATTAAACAGAGGGATTTTAACCATTGAATTATGCAACAAGCAGTTTAGGATCATTTGGAGAGTGAGAAAGGTCTCCAACAGAGCCCTCAATCACCCCTTGTCAGCTAGGCCCTGACTTACTCCTGCGGAAAGAGAATCTGGTCAACCAGGTGTTGCTATAATGCAGAACTGTAAATTTAGATTCCTTAAGTCTGCAGCTTTACGCTCAACTTTGCAAATTTAGAAGGTGAGATATTTACAGACAAGCCTCTCCACCCCCTTGTTCTGCCATTTTCATCCCACTACCAGGACTAGTGTCTGATCCGGCACTCTATACAGCAGAGGGCTAGAGATGTCTAACTGTCGCACAGGCCAGACCCTCCCAGACGCCCTCCCTGCAAAGCACTTGATGGGAGATGGAAGCATCCAGAAACTCCCCGCTTAGAATCAATGAACAAGTGCGTGTCTCGCTTAATTATTTATATTTATTGTTAGGGCTATATTTCTCTGTTACAGAACCTGACTGTGAACACAGTTGTCTGAATTTGATGGCAAATATAGTTTTGTTTTCTGTTTTCTCCCTAAAAATCATTTGTAAGCCTTTTCTCATTAAATCATTGTTCTTCCAAAGCCTTTTTTTGTAGTGACTGCAAGGTTTTTAATCATATGGCTGATGCCTAATTCATTCAGCCCATCCCTCGGTGTTGGACTCACCGTTTGCAATGGTTCACTATCTAAAGTAATTCCATAATGAATGCCGTTGTACATACATCTTTGCATGTCTGATTATTTTCTTTGGATAAAAAAAATACAGGCATATCTTGTTTTATTGTGCTTTGCTTTATTGCACATCACAGATGATGCGTTTTTTTGCAGATCAAAGGCAAGACCTTCCACCACCAAAAAGATTACAGCTCACTTTATTTCCATTCTTGCTTCACTGTGGTGGTCTCGAACCTGAAACATCTCGGAGGTATGTTTGTACTGGAAATGTATTACTGGGCTAATGGGGAGACACATTTTAAAGGCATTTGATCTATGTTTGACATTTCCTATGTGCTCAGACAGAGTTAGGAGGTGGCACAGCTAGGATTAGAACCCAGCATGGTTGTCTCAATGGCCTAGAAACACCAGGTGACTGGTCAGAAGTGCCAACTGATAATGGCAGGGACACTTTCTAGAGGACTCAGCAACTGTAAAGAGACAAAGGACTCTGGAGAAATGGGCCAGCATTCGGGTGGGCCTCTGGTTTACGTCACGCAGCCTTACCCTGGAGTATGTGCATAGTAACCGAGTCTGCGCGGCTGGGCCTGCTTCGGACCTTGCGCTTCAGGGTGTCTTCAGTCTGCGGGCACAAGCAGAACAACACACTGTTACCAGCCACGGAGGGCTGAAACACCTGGTTTTAACTTAGAAAGAAACCTGGTTTTTCTCAAAGGGAAAAGCAGTCTTTTTATGACAAATGGAATATGCAAATGTCCCAGGTCTACGTTTTGATGCAGAAACACGTACTAAAGCCTCTTTCATGATTTTAGGGTGGGAAGACAATAAAGAGGTGAAGAGCTTGGATCCACATCAGGGCTACAGCGTTAAAGGCCAGGCAGGTACATGACGTGTTAATAAAATAGGAATGAAACTGTGATGATGTTAAGCTGCTTATGTCTTATTAACCCTATTCCCTTGCCTCTTACAATGGCCACAGAATTAACCATGGTTAGAGATGCAATGTAACCTGAGTCCATCCAGTACAGCACGACAACAGATGCCCTCCTCCTGTTGGTCACCTGCCTTCTCTCCGAGGACAGGTGAGGATGTCAGCCGTGCTGACTGCGACCCACCCTGAGCTGGAAGGACACTTAGATTATTTGCTGAGTCTCATCACCTCCTTGGCAACGGAGCTGTCTGTGGGGTGAGTTGGCTGTGGCAGGGCCACACCGGACCTCAGGGCCCTGATTTCTAGTTCTGAGTTTTCAATCCCACTATATTGGATCTCCTACTGGGCCCCTGAGAGGGGTCTGGGGACAACTCCAGTTCTGATTTAAAACAAACACAAAGGGAGTGTTCTCGAGGTAGTGGGAACCACGGCCTGTGATGGGACCTCTGCAGAGTTACAGAGCTCCACTCTGTTCTCAGTCTGACTGGTTGCAAGGTCAGGAATCGCAGGCAAAGAAATTTGGAGAAAGACACCTCCTGTGCACGTCCTTCTCATCTACAGTACGGACCCTTGCGGAGTAGTATTTACATGACTGATATGTTCAGCTGGCAGAGAGTTGCTCTGAAGCTGCAGAATACATGTCAATCCCACCCCCCCAAATGCCACAAAAACCCAGAAACAGAAAGAGAAATAAGCTCAATGCCCTTTGCCTTAAGTAACTGCAAATGAGGTTTGTGTCCACAGGCCCTACCTTACCACTGAATTGCATTAAAAAAAATCTGATTGTCGCTAAGAAAGGTCTGTAATGAAAAACAAAGCAGCTGCAAACCAACTTTAACTCTCTTTAGAGTCTCTCTGACTTCTACTGCATCCGTGCAATGAACCCTAACATCAGAAAGACTGGGGACCGTTTTAAGCAAAAAAAAAAAAAAAAAAAACATTTTCAAAACTAATATAGTTGATCGCATGTCCAGTTTTCAGTTTGGAGGAGTAAGATTCTACATGGCACGGGAGCAGGGAGCTGGCAAATTGATTGTTTCTTGTAGAAATTCTACCTGCTTTAGCCAAAGCGTAAGCATGCAGAGACCTATATCCAGGAGTCTGAGTTCAGGAAAAGGGCAGTTTGCAAGAAATTACCTTGTCACTATCCAAATGTTTTCTTTGCTCATGGAATGCAGGTGGGCTTTTCAGTGCTGAAACAGAAAGAGAAGGTGTGAGCAGGGCGGGCTGGGGGCTCGCAGCGGGGTTGCAGCATTTGCCCGTGCGCTGGCTGAGCTGTGCACAGCATGACGTGGTCGCCTTCACTACGCCACAAGCAATGGAAGGGAAAGGCCTGGGGGACACCAGCTTCCCCAGGTTACAGAGGAAGGAGGAACTGAGGCCTAACAGCAGAGGCAGATGCGACAGGAAGAGATGTGGCGGCGACAGGGCATTCCAGGTTCCTGAGGAAACGCAGGGGCCTGTGGGGAACTGGAGACAGAAGTGACTCTCTTGTTTGAGGGGGCAGGGGAGGCTGGGTAAGGGACACCCTCTTTGACTTTGCTCTGCCCTCGAGTGTAAAAGACTGGGTGAAGCTGGTCCGTAGGAAGGGGTCCCGTGTTGTAAGAAGGGATGGGTCTCTTGGGTGGTACGTGGCTGGTTGGTAGGAACATGCAACTCATGGTGTTGAGTGAGAAGCACGGAATCAGACTTTGAGGGCTGGAAGGGACCTTGGAGACAGTGAAATACAACTCTGACCTTGAGCAGAATGGAGAAACTGAGGCCCACAGAAATGGGTTGACTGGTCTAGGGTCACACAGTTCAGGCTAGAAGGCTAGGTCCTCTGACAACCTGACTTCTTTCAAGGTGTGTGTCCAAGATAACAGCAGAGGTACTGGTCAGTCGTAACACACAGCAGCTGTAACAGCCTCGGCCGAATGCCAGCCTCCACTCCTCCCCCATGTCCTGTCTTCCCCACCACCTCACAGCTCCACCTCGGGATGATTTCCTAACCTCTCCTGCCTCAGCATAGAAGTAGACCATCATTCAGCAAAACTCTCTATTTTTTATTAATTTTTCTGACCCCTGGAACAGTCTCAATTAGGAGCCACCGACAATCACTTTTCATTATAAGGGACAAGGTTGATCAGAGATTATAGAGTTGCAAATTTGAATATTTTTCTGTGTAAGTCTGAACGAGGTGACCCACAGTTCAAATATTACGCCAAAAGGTATCTACTGTTAAGCTGCAGACAATAAAATATTCTTCCCAATTTTGACCAGAATAAATAACCTGGTTTTCGGCCAGATTGGCAATTGGGACTGCGTGTGTGTGTGTGTTTGTGTGTGTGTGCACGCGCTCACACATAACACATACTTATTCAGTTCTTAAGATCATGCTAAATTTGAGTAGTTTTCAAAGGGGTGTGCTGGACACCAAGCCAACTCCTTTGGAGCCCTGGCGGCTGGTGACTGTTATCCTTACTGAGGGCGCTGCTCGGGAAGGCACTGAGCACGCTCTCTCTAATCTCCCTGCCGCGCCCCAGCATTAACAATATTACCCGAAGGAACATGCAGATTTAGCCCCAGTTGGTTGCTTTGTGCCAAGTATACTGGACAAGCCCCTTCTCCTACTTTGAGCAGATGAAGAGGTGTCCCTTCTTATAGAAAAAATAATTAAATGTGTTGCTTGAATATCGCATCTCCTACTGATCTAACACCAGTTTCTCTCGGCTGCTTTCACTCTTAGAATGGGCTTCTTTGCAAAACCGGCCATTTCAAATGGCCCCTCCCCCCATCCTTCTGTCCCTGCTCCGTGGCACTGGGAATGCAAACGTGAGGTCCTGCTGCGATGCTCATGGTTCTCTCTGCTTTGGGGCTGGTCACCGTCCTTAGTAGGGAGGCTGCATTTGATCCCAGCTGCGATATGTTGTGTGGATGGAGTTCTGAAAGCCGCTCCCATTTCTCTAGGCAACCGGATCCCCCACATCTGCTTGGAGCCCAGTGGGCCCTGGTGGAGCTATACAGTCTGAATGGAAGGTCTTCGCCCATGCGCCACACGTTGGTGTTCGTCTAAGTAGGTGTTACATGTCGGTGTGGCTTAATCACATAACCCAGAAAAGGAATTGATTATGGTGTGGCCTGATTAAGTGGTTAAAAATAACAACACATCTTTTTCCTTAAGAAAGGAACACCTAGGGGAATAGTATGAATGTGTCTTGAGCTACCTCTTACATTTCAATCTCAATTGGTTGTAACGTGGCTAAGACTTAAGAGGAATTTATCTGGTTCTCTTGTCCTTGAGACTCTTCACCCCGCCCCACCGCCAGTTCACTTTTGGGAAAACAGGTGGAGGAGCTGTATCAAATAGCAAACTTTTGTATCTAAGGGACATTGATATTTAAGATGGAAAAGGAATGTGAATTTCTAAATTAAAAAAAGTCAGTGTGATTTCAAATTAAAACATGGTCGTAAATTCCCTCAGCCACACCTCTAGCTCCCTCCCCGTGCAGGGCGAGTAGCCGCTTCTCATGGGCATGTGTGTTCTCGCCTCAGTTAGTCACGGGCGCCCCTGCCCCTGCCCCGCAGCTCCCGCGACCGACCGGCTCCGCTGTGCGCACCCACTCTCAGCGCTCAGGAGAAGGTCCCAAGGAGAGGACGGGCCCCTGCAGCCCTGCTCTGCGCTCTGACCTCGGGTCCTCAACCGGAGCCCAGAAAAAGGAGACAATAAATAGACAAACTAAGGAGCAGGGCCAGCACAGGGCAGGGGCTGGTGCTGTGGCCGCTCTGCCGGCGGAAGCAGGGCTGCGCGGGGAGCCGGACCTGCCTTCTCTCGGGGCTGCTCATGCCCGGGCTGGGAGGGGAGAACCCGGCTCCTCCGGTATTTCCCATATGGATCAAGAGGCAGAACTAAAGCGCTAGTGTCCCGGGGCAGCAACTGGAGCAGAGGTTCTCGAAGTACGGCCCCCAGACCGGCATCTTCGGCATCACCTGGAAACCTGTCAAAAATGCCAGTTCTCGGGCCCCGCCCCAGACCTACAGAATCCCCGATCCAGAGGTGTGGGACCAGGGTCTGCGCTTCAGTAACCCTTCCAGGTGATGTGGATGCGCAAGGCTGGGAACTGCTGGTCCGGGGTGTACAAGGCCAGTGGGTCCTGATCTAGGGTCCCTGGGAGTTCAAAAGGGACCCATGCTTTCAAGGGGTGATTTTCAGTGTTTCAGAAAGCTGAAGAAAAAGGCTATGTTATGTTTGCCCAGAGGACAAAAGGCTGCTTAGGCAAATGGGACTGTCACTTTTCACTGTTTGGCCCAGACTCATAGCAACTTGGTTCAGGAATGGTCGTCCTCATGAAAAGCTTTGGTTGATATGTTTATAAGCCAGGAATTAAAGACAGACATATGGGTTAATTATTCATGCTTGTAGGGTTCTTTGGGTGGAATACAAAACTAATTCAAACATCAGGTCTATGGCAGTGATGGGTATAATTAAATAACACGGGGGTGACTGATTTGGGGAACCTCCTCGTGTTCTCAGTTGCCCACTTATAAAATGGGTTTAGTAATGCTATTCCTCTCTTTGCTTCACTTTGAAAGACAAACTGGGTCATGAATATTTTTATTCCAAGCAAATGGGTCAGCTGTGCATCATCACCATGTCGTGCATAAGTGACAACACTTGGGGAATTATATTCTCTCTTCAGTTTGGCAATAAATCACGAATTCAGTACCCGAATGGTAGTCGTAGGGGTCTTCCCAACGTAGTGTTGTAATACTTAAGACCTGGCTTGCGTAGTTGATGCAACCTATGTCAAAATTTGGGAATTTCTCCGAAAAAGAGGACAAAGACAAATTCCCAAGTATGCCAGAGATAACTGGTTTACTAGTTTCTAAGAACAAGAAACCAGAAAATTGAAGGAAAAGGTGGGGGGCGGGGAGAAGGAATTTGGGATTGTTGACCCAATGGGTTTGCCACTGAAATCCAGGGCGCCTTTTCCTAGCTCTGAATCTGAGGTGTTAGAAAGAAGGGAAGAGGCAGACAGATGAAACCCTTGTGCGTGTTCTGCTCAAACAGCCAACGGTGTGTGGCAGGTGCGTAGGGATAAGCCAAGTCAAATGAATGCACCGAGAGAGGAAGAAGGCTTTGCCCGTCAACATTTCAAAACTATCATGAAGCTGCATGTGGTGTGGGGACAGGAAGTGCCCCCGTCATCCTTCTTGCTAGGCAGGAGGAGGATCACAGAACTCAGGGATTTACCAAGGCTTTGCAGTAAGTATGTGGCTGCTGTGGCTTGGATTAGTCTGCAAAACAAATAAAGGCAGCACCATTCATAGACAGCTCATCGTATCTTTCAATTCAGTTACATTAATCAGATCACGGAACCAAGCTGCCCAGACATTCGGCTCTGGCCAGCAGCGGCTTGCTCGGAGTCTGTGGAGAAGTCCCAGCCTCTCTGGGCCCCCAGTCCTCCACAATCCATTCCAGTCTCTAATCTCATGGTCTGTGTTCCAGGACAAGAAACTAAATGTTCTCTCCTCTCTCCCGATTCATATAGGTTAGCCCCACTTTTCTAGCAGTGGGAGAGAGAAAGGAAAAGTAATTGATTTCCTTCAATCCTCCCAGATGCTCACCCCCACGTACTGCTGTAATGTGTTCCAATATTGCTAATGGGACAGTGAAGTAGGGGTGGTTTGGGGCCCCTTCTAGACTGTAAGCACTTTGGAACAGAATTTATGTCCGATTCTTCCGTGCTCTGCAGGACCTCCCTCACAGCAGAGGGTCAGAGTGTTCACTGACTTGCTCTGTGATCATTTATTGTTCCTGATCCATCGCTCTGCTCCAAGGCTTCTGAGTAGTTGAATAAAATCATCATTTAAGATTCTACCCAGGAGAGCAATGCTCGAGGAAAAAAAATGTAGGTAAGACAATTTGCAGGAGAGAGGGTGAACAGCTCCATAGTCTGCAAGGGGAGGAGTCGGCTCTGTCCACAGCCATGAGAAAGCAGAGACCCTCCATGTCCTCCTGCAGCCTCGAGTCCGAAAGGGAGGGCGGTGAGGCCTTCCCCGTGAATTCTACTTGATGATGACAAAGTAGACACTTTGAAATCTCCATTTTGAGATTCAGAGATACGATTTCGGAGGTAATTCCAAACAATAAATTCTTAAATATTTCTAAGTTAACTTCAAGAAGATTATTTCACTAAAATGTTATGACTATGTTGAAAGTGTGAATTCCACAATCGATATTAAACGTAAAAGCAATCTTAGGATCTGGCTTAAGTCCATGCTCCTGGCTTGAGAACCCTTTACCACTGTTTAAGGTATTCTAGGGGTTCAGTGCTGGCCTCAGAACCCTGCCCTTCTTACTAAAACCCCAGGAACAATGCCTTTCAATTCATTTAAAGCACCTGAAGGGGAAAATCCTAACCCTATAATGCCCACAGGTAAGAAATCAGTAAATGCTAAATGAAGTGATCAAGGGGGAAGCATACGAGAGATTTTGTCCTTAGTTGATGTGGACTCTGTTACTCATTGGCAAACTCAAAACCTGCAGGATGCATGGCCAAGGTCAAGAAAGAAATTAGATTAAATCTATTTGAACTCTTTTCACTTGTTAACCGAAAATTACACATGGTTTGGTTCGCTGGAGTCAGTGGAGGAAGAAACCTTATAATTTAACCATCCATTTGGCGTGCAGTTGAGGTGAGATCGGCCATATAGCTAAGGCTGTGGAGTTTTTCCCTGTCTTGGTCGTGGTGAGGCGTAGATTATGATGGAGACCCTGGAGCCATTTCAAAATCCATCGGTTAGTCCTTGTCAAATGTATGAATTTTCTTAGCCACAAAATGCTTTATGGTAGAAACTTAAGTAAGTGCTTTAAACGTTCAAGTGATTCCTTTTGAATATTTGAAAACAAAGCCCTGTGTGGGGATCAGAAGACACAGGGTCTGGTCTCGGCTCTGCCACAAGGCACAATGTGAGGGGCTGCGTTTTCACAACGGACAGCCCTTGAGATGGAACCTGATGTAAAACTCAACATTAATTCTGCCAAGGGTAGCAAGTGTTTCTGCTGAGCAGCTAAAAACAGCAATAACAACAACAACATAAGAACAAGTAACCGTTCACATGGCCATTCGATTTCACTTTAAGCAATTTATGACATTTTAGGATTTGAGGGAAGAGGGCAAATATTTCAAATGTTATTGATAAAGTGAAATTTCTATTCATTGCATGCACTTATATTCTCACAATTCAAATTTGCAGCAATTTGAACTGCATTGGGACTGGGCTTGGGGGTATTTGTAAAAATTCTTGGGCCTCCTCAACCACAGTTTTAGGAGCATCGAAGACAACGGGACATGGGCTAGGTCTGGGGTTTTCTCACTCTGTTCTGAGGAGAACCAGCCCTCTGGGGAAGATGATTAAGGGATCTAGACAGGGCTGAGGATGGCTGAGTGAATGGGCAGGGCCCCCACCCTGTTTGAGCCAGTGCCAACATGCACATGACATCTTTAATGATGTAAAGAAATGGAAAAGTCACAGAATTAGATGATCTCTCGGGATTACCAACTTTTCTTCCCTTGTGTTACTCCCTTCCTTCCTTTTCTCTGTGTTCTGTCTCAAAAAAGTCAAGTGAAAGAATGAAGACATAAAAGCCCCCTTGTGAATGTAGCCAGCGCCACCTTGAGTTGTACTTAGGGGGGTTTCTCATCACCCTTTCTCCTAACATCTTGAGTTTCCCTGAGACTGTGCTGCTCACTGTTGTGCCCGGTGCCTGGACAGCGTCCTGCACACAGTCTGGATCAAAATGTATCGAATTCAATTTGATCAGAAAGCCCCGGGACTACTGGGTCCCCTTTTCTTTCCCCGTGGGCTGCTTACGCATGTGCCCTTAGATGCCTGCGTACACTCACTGCGGTAGATTGCATTTTCAACAAATGTCTTTTCTTTATTGATTTTTAGAGAGAGAGAGAAAAGGAGGAAGAGAGATAGAAACATCGATGAGAGAGAACATCGATTGGCTGCCTCCTGCATGCCCCCCACTGGGGATCAGGCCCTCAACCTGGGCATGTGCCCTGAACGGGAATCGAACCGGCGACCTCTTGGTGCATAGGTCGAGGCTCAACCACTGAGCCACACTGGTCAGGCTAAATTGCATTTTTAATCTCTGACTGGGCAGAAGAGGCAGGCCCTCTCCTCCCGGCCCCCAGTCTCTGATAGAGCTGAGCGGTGAGGGCTTCTCCGGGCGGGGCCTGCAGTGTGTGCTGTGCTGTGGACACTTCCCCACAGTCTACACCCTTGCCAAGCCTGGTTGAGAGGAGATGGCCGAAGACTACAACAATCTGATGATGTTTAATTAACTTTTATCATTTTGCTGATTTAAAAAGAAAATCATTTCCTTACTCATAGGATTTTTTTCAGTAATGATCTAAAGACATAGTAGACTATGGGTACAAAATTTCTGTCCAGCAGTATTTCGTGAACTTGTACATTATCTGATTCTGGAAATCCTGGCAGACAAAATATTCTATCCACACTGCACCCTACTACACAAATGACGTTTGCCTTTCCCAACTTACACAGCGGTGTTATTTTAAAATGTAACATAATGTAACATAGGGTTGATTCCTTTCTTATTAGGTATTTTTACAGATTTCCAGATATTTAATCCTATTAACCTATAAATAAACAGAATTTGTTCTCCTCCAAATGCCAGCTTCAAGACCCAAACTCAGGGAGTTTAGGCAGGTGGGTGGGTCTTTCAATCACGTGTGAACAGCTGGCATTGACCTAAAGGTCTTGGGTCTGTCCACTCCACTCACTTTTTTAGAATTAAGACAAAGAACCACCAGTGAGGGAACAGATTATTTTCACACTGTTCAAATCGGGGGCTCATCATAGATTTAAGGGTGCATGGTATATATAGACTGTGGTCCGCTGAAGGATCCTCATGGGTCTACACTTCTCTACAGTCTTTGTGAAAAATTCTTCGAGATAAAGGTGGAACAAATAGATTTCGTATGTCAGTGGTAGCATTTCTGGAAAGACTGGTCTAGTCTGCCGTGAGTGACATTGAGCTGAATGGATCTGACCTGAGTCTGCAGACCGTAGGTCTCCCCTGAGCCGAGCATGGCCAGGGGCAGCCTGCCTAAGGCACACACGCTACACGCAGTCTCGCCCCTCTGGTCTCTCATCATAGCTGTGCGTGTTGTTGAAGCAGCTTCTAAATGGCAGGGTCAGCCGTTCCTTTTGTGTTCAGCAAACTTCTAAAAAAGTTGTTCCCCTCTGAGCTCACCTGCTGTTTACTGTTGGTAGAGCTGAGCCATGAACAAAGAGCTACCTTTGAAACACGAAAGAAAAGGCCTGAAAAATTCTTAGTTCTGCTTTGGCTCCGAATCACAGTATTCTACTTAAAATGTTTAGATCTTAAATCATAGGGCTCTAATATTACTAACTGCAGGATATTTTGTCAAGGACAAACTTCCACTGGTTTCATGTTAAACTCTAAGTTCTAGCTATGACAGGAACCTGGCTTTCTGCAAGAGTCATTATGAACCTTAATTTTTAAATTTTGTGGGGGAAGGAAGTTAGAAACTATGACCTAAAGAAGCTTAAACTGTGACTTCATTCATCCAGGGCACTGTTTTTGTTGTTTCTATTTAAAAATCAAAATTGGCTTTAATTGCTCAACTGGTAGACATTTTCAAATATATCTTCTAAGAGATATGCTAACCCTTCTTCTTTGACCCAAATTATGGCCAGCAGTTCCATATTATACCATTTAGGCTAGAATGACATTGCTACTTAGTAACCCAGAAAGGAAGCGCTCGACAATATTTAATTAATTGTGGACGAACGTATCCCAAACAGAAGTGAAACCGAGGTGAGAGAAGATGATATAATTAATGCTTCTGGAAAGAATACTGATTATATCCAATTTTAAAAGTAAGAAAAGGGTGAAGGATGCCCACAGTGAATTGTGTTTACCCTAAAACCAAAACCACCACATTGAAATTTTAGGGAATCACTCACCTTGTGGGTGAGTAGTATTTGGGGCACAGCATCCCAAGTCTGGGATTTCTGGTGGTACAGATTCTGTGAACATCCACGGGCCTAGACTAAATGACCTCCGAGGTGCTTTCCAGCTCCCGGATCCCACGGTCCCCCGGCAACACCTCAGTGAACAGGAGATGCAGCTACTCACGTTGTATGACGCCTCGGTTAGCGAGCTCTTCCTGGGTCCTTCTCTGCTGAAGTCGTAACTGCAGAACTTAGAAAAGGAAGCGTTACTTTGTGAGTTAGGCCAACTGTGATCACAATCCCTTATATTTGCATCATACTGTTCTTGCATCGCTCTCATTTTATTTCAAGAGCAGTTGTGAAAGCTCGTGTAAGGCACGTCTTTATTTCTGTTGCAGACACAGAGAAAGGGACGGGAGAAGCGGTGAGCGTTGAGTGTTTTCAGGAAGTTGGTAACAACCTCGGGTCAAAACACTTGTCTCCTCTTTGAAGGGAATGTGATTTCTCACAGTACCAAGCTCCCTATTGTACCACTTGGAAGAGAAACACCGTCAGATTCTTCTGGGAATGTCCTTGTCATGTCAAAAGGGGGGACAGTAAAGAGGCATAGGCATTGGAGTCTCACGTGGGTTAAACTCCATCTCCAGCCCCATCACCGGTGAGTACCTCTGGGTAGGACCTCCCTGACCTTCAGTGTCCTCATTTGCAAGTGAGAACAAGGCCTACCGTGCAGTGTTACTACAGAGTTTGGAAAAACAGTGTTTGCAGGTTGCTGAACATAGTGTTCAGAGCAGAGTCAGTCATCGATCAATGGTGGTATTATAAGACCCTGGAATCCATTTGTAAATTCAGAGAAGAGCCACTGGTATCATGCTTTGCTTAGAGAAAATAAAACATTAAAATTGTTCAAACTATACACTATTTTATAAAAATGGATGTTGCTATCCATAACACAAATAGATTATATGTCATATATATCGTGTGTGTGTGTGTGTGTGTGTGTGTGTGTATTGCGTTGTTTGTGTTTTTTCGCTTCCTCTCACCCCTCTACCCCAAACGCATCCTATCTTTCAGCATCTCTCCTCTCCCATTTCCTCGGGGAGATTCTGAGTGTGCCAGCTTAATTCCTGGGTGCAAGGTGTTCAGAATAAGGATAGAAAGAGCAGATGTTTGCCTACACTGGAAAAGAAGGGGATTCTTCAGTGAATTAAAACTATAAGTAATCTATGAGACAGAAAAAGGAATACGGGATTGGATTAGAAAACTACATCCTAAGACATCCACAGTAATTGAAAGCTGTTCTGAGAAACCTTTTTGCCCAAAGCAGGAGGGGCACTAACAGGGCTGTTAGTTGGGGTACCAAAGCTAGAGGCCAACCTCTACCACCTTCTCCCCACATTGGACCAGGTATGGGGTATGAGACTATCTGTCTACAGGAGGCATCTTGAGAGACACAAGAATGGTCTTGCGGACTGCTGGTAATACCCAAGAGGGTCAAGAAGCCTTCACTGTTATCCTGTGCCTCTCTCCCAATTCCTGAAATCAGATCAAAATACAAGTGTCAGCAACACGCCCTTTCCCTGAAGGCTGGGCTCACCTGTGCCTCACAGAGTCTAACAGGTGTCCACAAGGGCACTGAGAGGGTGCCGCTGGGAATCACCTAACCGGGAGGAAGGTCAGAACCAGGAAAGGAAGACTGCAGACTTAACGAAAGAACGTGGACTCACGGTTGTAGTATAAACAAACACAGCAGGTCTTTCTCAGAGATAGGCAAAAGAATATTCATTAATTAAAAATAAACTAAGCCACACACATCAGGATGGCTACTGTATATACGTACAAAGAATAACAGGTGCTGGAGAAGCTGGGAGAAATTGGGACCCACGCACACTATTAGTGGGGATGCAGAATGGATAACCATATGTAAAACAGCAAGGCATGCCGCAAAAACATTAGAAATAGAACCGCTGGGTGACCCAGCATTCCCATGTCTGAGTGTATTTTCAAAAGAAACAAAGCAGAACCTTGTACATCCATGTTCATTATTCACAATAACCAAAGGGCAGAAGTAACCCAGTGTCCGTCAACGGATGCATGAATAAACAAAATGTGGTGGGCAAAAGTAGGCTTACACTCATTAATAAAGTAGGTTTACAACAATGCATAAGTGAGTAATATAAGGATAAACTGTGTTTCACGTATTCATAACTGTCAGCCTACTATTGCCCACCCCGTACATAATAGAATCTTAGCCTTAAAAAGTAAGAAAATGCTGACACGTGCTATAACATAGATGGGACTTGAAAGACATTGTGCTAAGTAAATAAACCAGTCACAAAAGGACAGATATATGAATCCACTTACATGAGGGATTTAGATTAGTCAAATTCACAGGCACAGAGAGTAGAATGCTGGCTGCATGGGGGGAGGGGCGACGAGGACTCTTGTTTAATGGGCATTGAGTTTCACACTTGCAAGGTGAAATGAGTTCTGGAGGTGTGAATATATTTTAATGCCACTAAGTTGCACACTTAAAAAGGGCTAAGATGGTAAACTTTACATTATGTGTGTTTCATAAAATTTTTAAAAATTGGAAAACACAGAGATCAAAGTAAAACTTAGTTCATTAAAATAAGTTCAAATGGACGGCTGACTATCAGAATGAACGGAGTTAAAAGTGATTTAGTAAGTGAGCTACACTGTTCTCTTAGACTGGAACACAAGAACGAAGTGGTAGAAAGCAAAATCAACGTGTACTCAATGGAGAAATGCTGGGAAGTATGGAAAAAGCCCCCAGGAAAAAAATAATACTTATTGTCAGACAAGAGAGATCTATAATTAATATGGGATTCGTGTACTTGAGGCCCTTTTCTCTACATGTGCATATGGGATCATATTATAAGTTTTCCTTTGTTAGCTGCTTTTTGTTATTTGTGACATATCACAGATATATTCCTGTGTTATTTAATAACCTTCAAAATGTGCTATTTTGGTAGCTGCCTACTCTTTTATTTTCTGGTTATTCTATAAGTTATTAAACCAGACGCCCATGATCGGATATTTAGTTTGCTTCCAGGATTTTACTATGGACAGTCTATAGCAGTGGACAGTCTTTGTAGTTAATGCTGAATCACATCCACACTATGACTCGAGATGTTCTCTCAGCAGAGGACTGGTCACATTCGAAGGGTCAGATTCGAAGGCCTGTGGTCAGAAGGCACACAGCTCTCAGAAGGCTGTTCTGATTCCCTCCTCACTAGGGAAGTGGCTGGGTTGCCCACGGCCCTTGGCCTTCCTGCCTTATCGCCAGAACGTGGCTGTCCTCCCCCGAAGCTGGTGGCTTGGCTGCCAGGCAGGGCTGCGTGCCCGCAGAGAGCGGCCAGAGAGCCAAGGCCAGGATGATCTTGGCAGTGAGTTTGTCCCTGGGTGGCTTCTTCTCCAGGTCTGGCAAAGCTCCAAGCATGAATGACCACACCTCTTTCTGCGGCTACTCCCTCCTGCCCACGGGAGAACCTGACACCAGGCAGACGCCTTGGCATGGTGGGCACACTGTCCTCAGTGATGGCCTGGCCTCCTTCCCTGACTGTCATTGTGTGCTTTGCTGAGAATACCTCTCTCTCTGCACTCAGCTTGCTGTGGCCACGTATGTCCCCAGCCCTGCTGGCAAAACTTCACTGATCCACATGGCAAACAAAACTGAGCAGAGGGTTGCTTTGTGGGCCCTGCCATCCCCCACTCACAGTTCTAACCACCTACAAGTGACAGGTATCTGCGGAGTTCCTGCCTCACTTCCTTGAGGCCATCTGGTCATCCCTGGGTGGTGAAGGAAAGGGAGTTCTTACTGCCTTTTCCACGCCGTTTCAATATGTTCTTTCGTGGCTCTGACGTTTGGGTGTCAGCCTTTGTTAGCTTCCAGAACCAATGCTTTTTTTTGTGTGTGTGATTTTATAATCTATCTTTGCATTCTTTTGTCAGAATTTTAAGTCATATGTTTGCATTCAAGTTGCCTCTTTACTCAGAAGTTCTGGGCTCTCGATGCTGACGTCCTCATCTGCCTCTGTGCGTGTTCGTACTACATCACTTCAATTGCTCTGGACTCATGATGGGTTTTCATGTCTGGTAGAGAGGATCTTACATTAGCCTTTTGTTTTAAATGAATGCTTCTCGACTATTCTGGCCTACCTCCCTACCCACTCCTCCTGCCCCCCCCCCGACAAACTTCAGGACCAGAATAGCATGTTTTACCGCCACCCCAAACACTACCTCCCCAAAGAAGAAGGGATATGTTCCTTTCATAGTTTATCACCATAAGTGCAAACCCCATTAAGTCAGAGAAGCAGCCCCCTGCTTAATAATTATTAAAGAATATATAGAAACTTCTGGACCAACTATAGTGAAGGACAAGAAGTAGGTTCCCTGCAGGCAGCTGGGGCTGGGACTGGGCACCCACCTCAAGAATGGGAGTTAGAACATCTCCACACACCACAGGGTTGCAAGCAGAACGCGTCACTTGCTGGTGCCTGGGAGAGGGAGCAGACCCACCAGGAGTGGACAAACCAGGTGCAACTTGGCAGGTCTCTTGAGCATTTCAGGTTGAAGAGGCAGGAGATAACAGGATTGATGGACACTGTCACATTTCTCCTATCACACAGACAGCCACCTCTGCCACATGCCCAGAGCTGGTGGGCAGAACTTTCTTGATGCAGAAAGCAGGCAGCATGGGGAAGCAAGGGTATTGGGAATGGACAGCACAGACCCAGTGTGAACACCCCTGAGCCTGTAGCCAAAGGCAAGTCACCCTGTCCATGAGTCCCAGCCTTCTCATCTGCATGCAGGAGCAATACTCGTATTAATCATAACTCATGGTGACAATTTAACAGGATTATTGGGAGTTAAGGAGTTAACCACTTTTTCAACTATGCAAGGCTCTCGAATACCTTTCTGTTTCATACTGATAATGGTTGCTCAGGAGAGCTCAGCATGTGGCTCTGGTTATAGAATCTGAAGAAGAAAAGGGACTTCTGAGTTGCAGTGGGACACCGATGTGTAACTTAAAGTCATTCTGCCTTAACCGTCTCTGGGGGAGGTGGTGCGCACTGGGAAAAAGAATTCGTAGGAACCTTGTGGGAAGAGGGCGCTGAGGACACAGAGTGTGTAAATGAGGTGGGAAAGGCAAAAGACAGACAAGGGCGTGAACAGAAGAAGCCGAGTCCTCCACTCATCAGCATCGCTTCTGTCATCTTCCGGGTCGCTCCTTTATTTCTTCTCCCCGTCTCTCTGGCATGGACAGGATATAAAAGCGCCAGTCTCTGGGTTTGAAGTTTTTATACAAATCATCTCCTTCAAGCCTCTCACAAATCCCACAAAAAGTATGCATGATTATTCATGTTATAGCTCTTGAGGCCCAAAGGGTGTAAATAGCTCATTCGAGGCTATAGAGTTAGAAGTGAGGGTAGCGAACTTCGAACCCATAACTCTGGACTCCAGTTTTGCCTCATGGGTGCAGATTCCTAATGGGACTAACATACCTCAAGTTTGGAAGGAACCCATGTAAGGTAGAGGTTCCTTTCATGAAAAACCAGGAGCCACCAGAACATGAGCAACATTTCATGCCACCTTCTTGTAGGTGAGTCAATATAAGGGACCCTCAGCTCAGCATCACTGACCACAGTGTCTCCATAGCAACAGTCCTGTAGGTACCATTCTCCTTCTGGCAGCTGGGTGACTGTGATGAACTGGCGTGGATACAGGCCCAGTGCAGTGTACGGGTAGGAGGAGCTCCTGACGGCTCCGGGCTCTGACGGTATCGCACTGAGCTGTTGCCATGGCTTTGGTGAGAAGTATTGCTTTTCTGAGGATTGCAAAACACTTTATGTTCCAAACCCATGCTGGCTCATTCCTGACAGAGTGGAAAATGCGTCTCCTTGGCTGAAATGTTCCCCTTGAGTCCAGCCCAAAGATGACATTTTTAGGAAAGTTTGAGAAGAATCCTGCGGCTGTTACTGAGTCACGATAGAGTGGAAATGGATCTTTTCTATTTAAAGAGTTTTGTGCTACTGTTTGAAAATGTCACATTGCTAGGGAACGGTGGAAATGGAAAACTTTCCATTTGCTATCTACAAAGAAAGATCATTACTGAATGTAAAACAGTGGAGTCGAGGAGAACTTCTGTTACCTGTCTAACCCAGGTAATAGGTTGATGGGAATGTAATTTACAATTACTGTTCTGAACAAGCTCTGTGCTCTACAGAGGGATGGCTCACCTGGAATAGAGCACCTGTAATTCTAGCTCTCGATCTGCTACTATACAGTTGTTACTTAGCTCCCAGAAACTCTCTGGATCTCAGTTTCAACATAAACCCAAAGAAGAGATTAGATTTGATTAGATTGATTAGATTAGGTTTTCTCAATTTACCTGATGAGAGTCATCTGGGGCCTGAACACAACAACCACCATTTTTGGGGTCCTTTACTTGGCGACTACAGTTCAGCAGGTATAGGGTATATTGAAAATATGTTTTAACAAACATTCTAGGAAATTTTGAGGAAAATGTAGATTTCAGAAATAGAAATAAGCAAGGATATTCTGTGCAAAAATGAGACCACATTTTAATTTTGTCTTGTGCCTTGCTTTTTTATTGGCAATATATTATCACTCTTTGTGTGGGTGTGTATCTGCAGACTCCCCCCCCCCCTTTTTGTTTTTGTTAATCCTCACCAGAGGATATTTTTCCATTGATTTTTTTAGAGAGAGTGGAAAGGAGAGAGAGAGAGAAAGAGAGAGAGATACATCAATGTGAAAGAGACACATTGATTGGTTGTCCCCCAACCAGCGCTGGGGACAGAACCTACAGCCCAGGTATGTGCCCTTGATTGGGAATCGAACCCTCGACCCTTCTGCCCACAGGTCAATGCTCTGACTGCTGAGCCAAACCAGCCAGGGCTAGACTCTCATTTTTAATGGCTACCAAGTATTTCATCACGTTCCAGTGTCTTTTTAACATATCCCCTTTCACCGCACACCTACTCTCTTTCCTCCTTCAGAAACGATGCATCCTTTTGTACTCCTACTAGGAATGCACCATTTCACTATGCCCTGTTAACAGGAGATGAAGCTGCGAGAGAGGAAAAAAGCTTTGCTCATTTAATAAGTAATAATGATATCTCAACGTAAGACTCAAAGATGTTTCCATGGATTTATTAACTATTTCTGTCTTTTCCTTTGGGAGCTGTCTGGCAACATTCTTTGCAAAAAAAATTTTTTTTTCTTTATTGATTTTTAGAGAGAGAGGAAGGGAGAGGGAGAGAGATAGACACATCAGTGAGAGAGAACATGGATTGACCGCCTCCTGCACGTCCCGCACTGGGGATCGGGCCCACAACCTGGGCATCGGACCCACAACCTGGGCATGTGCCCTGACCGGGAATCGAACTGGCGACCTCCTGATGCCTGGGTTGACACTCAACCACTGAGCCACACTAGCTGGGCAATTCTTTGCACAATTCTTCATTGAATTTTTTTTATTATGGATTTGGGAGAACTCTTTATATTTGAAGCACATTAAACACAGTCACCGAGGTTGTAAATCTCCCCCCATTTTTAGTTTGCCATTTAATTTTGTTTGTGAGAATATTTGGTATTTAACATTTTACATGGATCCTTTAAAAACATCTTTCACAATTTCTATCTTTGGTATATACATAGAAAGATCTTCTCCGTATCCAGATTATATATTCATTTAAATGCATTTATTATATTTTTATGTTTTTGGTTTTTGCACTTGACTTTGTAATGCATCTGAAATTAATTTTATATATAACATTGGAAAATACTTTACTTAGTTTTTCAGATTCTTAACTAATTATTCTAACAATTTCTATATCAAATATATTTTAGATATTTTATATGTCATAAATATATACTTATAATACCTTGAGTCTGTTTTTACTTTTTTTAATATAATCTTATCTTATATTTATTTTGTTTAGAGGCAGGCTGAGATGATACTTGACTTAAATATACACTTTATAGGATGTGGGAGTCTAATTTGAATATCCTGAACCCCTCCCCGCTCCAGTTACAAAATCCTAGTGTAGAGTCCCCGAACCAAGCCTTCAGGATGATTTCCAAATAATTCCAAAGTTTTAAGGGTCCAAAGGAAGAAAGTAGCTTCTGCCCAACAGAGGCAACATGACAAATTAAGACAGTATTTTGCCCTGGCCAGTGTGGCTCAGTTAGCTGGAGCATCTTCCCTTGCACCCAAATTTTGCAGGTTCCATTCCCAGTTGGAAAACATACTGGAGGTAACTAATCAATGTTTCTCCCTCTTCCACTCAAAAATCATTGAGCATGTCCTGGGGTGAGGATTTAAAAAAAGATAGTACTGTATTTTAATGTGCTGAAGTGTTATGTGTTTATGTGAATGTTTACGTACATCAGAAAGGGAAAGTTTCACCTGAGGAAATCTGAATATGAATCAGTTCTGAGGGTACTGAGGATTTTAGGTGGAAAGGGAACAGATAAAAGAGGAAGCAAGGTCCTGGCTGAATAGCTCCGTGGGTTGGAGCGCTGTCCTGTATACCAAAAGGTTGTGGGCTCAATCCCTGGTTGGGGTGTATATGGGAGGCAACCAACCAATGTTTCTCTCACACAGATGTTTCTCTCTCTCTCTCTTTCTGTCTCTCTCTCTTCCCCTTCCCTTCTCTCTCTCAAATCAATAAATACACCCTTGGGTGAAGATTAAAGAAAAAGAGAGAGAAAGCAAGGGTGGGGGAAGAGGTCGAAAGACGAAAAGAATGAAACTAGGTAAAATGGGTTATATGTTGTGTGTGTGTGTGTGTGTGTGTGTGTGTGTGTGTGTGTGAGATCTACTCCAGTGATGGCTATTAATTCATATGTATTTAATAGAATAGATACATTGATCCAGGGGCACACCAGGTTCTGCCCCAGGAGGGAAACAAGAAATAGGTCAAGTGTCCTGGCAAAACTCTGAATTATAATAAGGCCATACTTCCGCCCACATCATGAGCTGTCTTCCTGGGCCCAACATGAAGGTGACTCTAATTCTAAAAAAAAAAGATAAAAGAAAGAAAGAAGGAAAGAGGGAGGAAGTGAGAGAGGAAGGAAATGAAGAAAGAAGGAAGGAAAGGGCAAAGAAAGAGAGAAAGAGGAAGGAAGGAAGGAAGGAAGGAAGGAAGGAAGGAAGGAAGGAAGGAAGGAAGGAAGGAAGGAAGGAAGGAGAGAAGAGAAGAGAAGAGAAGAGAAGAGAAGAGAAGAGAAGAGAAGAGAAGAGAAGAGAAGAGAAGAGAAGAGAAGAGAAGAGAAGAGAAGAGAAACCTACTTATACACAAAAGATTTGCTCGAAGAATTTCAGAATGAATCTGGCTATTTGTTCAAAGTGTAGATAATTTGGGAGCAGCAATCTGGGGAGAAGGGTGGGGTGGCAGGACTGCTCACCTGGGCGATATACCCTGTTTTGTAAGCCCAGCCACACCTCTTATGGGCTGTACGACAAAGCTGGCAGGTCCAACTGAAACCCCGAAATCTGTCCCATTGTCACTCAAGGTGGAAGAGCTGCCTTTCCTCCCTTTGTTGCAGGAGACGTCCCAGGGCAGCAGCAACATCACTGCCCCCAAATGATGATCCTAGATATCTGAGCGGTTCCCAGTTCTCTGGTAATTGTTAGTGCTTGTTTATTGTTTTCAATCTAGACTACTGCATTTGCCCAAAAGGTTTTCTCCTCCAAAGAATCTCAAAGAAGTGACTGGAATCTGTGTGATAAGCTTCTATTTGGTTTATCCAAATAAATTACTGCTAAGAGATCATCCTTACCCATTACTTCTCCCATGTTGCCAAAATACACTTTCTTCCCAAGACCATATTATTCGTATTATTCATAGTTGATTAATTTTCTATTCTACCCTCCTTCCACTCAACTGTTTTGTTGTCCTTAACAAATCCTACATTTTTCTTAAGCAAATTCCCTTAAGCCTCACTTGGCTTGTAGGCTGTGCCACAGACTCTCCACAACCTCTACAGCCTCTAAGAATAGGCATATTTTCTGAATATGACATCAGCATGCATGGTCTAAAAAGTTATTTTTTTCTGAATGACAAACTGATGTGTATTTAAACTCTACCAGTTATAAAATAATTTATGTTTTTTATATATGTTGTAAATCATACTTTGGGGGAATAAATAGATGTAAAATGATAGAAAAACAATCACTGATAAAGAAAATAAACCATGTGTCCTTACAGTAACTATAGGTGTCCTCATATAGTCATCGCATAGGATCATCTTTCTCTTGATTTTCCACAAATCTTAGTCCCTCTAGGAACAACTCTTCCTTGATGATGTGGGAGGTGAAAATGACTCCCCAAACTCTACTAAGTGAAACTAAATGTCATTTTCCAATAATAGCACTGGAAACATTTTTTTTTTAACTGAAATATTAGATGGCAGGAAAAAGCAGTAACAAAGGGGTGAGTAATAAAAACAGAACCTCTTATAAAATGTCAAAACTCTGTGGAGCAGAGTTTGAAAATCATTAGCTTGAGTGATCCCTAAATCACATCCATCTTACATGTATAATTTAGATGTGAAAAACCTCAAACCTTCTACAAGATACTACTTAGAAGCAGATGGGGCGATTCTACCCCGGAGCAAAGGGTGGAGGGGAACTGTGCTGCCACTTGACTGACATGGCCCTGTTCTCCCAACTCATCTTCATCCTTTGAACATTTCTTGTGGGAGAGCGAGGGCTTCAGAGCACAGGAGAGTCTCTAATTCCAGCAGAGGACCCAGCCCCGGTCCCTTAGCAGCAGCAGCAGAAGGAAGTCTCCTTTAATATCAGCAAATGGTAGTGGGCTTTCAATACTTTTCCAGCTTCTTACACTGGACTCGTGGCTACTATGCAAATCTTCCCTATTCTGTCTAGCATCCAGCACCCCTTGGTAATTACAAGGGCCAGTCACTCCATCAGACCTATAATGCTGCTTGTACTCTCACTGCTTTATATTTTTTTCATGTTCTGCATATACATTAAGCCCCATGTCCAAATATAAACATTTAATAATTTATAGGTTGGATGATATGATGTCAAATTCTAGCATTTCATAGGAAGTGAAAGTGAATTGCATTTACAAAATAACCTGCGTTGCCCTGGTCAGTTTGGCTCAGTGGTTGAAGCATCAGCATGTGGATGAAAGAGTCGAAGGTTTGGTTCTGGTCAAGGGCATGTACCTTGGTTGCGGTTCAGTCCCCAGCCCCAGTCAGGGTCATGTGGGAGGCAACCAATTGATGTGTCTCTCTCACATTGATGTTTCTCTCTCTTTCTCTCTCTCTCCCTCCCCTACTCTATCTGAAGATAAATGAAAAAATATCCTCAGGTGAGGATTAAAATAAATAAATAAATAAATAAATAAATAAATAAATAAATAAATAAGTAAGTAAGTAAATAAAATAACCTGCATCTGTATTCAGTTCCTGCTTTGCACACAGGCAAAATACTTAGGAGCAGTGATTAGAAGCTCTCTCAAAGTTCTGTCTGACACAATATGTCAACAGGATGTCCCTTGAAAGTTATGCAAGGTTCAGGAGACCTGGCCTTCTTCCTCTTACTACATAGCCATGTGACCTTGATCCAGACACTTCACCTCTTCAGGCTTCAATTTCCTCCTTTGTAGAACAAGAAAGATGAACTGATGATCTCGGAGCTCTTTGGAGCACTGACATTTCATGACCCTTGGCTGCATTCTTGACCAGGCTCTTTCTGTGTACATCTCAAATTCAGGCCTCTCAGATTTTTCTTAATCTCTAGAGCTGTCCCCATGAGATTACAATATTTCTTGTAATAGGTCTCAGGATTATGTTCAAATGCTACAGAAAAGGGCTACAAGATTGCAAGGCAGTAGCCCACCAACAGTTCTAAAATGTCAGCTATGAAATGCAGGGTTCAAATAAAGGATGCACTAACTAAAATAAAGAATAATTTACAGGGAATCAATAGTAGAGTAGGAAAACCCAAGAAGCAAACCATCGAACCATCGATTTGGAATAGGGAAGCAAAGAAAAACACCTAGTCAGAACAGCAAAAAAAAAAAAAGAATCCAAGAAAATGAAGATAGTGTAAGGAGCCTCTAGGACAACTTCAAGCATGCCAACATTTGCATTATTGTGGTGTCAGAAGGAGAAGAGCGAGAACAATAAATTGAAAACCTATTTGAAACAATAATGGCAGAAAATTTCCCTAACTTGGTGAAGGAAACCGACAGCGAGTCCCAAATAAGATAAACCCGAAGTAGTCACACCAAGACACATCATCATCAAAATGCAAACGGCTAAATACAAGGAGAGAATCTCTCTCTCTCTCTCTCTCTCTCTCTTCCCATTTATTTTCAGACAGAGCAGGAGGGAGAGAGAGATGAAGAGAGACAGAGAAACATTGATGTGAGAGACACATCAAGTGTTTGTCACCCACATGGCCGGGGACAAACTGCAATCGAGGTATGTGCCCTTAGCAGGAACCAAACCTGGGACTCTTTGGTCCACAGGCCGACACTCTAACCAGTGAGCCAAACCAGCCAGGGCCAAAGAGAGAATCTTAAAAGTAGCAAGAGAAAAGCAGTTCATTACCTACAAAGAAGCTCCCATAAGACTGTCAGCTGATTTCTCAAAAGAAACTTTGCAGGCCAGAAAGGAGTGGCAAGAAATATTCAAGGTGATGAAAAGCAATGACCTACAACCAAGATTTACTCTGTCCTGCAAAGCTATCATTCAGAATCGATGGACACATCAAGAGTTTCCCAGACAAGAAAAAACTAAAGGAGTTCATCATGACCAAACCAGTACTATACAAAATGTTGAAGGGTCTTCTTGAAGGAGAAGAAGAACAAAAACATGAACAATAAAATGGTAATTAATACATATCTATCAACAATTGAATCTACAAACAAAATGAGCAAGTAGAACAGAAACACACTTGTAGTTACAGAGAACTTTTTGTTGCTTGTCAGATGGGTGGGGGCTGGGAGAATGGGTGAAAAGATGAAGGAATTGAGAATTACAAATTGGTTGTTAGACTGATGACCCTCAAAGAGAAGGGGGAGGGAGGGCGGGATGAGATAAACCAAAGAACTTCTTTGCATACATGCATAACCAATGGACGCCAACAATAGTGTGGGGAAGGCTGGAGGGGAGCAGGATTGGGGAAGGAAGGGGTCAATGGGGAAAGAAAGGGGGGAACATCTGTAACACATTCAACAATAAAGATGAGATAAAAAATAAATAAAAATACTTTATAGCCAAAAACAAACAAAACAAAACAAAAAGCAAAAGTGACCCTCTAGGAGAAAATGTGAGCTTGACTAGCTATTGCTTTTATGAATGCCTCAGAAATCTTTAGAATATTTAAGATCATTCAGCCAGTTGGTGATTGTGCATTTATCTACCAATTCAGTTTCTGGAAAAACATTTAGCAGTTTCCCGTTACTTGCGGAGGCATCTCTAGATAGTGATGATGATACAGAGTAATTGAAGACATGAATAGTCTAGTGGGGAATAGAAGACATACACATTTTCATTAGACACAGTGTTAGAAATACATGATTAAAGAATGCAATTACATAACAGGAGAACGGGACCTTTAATTTTAATTAAATTAAGAACTGGACCTTTGATTATATAGAATTGTACCTTTACATTTTCAAGTGAGACTCATATGGGTAGGATGGTTGATAAAGGGCATTCTTGACCAAAGCAAGAATGTGCATGAAAACTTGAATATAAAGTAAACATGATCTGTCCCATGCTCAGATGGGCCACGTGCTTGGTTTAGCCCTGTGCTGTCAGCATCTGAAATTTTAATCATTTTGAACAAGGAGCCTGCATTGTCATTTGGCATTGGGCCCCACAAAATATGTGATGTTCCCCCAAATATTGCCTCGGTCAAAGAAAGGGATTCTTCTGTGGAGTGGTAAAAGATAGTACTGGACAGGAAAGTGGGGTCGGTGGCAAAAAGCCTTGAATGCTATGCTGAAGTGTTTTGGACTTCCTCCTGCAGAAAGAAGACAGTGCTGGCATCTTTTGAGTGGCAGAGTAATGTGATGACATTGAGATTTTAGGATGACTAGTCTTAGGCTAACATGCATGGGGAAGATGCTGCTGGTTCGAAGACACTTGTCGTCAACCATGGGTAAGACAGGAAAGTCCGGCAGATGAGTGGATACAAACGCTGTGGTACATTTACACTGTGGAATACCATGCAGCTGTGAAAATGAAGGCACTCTTACCCTTTGCAACAGCATGGATGGATCTGGAGAGTATTACGCTAAGTAAAATAAGCCGGTCAGAGAAAGACAAGTACCATAGGATCTCATTAATATGGGGAATCTAATAAACAAAATAAACTGATGAACAAAATGGAACCGGAAGTGTGGATCCATGGGACAAACGGGATGGTGCCAAGGGGAGGGGCTGGGGTGACTGGATAAAGAAGGTGAAGGGATTAGCTAAAGAACCTACATGCATACCCCATGGACACAGACAACAGTTGGGTGAAGGCCAAGGGAGGGGGAGGTGGGGATAGGGGGAGGTGGGCAAAGAGTGAGGAAAAGGGAGACTCCTGCAATAATGTGAATGTTCAACATTTTTAATAATAAAAAAAAATCAAGAAAGTCCACTTGGACACAGTGGGAATGAAGAAGAGAGGGAAGATTTGAGAAACAAGAGGAAAAAAAAATCAGTATGTTTTGATAAATAAATTAAGGAAAGAGAGAGGAAGGAAGGAAGGAAGAAAGGAGGGAAGGAAGGAAGGGAGGGAGGGAGGGAGGGAGGGAGGAAGGAAGGAGGGAGGGAGGGAGGGGGGAGGGAGGGGGGTGGGAGGGAGGGAGGAAAGGAGGGAGAAAAAAAGAAGGAGGTAGGAAGGAAGGAAGGAGGGAGGGAGGGAGAGAAAGTCAGGGACCGCTGTCATGTCACATTTATATGACACTTTTTTAAATCAGGCTTTTGCAAAATAAATAAATAAATGAATAAATGAAACAACAGACGAAAGCATGGTTACCATGATCATGGGTAGCAGAGTTGGTAGGGCTGCCAGGAGCCTCTAAGGTCATGCTTTTATCTGGGAACTTGGCAGTGAGGTGAACACCCTGCCATCCATCCATTCAATCAATATTTCTGATCACGCATGATACTTCCAGGCACTGCCTTCGTCATGGACGACTGATGGTGAACGGAGCCGTCTGGGGCTCTGACAGCATCCGTGTTGAAATCGCGAGCGAGAGGAGGATGGTAGACAAGGACAACCGCGGGACTGTCGTGAAAGAAGGTTGCCTGTGGCTTAGGAATGACAGAGCTTTCCTGGTCCTTTCTCCCAGGAAACGTAAATGAGTAAAAGGCGTGTGAAGGCCATGGCACTTCCTTTGCTTCCTTCCAGTTCCACCAACAACAGCACATGGGTCACACGTGCACATGTAGGAGTCACTTCAGTCTCCTAAAGACGCGGTGTGCCCACGGGGGAGGGAGGTCTGACAGCAACGTCACGGGCAGAGTGAGGAATAAACAAAGGGTGAGTCGCTACCTGCTCTCTTCTCCTCAGAATGGTTTCCCACTGTGTTTACAAGGAAATGCCTGCTTGTTTTTCTCGGCAATGGATGTGGTTTCCATGTAGCTAGATGTTCCCACAGGGCTGCCTCTCTCCCTGATCAGTCTTTGTGTCAAAGACGGGCTTCCACCCAGCCCCTCGGGGCTGTCCCCAGGGATTCTGGAAATGGGACTGGGAGGGAGCATGCTCCGTCGCCATCGGGGTGGTCACTTTCAGCCGTGAGGACTGGAAAACAGCAGAGCTGGCTGACAGGGAGGGAGAAGGGCGGAGCCCGGATGGGAGCCAGGGAGCGTGGTCTGGGGTGCTCAAATTCCCACTGCCAGCTTATTTTCCCCACATCCCTACCACATTCCTGTCCCCGAGTTCCAGGACCCACCCTGCTGTTTGGTTCCCTGTTGTTTGCAGACACACAGCTCCCTTCTGACCGTGGGGAGGAGGGACATCCAGTAGTGGTGGAAAGCCGTGAGCGCAAGCACGCAAAGCTCTGAGGTCTCTGTTTAAACCCCGTTCCACCAAAGACCCCTAGGTGTGTGGACTTAGAGTCTGCAAATGTGGCCGGAACATACACACCAGAGAAAGACACTGGCACACCTGGGAACCGGGCCCAGCATGTCATGGGAAGCACCGTGGGCGGCTGGCTGTCCCCGTGCATCCTCTCTGTGAGTGCCAGGTGAACACACTAGCTCTGGACACAACCGAGCATCAGCCAGCAGAGGGCTCTTCCTTCCGAAAGGGCAGTAGTACCGGTGCATAAGTTAGTCCTTGAACTTCTTTTTGTTGAATCCTACCCTGGGTTTAGCGGGATTGACTTTCATGGACAAACCCTGACAATGACGTTGTTGCCTTCAAAGACTCCGTCAATTACAGGCCATTAAGAAGCTGTGGGCCAAGGGGTGATATACTGGAAAGTAAAGAGCAGGACCATGATGGAGGTTTCAGGCCCTTCCAGGGCCGAAAGCCGATCTGGTGGGACCTGAACTCATAGCTCTAACTGTCTTCTTCTTGCCCAAGGGTGGCCTGCCCACAACAGTCTTCCCTCTACCTGACATTACCTGACTCTGGGAAAAGTCACCCTTCCTTTGAGTAGCCCGAGTCACTCATAGGTCTGACATGCTCTTCTTTGGGGTACACAGGCATCAGACCACCTGGGAAAGAGCAGAGAGGGCGACCACTGGTCTAAAGCTGGGAGAATTGGCCTGGTCGGCCCGTTGTCTACACTGTTTTTGCCCCAATGCTGGTCACATTTCCCAAACAAGGCTGGGAAGGAGAAATTATTTTTGTGTGTAGTGCTGATATGCAAGAACATACTGCTCCTTGCCTTCTGAGTCCAGGTACCAATAATAACTGTTCCCTGGCCAAGTACCACCCTGTGTGCTGATGCCCAGCCAGAAGGTGGCCGTGACCAAGAGGGATGTGGGCCCGGCTATCTACCCATTTATTGCTGGGGACATCAGAGAAGAGGAAGCAAAATGATGGTCCGATCGCTGAAGCCCTGTGTGGTCTGGATGGAGAGGGCCTGAGGGAGCTGGCCTGGCCTCGGTGGCCCTCACAGAGGAGCAGCAGGCCTGCGAGAGCTCGGCCGGGCACACGCTGTTCCCTCTTAATCCTAAGACATGCTCTGACTCTGCTTCCTTTAGGGAGGCTGACAAACATCAGTTCAGGGCAGCTTCTGGCCTCGAGCATTTGGAGGGTAAAACCCAGGGAGGTATTCCAATCCCAAGAGCCCCAACTCGGAATTCTCTCCCCGTTACTTCAGTGACCACGCTTCACGCACAGTCTGAAGCTGTTCTAGAAGGATGCCTGTTCACACAAACACTGTGAAGCTATTCTTTCCCTAAGCACCACACTCTCAGTTTGTCAAAACATTTGAAGAAGACTAATTCATGCCTCAAAAGGAATTCTCTCTCACTCACAGCGCTGCCAGGCCTGTGAGCCGATCGCTTTCACACTACGGCACCTCGCTGGGGGGACAGCCACGCGGGCCTCGGTGGAAGCCCGTGGGCTCGCCGGGTCACGAAGGGGCAGAATTCACGACGCGTGCTTTCTGAGAGGACAGGAGGGGAAGTCGGCTGGCCCCATCCGGCTCCCGCCCGTTTGGGTACCTGTGAGAAGTAGTACAGGGCAGTAGTGGAAAACATGGGCTCTGAAGCCAGGGGTTTGTGAGTTCAAGTCCCGCATTTCCTGTGTATTAATTGTGACATTTCCTTCATGGTTAGATGCCTATGTTTCTTTTTCTAGGAAAGAGCAGAGGAACAGCTGCACCACCCTTCAGGACTGTTGTGAGGATTAAATCGGTCTCACATGCTTCGAGTGTGCCTAGCAACAGATCATTCTTGGGGTGCTCTATGGGGGCCATGGGGAACCTCCCAGCCTCGGCCTGTGTCAGGAGGACGGGCCAGCAGCAGGCCACCCTGTCATCAGAACCGCCCCCGGAGGGTAGCTGGTGAGCTGCAGACTTTTTCTTCCATCACAAACAGGTCCCTGGAGTACAGAACAGAAACTCGGCAACTGACATAAACAATTTCAAACACTAATCTCAGAAGACAAATCGCTCCATTTGGGCATCGAGATTCCTCTCCGAGGCTTCCCCGCTTGTTTATTGTTCCGTGGCGAAGGGCCACGGGTGAATTAAGTGGACAGCGTGCACAAGCTCTGAGATGGAAGGAGGGGCCTGGGGGGAGAGAACCTGCCATCTGACCTGCTTTCCTTGAAAGCTATTGCTGAGGGAGGTCCCCGAGAAAAGCGACTCTGATTTATGCCTCCTGTGTCCAGCTGCTCACTGAGAGAGGTCAGCGGCTCTGGGGCCAGGAGACCAGGTTCCAGCCCTGCTCTGCCACGTTTTCGTGTAGTGAATTCCAGCAAGTCATCAGCCCTTTCTGAGCCTCGGCTTTTCATCTCTATAAGGACAGTATCACTATAAGGTACCATAATACCCAAGTGGGTAATTGCAGAGATCAAACTAAGACTCCTTTAGCAGTGATGGATTGCTATACAAATATATATTTTTTTCTTTTTGTTAATCCTCACCTGAGGATATTTTTCCATTAATTTTTTAGAGTGGAAGGGAGGGAGAAAGAGAGAGAGAGAGAGAGAGAGAGAGACAGAAACATTGATGTGAGAGAGACACATTGATTGGTTGCCTCCCATATGACCCCTACTGGGGCTGGGGATCCATCCTGCAACCCAGTTACGTGCCCTTGACTGGGAATCGAACTCGAGACCCTCTGGTCCACTGGTCAATGCTCTAACCACTGAGAAAAACTGGCCAGGGCTTGCTATACACATATTCATAAAGTTAATGTAGGTACCCAGTGAATAACTGGATGAGAATTAGGAACAAAGGGGAATTAGAACCTGGAACAAAGGATGCATTTTACAAGGGCAAAAAAAAGAATTATCCCCAAGTTAAGAAGAAATTTTTCTTTCCACATTGCTGCAGTCCTTGAATATAGATTAAGTTATTTGAGATTCTAAATTAAGCCTGTGGTGTACTATGCTAGCATTTAGAGCACATATTGCCTTTTCTGATTATAAAGCAAATGCATGTTCACTGTACAAAATTTGGAAGACGGGCAAATGTTTCAGAATGGAAAGTGAAATTAATGGTAATTCAAGTCTGTAGGGATGACCAACACCTGCTAATACTTTGCCTTCTTTCTTCCAACTCACAAATATCTACATGTATATAAAAATATCTACTCTACAATTTCTCAGGAATTTGGATTGCATTATATATGCAATTGTGAAGACCTCCTTCTGCATGGTAAATATATTTCTACCTCAGAAGATGTTCTTTGAAAGTACCATTTTACATGCATGTTATATTCCATTTTCAATGTATTCATTATTCTTTTCTCAAACATTTTAAGTTTGTCCTTCAAATTTTATGAAGTATCTATACGACCCTTCATATGATATATATATATAGTATATATAGTATTTATATGTATATACACACACAGTAGACATATATATGAGTATATATTATACATCATACACTCACACTATTATATATTTTACTATTGTTTTACCATTAATATATACTACTACTGTATATATAAATATATTGGTATATAATATATGTGAATATATGCTTAGGGAAAGAATATATATATATATATAATATATACTTGTACTGTACTTTTACATTTTGGAAAAATAGTTAATGTACTTATATTAAAAATGTTTTGAAATGTTAGGACATAATTGTGGCTTTACTATTTTTCACAAGCTTTGAAGTAACCAAACATGACACTTAAGAACAGTTTCTGGTCCGGCCGGGGTGGCTCAGTGGATTGAGCATCATCCCATGGGCTGAGAGGTCCTGGTTCAATTCCTGGTCAGGGCACATGCCCAGGTTGTGGGCGTAATCCTTGGTGGGGACTTGCAGGAGGCAGCTGACCAATGTGTCTCTTTCACATCAATGTTTTTTTTTCTCTCTCTCCCTCCCTCTCTCTAAAATAATCAGTTAAATTATTTAAAAAAAAAAAAAAAGATCTATTTCTGGGACATGTGTAAGTGTCAGGTTCTAATCCGTGTGTGGAGAGCAGACCCTCTGCAGAGGCTGGCCGTCCAGTTAGCAAGGTTTCTGTGGCAGGTCTGGCCTCATTCTGTTCCCCTCTCCAGCCATGTGTGAACTGGGTGAGTTTTCACCTCTCCGTCTACCCGAATCCCTGCAGCCCGCAGCCGGGGCAGGTGGTCACCATGTGCAAAGGAAGCTTCACGCAGGGGCCCGCTCTGCGAGGCGGCCTGTTTCAAAGCCGGGTGTCTGCCTGCTTTTACCCGGTTGTGATTCCCCTGGACACAGAGTCCTCAGAGGACTTTGCAGTAAATTTGGTTCTGGGAGCCCAGAGACCAGAGTTCTGGTTCTAAACCTACTGAGTGACCTTGGACAAATGTCTTCATGTCCCCACCCCTCAGTCTTCTCCTCTGTATGAGCAGCTTTGCCATCTCACAGAGTTGGTGTGAAAATAAAAGCACATTAATTGATGTGATTTATTTATTTTGGTGGGAGAGGGTTTAATGCACCATAAAGATAAAATGTGTTGAAGGCGCCAGAGACATAAAAGGAGGAACTGAATTGTCTGGCATCGGGGTGAGAGCTGGAGGGACAGCTTTCTCCCAGACAGGTGCTGGCAGAGCCCTCCCTCACCGAGCTGTCAGATGGGCGCATGTCTGAGTCTCCCCCAACCTGGCTAACACTGTCACCCTGGTGATTCCCTGAGATGTGACCCCACCCAGAGCGCAAGTCCATCCAAACCATTTCTAGTGGCTTTTCAATATAAATGGCCTGTCTTGGATCTTGCTGCAAACTTTTCTAAAATCTCTCCAACAGCCAGCATCTGGGCTTGGTGTGCCCCATACCTCTTGTTAAGCGGCCCCAAGTCTGGCCCTAGCAGCAGCCAGCCTTGGTTCGAAGCATGGCCTCTTTTGAGCACCTCTAAGCCCAGCACAAGCAGCAGCCATCTGCAGAACGCTTTGTAACTCATGCCAGATGGCCCCATGCACAGGTGGCAGCTGACCTTGGCCTGAACCTCTGGGAAGGCCCCAGAGCCTGCTCACCTGGTGGACAGCTTAAGACCACAGCAAAGTACCCACTCAACCACCTCCACAACTGAAATCCTCAAAGAGCAGCCAAATCAGGCACCAGAGTCCCACTGAGCCAGTCCTGCTCCGTGGGGTGGGCCCATGCTGAGCAGATCGTCTCTGGTGGTCTCGACCAGTCCTTGAAGCCAAATGGCCTGAGGTTAAATTCCTTCCACTGAGGTGCCAACAGTAATCAAGGCTCAACTATAACAGGGTGGGGGGGGGTACACACAGCCCACACATATGGGGGTGGCACACTTGGAGCACCCAGATTGGGTGACTATGAAGGTCGGGGCCACAGGACACCTCCTACATCAGGCTACTTTACTAAGCCCAGGAGACATGGAAGCTCTACCTAATACATAGAAACAAACACAGGGAAACAGCCAAGATGAAGAGACAAAAACAAAAAAACAAGTCCAAAATGAAAAAACAGAACAAAACTCCAGAAAAATAACTAAACAAAATGGAGATCAGCAATCTACAGATGCAAAGTTCAAAACACTGGTTATAAAGATGCTCAATGACCTTAAGGGAATAGTAGATAAACTCACTGAGAATTTTAACAACGAAACAGGAAACATAAAAGTGGTGATAGAAAACATAAAGAACCAGTCAGAAATGAAGAACAATAACTAAAATGAAGAAGGCATTATAAGGAATCAACAGTGGATTAGATAAAGCAAAGGATCAAATCAGAGATATGGAAGATAAAAAGCAGAAAGCATTCAATCAGGACAGCAAAAAGAAAAAACAACAACAACAACAAAAAGTAAGGATAGTATAAGGAGGCTCTGGGACAACTTTAAGCATAACAACATTTGCATCATGGGGTTGTCACAAGGAGAAGAGGGACAGCAAGAAATTGAAAAACCTATGTGAAAAAATAATGACAAAAATGTTTTCTAACCTGAAGAAGAAAATAGACATACAAGTCCAAGAAGCACAGAACAGTCCCAAGTAAGATGAACCAAAGAGGCCTACAACAAGACACATAATTAAAATGCAAAAGGCTAGCCGTGGCCGGTTTGGCTCAGCAGTTAGAGCGTTGGCCTGCAGTCCAGAGAGACCCAGGTTCAGTTCCCGCTAAGGGCGCGTACCTCAGTTGCAGTTTGTCTCCGGTCCTGGTTGGGTTGTGCGGGTAGCAACCACTTGATATGTCCCTTTCACGTCGATGTTTCTCTCTCTCTCTCTCTCTCCCTCCCACTCTATCTGAACAAAAAATGAAAAAATGTCCTCGGGTGAGGATAAAAAAAAAATGCAAAAGATTAAAGACAAGGAGAGAATCTTAAAAGCAGCAAGGGAAAAGCAGTTTGTTACCTACAAAGGAACTCCCATAAGACTGTCAGCTGATTTCTCAACAGAAACTTTGCAGGCCAAAAGGGTTTGGCATGAAATATTTAAAGTGATAAAAAGCAAAGACCTACAACCAAAATATTCTAGCTAGCAAAGCTATCATTTAGAATAAAAGGACAGATAAAGAGCTTTCCAGATAAGAAAAAGCTAAAGGAGTTCATCACCATCAAACCAATATTACAAAAAATGTTAAAGTGTCTTCTTTAAGAAGAAAAATAAAGGCGATAAATACATATCCATCATCAATTACATTAAATATGTTTTTTATTTATTTTTTAGAGGTAGAGAGAGATGGAAACATCGATGTGAGAGAGACACATTGATCTGCTGCTTTCTGCATGCCCCCTACTGGGGATCAAGCCCACAACCCGGGCATGTGCCCTGACTGGGAATCAAACTGGGACCTCTCAGTCCATGGGATGACACTCAATCTACTGAGCCACACTGGCTAGGCTATCAGCTATTACTTTCAGTACAAATGAAGTAAATGCTTCAATCGAAAGACAAATGGTGGCTGAAATGGATAATAAAACAGGACTCATATATATTTTCTACAAGACACTCACTTCAGATTGAAAGAAACACACAAACTGAAAGTAAAGGGATGAAGAAAGACGCTTCATGAAAATTTAAACAAACAAACAAACAAACAAGCAAACAAACAAAAAAAGCTGGGGTAGCAATACTTACACCAGACAAAACTGAGTTTAAAAACAAAGGCTATAATGAGAGAGCAAGAAAGACCCAGCAATTTTTTTGGATATTTATTCAAAGAAATTCCAACCACTAAATTGAAAAGACACGTACATCCATTTGTTCATTGCTTCATTATTTACAATAGACAATATATGGAAGCAAACTAAGTGTCCATCAATAGATAAATACATAAAGAAGAAGTGGTGCATATATACAATAGATCATGACTTGGCCATAAAGGGGAATGAAATCTTGCCATCTGCAATAATGTGGATGGACCTAGAGGGCATTGTGCTGAATGAAGTGGGTCAGGCAGAGAAAGACAAATGCCAGATGATTTCACTTATAAGTGCAATCTAAAAAGCAAAATAAACAAACAAGGAGAACAGAAATAGACTCCTAGATACAGAGAACATTTTGATAGTTGCCAGATGAGAGGGGGGTTGAAGGGATGGGTGAAAAGGTGAAGGGATTAAGAAGTACAAACTGATAGTTACAGAACAGTCATGAGGATGTAAAGAACAGCATAGGAAATGTAGTCAATAATATTATAACTATATATAGGATTAGATGGGTTCTAGATTTATTGGGGTGATCACAAATCATATAAATGTCTAATCACTGGATTGTGCACCTGATGCTAATATAACATTGTAGGTCAACTGTAATTAAAAAATAAAAAAATTATTTTTAAAAATAAAAAATAAGGGGGACGGAAGAGATAAACCAAAGAATGTATATGCATATTTGCATAACCAATGGATATAGACAACAATGCCGTGAGGGAAGAGGGGTGGGATCAGGAGGCAGGTGTTAATGGGGGAAAAGATAAATAAATAAAAATAAAAATAATATACCAAAAAAAGAGAGAAAATAAATAATAAATAAATAAATAAATAAATAAATAAATAAATAAATAAGTAAAAGGTGCTACAATATAGCAGACTGCTCCACTAGCTGTCTGATCCCTAAAGTCTGTTTTCTCTGGAGAGAGTTTCCCCCTTGGCTTTAGTATTAGACAGAGCAGTATTTTCGGTGACAAGGTTACGGGATTTGGGTGTCTCACTAGAGCTACAGAAACAGCCGTGAGGCTGTGCTGATGGTGTGGCCCAGGTCACCTCGTGAGCGTCCCAGCCAAGGCCTGGGCTTGCTTCAGAGACACACAAAGACCTGAGCTGGACCACAGCCCCCTCTCTGGAGGACGAATATGGTCAAAATCCCTTCCTCAAAGGTTTTTTTGAAAGGGAGAGAATGAGTGATAATACGCATATACATCACTTTACTGGATATAGTGTAAATTCTACAACTGTAATAATTACACTCAGCACTCAGACACAGCTGGGGGTAAAAAAGAAGTGAGAATAACTAGCTGCAAATCTTAAGAGATAATCATAAAAGGCTGGTTGTTGTCAATTTAACAATATGACATCTTATAATAACATTTAAATTATTTAAAGATATTGTTCATTAACATTCTAAAGCATATTGACACACATACCAATATAATAATTAATATATAATTATATTATATTATAATTATTATATTACATGATGTCAAATATTTTTATATGCTTTTTCCCTAAAGCCTCACAGAATTTTCACGAGAAAGTACTTTTGTGTCTACATTTCCAAATGGCAAAGTGGAGGTTGGAGAACTAGAAGGGTGCACTCAAGTTCATACACCCAGGAAAGTGGGGTCAGGATTAGAACTCAGGGCATCCAGACTGCACACTAAACCACAAAATATACATTTAAAGTTCCCGTCATAAACTAATGTTAGGGGCTGAGGGTTTTCAGTCTCAGCTACGGCGCAAGTTTTCTCGGTCGAGGTTGACGATGAGCATGCGCTTGGGTTGGTGGGAATAACACCTTAACCCTCCCAAGTGCTCAGCCAACTGCAGGTTTTGTTGTTCCTCAGACAAGGGGTCTTTCATCCCCTCTGATTTCATGACAAAAATGAATAAGCAAATGAGGTTCACTGTTTACTTATTTATTACCAAAGTTATTCCTGTTTATTATAGAAGGTAATAGGAGAGACCGAATAAATCATCAAAATAAAGAATAAAGGAATATGAGAAAGAATAGAAGAAAAATTAAAGATTGCTCATACTCTCATTACTGAGAGAGAATCACTTTGACAACGTGCCTTTCTGTGCTTTTTTCTGTGTTTTAACACTTTTGGTATGTTCATGGTGTGTTTTGATCCCTAGCTTTTGAGTTTAAAATATTTGTTTTTCTCCGACTTTTATTAGCTTATTTTTGTTACAGATGTTTCTCCTTTTTCCCCCCTAAATTCCCTCCTCCCCATCCCACCCCCCCAACCGCTAGCATTGTTGTCTATGTCAATTGGTTATAAGTTCTTTGGTTCATCTCACCCACCTCTCCCCCTCCCCCACTCTGAGGTTTGTCAGTCTGAACCATACTCCTTTCTATGTCTCTGGGTCTATTTTGTTCATCAGCCCACCTTGTTCGTTATATTCCACAAATAAGTGAGATTATGTAGTATTTGTCTTTCTCTGATTGGCTTATTTCGCATGAGTTTAAAGTATTTTAACTTTAAAAGTAAAAAATAGATCTTCACAGGAATATCTAAAATTGCAAAAATAAATAAATAAATAAATAAATAAATAAATAAATAAATAAATAAATGAATGAATGAATAAATAACAAAGTATACTGTTGAGAAAATAATTGCAGAATAAAATATAGGTATCGTATTAACAAAAGAGTATTTATTTTCCTTTTTTACTGCCTTATGGTAAAGAGATGAACTTGATATTTAGAATTTATTGACATTTCTGTGTGTGTGTGTGTGTGTGTGTGTGTGTGTATGTGTTGGAAAAGGATGGTAAATTTAAAATTGTCTTCCAATGGTCTCATCATGAGAAAAGGTTTAAAATATGTAATAAAATTAACTTTATATTTATATCCCTTAAATCCTCATTTGAATTTTTGTTTACTTGATTAGACTTACAAACATATGTGTTTTTTTGTTTTTTTTTTCACTCAAGGGTATTTTTTCCATTGATTTTTAAAGAGAAAGGAAGGATGGGAGGGAGAGGGAGAGAAAGAGAAAGAAAGAAACATCTATGTGAGGCAGGCACATCAATTTGTTGCTTCCCACACATGCCCCGACTGGGGCAGGGATCAAACCTGCAACCAGGTATGTGTCCTTGACTGGAATCAAACCCACTACCCTTCTGTTCACAGACCAATGGTCTAACCACTGTACCACACTGGCCAGGGCCAGAAGTATGTTTTCTACTACTATTATAATGTCAATTTCTCTTTGTTTTTCAGACATACTTTAAAACTTTCATAGATACTTATACATTCTTATTTTAAAAGATTCAAATAGCCCTGACTAGTGTGGTTCAGCTCATTGGAGCACCATCCTGTGCACAGAAAGGCCTCTGTTTGATTCCGTCAGAGCGCATACCCAGGTTGTGGGCAGATCCCCAGTCAGGGCACATGCAAGAGGTAATGTTTCACTCTCACACTGATGTTTCTCTCTCTCCCTCTGCCTTCTTCTCTCTCTAAAATCAATAAAAGCATGTCCTTGAGTAAGGATTAAAAAAAAAAAAAATTCAAATAGTGAAGAAAAATAGGGTCTTACCCTTCTTCTCTGATCATCATTGTTTAAAATTTGACTTATGTTCTTGAAGGTTTTTCTGTGTATTTACACCTAAATAATTAAAAAAAAAACATAAATGCAAATGTGTTGCATGACTGTTTCATAATCTGATTTTTAAAAAAGTAATTTCATGTCTTGAAGACCTTTCCATACGAGTTTGTATAATATTTTATCATTTCTGTTTTGCTTTGAATTATATTTCATAGTAGGAGTGTACCATAATTTAGTTATCTATGCCCTGTTGATGAATGTTTATGTTGTTCGCACCTTTTATTTTTTTGCATGATAAACTGATGCTATGAAAATCCCTGTCCATACAAGTACTTCTTTAAATCAAATGCTTAAAGTTTTTTGGCTGATGGTGGGGCTCATTTAAAATTCAGTAGAGACTGTCGAATTGTACCCTTTCAGCCTTTACAGACGGGCTGGCCAACACGATAGATGTGCCTATTTCTCCACAGTTGGCCAATACTTAATGTTACTGATATTTCAAATTTTTAGTAATCTGAAACTTGAAAAAAAAAATTACCTTGCTCTTTTAATTTCCATTTTCTCAAATGTTAATGAGTTGTGTAAATTTCATGGGCTTATATTGACTCTAAGTTCTCCCCTTTGAATTGTATTTCTCTTAGGTTGTGTGCGTTTAATCTTATTGTTTATAAAATTCCTTTTAATAACTTTGTCTGGCATTCTCATTTCAAGTATTTTCTTTTCATCTACTGCTTGTCTTTTACATTTTGGGGCGGGATTATTTTTTCCATGTAACATTTGAAACATTTTAAGTGGCCAAATATGCCAATTTTTATTTCTACTCTAACCTTGGTGACATGCCTGGGAAGATCTGTCCCACTCCAAGGTTATAAAATTGTTCTCAGGTTTCTTCTAATATTTTATAGATTTCCTTAGCTCCTTAATCTATATGGAATTTATCTTAAGATATAAAATAGCTCAATTCATTTATTTCCAAATGGATAGTAAATTTCCCCAACAAACTTTTATCATATATTTTATTGCCAATTTGAACAGGCACCATTATTATTAAAGATTAATAATTAATTAGAGATTATATTCATTTAAATCTATGAATATGAACACACACACAATTCTGACTCACTGATAATATATTTGTCTGTTTTACTTCTAATATTAATTATTAACTATTTATTTTTTAGCTTTATTTAGGTGTGATTGACAAATAAACATGTAGCTCTGGACAGTTTTGCTTAGTGGTTAGAGTGACGGCCTTTGGACCAAAGGCTCCAGGGTTCAATTCTAGTCAAGGGCACATTCCTGGGTTGCAGGTTCCATCCCTGGCCTCAGTCGGGGTTGTGTGGGAAGCAACCAATCGATGTCTGTTTCTCTCCCTCCCTCCCTCCCTCCCTTCTTCCATTCTCTATAAAAATCAGTGAGAAAATATCCTCAGGGGAGGACTGACCAAAAAAAAAAAAAAAGGAAGTTTAACATGTTTAAAGAGTACAGCATAATGAAGCATAATGATTACATACACATTGTGTAAAGATTCCCCACCTTCAAGCTTATTAAAACACCCATCACCGCACATGTGTACTTTCTTGGGGGGAGGATGAGAACACCAATTCTAGTCTCCTAGCAAATTTCAGTGATGCAACAGTACCCACCGCATACATTAGATCCCCGGATCTCATTCATTGTATCACTGAAAGTTTGTATCCTTTGACCAATCTCTATTCCCCCACCCTCCAGGCTTTGGTAACCACTGTTCTACTATTAATAGATAAGGGGGGGGGGGGCAAAGGTAGGTTCACAGTTGTTTGAATGGAAAATAACACAATAATTAATAAATAATAATACAAGAATAAACTGTGTTTTGCATACTCATAACTGTAAACTTACTTTGCCCACCCTGTATTTCTTGAATAGTGTGTTTACTGTCTTAGGGCAAGTCTATTCTTATCATTGTTAGTTTTCAAAAATGTCTTGAATTTTTTTTTAATCAAATAAACTGAGATTGAAATAGTCAAGTTTCATGAAAAGTCCTAGGATTGGGGTGGAGAGGTACATGTATAATTTATAGGCTAATTTGTACTAGCAACAAGTGTCTTGATGAATCACTGTTTAGGAAATCACACCCAGTAATGGCAACTAAGTATATGCCCGGAGCTATAGTCCAGAATGAGATATATTAAATTCAGTGGGCCTGGTGTGTGCCTGTGAGGGGTGAGGGTGGGGGATGGGAGCAGGGAGCTTTAGGTTGTAATAAAGATGTTCTCAATGGCACAGTGAGACAAGCGGGATCAGATCTGGCCTCTGCCATCTATTGGTTATATTACTCAGACCAAGTTGTTTAACTTCTTACATCTTTGAGCCTCAGCTTCCTCATCTGTAAAAGGATGATAGTCATATATGTCTCATAGCACTTTTGAAAGGATTAAATGAGATAATAAAAGTGCCACAGATAATAGGTTCTCAATAACTCCTAGTCCTCTTCACTTCTCTTTTGATGAGTCATCAATCATACTTGGTAACAGGTGGTCCCCAACAGCAGATCACACAGAAGTTCTCAAAGTTATCAGGTTACTCTGGCTCCTTTTCCTTTTTATTCTCAACTGAAAAGGTAGAAAAGCTCACTGAACATCAGTTATCATTGGATAAGTACCCAAGATGACTCTGAGCTAGTTCTATAATAGGGTTAAGTCTTCATTGCCATATGGAAATAGAATTATGGTTAACCTTTGTGTATTTTAAGTACTCCAGAAATACTAATTACCACAATAGATCATAAAGATTAATATTTATTATCCCAACCCTTAGATGTTAACTCTACACAAAGAGTATCCTATAAAAACAACCAAAGGAAGAAAAAGGTTATGTTCATAAACATCTTCATATTAATGTTATTTATAATATGAAAATTATAATGGGCTCAATTTTCCCATGCAAGTGGGAAAGGTTTAAAAAATCACTATCTACTCACATAGTGGACTTTAACCCAGTTTCTAAAACAAGAATTATGCTGCGATGTAGCAGCTTGGAAAACTACTTACAATTTTATGCTGACTGCTAAAAAGGCTGAGCGCAAATTTATGCAAACATTCTGATATAACTTTGGGGAAATCGTTATGCACCTGGACAAATATTTCTACAAAATGGTAGAGATATTTAAAGTACTGAGGAGATTTTCTGGATTTTTGCCTTATGCTGCGCTGTCTGGAGCTTGAGAACCAAAAGTTCCATGTGGAACTGGACTTCAGACTGAGAAGCCAGCCCAACCGGTCAGGAGGAGAACAACGTTGAGTGCCTCCCTGTAGGGAGAGAGCTTCTCAAAATAGGAAAAGTCAGAACAACTTAGGGGGTATCTTCCAGTCATTTCACCCTGGGGCTACTTGACTATATTTTATGAGAAAAAAAACAAACTGATTATTATTTTTTGTACCACTTAAGAGGCTGCGGAGAAGGTGAGATTGAGGGGTGGAAAATGTATTTACATAGTAGTTCAAACTGGGGTGCCAGACAAGAGAGAGGCGCTAAGCAAGACATAGCAAGTAAGTATCTGAGAGGTTGTATATTCACTCCTATTACTATACATACCAAGTGTTGGTTACATTTCTACCCATGAGGAACCCAATAAATACATCTCACAATTTTACAGTGGCTTCATTCACTGTTTCTACTGCTAGAATTCTATTGTTTCTCTAATGATCTAAGGTGTCTTGATACAGCAGGGGTCAACTGGAGTGACTGAAATGATCAGAGAAGTACTCCAATAATGTTTGTAAGGAAATGGGAAGATTCATCTTCCCTCAATAAACAGGAGAAAAGAAATGTGTTTTTCAATGGTTCTGGAGGGCACCTTGCTGGGTTCTGTAAAAATAAAAGTCAGTAATCACCCTTATTTATTCTAAATTTGAGAAAAGAAACAATATCTTTTATTTTAACAGAATTTGGAGAGCTTGGTATTTTATCTAAGAATAATGATCTAAGTCTGGTGAAGTAATGCCTGACTTACTAGCTATTCTGGATGATCTCAGAATAGAAGTTAGTGCAAATTCCTGACTTAAAAACAAGCAAACACTACCTGCTTAATAAAGTTGAAAATCAAAGTCCTAAAATTGTAAGGCTGCAAAACTATAATTTGGCTAATGGTTTTTTTTTGTTTTTTTTTTTTTAATTCTATTTATGTCCATCCATACTTCTCTCTTGCACAATCACATGCCACTAAGTCAGGTGGTCCCTTCCCACATGGGGAACGGGGACTTCTGTCTGTAAAAGAAACCCTCAGTGATTCTAGGAAGATCTTTCCCTCACAAATAGCAGGAATCACTGTTATGGCAACAAAGGCCCTGTGAGCTGAGTGGACTTTCCCGAGGTCGTGGAGTCGCAGAGTGGGTGTGATCAGGTCTCAGGGTTGGCCTGTCTACAGGAGATCAGGAATGAGACCCACCAGGCAGGTACCTATGACCTATGAAAGACACTTGCTGGCTCCTCCCTCCTCCTCTGGACAGAGATACAAGATTAACAGCTGGTCACCCTGCTAGATGACCAGCAAGATCTTGCTGAGAAGATGGAAAAGGGCTCTAGCAACCCCTGTTCGGGTTTGGCTGTTTTGAAGTATGTGAAATTCTAATCCTGGGCTCGAGCACCCCTGCTTCTGCCAGGAACTGTGATTCTCCAGTGTAATCCTATTTGATTAGAACCCATGCGATTTGGCTTAATCCAATTAAAAAATCTTACTGACTGTGTCTGTCATACACTGTAGCAGATAAAAGGTAAGTGCCACTCTTTCTGGCCTTAAAAACGTAATTTTTTAAAGTACCCTAGATACACAAAAGTAGATTAATCATAATTCTTGGTCCATGTTGCACCATCCCACTATCATTATGGTCGATGAATGAGTATTGTGTAATTAAATTGCCAAAGACTGAGCATACGTGTGACTACTGCCTGACCTACCAGCGCCACCAAGAGCCTTTTCTTGACCTTGGCCACACTCCCTTTCTCATCTTGCCCCTCCCACTCTAGAGGTAGCTACTCCAGAGTTTTGTATTTATATTCACTCCACCCTTTTCTGTTACAGTTTTAATGCCTAAACATGTATACAAATATATCTTGTTTATTTTTTACTGATTTTGAATATCCTTTGGGCACAAAATAAAATATATTAATTCAACACACATTAAATGGTGCTCTCTGTCTCTGCTAATCACTGTTTTAGGAGCTAAGAAGTAAAGCAATAAAAATGAAAAAAAACAAAAATTTCTACACTCATGGACAAATAGAAAACAAATAACCAAGTAAAATGTCTAGTATGCCCAATAATGAAAAGAGCTATGGATAAAAATAAGACACACAATGGAATACTATGCAGCTGTAAGAAAGAAAGATCTTTTATCCTTTGAGATGACATAGAGAGACCTGGAGAGTATTATGCCAAGTGAAACAAGCCAATCAGAGAAAGACAAATATCACATGATCTCACCTATTTGTGGAATACAATGAACAAAACAAGCTGATGAATATAATAGACCCAGAGACATAGAGGTAGGGTTCAGACTGAGAAACCTCAGAAGAGTGGGACAGGGAGAGGGAAGAGATCAACCACAGAATTTATATGCTGGACGCATAACCATGGACATAGACAACAATGCTGGGGACCAGGCGGGGTGGGGGGGTCGGGAGGAAGGAGTCAATAAGGAAAAAGGAAAACATCTGTAACAAAAATAAATACATAAATAAATAAATTAAAAATTGAAAAAAAAAAAAAAAGAACCCACAAAAACCAAGACGGGGAAAGTTTAGGGTAAGGTTAAAGCTGCTGCGAAGTAATGACGAGAGTGGGAGGGCCACCTGGTATACCAGTACATCTAATACCGGAGGACCTGAGGCGGCAGCAATGTGCTCAAGCAGGAGGCCTGAGGCAGACTCCGAAGGCTTCTTTGCCTTTAAAACAAAACATTTTGAATTTCCACTTAAGACTTAAAATACACATTTAAGTCCAGCTAAGTGGGCCCCAGCGTGGCCTTCTGGAGGCAGTTTGCAGGAAGCATGCCCAGGGTACTGGCGAGTCCGCTCCAAGGTCCCATGCAAGGACAAAGAGTGTCTTTTCTGCTCCTCAGCTGTATCCCCAGCTCCTAGCACAGTCTCCACGACAAGGGGACCATGAAAGAAACGTGTTGAATGAATGAATGAATAAATATATAACTCTCATGCTGCACTTTTCAGATTGCCTGTGAGCTCCTTGACGACAGGGAGTAGACTCCAATGATGGAAATCCTTGGGGTGGGGTATTGATCCTGACACCAATAAACAACAGGTGTGAGGAGTGAAGGGTGAGCCAGATATAAATAAGCAGCCAGGAAGGAAACCATCAGAGTTCTTACCTGGGTGGGTGGAGAGAGCTTGCCTGCAACATACCTATAGAGATTAACCCCATTAAATAAATCAGTGCTGGGAACTGAGGCTTTCTCTGCTTGGAGCAGAATTTTCCACCATGCGTTTGTCCAGCTAAACGTGCCCTCTGCGCTGCCAGGTGAATGAAGTACATGTTTGGGAACCCCTGCCTTTTAGAAGTCCATAATACATACTAGAAATTACATATTAAAGCTTTGGGGAAATCCTGAAGTTAACAAATGCAGTTTAATTTTTCACTATATTCTGCTCTCTCTTTTAGAAATATTTCCTGCTAAACAGCTGCTAACATCCTGTGGAATTAGTCTCCTATGGCTCACCCTGGAGAAAACACTGGGATCCATACACTGAGAAAAGTTCTGCAGAACAAGGTCTGCAGGAGGCCCTGTGGAGCTGTGCAAGTTGGGAATGCCGCATTGAAAGTGCTGTCATAGGCAGTGCAATGCCCCTCCCCCACTCCAAAGATACCCATGTCTTTTTTTTTATCCTCACCCGAGGATATTTTTCCATTTTTTGTTCAGACAAAGTGGGAGGGAGAGAGAGAGAGAGAAACATTGATGTGAAAGGGACACATTGAATGGCTGCCAGTCGCATGACCAACCAGGGCCGGGGATAAACTGCAACCGAGGTACGTGCCCTTAGTGGGAAAAGAACCCGGGTCTCTCTGGACCGCAGGCCGACGCTCTAACTGCTGAGCCAAACTGGCCAGGGCCAAAGATACTCATGTCTTAATCCCTGGAACCTATAATACATCACCTTATGTGGTCCTATGGACTGAATTGTGTGCCCCACCCCGATTCATGTTGAAGCCCTCACCGCCAGTGTATTTGGCGATGGGACTTTGGGAAGGGATTGGTTTAGGTGAGGTCTGGAGGGGTGGGGCCCTGGTGATGGAATTAGTCCCTTAGGAGAAGAGACACCAGAGATGATCCCCCTCTGAGTTTCTCTCTCGATGCCATGTGAGGACACAGCAAGAAGGGGGCCTACATGCCAAGTGGAGGGCTCTCCCCAGAGCCTGACCCTGCGGGCACCCTGACCTTGGACTTCCAGCCTCCAGAACCGTGAGGAAACCAGCACCTACTGCTTTGCTGCCAGGCTGTGGCGTTTTGTCAGAGCAGCAGGTGCTGACTAAGCCACGTGGCACCTGGGGTTTGGTGGGTGCGGATGGAATTAAGGTGGCTAACCAGCTGACCTCAAAAAGGAAGATGACCCTGGATGAGCCCAATGGACTCACAGGGTCTTGAATGTGGACGACAGAGGCAGAGAGTCGAAGTCAGAGACTCTGAAGCTGCTGCGCTGCTGCCTTAGAAGAGGCAGAAGAAGCCGGGAGCCGAAGGGCAGGGCGGCCTCCACGGCCGGGACGGATGCCCAGGTTCTCCCCTCAGGCCCCCAGCAGAACGCAGCCCTGCCAGACCTTGGCGTGAGACCCTGGGCAGACTCCTGACCCAGTGACTGGAAGACAATACCTCTGTGCTGTTTTCAGCCACCAAGTGTGCAGTAACTCGCTGTAGCCGAGAGAGAAAACTCGTGTCATTGCTGAGAAGGGCATTCGAGGTTGTCAGCAAAGGCGGGAGGAGAAGTTCAGCTACGGAAAGTCTGTACCCAAGTCCAGAGTGACAGTTTGTGCTTCGCATCCTCCTGTTCTGATTGCGTCTCATAGAAATTCCTGAAAGATTTCGATGGAACAAGTTTTCCCAAACTTTAGAAATATTCTCCCGGTCATTTCCATACAAGATAGAATGGGGGGCACGTTAAGACCCTGGTGCTTCAGGTGGCTTCACACGCCAAAGCCGTCAATGACTTTTAGGAAAGAAGACTAAGCATATGAAACAATGGAAATGATTTTCTTGAGTACTACTGTGTTAATATGAAAATGGTAGGTGTGAATTATTCATTCATTCATTCAAGAAATATATGTCAAGTTTCCTGAGAATACAACAGCAGAAACAGTAATACTTTTATAAAGCTTATAGTCTTCAAAACTTTACAAAAATACTTAGGGCCATTCACTTGGGAAAATACTAAATGTATGGAAAGTGACTTCAGAGATGAACCAGTTAAATCCTCTATTTTGTAGATGACAAAAATGAGGCCTAAAGAGGCAATTAAATTAGGTAAAGAAAAAAAAATTTATATCCATATATCTATACCTATATCTTTATATAGTTAGTTTTATAGCCTGAGACAAATAATTTAATCTATTAGAGTGCCTTTTCGATAATACATAACAAGGCACTAGGTTAAAATGAATTAAATGATGAAGATAGGGCCAGAGCCTGAACTTCTCTTGAGATCATGGTGGACATTTCTTTAATAGTGTCCATATGGTAAAACCTCTGGACCAACCTCTCAGTCCAGTCTCCTCAATTCATAGAAAAAAGATGCAGTCTCAGAGATGTTAAAGATCTAGCGTAAAGTAGAAATCAGCAGCCCTTTTCCGTGATCTGAAGGATGGTAGACAGAATTCACAGAGAGGGCGACCTGTGGAGTCCTGAGATGCCCCTTGCATTCTCTGTAAGGACAAAGAACACTTGCAGACTCTGGAGGCCCACCCCTGGATGGTGAAGAATGAGGTGCCAGTGTGCTCCAGCACCCCCACTGAGCTGAGGTCGGCCACTGCATCTCTGGGCCTGCTCTGTGTGTTCCTTAGCTTCTTTCAGTTGTGGTGCCAAGTCCGGGACCGCCGGACCTCAGCAGCCTGTCTACTGAGCTTGTCTTCTTCCTCCCCTTAATCCATATGCTGACCCCAGCCCAGGAGACCCAGAATTCCTGCTCACGGCATCCCCTCCTCATTGGGCCTCTGCTTTCATGTCTAAAATGCGAGGTTTGCATTTTGGGAAGTCTTTGGGCACCAGAATCTCAAGAGCCTGATCGGCTATGGGACAGGAAGCAGAGAGTGTTGATTACAGACTGCTCAGACTGTAGGTAGGTTTCCCAGAAAAAAATACAGGATGCCTGGATTTCTGATAAAAGTATGCCCTCAATGTTACAGTAGGCTAAAATAATCATCGTTTAATTGAAATTCAAATTTAAGTGGGGCTCCTGTATTTTTATTTGCTAAATTTGACAACCCAAAATTTGTGGGGGTTAGAAGCAAGGTCATGGCAGGTACCAGAATCTGCCATTGTGTGAGCTTTTTGAATGAGAGAAGGAGAAAAAGAGAAAGAAACAAATAAAACACAACAGTTCTTTAGAAGCAAAATCTATTCATGGCCCTTTCCCTCTCCTTCTGATCTTTGTGCATGATGTGTGCATGCGTGCGTGTGTGTGTGTGTGTGTACACATACATATAAGTCCTTGTGTTTTGTTGACAGAAGAATCATGATATTGAAGAAAATTGTTGATAGTGATAACTTGATTACAGATATTGACAAAACAAGTGTGAGATTAAAAACAGTAAAAATGTAGTAAGTTCAAAAATAATACTACTTGTTGCATTTATGTGGGCTGCCTACTACGTATGCCCAACTGCCACAAGGCCGGATGACAATTTTGTCCGTTCCGTCTTTATGCATTTTCAGAGATCCATACAATGTTACTAACGGGTCTGAGAAATCACCTAGTCCAACCTTGACATTTACAGATTAAATAACCAAGACTCAGAGAGAAAGTGATCAATATAGAATCTGGCTGCCTAATAATATTAATAATAAAACAATATTTTTTGAAGGCTTACTAAGTGCCAGGCATTTTCCTTTGTGGTCAAATTCTATAATCACATTTAATCATCACAACAACCCTACAATTCTTCTCATTATTGAGATGAGGCAAACTGAGGCAGAGAGAATTCTGTGGTTTATCTACAATTCTAGGTTGCATAGCTAATAAGTAGAGCTGCTCACTAAAATCATAGCTAGTTTGGTTTTAGACCCATACAATCAACCTGAAGCTGTGTGGCCTTTCAGATAAGATGAGTTTATATCATTAAACATGTTCAGACATGTAAACTTTCACAGTTTACTGCTCCCATGGCATGATTTTGTACTTAACAACAAGGTCACTTGACTATAGCTTGCAGGAAGCCGCTGGGCACTGTGGCCATACTTGTGAACTTCAGAGTCAAAGCAGTTACCTCTTCACTTATAAACAAGCCCTGTAATACAGGGAGTCTTCTACGATCAGACAGCAATTTATTTTTTGAAATATTTTTAATGAAATATGTAACACCAGGGTCTACTATCATAGCAAACATTAGCAGCCAGAGTTTCCATTTTGAGTAGCTCATGAAAGAAAAGGATGAAAAGAGAGAGAGCGATAGAGAGAGAGAGAGAGAGAGAAATCAAAACGGAAAAAAGCTTCCGAATCCATTGTCAGTCACAAAATAAACCAGGTTCTCTTAGGAAGAAGCAGCCCTTTGGTAAGCCCGCTGCCAGCCAGACTTCTGCGTTGGTGCAGCTATCATAGTTATATCCAGAAAGAATAATCACTGGCTTCAATATTACATTTACTTAGTTTTACATTCTGCTAGTTTTTCTTCTCCGCCTTTCAGATGATCAGCCCTTTGCATCTCAAATGATCAATCCCCTTGGTCCATTTCCAGACCCTAGTTTCCCTGTTCACCGTGTTTCCTGAAGCTACCCTTCTGTGACACAAAGCCCTGTCCAAGCTTTAAGAAAAAAATGAGGCCACAGTTGGAATTCTCAGGAACTCCAGGGTCTACCTGGGATTCACCAGGACTTTACCAGTCCACTAAGACAGGAATTAGGAGCCGTGCAAACATTGTCTTCCCTCTGGTCTGCACTTTAGGAAGGAAGGATTTGTTTGATAAATCTCTTTTGCAATCCTATCCAGTACCTCACCGAATCCTTTGAGAGACGAACCAGTCCCACCCCTCCCCCTCCACATCAACTGGCAAGGGTGCATTTGAAAGGAATGTAGCTTTTTGCAAAACAAATCTGCATCCTCTTTTCTTCAGAAAGGTGGCAGTGTTGCCTTGCGGTTTTGACCAAATTACAAAGCAGTGGCAAGGTCTCTAGTGGATTAACAGACCAAGCACCTCACCTCACCATGGGAAGGAAAGGAAGGATGTAACCACCGCTGAACCCAATGGCTGGCAGACTCGCCCCACAGCTTCAGGGCACTTAGTATTATGGCCGGCTCATCACTTGAGTTTTCATCTTGTTTCAACAATACAGAGACAAGAAAATCTCCAATGGACCCTGTAGACATCTGAAAGCCAGGAGCATCCAAAGAAGCCACAGATCACCCTTATTTTCTATCATCCACTCTTCTCATTGTTGAAACATCCATCCCAAGCGAAACAATGAGCGGTCCTATTTAGAAGGGCTAAGGAAAACCTAGCAGACTGGGCCAACATCCTTTTAACACCTGCTCTAAACAATGGAGTTTTCATAAAACAATTAGTCTTCAATGTAAAAGTTCTGCCATTAATTGAGTGGCTTATTCCTGCTTTTATAAAATCAATTTTATACACAGAATTGTGGAGAAAGAACTTAAGGAGGCAAGTGTCTCTGTGTCTAAACGTGGAACCCCACGCACTCATACCTTCCATGGGTGCCTATACCAACCCTTCTCCCACTCACCTCCACTCAGCGTCCTTTGAGTAGTTTCTCTATGCGTTATACTAACACAGAAATTTGGGGGAAAATTCTCCATTTATAAATATCAGATGGTTTGGGAAAAAATATTTGTGGCACTGGACTTTTTTTTTCTCTACAGTGATGTCATTTGAAATACTTGTTGTGCTCCAAATTGGCTATTTTTACTTCCCCCAAGTGACTTTTTTGGGAAATACATTTGTTTGGATTAGCTACATTTTAAGTGACCCTTGTAATCTAATACACAGCATCAGGCTCATCTTCTCAGCAATTATAATATCATGCAGATCACAAACTTGAAATCTCCTGATTGTTCATTTTCAAACCTGTTCCTTTTGGATGTACCTCCACATTTTCTATTCACAGATACAGATAAAATAAAATAAAATAAAATGAAAAGATTGGCCTTTTCACAAACAAAAACCACACTCAGCAACTCAAAGTCCTTAAAATGAAAGACATTAAAGGCCCCCAAGTTCACATAAAAATTTCACTTCCAAAATGTGCTTTTAGGGAACAAGGTTGAAGCAGCCACGGCGGGCTCGGAGACATTGGTTGGAAAGCCGTCTAGAGGTGAGAAGTGCAGAATAGGAAAGTTTAGGAAGGAATGCTAGATGCCTCAGCCCTACCTGATCTGAACTTGCTCCTAATCAGCAAAGAGTGCTCAGCCCCCAGGAGGGTCATGTTGAGTTTCAGCGAGCCGCTGGTCCCTTGGCCAGACGCCCCCTGTTTTCCACCAGGAACAGGCTCCCGGGAGCCCAGCTGAGCGCAGTTAACAACCCAGAATTCATCCAACTCTCCGGGAGCTCCCCTGGGTAGGAGTACAGTGGCAGCCAGTGACCGAAACCAGTGTCCCCAGAACACTGGTGGCTCCCCCCTCGCTGTGCGGGGCTGATTAACTCTTAGCCAGCGGGACCCTCCTCCTCCTGCGTCTGGCCAGGAGCAGCGGCATCCCAGGCGTTCTTGGCTGATGTCATAGGCTGCCAGCGATTGCGGAGTATCACCACCACGCCTTTATGAAGGTCCCAAGTTTGCTATCTGATACTTTTTTACTACTGACAGGAGCTCAGCCAATCAGAAGCGGCGAGAGGGGACTAGGGACTTGGAGCAGCGAGAGGCGTCTCGAGAGCCAGAGCCGGGTCTTAACTCTTTGCAGCTGGCCGAGCGGACGCGGAGGCGCAAGGGCGGGAGGCAAGACCCGGGTCGGGCACTGGCGAGGGGCAGAGTTAAGGAGCCAGCAGGACAGAAAGGAGGGCTGCAAAGCGCCTGGGCTCGCACGTGGTGAACGGAGAGGGCCTGGGCCGCCGTGGGTGGGAGCCGCGGGGCTTCCCCGCCGCTGGGCTGCTGCCGGGAGGCGGGCGCGGCGGGGATCTCCTGCCCGGGAGGGGACGCGCGCCTGCGGGACTCGCTGCGCACCGCGCTGCTCAGATAAGCTGGACTACTTGCAGATAAACAGAGCTCCCAGCAGACTGAAGTCCCTACAGTCTCTCTCGGTTTGAGGGTCACAGGTACAGACTTTATATATCTCGCAGCTCAAGTATCAGAGTTGGATACACGTCCACGGAGAAATTGAAAAGGTTTTTATTTTTTCTGGGATCTGCACTTTCTGGACAAACCTAACTCCGTGTCTCTGCACATCCCGCGGGACAGTGCTCTCCCTCCGCGGAAGGCGCACGAGTTGAACGCCCCTTTGTGCACTCAGTAGGGTGAGATTGGAGGAGGGTATCTGGAGCAGGGAGCGTGTCAAGCTGGGGTTGGGCTTAGCGTGGAAAAAAAGGCTCAAGGGCTTTTCCTAGGAGTGAGTCCCTCCTTAGGGCAAAATCCATTCCAAATCAAAGAGGAATTATTGCGCATCCAGAAGGTGCCAGGTGTTACAGGCTCATCAATAAACAAAACAAAGACCCTGTTCCCAAGAAGCTGCTTAATAGTTGGCAGCACCAAAAACAAAAGCCAAAACAGACTATACACGTACATAAAGGTGGGTTGAATTTATTTGCAAACTTAATGCACGTGGCCCTCCGGGTATCATCTGTTGCATACACGCCTGCTTATGTCTCAGGAGATCCCTAATCCCTTAAAAGATCAGTTGGTGACAGATGAAGACCTGATATGACAATAACTCATGGTACGTTTTATGAGCCGACTTTGGGCCTCTGCCCGAATTCTCTGATTCTTGAGTCCTCTCTTTGGATCTGACCAGTCGTTTGTGTAAATAAGGTCCTGGGACAGACCACTAATCCTTGGTGTGTCAGAAAGGAGGCAGAGCAAGCCCACCCGTGTTCTGTTTGAGAGCAGTAGCCTGGCCACGGAGCCTGTGTAGAGGCCGGTGATATGTGCACAAGCATTTCAGTGATTATGCAACATCCCCATATAGAGCGTATTACTTTCTGAGTCCTGCTGCAACAGGCCAGGTGGCTCAAAACAGTACGAATTTATTATTCTGCACTTTGGAGGTCGGAAGTCTGAAGTGGGTCTCAGGGGCTAGAATCAAGGTGTTTGCAGGACTGTTTCCCTTCTGGAGGATCTAGAAGAAAGTTGTTTTCTTGCCCTTTCCAGCTTCTAGAGTTCATCTGTGTTTTCCGGCTTGTTGCCCCTTCCTCCAGCTTCAAAGCCAGCAGCAGTGGGTTAAGTTCTTACCATGTGATATGGCTCTGACCTCTCCCCTTCAACCACCCCCCACATTGAAGGAGCCCTGTGCTTCCATTGGGCCCACCTGGATAAACCCTGGAGCAAGGCCCGCTGGTTATCAACCTGTTACCTGAGTGCCCTTTGCCATGTACCGATTGCATTGTCATGCCCTTTGCATAGGTACCGATTCCGGGGACAAAGATGTAAACATGGGAGGAGGGGGCTTTATTCTGCCTTCGACTCAGCATTACCTGTCTTTCTACAAGCCTGTTCTTGTCCTTAGTGGGTCGAGCCCCAGGCTCCTGGTTGCCCATGAAAACAGGTGAAGCGGAGGGAGGTGTGGCAATGGGGATGCAGAGGAGCTGGGAGGAAGCCTGGGCAGCTTGGAGATGCCCGCGGCGGGGAGGTGCCCCGTGCCAGAGACTGGTGGAGTAAGGAACATTGCTGAATTATCTGAGTAGAGAAAAAACTATTCGGAGCAACTTCAAAAACAAAAGGAAGCCAAACAGATTTTTATCCTGAGGATTGTGGAGCTGAGAAGAAGGCAACTTGGCAGAGAATTGTTGTCTTAGTGAAAGTTGTGATAAAAACAGCTGAAGCCAGCGTTGAACGTAAGGGTCTGCGTGACCTAGATGAGTTGGACAGGAGTAAACTGTTTTTCCTCTGCAGGCGTGTGTGTGTGTGTGTGTGTGTGTGTGTGTGAGTAGGCATAGTTTCTTTTTTGAGTGCGTTTGGGAAATGCTGGTAACCATAGCCCTCCTCAGTTTTCCCATCATACTGTGGAGCTGCCCTGTGGGATTTATACCCCCTGTGGTGTGGAATAGCCATGGGTATAAATATGCTCGCACAGAAGCTCATCCTTCTCCCTCTCTATGCAAGCTTTTTTTAGTGGAAAAAAAAAAAAATTAGTGAAATTTGATGAGGACGGTCCCAGGAGAACAGCATTGCCCCCCTGTTTGGGAGCAGCAGGCTAGCTCAGCGGCATGCCACCAGGCTCTGTGGGTCACCCCGTGCTCACCCAGCAGCACTGTGCCTTGCTGCCCTCGGCTTTCTCTCCTGAGGCCTGGAGCGAGCCTGGCAGGTGACGCAAAGGAGACACAGGAGCTTCTCACATCGGGGCGAGCTTCATTCGAACCCAGACTGCCCCTGTGACTGGGAGAGTTACTGAAGTCCTGTGGAACACTCGGCATCTTCATGCAAAACGGAGTTAGAAGTGCTGGCGGGAAGAGTGGGAAAGTTTAAATGAATGAATACATTGGGAGTGCCCAGAACAATTCTTCCTGGCGTGTTTTAAGCTCCTCTCTATACCCTCTCTTCACCTCCTACTATTCTTGCTGAGTCCAAGCAATCCTGACACCTTCTTTTTTGTTATGACTTTTCTTTGCCATCAGTCATCTGTGGCTGGCTAACAAATTGCCAGCTTCAAACAGCACACACTTTGATTCCCTCATAGTTCCCGTGGGTCAGGATCTGGGCCCGACTGAGCTGGTCCTCTGCTCAGCATCTCACTAGGCCGCAGTCAAGGCGTTGGGATGGGGGGGCAGTGTCCTCTTCCAGGCTCACTGGTTGTTGGTAGAACTGAGTTCCTTACAGCTCTGCAGCTCATCATGGCATGCTTCTTCCAGGCCTGCAGGAGGACCTCTCTTTGTAAAGGGCTCATCGGATTAGTCAGACCCACCAGGGTTAGTTTCCTTTTGATTAACTCAAAATCATACTAATTAAGAACCCTAATGCTAGCTGCAAATCTCTTCAGTCCTGTAATGCAACCCAGTCCTGCATGTGCTGTCACCTCACCAGCCTTCCCATGCTGAAGGATTGGAGAAAGGTGTCTTTGGGTTCCTTTAGGACTCTGCCTTCCACAGCTGTGATCCTTGGCCTTCTAGCCACTGGAAGTGATTGTGTCTGTAGGTGTGTCTGCAGCACAGTTCAGGGTTGTCAACTCGAACTCTGACCCCTTATGGACTTCCTTATGGGTCAGCCACTAGGTCACAGAGCAGGAGGTGGCGATAGCTCTCCTGTGTTGGCCTCAGGACCTCCAGTTCTCCCCTTCTTAGACCCAGCCTCTCACCCCCACCCCCAAGGTCATCACTGTCTTCTTGGGTCTTATCCTCTTGTCCTAAGTGCCTGTTCCTGGTATCACCTCTTGTTTGTTTTCTCTCTTTTTTCCCCCCATGTTCAGGGGAGCATCTGTTCCTCTTTCATCCATTCATTGCAAATGCACCTAGGGATATTTGCAAGTCACCTGTGCAAGTGCCCTGGTAGACATACAGTAAAAAGACAGGTTTGCAAGCTCAGACGATAGGACCAGGGGTAAGAGAAGAAGTGGTGGGGAGAGGTGTAGGCAGCGAGCTCGCCAGCTCATGCTTGTCCCAATGGGCAGCCATGACCCAGCTCTAGTTGACTATAGCCATTTGGGAGGGACAATGGACACGTGTTGCCATTTCCAGTTGTTCAAATGACTGGGAAATCAAGTTATAATGTTCAGTGTATTGATTTTTAATAATATGGGCAACTATCCATAATTTTATTTTATTTACTTTTTATTATTTAAATTTTTTTCTTTTTTATTGATTTTAGAGAGAGAGAGGGAGAGAGAGGGAGAGAGAGAGAGAGAGAGAGAGAGGGAGAGAGAGTGAGAGACAGAAACATCGATGAGCAAGAACATCTATTGGCTGCCTCAGGCATGCCCCCAGTGGGGATCGGGCCCACAACCTGGGCATGTACCCTGACTGGGAATCAAACTGGTGACCTTTTGGTGCATGGGTTGACACTCAACCACTGAGCCATGCTGGCTGGGCATTATCCATAATTTTAAAGTAAGTTTTAAAACACAGTATGAGTCAACCAGGGGCAGATCTCAGTTGTGGAACCTGAGCCTCATACAATTTGGAGGCCTTTTAAAAAACAGTGCAGCCCTGGCCGGTTTGGCTCAGCAGTTAGAGTGTTGGCCTGTGGTCCAGAGAGACCCAGGTTTGGTTCCCGCTAAGGGTGCGTACCTTGGTTGCAGTTTGGCCCTGGCCCTGGTTGGTCGTGCGGGTGGTAGCCACTCAATGTGTCTCTTTCACATTGATGTTTCTCTCTCTCTCTCTCTCTCTCTCTCTCTCTCTCTCTTTCTCTTTCTCTCTTCCTTGCTCTCCCTCCCACTCGATCTGAAAAAATGGAAAAATGTCCTCAGGTAAGGATAAAAAAAATAAAAATAAAAAATAAAAAACAGTGCAAAATTAGAAATGTGATGGGAGTGTTAAGTGTGCTATTGACTTAGGTTGATCAATGGAGTTACAACAAACTGGAGCATGTACCATTCATTTCCTTTCTCATTAGATCCTTCAGTCAACTGACCAGAAATGATCATGTAGAAATGCTCCCCAATTGCATCCTGGCTTCCTCCTTCCACCTGGAACTTGCTAGAACTCCCAGCACCACAGTGCTGGTGGAGTGGGGGGCCCCGAAGCTTCAGCTTCATTAACTTCACAGTATTAAATCCATCTTCGAGGCTAAGAAAACGTGTGTGCGAGCTGAGACCCATACAGCACTGTTTTGTGGCCTCTGCTATGAAATCTGTGCTCTGATCTCCAAAAAGCTTCATCCAGACCCCAGGGGGAGGGTGAAATATGTGCTCCCAGGTCACTCGTTTAAGGAATTACCTATTTAGGGAATGCAGCCTCAGCCTATCAATTTGTCTCAACCAGAAATATTTATTAACCCCAGAATGTGTTCTAGCACTGTGGGGCTTACAAAGATAAAGAAGTTATGATCCTGGACCTCCGGGGGCTAAGATTATAGTGACAGAGCATCGTCAAACTCCCAGCCAACCAGAAATCCGATGTCATCATTCCCTGGCAAAGCAACGAATCCCACATGGCTCTCTTGTGGGCCACCCTAATACAACCGGTTTCTTTTTTTTCCAAATGACACTGAATATAAAAGGACTTTTGCTTAATTTAAACAAAGACTAAACTTAAACAAATGCAAAGAACATAGTTTCAGTTAAAAGCGTCTGTCACAGCCCGTCTTCCCCTGCCTGCCAGCAGCGACTCGCACCCTTCCCTCCTCTCTGCACTCCCAGGTCTCACTCCTGCTCGAGAAAAGAGAAGACAAATGGATAATTCTGATCTAAAGCCATTGGGGTGGGTCACACATGCCAGAGGGCAGGGTCACTGTGTTAAAAAGTCAGGCATCCAAGTATTGCCTCTGGCTTCCTTCCGTGTCCTCGCTGCTCCTGCAGCGTGGGGAGGAGCACAGATCGGAAGCGAAGAACGTGCACTCTGACAGTGTCCGGTCAGTTGCACTAGTTGTCCAGCTCCATTCCCGCCTTTCTCTGTCTAGAGATTTCCTGCTTGTACTTCAAAACTCAACTCGGACTTCACCTTATTCAGAAAAGCTTCTTTGGCAGCCCCAGGCAGAGGTCATCACGGTCCCCTGGCTTCCTACTTTCATAGCTCGAAGGTACTCCTGTTATTGCCTTTGTTAAGGGGTATTATCAATGACTTTTAAAGAGATTAAAGTTAAAAACATTTTTTTTTTCTTTATTGATTTTTTTAGAGAGAAAGGAAGGGAGAGGGACAGAGACATAGGAACATCGATGAGAGAGGACACGGATTGGCTGCCTCCTGCATGCCCCCCCCTGGGGATTGGGCCCACAACCTGGGCATGTGCCCTGACTTGGACTAGAACTGACGACCTCATGGTGCACAGGTCGATGCTCAACCAGTGAGCCACACCGGCCGGCTAGCAATGACTTTTTAACATGAAAATCCTTCCATTAGTTTATAGGACACAGGGGGACAAACATTGTTGTCATCTATGTCTATACCTCATTCTCTTTCCTTTAAATTTTATTTTGCTAATTTTCTGTATTACTCACCGTATAATTAGCTGCCTTTTGACATAACTTGTGTTCAAATTATTATATATCAAAGAGTTTTGGATCTTTTCTTCTGCAAATAGAACATAAACTTCTTGAGGGCTTTGGTTACATCTTACATTCTATCTACTGAGGCATCTTGTATCTACTAGGCTTCCAAAGAGGAGTTGCCACAGGGGTTGTTGAGTGGTGCCTGGGGTGTAGGGACTGGTTTGTTCAGATTCATTCCATTCAGGGCCTGACACAACATTATACACTTTTCAGAGATGATGATGAAACCACTTCTAGTTCATAAAGTGTGAGCTGACCTGGGAGTTTGCTTTCTCTTCCAAATCTGTGTGTGTGTGTGTGTGTGTGTGTGTGTGCATGCGCGAAACTGGTCACATTCTGTTTCCTAACTGCTCCCTTCGCTCAGCACGCCTGCCATCTCCCCCGCTCCCCAGAAAACAGAATGGAGGCCCATAAATCCCTGACCTGCTTCAGGTGACCTTACAAATCATTCGTGCCTTGTCTCATTAACCCAGGCCGCCTATTATGGCTAAGGAATGGCGAAGCGCTTCCCCGGCGCGCAGTGGGGGTGGGGCGGGTGGGGGAGGGCTACCCGGACCTCTTCGTGGACCACAATTGCTCAAGAGCTTTCCAGACCTCCTCTTCACCTCACCCCACCTTTCCAAGGCTGTGCGTCAGGGAGGAGAGCGCGTAGTTCTAGAGGACGCTGTCTGGGGAGAGTATTTCTCTGTCTCCGAAGACAACATGGCCCACTCAGGGAATTAGAACAGTTTAGCTAAAAGCGACATCTGACTATTAAAATTAGTACATTCCAAGTGAGAATGTCTGAAAAGGGAGAATTCCAAGTGCTATTAAAACCAGCTATGATAACAGTAAAGAAAAATCACGGTGGGAGGTTTGTTAACCAACACACTCTCAGCTGTCTCTGGAACCCAGTGTTCAGCAAAAGGTGACTTAAAAAATAATCCTTCAGTTCAGTGAGTGGCAAGGCCGTTCAGACCCACTGACTGTGCAGCAGAATCCCTTTTCAGGAATATGAGCTGAGCCGATAGACCAGCTTTATAGAAATCGACCCAGCTCCTCTCAGCTTAAACCGACGGGACTCTAGGGCAGAGGTCGCAACCTTTGGTATGCCTCTTCTCATAAGATTTGTGTTTAGGAAGATTTTTTTTAGACCAGTTTTAGGTTCACAGCGAAATTGAGAGGAAGGACAGAGAGTTCCACATAACCCCGGCTCCACACGTGCCCAGCTTACCCATTTATGATCATCTCCCCGGAGAGGTGCGCCCGTCACACCTGTGAGCCTACGCGGACGCATCACAATCTCTCCAATCCATGGTTTACAGCAGGCTCAGGGCTCGTTCTAGGGGTTGAACATTCTCTGGGTTTGGATAAATGTCTAATGACACGGATCTGTCGTCATAGTATACAGAGTAATTTCACTGCTGGAAACATCCTCTGGGCTCCACTTACTCACTCCCCCCCCCCCCCGCCCCCCATGAGATTTTCTTGTTCCACAACTGCGTGGTTTTTAGGCTTCTTTTCTCCGATGGCGTGTGTCCTTTGATCTTTTCAAGTCCCGCTGTGCGTGTTTTCCACTGTGAACCTCAGAGCAATCCTGTGAGGTATTTGAGACCCCTTTCCACAGCGGAAGTCACGGATTCATTGGAAATTGTCCCTCTAGGGAGAGGCAAGCCCAGGCGTCGGGTCTCAGGGCTTCCGTGGGACTCTTCTTTTCAGGAGCTCAAGCAGCCTCTCACTTGACAGGTGACTCAGAGGCCTGCTCAGGTTTCCCTCTCTGGGCAGACGCTGCCTTTGACAGGTGTTTTTTTATCCCCCTGGGTGGTCAGTATTCATGTCAGGGAAAATTTAAACATCTCCATGCTGCTTCCCGGCACACGCAGTATTTTCTTACACTGCATTGCCAATTTCTGTCTTTCTTCTGGAAAGTTCTTTATTACGAACTGACCTTGGTACTGACCCATGCCATAAAAAATAAAATAAAATAAAACCACAAAAACCAGGATTTTGTTACATTATTATTTAAAGCGAAAGAATGGTAACTGGGTGTCTGAAGCTTTCAAGACATGAAACTGGCGTAATGTCCAGTGTGTTTGAGAGAAAGTGTATTAAAAATGTTAAAAATGACCAAAGGAGAAGCGTAGAACATCCAATAAAATTTACATGTCAGCAGATGGGTTGGGTTTGGAAAGAAGGTGACTGAAACATGGAGCTGGTGGTGTAATTCTTCCTTTCGTGTACGGGGTGAGTAGTAGCATGCTGGCTATGGCAAAGGATGGGGGTTCTGGAGCCCGTGCCTGAATCCGATTCCTTGGCCCCACCTTCCATTACCTGTGTGATCCTGGGCAAGTTACTTAACTGCTCTGTTCTTTGTGTGCCTATTTCCTCAACTGTTAGAAGAGGATATCTAGGTCATAAAGGTCTAGAGAGAACTCAGTGAGTAAAGAGATACATGGAAAGCACTCAGGACAGAGTCTGGTACCTGGGAAGTTCCCATCAAAGGAGATCCATGGTGATGATGATCACTGCAGTGGTGCATAGCGACAAGGTTGATTGTGCATCCCCTGACCAACCCATTTACAGGCAGTGCTCAAGTGCAGAGAAGCACCTTGTATATTTTCAAGTGCTCTACAAATGGTACATAGTAGAGTCCTCTGGGAAGTGACTGTTGTCTGCAGTGGAAACAGTCCGGGCAATTCCAAAGCAGTTTTGAAAAACTCAGCATCCTTTCAACAGCCTCCAGTTGCCTCAGACCTGGTTGCCCTCCTGTGAAATCACTGCCTGGAGGCTGGGCGTGGTGCTGCAGCTGGGGAACAACAGCAGGGATGCCACCCGCAGACCTCTGCATTCCAGCCCTGGGTTGGCTGGCATCTGGGTTTCTTCTGAAGATTCCCCTGGGAATATGCACATGGAATGATCCATGTTTAAGTCCATCATAATAATGAAACAGTGATGTTTGGTTTTGAGGCATTTAGACTCTGTAAGTTTTGTTTTTGCCTTATTTGAAGAGAAAACACCCTGTAAACTAATATTTATTTGGAAAGAACCTTGTGAAGTTTTTTTTTTTTTTTGCTTGTTTGTTTTTGCTATGTTGAGTTTGATGATTAACGATTTTGAAGACAGAGAATAGAACCAAGTGTTAAATGCTGTGACATACATCTATCATCAAAAAATCTTCTGGATTGTTCAGCCAGTGTGGCTCAGTGGTTGAATGTCGACCCATGCACCAAGAGGTCCCTGGTTCGATTCCTGCCCAGGTTGTGGGCCCAATCCCCAGTAGGGGGCATGCAGGAGGCGGCCAATCAATGTTCTCTCTCATCGATGTTTCCATCTCTCTCTTTTCCTCCCTTCCACTCTCTCTAAAATCAATAAAGAAGAAAAAAAAAGAAAAAAAAAATTCCTGAATCTGGGCTGCAACACACATATTAATGTGTATGTATTTGTACATACATTCCTGTATGCAACAACATTAGCTGATATTAAGTGAATGCTTACCATAGGCTAGAGATCAGAGTGGTTTTATCATCTCATTTAATACTCAACAATAGCCTTAGGAAGTGGATACAATTTCATTCCCTTCTTACAGACAGGGAACTGAGGTTTAGAGAAAGTGTCATCCTTAGACCAGGGGTTCTACCTCAGATGCCTCCTCTCAGGGACCTCCTGTGCTTTGGAGTGCCTTTCTTGAAATTTTCTAAGTCTTCTTGTGATACTTGGGAATTGTGGAGGCCAGACCTATTATCTGGGCTAGGTGCTCTGAGCCCAAGTCAGACAGGGTGGGACCCACTTCTTGATCTTTGTTTCTCCCTCTTGGGTTGTTCTCTAACACTCTGGCTGTGGTGGGGTTGACCAGATGTCCAAAGGAGCTCCAGAACTAGAGCCTAACGGATTATCCTGGAGCCTCATGAGAGCACTGGTTCCAGGAGGGCAGCCTGGTGAGCTGGTAATGGCATCTGACGGGTGTTATTGAGCAGCCAGAATGGTGCCTACATAATGATTTTGAGTTACTCAATTATTTACATAGGAAGGAGTCCTGCAAAAAATAATTTCCCAAAGCCCCTGCTCTCAGCAGCCCCGTTTGGAGAGGTGAAGCAGTTTGATCGAGATCAGCCAGCTGGTAAGTGGCAGGACTGCTATGTTACCTGACCTCAGGTGTGTGTAAAGTTCTCATATATTTGTTCTTTATTTTTAAAGTACTAGATGTTGTCATCCTTGTACATACATTTTTGCAAAATAATCAATTCCCTGAATGACATTTACTAAGTGTCATTGTGCAGAATGATCACACAGCTCTTCCACAATTTTGTTTGCTGTGTGACCACCTTCCACGCTTACCTTAGATAAGAATATGGAGTTCATAGTCTACCCAGGTGTATTTATGGGACACCGGAACCTCCCAGGATTGAAGTAATGCTTGGGGATTGGTATATTGAAACCTGCCTTTAAGCTTCTCATTAGTGGGGTAGCCTGATCCTTGAAGATATCTTGGTGGATTTTTAGAAATAGCCTTCAACATGTTAGTTGGAGATGATAGCGCATTTGGGAACACAGCAAAAACGTTTCTGATGCCTGACAGAAGTATCACCAAAGGGAGAGAGAGAAAAACAACAATCTACAAACATTCATGACTGTGGAATTTAACAATTACTGACGTTATTTGTTTATTAAAGATTATAACTCACTTCAACATCACAAAGAATGAAACCCCTTTAACCAGATAACAAGCACAGCATGTTCTTTATGATAATGCCAACAATAAAACTAGAAGACTTTACTATTTGTTATTTATCGGGTTGACTGGACAAATCATTTTTCTACATGCAAGGCTTGAAAAATTCTTTATTTTCTCTTTCCATCTTATAAATAAAAACAGCACAGAGATGATAAATTTTCCTCAATGCATTTTGCACCGTAAAAGCAACATTAGTTGGTGGTGGATCTGAGTTTTCAGAGTCTGCAGCATTGACATTCTTATTTTCCATTAGGTTTGTAGAAGGGATTTTTTAGCTCATGGCAATGACAGAACTTAAAATTTTTTCCCAAGAAGGTCTTAAATTCATGTATTCTTCTGTATCTTCAGCCACAGCAACATGCATGTCTTACCTATTGGTGTAATAACCTCCTAAATATTCACTCTTGCACCTCTAAAGTCCATTCTCTACACAGAAGCCAGATGGACTTTTGTGACATGAATTAGTTTAAAGGACTCCCTTGCTCAAAACTCTCAAGAGGCTTGCCAAGGCCCTCAGAATGAAACCAAACACTTTATCCTGGCTGCTCTGGATATCTCCTGATAGTCTCTCTCCTCTCCTTCTCCTTCCTCTGTGCTACCCTTCCCTGAGGAGGTCTGGGGGTGTGGGAGGTTGGCCAATGTGGCCAGCATTAATAGGTTCCGTTGTCCTTGGACTTTTGGGTATGTTCAGCCAATGGGGAGCTCTGGCATGGATCAGAGGGAGGTGAGAGAGCGAGGCCAGGGCATTTGTTTTCCAGGGTCCCCTGGGCCCAGTTCAATCCCATGTGAAGGCAAGGCTCTCACCACACAGACTTCCCCATTCGGCTCCCACCCTGTGGGTCCTGACTGCTCCCTCCCCTGCCTTCTGGACTGGGAGCGATCGGGGTGTCCTGCTGTTTCTGGCCCCCGAGGTATTGTATTATGCTTTGTGGTTTTTCTACCCCAACTACATCTTTGTAAATATTACTCCTAGGAAAATTTCAATTTGGTCAATTTCCCTGTGCCATCTGCTCCTTGCTGGGCTTCAAGTTCCCCAAGTCTGACACCTGCCTCCCCAGGCTCTCCTTGTTTCCTGTCCTCCAGTCTCTCTGAGCTCCTCCCCGGCCCCACACACCCCTCCTCAGCTCATGTGCTGCCTCGCTGCCTGGAAGAGCCTTCTCCCAGGCCTTTGCACCCCTGGACTCCTTTCACAAAGTACCAGCTTCACAGAAAAGCCTTCTCTGACATTCTTAGCATGGGTACCCCACTCCTCCCAAACACTTTTGATCAATTTCTATGTTTTATTTTTTTAAAGTCCCTTATCATTAGCAGAATTTATTTCATTGATCTATCTACTTGTCTTTTTTTTTTTTTTTTGGCTCCATGACTGAAATGTGAGCTGGGATCTTGACTCTCCTGTGTTCCTCTTTAACCCCAGAGCCCAGAACTGTGCCTTGATTATATGCGGTGCTCAATAAGAGGTTGCTAAGTGTTTGTCCAATGAGTCAGTTGGGCCGTCTCACTTTATAGATGAGGAAGCTGAGATCTATGGAAATGGACCCTGTCGAGGTCCTCACACAGGGACTTGCACCAAGGGTCCTATAACCCAGGGCTGTCTTTCCCAGTTTTCAAGTTTCTGTCTTATTTGTAGAAAGGGGCCTCTCTTCCTTACTATTTATTTGCTGAATATGTATTTTTAACATAATGAGTAATTTCTTCAAAAGCATGGACTTTCTAACCTGCATTTCTCCCAATCTCTCTTTCTTTTTCATTTACATATCTTACCTCCATGCTTTCTTGTAATCATGAACAAAGGTGTAATGCTTAAATAATGACTTGGAAGAAACCATGTTAATATTGGAGAGCAATTGGGGAAATCAAGACCTGAGATCTTTGAGGAAGTCAGGGCATCTGTACTACAAAGAGCAAAAATAATAATTAAGTAAAATAATAATTAGGTTACTACGTTCAATTGATGAGTACTAACTCTAGACCAAACACTATGTTAGTATGGGCCACTTTTCATGCAATTCATATGAATTCTTATATATTCTTCATGGCAATTCTGTGACCCATATGTCTTCCTCTTATTTTAGGGGGTTAGGAATCTGCCTAAGGCACAGGAAAGGGGCATAGATTCTGACACAGGTCTCACTCACCCTAAACCTAGGACACTACCTCCTTCAAATCTGTTAAGGCTCCTGGTAAGTGGGGGTAGGGAGCTGCGGGTTATTCAGCTCCCAAAGTAAGGAGTGAGACAGAATTAAGACCCTGATTGGGAGTTCAGTCAGAGTTTGAAAAGTTGGATATGGGTGAAGGAATGAAATGAAAGGAATAGAGAGCACAAAAGAGCCAATTTAAAGCTAAGCTCAGGCATTAGATCTTGAGCACCGAAGTCAGAGACTGAGGTCAAAGCTTATCGAAAATATGGTGCTTTCTGATCCTTTGATGTTCTGGCATCTTCTCTGTGCCTTTAAGAGCGTTCTTTGGAAATGACATGGAAAAAACACCTGATATTCAAGGAGGGTCTTTCTCCCTGACTCAGTGATAAGAAGAGATACTGGCTGGACACTTTATAGTGCAGAGATAAGTTGTGCCTGAAACGCGGAGACCAGCTTTTGAGACAGAATACAGCAGCAACAGAGAAAGAACAGAGGGAAAAGCATTCAGAAGTTCAGAGTATCTGATAAAAACAGAGGAGGCCAAGCTGAGGGCTTGGTGGTCTTCGATTGCCAAACAAGAGACTTCAGACCACCAAATGTCAATTCTTACTTGCAGCCCAATATTCAGTATTAAATGTATTTCCTTGATGGAAGCCACCTGCAAATGCCCACTCTCTGCCCTGGGAGAGTTTCTCTCCATTTCAGAAATGGAATTAGTGGCCAAAGGAATGGTTAGGCTGGTCTACGAAGGAGACCAAAGTTCAGGTCGAGGCAGTGTCTAGCCATGAATATTAATCTCTAGGCTTCAAGCATCCCCCCCAAAACTCATTAATTTATTACCATGCAGGGGCTATTGTGCAATTGACACTAAGAAAAAAAATATTTCTGCACTTTACTAAGTCTACTTTTGAGCTGCCCAATGTTTTCATCATAATATTTACTTCTGGGTAAATAGGCTAAATTCTCTGATTCTGATACAAAACAGAAAGATCAGAGAATGAAAATAAATAGATGACATGGCTGTTTAAAGATCACGTAAAATGTTTTCTAGAAGCATAAATATTTGATTGTAAAACTTTCAATATGTTGTGTCTATTAACTAGTAATGTACAATATTTAAATAATTCAGCCAGCCGAAGTGGGCCAGGGTCATAGGGGAGGACGGAGTGAAGGCCCAGCCTGGAGAGATGCCAACTTGCAGTCATAACACAACCCTGGGGCTGACCCCAGATACTATTCATTCCATCTGGAGCTCATTGGTCAGGACCAAGCCACAGACAAGAGCAGAGGGTTAAATGGGACATGCAGGGACATTTAGAATCCCTGTCACTTTCCATGGCTAATTTGGTTTGCACAGAAGCTTTTATGTATCTTTTATATTTGGACCTTTAGATGTTCCATTCAGTCAGTAGTCTTTGGCATACTTCTTTAATTTTTGTGTTTGGAGTTGGGGGAGCGGAGTGATGTTTCTGGAAGACCATCCAGGACTTATGTAGAATTACTCTGAAATTCCATCCAGCCTGTTAAAATCCCCGACTCTACATGTGTAATCTGCAAAAAACATTGGATTTATAGTGAAGAGGACTGAATCTGGAAGACCTTTCTCGACATTTGAATGTGGGCAGTTCTCTGCGTCTCTCTGGGCCTCACTTTCATCAGCTGTAAAATGGGACCGATATGTTTCCTGGCTATTATACTGGGTGCTGGTGAGGATCAACATGAAAACAAGATGGAACAATTAAACATGTAAAAGTCTTGTAGGAGACTATTCTAACTGAAGGGAGGATTGCATTCACTTCACTTTGTGTACGTTCCAACGTCTAACATCATAAATCTCTTTACAAGCTTGTTGACTGAATGAATGGGCGCCATTGGCAACCCAAGTGTTTCTCTCCTCTCAGTTCTCCAAAGAGTCACAGAGGAGACCACAGTGGGCCCTTGGGATTCTCAAGGGATACATCCTGCAATCTCAAGACTCCTCAACTTCCTGAATAACGTCGAGGAGAAGGGCAAAGCTGCACCGAGATGCAGACACAGTGTGGCAGACTGCTCACGCCTGGCTTGGTGACTCTCTTTTGCCCGGCAACATCCCAATGGGTAGAATTCTTAGGAAAAGGGCAAATTTCTAGACATCATGGATTCTAAGGTGTCTCATAAACAGTAAAACCAGAAATCGTCAATCAACAAATGACAAAGATCTGTAGGTTTGTTATTGTAAATAACTGGAAAGAAAGTAAGTTTATAAAGCAGCGTAAACAATGCATTAATTATAATCCTCCGTGTTTACTTGTTTCACTGGGAGAATACCTGAGACAGCTCTCGGTCGCATCTACGTGTCAGGATGCTTCCTTCCACACTTTCTGAACATTCCCCTCATTGATGAGGTAGCGTAAAGGCATTCACATTGAGAGGCTGATACATAAGGAGTTTTAGCAGACTGTATATTCTCCTGTGTTTGAATTTAGAACTGACTTTATTATGCTATGTGCACCCTTCTTTTACTTATCCCTTCACTTACTGAATATTTAGAGTGCTTACTATATGCAAAATAGAAAAAAAAGCTACCTACTATGGGAAATAAAGTATGAGACATTCATTTATACCTTTAAATACCTTACCATCCTTTTGGAGGAGCAGGGGAATGGCAGGGGCCGGGGCCAGGGCAATAAAAGGCATGTGTGTACAGAGTATAAACTAGAATATAACTGATTTGTCAGTACTGGTATTGTTTGGCGATACTAACTGTACAGTGCTGAGCATATGATAGGTAATAAAGAAACATTTATTGAATGAATTAATAAATGAATGAATGAATGAATGTATGAAACACCTACTGTATTTTATTGATCCTAAGATGGACATCTTTCCATCTTTTCTATCAAACAATGAAATGTCACATTGTAATTGGCAAGTTATTTTCTTTCTTAGTGGTGCACAAAATAATGCTTTGTCTTTTGATCAACACTCAAATTTGATGGAATTCGATAAACAATGAAACAGTGGAGGATTTATTTAAGTATTAGAATAAGCACCTAATTCCTTGAACATCAGAAGAGGAAGGTTTATTTTTGTGTGGAGCAAGGTAGACTACATTTAAAGAGGAGAAAGGAAGATATTTTGGGGACTAAGGGTGGGAGCAGAAGTAACAGTCAAAATGGAAATAGGGGGAAGGAGGCTTCATGTGTGAACAAAGAGAGACAGACTGACAGACAGTAATTAAATCACATTTTAGGGCTATCAAAAAGTAGACACTCGTGGAATGAAAAGTTCATATTGAGAGTAGTCCAGCATAAGCCTGTAAATAAAGGTAGGATCATGACATTTTGTAGAGGCTTTGAATAACATGCTGGGAAGTTTGGATTTCATTTTGCATATAAATGTTGAGCCAAAGAGTAACATGCTAAAAATAGTGCTCTAAAAGGATTAATCTGTGCAGGGTGGATTGAAGTGTGTAAAACAGAGAGAGCAGTTAGGGGATTATTTTGTAACCCAACAGAAATGTAATGAGAGACCGCATGAGGATTGTAGAAATGAGAATGGAGAGCAAAGGCGGGATATGAGAGCAATTATGATGAATTGGTCAATGATGTCTCTTAAGTTTTATATAACTATCAGTTAATTTAACTCTTTCTATGTGCCAGACAGCATTGTGCTAAGTACTTTTTAGAATCATCTCACTTCATATTCAAACAGGAATTCTTACTTTTTCCATTATTTTCTCACTATCTCTAATTATTTCCTTTTTTTTATAGCTGAGGAAACAGTAATAGATACATGAATTTTGTGTCATTAAAACACTTTTTGCCTTGAATCCTTTTTTGTTTAATGCCAGTATTACTATCCCTGTATTTTTTGTTTGCTTCTGCAAGTTACATCTTTGTATATCATTTTATTTTAATATTTTCATGTCTTTTGTTTCTAATGAAAAAAATACAATTTAGATCTTCAATCTGATTTCCAGAATTTTTGAATGGGAGAGGTTTAACCCATTAACATTTATTGTGGTAAATTATTTGGTTAGTATTACTTCTTTCATCTTCTTTTGTTTTCTGCTTCTCTATATTTTATAGTTCTTAATTTTCTCATTCTATTTTTCTTGCCTATAGTGATTTTCAAATTCTATATCTTATTTGTAGGCTTTTAATGTTACCTTCCCTCTTTTAAAACAATTTATTTTATTTTATATTTTTAACTTATCTTTATTGTTGAATGTATTACAGATGTTCCCCCATTTCCCCCATTGATCCCCTCCTCCCCAATCCCACCCCCCTCCTGCCTTTCCCATACTATTGTTTGTGTCTATTAGTTATGCTTATATGCATAGAAGTTCTTTGGTTTATCTCTTCCTTCCCTTTCTCCCCCCTTCCCTTTGAGGTTCACCAGTCTAACAACCAATTTGTACTTCTTAATTCCTTCATCTTTTCACCCATCCTCCAGCCCCCTCCCATCTGGCAAGCAACAAAAAGTTCTCTGTATCTATGAGTCTGTTTCTGTTCTGCTTGCTCGTTTTGTTTGTAGATTCAATTGTTGATAGATATGTATTTATTGCCATTTTATTGTTCATATATTTTTGTTGTCTTCTCCTTCAAGAAGACCCTTCAACATTTCATATAATACTGGTTTGGTGGCGATGAACTACTTCAGCTTTTTCTTGCCTGGAAAACTCTTGATATGTTCATCGATTCTAAATGATAGCTTTGCAGGATAGAGTAATCTTGGTTGTAGGTTGCTGCTTTTCATCACTTTGAATATCTCTTGCCACTCCTTTCTGGCCTGCAAAGTTTCTTTTGAGAAATCAACTGACAGTCTTATTGGGAACTCACTTGTGGGTAACTAACTTGTCTTCCTCTTTCTGCTTTTAAGATTCTCTCTTTGTGTTTAACCTTTGGCATTTTGATGATGATGTGTCTTGGTGTGGACCTCTTCAAGTTCATCTTGTTTGGGACTCTCTGTGCTTCCTGGACTTGTATGTCTCTTTCCTTCACCAAGTTAGGGAAGTTTTCTGTCATTGTTTCAAATAGGTTTTCAATTTCTTGCTCTTTCTCTTCTCCTTCTGGCACCTCCATGATGCCAATGTTGGAAAGCTTGAAATTGTCCCAGAGGCTCCTTACACTGTCCTCACTTTTTTTCGATTTTTTTTTTTTTTTCTTTTTGCTGTTCTGATTGGGTGATTTTTGCTTCCTTATATTCCAAATAAATGGTTTGCTTCTTGGATTCACCTACTCTAATATTGATTCCCAGTAAATTATTCTTTATTTCAGTTAGTGCATCCTTCATTTCTGACTGGTCCTTTTTTATCCGCCACACGTGGGTGTGGGACCTGTCCATCTGCGCCTCCACCCCTCCTACCAGTCTCGGTGTGGCGGCTTCTTTTATCTCATAGTTGTAGGACTTCCATTCAGCTCGACCTCAGGTGGTTCTGAATAATGTTTGTTCTGCAGTTTAGCTGTAATTTTGATGTGGTTGTGGGAGGAGGTGAGACCACATTTACCTACGTGCCATCTTGACCGGAAGTCCTCTTTTAAAACAATTTGAATGTACACTTTTTTATTAACACCATGATCTTTCATTTATGTGTTTCCTCTGTTAGGAACAATATTCTCCTTCTCATCACCAAGACATTCTCCAGAACTTAGTTAGCTGACTCTCCTGGAAATCCTTCTCTGATTCTTTCAAACTAGAGTATAGTTTAATCTCTGTATTATTCTTCTAGTTTTTTGTTGAAATGATCAAGAATATTCAATACAAGAATATATGTACCCCTATGTTCATAGCAGCTCTATTTACAATAGCTAAGATCTGGAAACAACCCAAGTGTCCATCAGTTAGATGAGTGGATAAAAAAGCTATAGTACATGTACACAATGGAATACTATGCAGCTGTAAGAAAGAAAGATCTTTTATCCTTTGAGATGGCATGGAAGGACCCAGAGAGTATTATGCTAAGTGAAACAAGCCAAGCAGAGAAAGACAACTATCTCATGATCTTACTTATTTGTGAAATGTAATGAACTAAACAAACTGATGAACAAAATTAACCCAGAGACACAGAGGTAGGGTATAGACTGACAAACCTCAGGAGGGGCAGGGTTGGGGGGGAAGAGATAAACCACAGAACTTACATACATATATGCATGATCAATGAACATAGACAACAAAGATGGGGATGGGGTGGGGAGGAGGGGGACAATGGGGAAAAAATGAGAAACATCTGTAACAAAAACAAATAATAAAAAAAGAATATTAAATACAAGATTTAATAATACTTAAATAATTTGTTTTCATTACATAGTATTTTTGACAAAAATAATTCTTGCATTTGCATTGTTTCAAAATCATTTTTACCAAAAGTATGAAACTTAACTCTAGTCAAAATATTACTTAACTCTATTACAAAATATTATTATTAATCACCACCATTCATTCTTTTTTAGTGTATTATCTCTTTCAATTTTATGTACTTACTTTTGTGAAATCAATTCCTCTGATCTATTTTGCAGGAATAAGTGTACTAGTGCAGTTTTAATATTCTTTTCCCTTTATTAATTTTAGAGAGAGAGGAAGGAGAGATAGAAACATCAGTGAAAGAGAATGTCAGTTGGCCACCTCCTGCACGCCCCCGACTGGGGATTGGGCCCACAGCCTGGGCATGTGCCCTAATCAGGAATGAACCGGCGACTTCTTGATAAATGAGTTGACGCTCAACCACTGAGCCACACCAGCTGGGCATACTGGTGCAGTTTTAAAGTCTGCATGTTGAAGAGCATTTCTATTTGTTACAATATTTTCTCCTCTAAAATCTGTTGATTTGACTTCCACTTTCTAATGTTGCAAAGAAGTTTGATGTAGAATTGACTTGTTAATTGTGTGGGTAATTTAAAAAAATCTTTGGATCCATAAGAGATTTCCCTTTCCCGATATTTGAATTTAAAAAAAAAATGCAAACAAGCCTGGCTAGTATGGCTCAGTGGTTGAGCGTCGACCCATGAACCAAGAGGTCGCTGGTTCGATTTCCCGGTCAGGACACATGTGCAGGTTTTGGGCCTGATCCCCAGTGGGGGGCATGTGAGAGGTGGCCAATCAATGTTCTCTCTCATCCATGTTTCTGTCTCTCTCTCCCTCTCCCTTCCTCTTTCTCTAAAATCAAGAAAGAAAAAAAATTTTTTTTAAATGCAAACAAGACATGACTTGTAGTGTCTCAGTTGTTTAATGGATGTGATACATGGTGGAAAGACTCATGACATTTTTTTAGTTCAGAAATAATTTTACTTTAATACTTTTATTATTATATCTTTGAATACTCTGATCTCTTTCTGGAATTTTTATTCTACAAAAGTACTAGACCTCTTGGATCATTCTTCCCATGCTTCTCATCTTTTTCATACTTCATGATTTTTATCTCTTATACTCAAAGTTATGGAAAAATTTCTTGAACTTGTACTGTAATTAAATTATTCAGTTTTTATACAGAATCCTTTAGCTATGTACTGCAGTTATTGCAATTAAAAAGATATCTATCATTTTTAAAATCACTAATAAATATTTTCAGATGTCAGATTGCTTTCTTTCCAGGATCAGCTTCATAAATGTAAAATCCTCCTGAAGAACATTTAAAAATGCATATTCAAGATCAGGTTGCCTCTGATTATTTCAATAATGGGGGCATCTACTTTGATTATCAAATCAGTTCCTTTTTAAAAAGATTGTTTAATATATTCACATTTCTACTGCTTTCCCCCCAGGATCACTCTTACAAAATGATTTACCCAATACATAGATTTGATATGGTTTTATCTAGAAGTTTTGTGTATTCATACTAAAATATTTCAAGTCTGGGTGAAAGGAAAAGGGAAATGCTTAGGTTTTCAGATCTTCAGTTTGCCAGGTTAGAAATCCAATAGCTTGCAGGGAGTACGGAGGAACTTCAAACCAGAGACAGCTATGGCAAGAAGGAATCTGGCCAGGACAATACGGCATCACTGTACCTTCCCATTGTTTGCGGGTATGGTGGAGCCAGCTAATGCTGGCTCTTGAGGTTTGATTGTTTGAATCTCATCCCAACTCCATGTTAGTGACACCACAGTGCTACCCAAAATAGATCAGTTTTTCTCAACCTTCCTAATGCCGGACCCTTTAATACAGTTCCTCATGTTGTGTGTGGGCAGGTCTGCATGTGGGCGGACCCCCTGGAGACAGAGGAGCTGTGTCTCAGTTCCTAAGACCATCGGAAATATGTTTTCCGATGGTCTTAGGTGACTCCTGTGAAAGGGTTGTTTGACCCCCAAATGGGTCGTGACCTACAGGTTGAGAACTGCTGAAATAAATGGTGGAGATATTTACACTACAGAAATCGGCAAACACAATAAAGCATGGCTTTCTCCCTCCCTGACAGATGATTGTTAAACACTTATCAGTACAAAGGACTCTTAGTAAACATATTTAGTTTTTCATTCTCCTGGCCACAATGTCTCAATATTTCTTGAGAAAATTTGTGAATATAAAAGTTCATTTTGGTGCTTTTACACATTCCTCCTGTTATAGGCTGAATTGCATCTTCCCCAAATTCATGTGTTGAAGCCTTTATCCTCAGTACTTCAGAATGTGATTGCCTTTAGAGACAGGGCCTTTAAAGAGGTGATTAAATTAAAACAAGGCCATGGAAGTAGGGTACAGACTGACAAATCTCAGAAAAGGGGCCTGAGGGGTAGGGAAGAGATAAACCCCAGAATTTATATGCATGTATGTGTAACTATGGACATAGACAACCATGCTGGGGACAGGGGGCGGATTGGGAGGAGAGTGTCAATGGGGGGGAGGGGGCAGAAACATCTGTAACAAAAATAAAAAATAAATTCATAAAAAAATTAAAAAGGAAAAATAAAATAAATTAAAACAAGGCCATTGTACTGAACCTTCAATTCAGTCTTACTGAAGCCCCGATGAGGAGAGATGAGAACACACAGGAGCCACCAGGGGTGCACAGAGGAAAGACCGAGTGAAGGTGCAGGGAGAAGACAGCTATCCACAAGCCAAGGGGAGAGTTGTCAGGAGAAACAGCCCTGTCAACATTCTGATCTTGGACTTCTAGCCTCCAGAACTGTGCAAACAAATATCTGTTGTTTAAGCCCCCAGTCTGTGGTATTTTGTTATGGCAGCTCCCGCAAACTCTGGTGATCCCTCTGGTGATCCCTCTGGTGATCCCATACCATCTCTTATTCCACCTTTCCCTTTGTCCCACTAGAAGGGCAATCAAAGCCTTTTCTGATTCCTTAGTGAACAGAATAGAATTCTGGAATGAAACTGCTTCCTATTTGTCAGTTTTCAGGTCTTAGGTGGGATTAAGGATTCCTTTCCAAGGAATGGTCAGGTCAGCCCTCCTTTATAGTGCAGAACTGCTGACCTCTCCCTTCCCTTTAACTTCCTACACTTGGCCCTAGAGTTTTTGTCTTCATGGAGAGCCAGACAAGGGCATGGGTGGGACAGTGTGAAACATCACACATGAGTGAGAATGCAAGTGAAAGATTAAGGGTGATAAGGTCAAAGATGATGGACAGTTATTTTAATATAAGAAACAAAGGAATTTTATTGGATGAAAAGAACTCCTTCTTTCAAAGTAGACTATCTAAGAGGACTGTGAGATGGTGGGCTTAGAGTTTCTCATGGATGAAATTCTGAAATAGGCTCTTTAATTTCAAAGACATGCTCAGTTGTCTCAGCTTCTTATCCTATTCCCACCAAAATACAGCAAACTTATGTCACCAAGCCAGAAAGATTACTGGGCAATGCTACCTCAATGTCTTATAAAGAATTATAATTCAGTTCTATTGATTATATTTAGAAAGTGGAAAAGCAGTTGAGTTTTTAAAAAATTTTATTGATTGATTTGAAAGAGAGAGAGAGAGAGAGAGAGAGAGAGAGAGAGAGCGAGCTTGATTTGTTGTTCTACTTATTTATGCATTCATTGGTTGATTCTTGTATGTGCCCTGACCAAGGATCAAACAGACAACTTGGTATATCGGGATGACACTCTAACCAACTGAACAACCAGGGTGGCAGTTGATTTTTAAAGGATTGATGAGTTGTGATTTTGAAAAACCATTTGTACTAAAAGGTTCTTTAATATGGCTAAATAAATATTTGTCCCACTAACTTATGCTTGATTCAGTTTCTGATCAGGAGATTTTTTAAGTCACATGCTGTTGAGATGAGAAGGCATTATGATTCATAACACTGGACTTCTTCAAATGCATGCATAGTTACATAATATAGAGAAAATACATTCCTTCAACAAATGCTTATGGAAGAAGCCCTATTGTCTGCTAGGCACTAAGACACAAAGATAAAAGAGAGTTGCCAGGCATATAAACAATCCCTTAAAATACAACAGGTGCTAATAGCCTTATCATTATATGCTGTGTACACCTGAAGAAGATATTTAACTTTCCTGAGTCTCAATTTTCTTATCTGTAAAATGGGATTACTAAATCCTGTCTGACCATTCCTGAGTTACCATTTTTGAGTTATTCCTCAGTCTCAACTAAGAACAAGTAAGGGAGAGTTAAGGACCATGTTAGTGATAAACTACCTCTCAGGACTTCTTAGGTTTCATCATAAAGACAGAAACATGGGTACCTATTGGTTTGGCTCTTCCAGTCAGAATGATCCTCCTGTTTGCATTAGACAGTTCTGGTCAACCAAGGTCTACTGGAGCCTGTGTACTCAGAAGAGGATGGTCTACAGTTTCTTCACTTCCTCCTTTTCCCTGTCCCATGTCCCTGCCCACCTGGGCCATAGCTTCTGCCATCTTCAACTAATTGTAGTATAGAAGAACATAGGTATAAGTCTGAGGGGCAGGGAAGATATATCTTGTTTTTGTTGTTGTTTTGTTTTGTTTTGTTTTTTTTGGCATGGATATTTGTTGGTTTCTCTTCCATCTATTGCAGACATTTGCAAGAAAGAAAAGAGACCCACCAGTAAATCACTAAGTCAATAAATTTAACAATAAATCACTCAACAGAAGTCCGATTTACCCAAGGACTAGACTAGGAGAGTCCCTTTAACCTCAACAAGACCACTCATTTGCATTAATTGAATCTTTTCTATATGCCAGGTGCTCTGTGAGTTCCCACAGTAATTCAATTTTTCAGTTAAGGAAAAGCCAAGAGAAGCTAAGTGTCCCCAGTCACACGAGTCTGCCTGACTCCAAGCTTCAGCTCTGTCTACTCTACTCCAACTGCTCCTCATTGGTTTTCAGAAGTAGGGGATTCATGGAATCCCAGTTTCTGGGCCTAGAACACAGCATTGCTCATCCACTGTTTTCTGTCCCTCACCTTTTGGGTCCATACTTTGAATTATCTGCAAACATCTTTTGATCTCAATTCCTGGCTATTCCTGAGTTTAGGACAATCTAACATTAGGATCAGGGAGAAGAGTTAATATGGAAAAGAAATGAATTTAAGGGCTCTAGATTCTGAATGCCAGTTCCCTGTTAATTTGCCTCATGACCTTGGCTAAGACACTCAAGCAGATCATAGTTTCCTAAAACCGTGTTTGTGAAATGAGGAGGGCTGTGTTGGGTTTAATGTTCAAGGGTGGCGGAGACTCAGCGGAGCCCAGGTGTCTTCCTTCCAGCCAGGTCGTTTTGTTGGCAGCTCTGTGGACTGTACACAGTCCTGTTGGTGGGCAGGAGGGAGGTCGGGCTGGCACACTTCTTTGTTACCTTTTGCTTATTAGTTGGCAAATCCTCAGAGAATAAAAACGCCTTTTCGTGTAATTCTAATCAAAACACACTTTGAAAGGGGTGTCTGTTGCCAAAAATTTATATTTATCCCAAGAAAAATTAGAAACTATTTTTGGATTATCTGCACATGACTGGCCTGCCTTGCTGTAGATAAATAGGAATTACTTGCAAGCAAACCCCTGTGCTGCCCAGACGTGCCTCACCCGCCCTCCCTCCATGCTGCTGGTGGAAACGCAGGTTTGTGCAGCTGCCCCTTCCTGGCAGATTAAAGGTGTGGGATGAATGAAGATCTAGGTCTGAAGTCTGGCTCCACTGCTTCCCAGCTCTGTAGCTTTGGACAAGTTATTTAACTCTGCAGAGCCTCAGTTTGCTCATCTGTAAAATGGGGATAAATCACTCCAAATTTCAAGGCGCTTGCGGGGATTAAATGGAATACAGCCTGGTTACATGGTGGGCATTTAATAACTGCCCTGTCCCTTATCTTCCCAGATCTGTTTCGGGCTTTGAAAGAAAAGGCGTGAACCTGCATTTAAGGGAGATGGCTGTGAAACTGGGTAAAACACACACGTTTACCTTAGTCCTTGTGCACTTTGTCCAGACCACTTCAGAGATAGAAACAGCTGTGGACAGGTCACTGTGGAGCAGAAGACAAGCTGAAAGGGCCTCGGGGCCCAGGCAAGCGCTGCAGATCGAGACAGCAGACAGGACGTAATGTGAACTGCGGCTCAGTGGGGAGTGTGTGCCAGCCGCAGGCTTCGGATTTTTAAATGTCAGAACCCCAGCCCAGCCCAGCACGCGTGTAAGCTGTGGAGTGTGGCCCTTGGAGCTCCAGTTTGTCACTCCTGCACCAGAGGAACTTGCTTTTCATCCCTGCAAAAGCTGATTCACAAAAACCGCCCCACCTGGAAACCCGTTCTTTCTGTCTTTACCTGTGGCTCCTGGCTGTTCCTAGCACAGTGTCCCTTCCCAAGCATTTCTTAAGCACCTATTTTGCACAACACATTGTGGAAGAGACAGAAATTTTAAAATGATACGAGAGTGGCTGCAGCCATGCGAATTTAAAGCAAAGCATCTAGAAATCAGAGCATCATTTCAAACTGTGGAAATAGAGGACAAAGAAGTCACATCTCCCCCGCGATGAGGTGGCTGGTGCAGGAGGCAGGAAAGCCTCCCAGTGGAGGCGTCGGAGGAGCCCTAATGGGTCTGACAGGTGGCATTCGAGAACATGGGCTCATCCCAACAGCAGCCCGCACTTCTGGGTTTTGCTGGTCTTTCAAGTGCATGTTTATTCTCTCTTTCCTACTGGAACGCTGGAGGCTTCTTGGAGGAGAGAACTGTGTCCTCTGTTTGGTTTCCTTGGTTTCCTTGACATTCCATGATACCATCTTAGTTCTTGCCATTTAAGAATCTTGCTCTCGTCATTGAGAAAATGAGATGCCAGAGTCCTCTATCAGTGAGAAGCAAACAGTCTGAGGCATTTGGGGAACTCAGATAAAAGTAGTGAGATTGGTGCTGGGTCTGAATGGGCCGCGGACTCCTGAGACTGGCTGACAGATGACGTCTGGCTTGTGATAATGTGATAATGGCGCATCGGGACTTCCTCCTCAGCGGAAAGCAGAAGAATGGCAGGCACACCCATCCCTAATTGTCCCTAATCATAGATGTTTAGAAACAGCCAGGATGGAAGACCTCACACGTTACAGATTTTACCAGGAAGCAGTGGGTCGCGTTATCAGCAGTTTCTGGATAAAGAGTGTTGATTCTGCTGTAGGAAGGTGCACCCAGGCTGAGTTGGCAAAACCATTGACACAGGGTCTCATCCCTTTTCTCAAGGCTTCTGGTCTTCTTGGGACAGGACATGGTGCTTGTTCCAGTCTGTTTAAGGACTCAAGGAAAGGAAAGATGAAGAAGAGGGAGGGGTAATAACACCTCCCACAAACCTATTCTTTGCTAGACACTAAACTAAGTTTTTTTGCCCAGAACAGCTCATTTATGCCCCACAGAAACCCAGAAGTAAACGAGGGACAGGCATTGTTCTCACGGCAGAAAGCAGACTGTGGGGGCAGTAGGCTTCAGCCCGGGATCACACCTGCTGCAAGTTATGGGGCTGAGTTTCATCTCAGGCATGCCCACCATGTAAGCTTTCTAGATCACCACGTTGTCCCATGTCCTAGGTCGGAATCCTCAGGAAACAGACTCTGACATTCTTAGGGTCGGGGATAGGAGGCTGACTGGGAATAGTTTGGGCATAATCCCTACAAGGGAGAGAAACAGCAGGCAGGGCTGAAGGACGGGAGACATTCAACTCTGCTGCGCCTGCAACAGAAGCCTCAGCAGAGGCCGTTGGGCCAGGACCAAGGTGTGGCAAGTCTTGCCTTGGAACGAAATTTGAGGGATGCCAGAAAACTCAGTAGTCGAGATACATAATATTTTATTTATTTTATTTTATTTTATGTTATTTTATTTTATTTTTTTATCCTCACCCGAGGACATTTTTCCATTTTTTTGTTCAGGTAGAGTGGGAGGGAGAGAGAGGAACAGAGAGAGAGAGAGAAACATCCATGTGAAAGGGACACATCGAGTGGCTGCCACCCGCACAACCGACCAGGGCCGGGGACAAACTGCAACCGAGGTACGTGCCCTTAGCGGGAACCGAACCCGGGTCTCTCAGGACCGCAGGCCGACGCTCTAACCGCTGAGCCAAACCGGCCAGGGCAGATACATAATATTTTAATGCAACATGAAAAAAATGTGAAACTAATCTAAAAAAAGTACATGATGAACAAAATATCAAACATTTAAATACAGAAGAACTCCAACCATGCATTTCATAACCCTTCTTTCTCTCCTCTCCTGCTCACCCCCTGAGGTGTGTCGTTATCTAAAACTGCTTTGTTTTTTGCATTATTTAAATATATATATCATTAAAATTTTCTCTGTCTTGCCCGGCTGGTGTGGCTCAGTGGTTGAGCATCAACCCATGAACCAAGAGGTCAGGACAAATGCCCAGGTTGTGGGTCCAGTCCCCAGTTGGGGGCATGCAGGAGGGGGCCAAACATCTCTCTCATCAATGTTTCCATCTCTCTCTTCCTCTCCTTTCTTTTCTCTCTAATATCAATAAAGAAAAAAAAAATTTTTTTTTTTAGTTTTTCTCTCTCTTAATTACTGAGATTTTTGGTGCCCCCTTAAATTTTGCACCTGGCTGAGGCAAGGGCCTCACTCTCCTCCTCACCCTGGTTCTGTCCCTGAGTCCCAGGGAGCTCGGAAGTTGGATGGTCCTGCAGCATGGTCCTGCTTTGAGGCAATGAGGCTGGGCCTTGTTATCCACCGTCCCCATGGACCAGTCACTGGGAGAGCTGCCCCTGGTTGTATAACTTTGAATAAGTCTCTGGATGGGAACAAATCTCCTAATGTGATTCAACTGAGAGCCAGTAGCCCCAACACTCCCTGCAGCTGGGGTCCTGTGGGTCACATGACTGTATCCACTGCACCTCCAATGCCAGGTACCTCAAATCTCGGGCTGTCCACACTGTGTCCTCTGAACTAGTACTCTTAGGGAAAGACATCTATTTAAAGTTGTATTGTCTACAAAATAAAATCATTATGACTTTGTCAAGTTAGATGTTAGGGTTGGACATTTTCATACATGTCTTCAAGAAGACATTTTGTGTTGCTGTTTCCATCTGCCAAGGTCAGCACCATGGAGCCAGCATATCTGCTCCACAGGGTTGGCTGGCTCAGCTGAGACTTCTAGTTTTCAGCAGCGATGAGGTCAGACATGTCTGAATCCATTCAGTATCTACCTCCAACCGCACCATGTACATCCTCTCCGATAGCTCATTTTCACCCAGTTTTCTCCATGTGTTCTCAGAGTAGGTTTCTGTTGAACCCTGGACACTGAGATCACAGTTCAGACATGTTTCCCTTGCTGTGTCCTGCCTGGGACTCTGTCAGAACAAAGCCATAGGGACGAACTGATTGGAAACAGAAAGGACTCTCAGCAGTCGGTGTGGTCAATGGGATGGAGAGCTCCTTGGCTGGACTACTGGAACTTGTCAGGTCCCATGGGGACAGGATATAGGGTCACATAGGTTAGAAGATTTAAGCAGGGGTCCGACCTGGGTGAAAGATGACTGGCTGGGCTGGACATTCAGAAATGCTTTATCAAGAGCCCACGAGTGTTAGCAGAGGGGTGGGAAGCACAGAACAGGGCTGTGGGCCGCTGAATTCTGATCAGGATTTGTGAAAGGCATTCCATGGTGTCTTTGTCCAGTTGGGCTACCATGATCGAATACCACAGACTTATAAGCAACAGAATTTATATCTCTGTTCTGCAGGCTGGGAAGTTCAAGATCAAAGCCTCCTCGGGTGGGGGATGGGTGAGGGAACACTCTGGAGTCTCTTCCATGCGGGCATTCACGAGGCTTCACCCTCAGGACCTAATCACCTCCCGAAGGCCCCCGTTTCTAATACCATCACACTGGGGGCTATGTTTTAACATGAATTTTGAGGAGATATAAATAGTCTATAGCTTGTGGTCAGGATAGCTCAGATTTCCCAACCCCTCAGCCACACCTGCCATCCCTACTGGGATTCAAATTCCATTTCCTCTACCCGCCAGCTGTGTTGACTTCGGGCAAGTGACGTAACCTCTCTGTGCCCCACTTCTTCAGAGAGGGTGTGAATTGTTATAATGATTAAAGCAATTACTATGCCTGAGCACGTGGAACAGTGCCCAGACGTCTGCTCTCTGCCCCCTCTTCTCTCCTCTTTCCCTGATATGCTTCCATGGGAGGCTGATCTAAATGTTTCGATTATTTCAAATGTGGTGTCCTTTGTGCTTAATTTAAAATCAGGTAAGGAAAAGTTCCCATAGGCTTCTCTTTCAATTATTTCTCTTTGGTAGTTTATGGTCCTTAAGTGAGACTTTCCCATGGCTGGATGGCTCCAAATAGAAAACCTGTTTCCCCCCTTGACCTCTGTTCTCATTACCTCATCATTAAGCCTCCATTCGCTTTTCCTGGACCCTCAAGTTGCCTAGATTAGACTTAATGCGGCATGGCCAAGTACACAAGGATCCCTTCGGGCCGTAATAAGGTTTCCGCGTTTCATGAGAAATCTTGATTTCATTCTGAGATGGCTTCAAGAGGGTACAGAGATGTTCTTTTTTTAAAAAAGTTATTTTTGCCTGTGGAACACACCATTTCCACAAATAATGAGCCTCATCTGAAATGCAGGTCTAGGCAGGCAAATCACAGCTTGTGAGACAGTAACTCTTTCCTCTCCCAATTCTCCCCTCTTTGATGACCTATCAACATGGAAGGCGAGGTTATCAGCACTTGGGAGTAAATTCAGAGATATGCAGATTTAAAACATGCAAGTCAGAATTAACAAAACCCCAGGAAGACCAAACCATTTTTAAAATCTAGTTCCTGTTGAGGGTGGGGATCTGCCAGTGACGAAGAGCCCAGTAAAGTAGCTGGAGCAACAACAACTTACGTGAAGCGGCGCTAGGTTCAGATAAGCCTGAGACTGGAAATTTTCTTTCTACAAGAAGGCAAAAGCACAAAACAGCCCCATCAAAGACAGACACTATTTGCCATCTGAGAGCCAATGAGACCCATTTACAGAATAGAGTTGCAGCTCCAGAACTTGTCCAGAGAACACGGAAATAGATGGACTAAAGTTCAATTAATCAGGATTATTTTCGTTAAAGCCGAACATTCAGCAGTTTCAGGCATTGTAATTAGTAGTAGCCCTGAGTTAAAGAAATGACGAATCTTACAGGGAACAGAAGTAGATTTGTAGATCATGCAAAATTGTCAGCGAAAGGAGCGGCTGCATCTCTCTGTCCACGTGTCTGTCCACCCAGTGGAAACTCACAGGGACGGGGCAGGTTGCAGTACTAGGTAATGCATATGCGGAAAGTCCATCTGAGCCTCAGAGAATTCACGGACAAGTGGAGAAAAATCATGCCAACAGTTCCAGCAAGATATGATGAAATGAGGTGCAGGCAGCACCTGGGCAAAGACAGCCTCCCAGTCTCCTTAGAGGAGTCCGGAAGGTTTGCCGAGAAGCCCGGCTTTGTGCTGGAATGGGAGGCAGCAGGAGCGGACCAGGTCAGCAGCGCTGCTCTCTCCTTGGGGCTCCCTTCTCGGTTCCCCAGCAGAAGTGGCGTCTGGCCTCCGGAGGTCCACACTGCTGAAGGAGGAAATGTCAGGGCTCAGTGTAAGGACCGCAGAGCTCTGAGAATCCCACGAGCATCCTGCTCCCGCCGCAAACACACAAATGCACGCAGCTTGACGTGGCATTTCAGGAGGGTCCTGAGCCCGTCTGCGTGCACCAGGCTGTGTGCTCCAGGCTTCAGAGTGAGAAAAGACCGAGATGGGGACACTCTCCTGTTAATCACGTGGACACTCTGCCTCCTGAAGAGAATGTGAAATATGTGGTCTCTGAAAACAAAGCCAGACTGAAGCAGGAGTAGAAAGTGTTTGTCAGGACCGGGGGGGGGGGGTGAAATAGGGAGGGTTTGATAAAGGTTACACATTTTCAGTTATAAGATGAATAAGGTCTGAATATCTAATGTATATTGTATTGTATAATTAATGTTTGTTAAGACAGTAGAACTTCAATGTTCTCACCAAAAAAAAAACAAAAAAAAAGGAAAAAGTAAATGTGAGGTGTTCGATGCTAATTAACCCAAAGCGGGAATCCTTTCACAATTTATAGAGATATTAAATCATCACGCTGTACACTTTAGATGTCTTCCAATTTCATTTGTCAATTATACCCCAATAAAGCTAAAAGGACCATTTATAATACCCCACCTGTGCCTTATAATCGAAGTTTGTTATGGTGATTTCAGTCAATGGCCCTGTGACTAGCATGTATTTTCTTATAAATAACAGTTATTCTCCAATAGCTCCTTTATTTTCATCATGATATATTTTGCTGTGAAAAAAGTCCTTTCAGTATCATCTGTTAAAGTGGAAAGAAGCCCTGGCCAGTTTGCTCAGTGGTTAGAGCGTCGACCTGCAGACAGGAGAGACCCGGGTTTGGTTCCTGCTAAGGGCACGTACCTCGGTTGCAGTTTGTCCCCGGCCCTGGTCGGGGTCGTGTGGGTGGCAACCACTCGATGTGTCTCTCTCACGTCGATATTTCTCTCTCTCTTCTTCCCTCTCTCCCTCCTGCTTAAGAAAGAAAGAAAGAAAGAAAGAAAGAAAGAAAGAAAGAAAGAAAGAAAGAAAGAAAGAAAGAAAGAAAGAAAGATTAAAAAAATAAATAAAAATAAAGTGGAAAGAAATACTCAAAGCTGAAAGACCCACTCAACATTTTCAGTCAAGACTTCAGGCGTCCTGGGCGGCAGCCCCCAGATGGAATGGTGTCGGACTACAGCCCAGTCTTGTCGGTGACACCTGCTCTGTAAACTTGTAGGAAGGTTTAAAAAGTTTCCAACCCACGACTGCCTCACGTGACCAAGTGGCCTCATCGTGGGAGTGGGGATAACTGAACTTGAAATCGGCAGATTTTGAACAAATCACGGACATCATGCCTGCGACGGAAATATACTTTCAAGACAAGTTTTATGCTCATCACTTCCCCCTTAACTCCTGCCCTTCCAACCAGACTGGCACCACCTATGCCATTTCGAATAGATGATGGAGATCTTGGATTTCCAGTACGAGTGCTGCCAGCAGCGGGGGTGGGGGCTGGGGGGGTGGGTGGGGCGTTCTCTAGAACCCAATGGTTTTCTCATTTTGCTTCAAAAGTGAATTTAGGACACCACACCATCATTAGACTATAACATGGGCTTTCTTTTCTTACTCATTTCTGGGGAAATCGCAAGAAATACTCTTGCCTACTACTTTAAGGATGAAACACTCACTACTTATTATAGTTCTAGGAAAATGGCATTCTTTTCAAACTTCCAGATTATTGTTTGATGTCCAATGGTGAGCAAACATACATGAAGGCTTTGCAGTCTAAACAATGCCGATTTTAGGCAAGTTGGTGTCTCAGGATGATACAAAAGGCTCACAGCAGCCTCTGTCTGTGAAAGAGACGGCTGGGACCCTGGTGAACTAGCAACTCTCAGCCTCCATTGTGGCTAGTAATTGCCATGTGACCAAACTCTGGCCAATGAGACATAATGCGGTATCGTATGAGGCTCTTAGGACATCTGAAAGAGAGGGGACCACACTTCTCCTTCTTCCTCTCTCAATCTAGTTCGAAGGCAGTCATGATGAATAGTAACCTGGTAGCTGGCTAGGACCTCGAGGTAACCTACAGAATGAAAGCCATGCGCTCAAGGTGGTGGAGGAAACCATAAAGAGCCCATGTCCCTGATGACATTGGGTCCATCACACCAGCCCTAAGCCTGCCCCTGGACTTTTTTTTTTTTTATGATTAGGCCACTGTTTTGAGGGATTTTTAGTCTTAGCAGCAAAAACCAATTCTTGCTGACACACCAGTGGTCTTGCTCTGCCAGCAGGGGTCTGTCTCCATGTGCAGGGGCAGTCACATCCTGTTCTGTGGAAGTGGTCATCCATAGCTCATCATCTTGACTGGCAGCTGTCCAAACATGTCAGGCATTCCATCAGGCGATGGCATCAGAAGACTGTGGGTCATCAGCCTGACGCAAAGCTCCAGGTGGCATAGTTTAAGGACGGCTGAGACACTGTTCCTGTGAGATCTAAGAATCTCCAAAGCTCTGCCTTGGATTGGCCACTTGTCAAAACCTCCTGGCCTATTGAATAATGGATCTAGACAGGCTTGACTCCTCCCTCTGCTGTAAATATTCTAGATATGAGAAGCACAACCCATCTTTCTTTCGATTATTATCTGACTCTTACAACTATTTGACTTTTCTGTGTCAAATAACAAACATAGAACATTAAGATCAAGCTAGATCTGTCTGCTACAAATGCCAAAAAAAAAAAAAAAAAATTTTTTTTTTCCCCTCTTACCCTGAATGTTTTTCTAGTGACTCCTTTTGGAATGTTATTTTGAACTTACAAAGGTTCTTTAAAAAAAAAAATACCAAAAAAACTTTGTATATTTCTTTTAAGCATCCCTTGAGAAAGTCAGATTTAAACTTAGCCAATGCAGTGGCTTTTTAAGAGCACTTCCTTAAAATAGCTGATGTAAATCTTGGTGGGAAATCTTTAGGTGCCCCAAATGGACAGAAATAGAAATGTTAATGGAAATGCCATTTGTGAAGACAGTAGTGAGGGCTCCATTCAGATGGACCCAATCAGAGAAGACCAAACTTGCAAACTATTCCAGTGTGAGTCTGACTTCAGGAAGGGGGTGGACAGGAAGCAAGGGGAAGAAAGGAAGAAAGCAGGCAACAATTAAATTGTTTGGACAGGAGAGACTCCTAGCTATGCATGCTCGCACATTACTAAAGTCATAGTTATTTTCTAACTCTTTTCTTATGGAGCAATCTCATCTTTCAACGCTTACAAATATTATGAAGTGAATCACTCTGGTGGTGTGCAATGGCCTGGCATGACGTCAGCTGTTTTGCTGTAGGTCAGTGGGGGAGTGAAGTCACAGAGGTCCAAGCTCAATGGGAGCCACGGCACAGGCCTCTGTGCTTGGCTTTAGGGGGAGGACTTGAGGCCCGGATGTTTGTAAATCTTGGCCATGCCAGCACGGAGGAAGGTGCTGTTGGCGGGGGGGTTCCATACATCTACTCCAGACCGCCCCCAAATCACTCCAAATAAAAGAAAATTACATAATTTGCTATGGCAGTTGAAACTTTCTCAGTCTTATTTTTACCAGTGTTTAGAAGTGTCCCTGGAAATGCAATTTCGAAACATGTCTCCTCCCGCCCCCACTTTCTTGGTATTTTACCTCTCTTCAAACTTGAGGACTCCCCTAAAATCATAACCCTCCCTCAGGTGCTCCATATCCACCAGACTTCCCAGTCAGAGTCTTAGATTCATTGAAGGCCCTCTGTCTTTAATGGCACGTGACAGATAGTCAGTCCATTAATAAATGTTACTGTTTAGAAGTGTAGATCCCTCCAAAGGCTGGTCGTTCTCGCTGACGGCGCACCCTAGGTGGGGACCACAGCTGCTCATCTGCCCTGTCGTGCACATTATTACTATTATCCCCTTTCACTTATAAGTGTCTCAGTTTGCATACATTACGCGAATACCTTACTTGCAGGGGACAAAGGCCCCCTGGCTTTGTGGTCCTGACCTAGCTCAGAGGCTGCAGGTACGCCCAGCTGTCATCGGCCACAGAAGCAGGCTCTGTTCACAGAGAGAGGGAGAGTCCCCCTTGGATGCCCCGAGGTGGTCCCTCAGGCTCGGACGTAGACTTCACTTCCGGAGACATCCCGTTGTATGCCGAGCTTTGAGGGCTAGGGCGATCTTCGTAAGACCCAGCTGAAACCTTCCTCCTGGAGGGCCCAGGAAGTCTGCCCTCCCTCCTACCTGCTGACACTCAGGACATTATTACGGGAGGTCAGAGGATGAACAGACAGTGTTGGACTGGAGGGTCAAGAGAAACCATTAGCTTCCCACCTTCCGGTTCTCCCCAAGGGCAGGGAGGAGGCATGGCTTGAGCTCTGCAGGGCCGGCAGGTCTAGTGCTGAGTCAGCCTAAAGGGTCGCCCAGGACACAGGCTCGGTTTGCCTTCAGGGTCTTATTTCCTGAAACCTCCTGCCTCCCCCCCCGCCCCAGGCACCTGGTTCTTGTTTTCTGTATTTCTTCTCCTGTCCTCTACTCTGGGCAATGACTTCTTACATGATGTGGGCCCTTCAATATTCAACAAATATTTTTGAGGTTTTGGGGCTACCTGGTGGACAGGACAGGCACTCATTCACCCTTGGGGGGCTTTAATTCAGAGAAGGGGTTGGGGTCAAGCCTGAGCAAACCCTCTCTTGGTTCATCATCATCAAGGCTGTTAGACTGAAAGATGGGATAGCACTAATCTTAAACATAACATCGCAAGCTTTTCTGTTTTACTACTTTTCCCTAAACTTTACTGAGATATAATTGACATATAACATTGTATGAGTTTAAGGTATATAATATATTGCTTTGATACACTTATATATTGCAAAATGATTATCACCGTATCATTAGCTAACATCTCCATCATGTCACATAATTACCTTTTCTTTTTTTGTGGTGAGAATATCTGACAACTTTCAAGTGTACAATACAATACTGTTAACTAACCACAATTCTGGACATTAGATCTCCAGTGCTAATTCATCTTATGACTGAAAGTTGGTACCTTTTGTCCAATAGCTCCTCATTTTTCCAAACCCCCAGCCCCTGGGACCCTCCACACAACTTTCTCCGAGCTCAGCTTTTTCAGATTCTAAATCTAAGTGAGATCATCCAGTATTTGTCTTTCTCTGATATTCACCTAGCATAATGCCTTCAAGGCCCCTCCATGTTGTTGCAAATGGCAAGATTTCCTTCTTTTTCATAGCTGAATGGTATTTACAAGGGTGGGCAAAAGCTGGTTTATAGTTGTTTGTATGGAAAATAATATAATAATTAATAAATAATAACGAAAGAATAGACTCTGTGTCTTGCACACTCACAACTATAAACCTACTTTTGCCCACCCCCGTGTGTGTGTGTGTGTGTGCGTGCGTGTGCATGTTTGTGGTATTACATTTTCTTTGTTCATTTATCCATCAATAGACACACTTTATTTTCATGTTTTAGTTATTGTAACTAATGCTGCATATATGCAGATATCTCTTTGAGACAGTGGCTTTACCTTCTTTGAATAACACCCAGAAGTGGGGATTGTGCTAAGTGAAATAAACCAGCCAGAGAGAGACAAACACCATATGATCTCACTTATATGTGGAATCTAATGAACAAAATAAACTGAGAAACCAAACAGAAGCAGAATAGAAGCAGAGGCAGGGAGACATGGAACAGACTGACAGCTGTCAGGGGAGGGCGCAGGAGGGACTGGGTGAAAGAGGGTGATGAAATTGGACAACGAACACATATGCATAGCCCACGGACACAGACAATAGTGTGGTGATGGACAAAGGGAAGGGGGGGTGAGGGCTGGATGGAGGTGGGCAAAGGGGGAAAAATGGGGACATCTGTAATAGCGTCAACAATAAAAAGAAAGTTTAAAGAAAAAGTAGAATTGCTTTTGGTAGTTTTATTTTTAATTTTTTGAGGAATTTCCATACTGTTTTTCATAGTGACTGCACCAATCTGCATTCTAACCAACAGTGTATGAGGGTTCCCTTTTCTCCGCATCCTCACCACTACTTGCTGTTTTTTGTCTTTTTGAGGATAGCCATGCTAACCGGTGTGAGGTGATCCTCGTGCTGGTTCGGATTTGCATTTCCCTGACGATTAGTAATACTAAGCATCTTTTTGTTGTTTTAAAACTTTAATACCAATTTTCAAAGACAATTTTGATTAAAAAATTCGTTCAACCAATCACCCTGCCAAAATCTACTTCATTGTGTCAGACCTTTGGATCCTCCTCCTTCCTTTCAGTAACACTGCACATACACTTATGTATTTTGTGGGTCCGGAAGTGCCGTCCGTGTGCACAAAGTTGGTGTTCAGCCGCCGCCTTGTCTCCCGTGTGCTGTGGGGTCCCTGCCGGGAGCTCAGGGCCCACTTGAGAAGCCTTTCAGCTCTGGGTCATTGGGTTCCTCTGGACTTTTTGTCCCTGGTTGAGATTATTCAGCAGCGTACACACCTCTGTCTAACTCGCCTAAGAAGAAGCCAAGATAAGGAAGGCTCTACTCCATTTGCTCAGATTCTCCGAGTGGATTCTAGACAGCACTGTTTGGGAAACTCCTTCTGATATCGCTGTCAAAGGTGTCAGTTGCCAGAGACCTGCTGAGAGAAAATAACACTGAGATTAGCTAAATGCAGAGGGCCACCGGGAACCCCTCTCAAGGGCGGGGGTGAGAGCAAGCAGCACCTCCCTGCCAGGTGTCATCCAGGAATTGTGTTCTTGTCACTTCTCTTCAGTGGTGCACACTTGAAAGCCATCAGGAGGTGGCCGGCTCAGCCCTGAAGCCAGAGGCAGAGCCTTGGACTTCTGTTGCTTATTTCTCCCAACAGGGACGAAGCTCACATTTTGTTGTCATGAACAACAGAAAGTGGAAGCAATGTGTAGTTTAGGAATTTTGTGTCCCCAATACCAAAGAGACATTGCACCACGATGGCATCCTTAGAACAGATAGTTAGACTCCCAAGGTCACAGCTCTTTAGGTTCTACATGTGGCCCTGGCTGGTGTGCCCCAGCAGTTGGAGCGCTGGGCTGTGGACTGAAGGGGTGTGGGTTCGATTCCCAGTCAAGGGCACGTAGCTGGGTTTCAGGTTCAATGCCTGGCCCTGGTTGGGGTTGTGCAGAGGCAGCCAATCAACGTGTCTCTGTCACATCGATGTTTCTCTCTCCCTCTCTTCCTCCCTTCTACTCTATCTAAAAATCAATGGAAAGATATCCTTGGGTGAGGATTAACAACAAAAGGTTCTGTATCTATCTGGGTGTTTACCATCCCGATTCTAGGAGCTTTGCAGTTTTTATTTCTCTTTTCCTGGAACGCGGCTCCCTCACATCTTGGCAGGCTCCCGCTCCCATTCGGTCATGTCTCTGCTTGGAGCACCCTCTCCACACGGCTCTTCCTTGTGGCTTTATCTTCCAGCCTCTCCTCTGCCTATGACTCCCTCTGCTGTGCCTTTGAACGTACTGACCACCAGCCACGTGTGGCTACTGGCCACTTGATATGTGACGAATGCCACCGGATTTTTAATTGTCTTTAATTTACATTTAAAAACGAAAGGTGCGTGAAAGATTTTCCTGTTGCGTGTTATTGTTTGATGGGACCACATTTCACTTTACTGAAAATTTAGCATCAAAATGAAATATGTTGTAAGTGTAAAATACACTTGAGTTTCAAAAAGAAGTATTATTATTTGTTTCTGTTAATCCTCACCCGAGGATATTTTTGCAGTGATTTTTAGATAGAGTGAGTGAAAGGGAGGCCGGAGGAGAGAAACATCCACGTGAGAGAGATATATCCATTGGTTTCCTCCCACACGGCCCCTACCATGGCCAGGGATCGAACCTGCAACCTAGATACGTGCCCTTGACTGGGATTTGAACCTGCAGCCCTTCAATCCATGGGCTGATGCTCTAACTACTGAGCCAAACCAGCCAGGGCTCAGTTTTTTTAATGGATTTTGAAGATTTAGTATGAAAAATAATGTAAAATTTCTCAGTGTTTGTATTCATTACATGTTGACCATTTTTGTATGATTTGGTTTTGTAAAATGTAATATTCAAATTAATTTTACCACTTCCTTTTAACTTTATTTTTTTTTTATCCTCACCTGAGGACATTTTTCCATTTTTTGTTCAGATAGAGTGCGGGGGGGGGGGGGGGGGTAGAGAGAGTGAGAGAGAAACATCGACGTGAAAGGGACACATCAAGTGGTTGCCACCTGCACAACCAACCAGGGCCAGGGCCGGGGACAAACTGCAACTGAGGTACGGGCCCATAGCAGGAACCGAACCCGGGTCTCTCTGGACCACAGGCCGATACTCTAACTGCTGAGCCAAACTGACCAGGGCCCTTTTTACTTTTTAAACGTGACTACTAGACATTAAAAACATCTACCAGACAGCATTACTTGATTCCTATCTCTTTTTGCTACCTGACATTATATGTATTTTAATGAATTCTATATTATACAATATACATATTAGGTGTTATTTATTGCCTGTTCTCTGCTCCAGAAAGCCTACTAGGGTCTTATCTTTCCTTAAGACCAATGTCTTCCTGGGACTCATGTAGAAGAAGCACACCGGACTTGGCCCCAGTAATGAACGCATACTGACAGGAACGGGCATAAGTGAAGATGAGCCACAGGGAGCAGGAAGTTTAGAAAAAACCAGAAGATTCCTTGAATTTTTGTCCAAATGGTTCCTTTTTATTTTGGAGGTCTGAGGTTAGGTACTTGACTTTCTTCAGGACCCAACCCGTGGGAGGATGCTTCTTTCTCAGATTAAAATGAGAGAGGTGTGATGAGATTATTTGGTAGACTGTAACTCAGAGGATTGCTATTCAATAAATGAAAACGGCCTCTGTGAGAACCCACGGTCAGGAGGTTCTATGTGCACCCCTCCTGTATATTTCATGGAAAGATACTGTTCTGATCTGCTTTTACCTGTAGATTCATACATATCACATTAAAAAAACAACAACCCACACAACTTTGTTTTAGCTCAGCTAACAGTGAGAAAGAAGATGTAATAATGTATTCACGGAGGCCATTCTGGCTGGAGAGACGCTATGGAAATCCACCTGCTCAGTGCTCACAGTGACACTCGGAACACCAGGAAGCGCCACACGGTCTGGCCTGAGCATTGAGCGAGGAGACTTACGAAAAGCACATGATTGCATCTCATCCATTCATTCAGCAGATATGTTTTGAGTGCCTTCCACGTGCAAGGCACTGCGCATCTGCTGGGAATGTTTTAGTGAAAAAGCAAGGTCTCTGCTTCCAGGGAAAGCATGTCACGTGACCGCCTCTGGAGGGTACAAGCCAAAGAGAAGCTAGAAGCCAAGAGGAGAGAAGGCAATGTCCTGTGGGCTTTGGAGCCCTGGGTTTGGGTCCTTTTAGAGATAGGATCCACCCTGCATTTCCTGCACTTGGCAAATGTGGCATAAGCTAATGAGACCTGGATGTCTGTGCGTGCCCCTAAAAGAGTGCTGACTATCCCGGGAGGATGCTGCCTCCTATTTGGCAAGTTTATCGAGAGGGTTTAACAAAATAATAATGTAAAGTTACTCATGCAATGAACGACATACAAAGGGCTCTCAGAAATAGTAATGAGAGCCCAGCTGGTGTGGCTCAGTGGTTGAGCATCAAGCTATGCACCAGGAGGTCGCCGGTTCCATTCCCGGTCAGGGCACATGCCAAGGTTGTGGGCCCGATCCCCAGGGGGGGCATGCAGGAAGCGACCAATCGATGTCCTCTCTCATCGATGTTTCTATCTCCCTCTCCCTCTCCCTTCCACTCTCTAAAAACCAATAAGAAAATAAAATAAAATAAAATAAAATAGAACTAGTAATGAGGGTGATGACTCAAAGATCTCTCAGGGTTCTCCAAATCTTTCTCAAGCTAAAGACCCTCACACAATACACAGCTCGATGAAAAAAAAAAAATCTAACCAGTGCGAAGCATTTCAGAGACACCTCTGTTGATTTTGGCCGCCAAAGAGCCTGGTTTCCATAAGGAAACCCAGTGAAACATGTGCCTTTCACCTGAGCGGGCCGGCCCATCAGGAACAGCTGGGATATGTATGCATCGAGCCCTCCCACGCACTCACTATAAAACGCGCCTCAGAAGCTCGCCTTCTTCAATTATTTTCCCAAGAAGCAGAACTTTTTTCCTCTTTGCAAAATCTTTGACAAAACCCCAGTGTTACAACTGCTGCTGCTCTATGCTGCTGCAGTCCCGGGAACCTTGGAAGTCCTGGGAACTCTCTCTGGAGCTACCCTCCGGATGTATTTGGAAAACACTGTTATAAGGGATGAGGGAGAATCGAATAATATGGAGGTTTTAGCTTGGCAAAAGGAGGAGGCATCGTGGTGGAAACAGGCAGTGATAGCATAGGGCATCAGTCCTGGCATTGACCTGGGATGAGCTCTCCGAGACTGAGTGGGGCAGATGGGGGCAGCGCCGACCCGGCGGCCTGAAGCAGGTTTATTAATGGGATAAATAGAGTGAAGGTTACAAATTGAGCTTCACTACAGTTAAATGGCAGAACACAGTCTTGTCTTTAAACGTCTTTCCTTTCGCTTTTCACTTACTAAAAACAACATGTAAGTTTCTGTATTACCTTACAATGTATAAAACCCGCACTACCTTTTGCAGATTTGTATATACTGAACTTTACACGGCACTTGATCATTTATACTTAATGTGAAATTTAATTTATGCTACTTTTAAATAATTATATTTCTTTATATAATACACCAAATGATTTTTTTGATGTCTGAAGAAAAGCCAAACTTTCATTTCTATGCTAGTCTCTCTCTCTCAAAAATAAAACCTTTCTGTTATGGGAAACTTCAAATATGTACAGAAGATGAGAGAATAGTATAATGAACACTCATATACATACCTTTCGCACACTGTAACAATTTATTCATAGCCAATCTAGGTCCCAGTTCGATTCCCGGTCAGGGCACATGCCGGGGTTACGGGCTGGATCCCCAGTAGGGGGTGTGCAGGAGGCAGCTGATCGATGTCTCTCTCTCACATTTATGTTTGTATCTCTCTCTCCCTTCCTCTCTCTCTAAAACACACTCACACACACACACACTCACATACACACACATATTTAAAAAGGACACTTGTTTTCAGTATAAGAGCGGAAACAAGAAGACAGAGCATCACCTGGATGACTACAGATGGGACCATGCGTGTTGGGACGCTCCAATGTCCCCCACTCTGCCTCTGTCCTTGAATGGCCGAGAAAGCCTGGTGAGTGCCGAATTTAGTTGGCAGGCAAAGCTGCAAAGATGGAATCCATGACTCCATATGTCTCTGAAAAATGAACACTCTAAAACACATAACCAAAGCCCCATGTCCCATTATCGTATCTAAAACATTTAACAGTAATTACTTGAAATGATTAAATCTCCAGTCTGTGTTCAGATATCCCTGTCTCATGATTCTTTTTTTTCTTCTTCCATGTAGAGTTGTTTATTTGAAACACTATTTAAAGATTTTTGTCAACTGGCTTCAACTTATCTATTTCAGCACCCTTAACAGGTCAGTCCACGGAGGCCTTGTGCATTGGAAGAACTCATCTCAGGAGTGCTTGTTCATTTCCTGCGCACGCGGGGCCTTGTGTTGCCTGTCTTAAACTGTGGGGGGCTTCCCTCCAACTTCTTGTACCTGCACTGTGTTTAGCAGAAAATCTTCACAGTTGTTTCCATGCAGATAATGTCCTTCCCCCTTTGCAAAGCTGATACAGACATTTTGCTCATTTTCTTTTTTATGGGAGAAAGGCAGTTCTATAGCATTTGGTAGGAGAGGGGGATTAAAAACATATGCTCAATCAGTCAGCCTAACCTGAAAAGATGTAGTTTTAAAAGATTTATAGCATTTTTAATTGATGGCCAGTTAAATAAGCTTGTACATTTAAAACAGACAAGAGAAGCATCCACCATTTGGAGGACTGCACAGTCTCCTAATTTCTAGATGCGATTGAGGATTCATTCATTAAAAACAATTTCTACGGAGATGTTTTTGAATATCTACCATGTGCTAGGCTCTATGTTAGATGTCAGAGGTATAAAAAGAAATAGGCATAGTCCCAGTTCCTGTGTTTCTCCCAGTCTGCACAGCAAGAATCACACACGCAGCTTATGAGGGGCAGTGGGATCCAGGCTGGGCCAGGGATGGGAGCAAAGGGTTCTGGGAGCAGAGGATTCTGAAGGAGAAGACGGTGATCCATTGTGCCTGTGCTCCGCCTTTTGGAAAACTTCATGAACAAGGTAGCTTTGAGGGTAAATCAATGGACAAGAGAAAGAAGGTAAAGGATATACTTAGTAACTATGGGCAATCTAGTGCTTCTGAATCCTAACGATAAGAAAGCTCGCTTATGATAATAAATGCCTTTAATGTGAAGACTTTGGGCTTGATCTCTTAGGTGAGAGCCATCCATGGATATTCTTTCATTTAGTATTGGGACATGATTAGAAGTTTAAAGAAATGAGAAATGGTAACCAACTGAATCATTCTTGAGTGATCTAGAAAAGTCTAGATTCAAATGAACTCCAAATCTAACCCAAATCCAAGTGTTTCAGATATGAGACTAACAGTATAGAAATGGAGAAAATTCCATTTTTCTGATTAAGATAAGAAACAAAACAGCACAAAGGATTTTAGTTCAAGTTTAGTCTTAAGCCTAACTTCTTATCTGGTGCTTTTATGGAGAAAAGGAAACAAGATTCTCAGGTTCATATTTTTACTTCATAGATCACCAGGACACAAACCTCCTTAGCGATGCTAACGCCCTCTTTATGCTTCAAGATCTGAATATCCTTCCAGATCAGTGAAAGTAAGGGCTTTTGTCACACAAGACTATTGCATACTTTTTTTTCTCTCGGTTTCTGGACTATCAGCATGTGGGAAAAAGATGGTGGTTTCCTGATTCACCTTTGTCCTTATTACGGAGTCTTATCTAAATGTGTAGTCTTCCCTACTCTGTCCAGCAAGGCTATTATTCAAAATAGAAGGTCAAATAAAGAGCTTTCCAGACAAAAAGAGGCTAAGGAAATATATTAATACCAAACCAGCACTGCAATATTTGCTAAAAGGACTGCTGTAATTAGTAGAAGAAATAGGAAGAAAAATATAACCACACTAAACAAAAATGGCAATAAATAAGTACATATCAATTATCACCTTAAATGTGAATGGTTTGATAGCTCCAATAAAAAGACACAGAGTAGCTGACTGGATAAGAAGCATGACTCACATATATGTTGTTTACAAGAGACCCACCTCACAACAAAAGACTCACATAGGTTGAAAGTGACGGAATGGAAAAAAAATCTTTCAAGCAAACAGAAAGCAAAAAAAGCTGGTAGCAATACTCATATCTGATAAAGTAGATTTCAAAATGAAGGCCATAACTAGAGACAAAGAAGGCCACTACATAATATTGAAATTATCTATCCAACGGGAAGATATAACCTTGGTAAACATATATGCACCCAATTTAGGAGCACTGACATATATTAAAAATCTGGAGAACTTCAAAGGAGAAGTCAACAGCAATACAATCATATCAGGGGACTTCAACACCCTGCTGACATCACTGGATAGATCATCTAGACAAAAAATTAACAAGGAAACACAAAGGGCTAGATCAAATGGATTTCATAGATATCTATAGAGAATTACACCCCAAAACTGCAGAATTCACATTCTTCTCAGGTGCACATGCAACATTCTCAAAGATAGACCACATGATAGGGCATAAACTAAGTCTATACAACTTCAAAAAGATTGAAATCATATATCAAGCATTTTCTCAGATTACAATGGCATGCAACCAGAAATCAATTGCAACAAAAACATGCAAGGACATTTAAAATCATGGAGGCTAAATAGCATGTTATTGAACAATGAATGGGTTACTGAGGAGATCAAGGAAGAAATTAAAAACTTCCTGGAAACCAATGAAAATGAACACACAACAACACAAAATCTATGGGATGCAGTGAAAGCAGCTCTGAGAGGGAAGTTCATAGCACTACAGGCCTACCTCAAAAAAAACAAGAAAAATCTCTAATAGGCTATCTAACCTCACAACTTAAAGAACTGGAAAGTAAACAAAAAGAAAACCCCAGAGCAACTAGAAGGAAGGAAACAGTAAAGATCAGAGAAGAAATAAATGACATACAGACCAGAAAAACAATTCAAAGTATCAATGAAACAAAGAGCTAGTTCTTTCAAAAGATAAACAAGATTGATGGACACTTAGATAGACTCACCAAGAAACAAAGAGAGAGAACCCAAATACACAAAATCAGAAATGAAAGAGGAGAAATAATAACTGACACCACAAAAATACAAAGGATCATTAACAAATATTATGAATAATTATACGGCAACAAATTCGACAATCTAAGCAAAATGGACACATTTCTAGAAACACATGGTCTCCCAAAACTGAACCTGGAAGAGATAGAAAACTTGAATAGACCAATAATAACAAAAGAAATTGAAGAGTTAATCAACACTCTTCCAGCAACCAAAAGCCCAGGCCCAGACAGCTTCAGGGGGGAATTTTACCAAACATTCAAAGAAGAACTCATACCCATTCTCCTCAAAGTATTTCAAAAAATTCAAGAGGAAGAAAGACTTCCAAATTATGAGGCCAGCATAATTCTAATTCCAAAACAAGAAAAAGACACTACAAAGAAAGAAAACTACAAGTCAATATTCCTGATGAACATAGATGCCAAAATCCTGAACAAAATACTAGCAAATCGGATCCAGCAATACATCAAAAAAGTTATTCACCATGACCAAGTGGGATTCATCCCAGGGATGCAAGGTTGGTATAATATTTGCAAATCAATAAATGTGATACACCACATAAACAAAATGAAAGACAAAAGTCACATAATCATATCAGTAGACACGGAAAAAGCATCTGACAAAATCCAGCACCCATTTCTGGTAAAAATGCTCAGCAATGTGGGAATAGAGGGATCATATCTTGACATAATAAAGGCCATACATGAAAGACCTACAGCCAACAACATACTCAATGGGCAAAAACTAAAAGCATTTCCCTTAAGAACAGGAACAAGGCAAGGATGCCCACTTTCGCCACTCTTATTTAACATAGCACTGGATGTCTTAGCCACAGCAATCAGACATGAAGAAAAAATAATAGGAATCCAAATTGGAAAGGAGGAAGTGAAACTGTCATTATTTGCAGATGACATGATACTATATGTAGAAAACCCCAAAGACTCCATCAAATTTTTATTAGACTTAATAAATGAATTTGGCAAAGTGGCAGTATACAAAATTAATGTTAAGAAATCAATGGCATTCTTATACACCAATGATGAACTCACAGAAAGAGAAACTAAAAAAAATCCTATTTACCATCACAGCAAAAAATAATTAAGATATCTAGGAATAAACTTAACCAAAGAAATAAAGGACCTATTCGCAGAAAACTACAGGACATTGAAAAAAGAAATAGAGGAGGATATAAAAAAAAGTGGAAGCACATACCTTGTTCATGGATTGGCAGAATTAACATCCTTAAAATAGCCATACTACCCAAAGCAATCTATAGATTCAATGCAATCCCCATCAAAATACCACTGACATCCTTCACAGAACTAGAACAAATACTTCAAAAGTTCATATGAAACCAAAAAAGATCTCAAATAGCCACAGCAATCTTGAAAAAGAAGAACAAAGTAGGAGGGATCACATTACCAGATTTCAGGTTATACTACAAAGCCACTGTACTCAAAACAGCCGGGTACTGGCACATGAACAGGCATATAGACCAGTGGAACAGAACAGAGAACCCAGAAATGGACCCAAGGCAATATGCTCAAATAATATTTGACAAAGGTGGCATGAGCATACAGTGGAGTAAAGACAACCTCTTTAATAAATGGTGTTGGGAAAATTGGACAGCTACATGCAAAAAAAAAAAAGAAACCAGACCATCAACTTACACCACACACAAGAATAAACTCAAAATAAATAAAACACTTAAATGTGACTCATAAATCCATAAAACCCTAGAAGAAAATGTAGGCAACAAAATTTCAGACATCATTTGCAGCAGAATTTTCACTGATACATCACCTAAGGCAACAGAAACAAAGGGGAAAATGAACACATTGGACTACATCAAAGTCAAAAGCTTCTGCACAGCAAAAGAAACAACCACCAAAATGGAAAGGCAGCCCACTCTATGGGAGAGCATAATTGCCAATGATACATCAGATAAGGGGTTATTTCCAATATATATAGAGTGCTCATAGAGCTCAACAAAAGGAAGACAAAGAACCCAATTAATAAATGGGCAGAGTAACTAAATAGACACCTCTCCAAACAGGACATACAAAAGGCCAAGAGACATATGAAGAAATGCTCAACATCACTAATCATCAGAGAGATGCAAATTAAAACAACAATGAGGTATCACTTCACACCTGTCAGAATGGTCGCCATCAACAATTATCAAACAAGTGTTGGTGAGGGTGTGGAGAAAAGGGGACTCTAGTACACTGCTGGTAGGAATGCAGACTGGTGCAGCCACTGTGGAAAACAATATGGTGTTACCTCAAAAAATTAAAAATTGAACTTCCATTTGACCCAGTGATCCCACTTCTAGGAATATACCCTAAGAAGCAATCAGAAAGAATATATGTACCCCCATGTTCATAGCAGCACTATTTACTATAGCTAAAATCTGGAAACAGCCCAAGTATCCATCAGTAGACGAATGGATAAAAAAAGCTGTGGTACATATACACAGTGGAGTACTATGCAGCTGTAAGAAAGAAAGATCTCTTATCCTTTGAGACGACATGGAGGGACCTGGAAAGTATTATCCTAAGCAAAACAAACCAAACAGAGAAAGGCAAATATCATATGATCTCACTTATTTGTGGAATATAATGAACATAACAGTCTGAGGAACAGGGTAGTCCTAGAGATGTGGAAGTGGGGTACAGACTGACAATCTCCAGAAGAGCAGGTGAGGGGGAGAGATACACCACAGAACTTATATGCATGTGTGCATGAACAATGGACATGGACAACAAAGCTGGGGACATGGCGGGGAGGTGGGGAGGGGAGAATCAGTGGGCGGAAAAGGAGAAACATTGTAACAAAAATAAATACATTAATTAATAAAAATAAATAAATAAAATAAATGTGTAGTCTCCTGTCCGTCTGTGTGGTTTAGTGGATTGAGTGTCATTCCCTGGACTAAAAGGTCCCGGCTCGATCCCCTGCAGGGGGAAACATCTCTCACATTGATGTTTCTATCTCTCCCTCCTTTCCTCTCTAAAAACAATCTATGAAAACATATTTTAAATAAATAAATAAGTAAATGTGTAGTCTGATTTTCATTCCAAACGAAATGATGTTTTCTCTTTCAATGTATATATGTGTCCATTGCCCAAAATGCTAGAACACACCAAACTTTTATTATTAGTATTGTTTTTGTTGTTAAGAATTTTTGACATAGTAGCAATACTTTTCAGACACCAAGCTTCCTCCTAATAATAAATGTAGAGTCCCGAGTAAATTTGGTATTTCACAGCATGGTGTTTTAAAACCGTGACCAATAAGAGGGATTACAAAAATTGACATCAGCCTCTCTTCACTTTAATTTGGTAATTATCTGTAAAGCTCATCCATTATGTTCAGGCCTAAAATTAAACCCAGGCCTCACACAGAGGGAATCATTGCCCTGTGGCCATAATTTTCTCCTGCAGTTGTAGGTGGGACAGGCAATGAGATTGATGGGATGTCACAGGCAATGTCCACTTGCTGACGTGTGACGCAGACCAATGGCATTGGCATCATTTGAAAACAGAAAATCTCAGGCCCCACCTTGTATATTCTGACTCTGAACCACACCTCCTGGACTCTCTGGGTGTTCATGCCAGTTGAGAAGCACCACTCACAAGGCGGCAGAGGAAGAATGTGTCTGCTATAATGGGTGCCTGGCAGTCAGTTTTGCCCTCCTCGTAGCTAATTTGTAGGAACTAAATGCAGATGCTCAGTGCACTCAATACAGACATCTGGCTGTTTTTTAAGCCCCTTCTTATCTGTGTAAAAGCATGATGGGAGAACCAAGGGAGGTGAACATGGGCGCCGACCCACCATCTGAGTAGAATGTTTCCTACAGTGTGTGGGTTTCCTTCTAGGTAGTATTTTGTGGCATCACCCACATCTCCGTCAACCAAAGATTTTTCCTGCCCAGCTGATTTCCTGCTTGGGCTGAGATCAGGTTGAACAAGCATGAAACATAAGAGGACTTGAAATGGCCCCTTGGATGCTTTCAAGTCCAATTTTACCCATGTTGGGGGAAATCGCTTTCGACCTGTTCTCCTGCTCAAGTTCGGTCCCTCTTTTGGAGGCACCATCCCGCCTCAAGAACAAGGTTGGGCGACGGATTGTGGATTTCCCCACTGCTTCCAGACTGGATTTTACAGCTCAGTTAAGGATTTTTGACTTCTTAGTCATGGCTGATTATTTCCCTTTCCTTCTGCCAAAAGACTAAAGTTTCCTGCTTTCCTATAATCTCCTGCATATGAATTTTTTGCTCTTGATGGAGTTGCTAAGCTGAACAAACTTCCATCTTAAAGGGAAAGATCAACATAAGTGATTATTTCATATTACAAGTATTCTGTCTTTAAAAAAGCAAGGCGGTCTTATCCCAGGCTCCCAGAAGGATTTGCATATATGTTTACTTATGTCACGTTGCCCAAATGTTTCTGGGCCTCACCAGTCTGGGGCTGATAATATAGGGTTACATTTCCATCTGGGCTCAAATCATAATACTTTGAGCTCAAGCAAGAATAAAGCCTCGGCTCCTATTGTACGTCAGTTATATTCCGGGGGTCCTGAAAGGGCTCCTCCCAGGTGTGCAGAAACCGGCCAGTGGGCTGTGGCTCCCACGCAGCCAGTCCTGTTGCAAAGCATAATTTCTCAACACATCTGCCTTAACAACTAGAAAAGAGCTTTCCTTCATACCGATGTATTTTTAAAAAGATATTTGGGGACTGTGATAACTAGTACTCTTTGAACGTCAGCTCAGATAATGCCAAGTGCAAAGCATCATCCTCAGATACCTTACGGTCCACCCGTGATTGTGGGTGACAGTAAAGGCCGAGGGGCGGTGGGCTTGTTTTCCCTTTTCCAAATCTACACGTGTTCTTGAAGCAGCTCCAGCTGCACATCCAGCAAACGTAGCCTTGCTCCTCCACGCGGTCGCGAGGAACACAGTTCCAGGGGCCTTGCCACAGGTGAAACGTCTAGACTGTTCTGAGAATGGGGAGCAGCATGGCAGTTACTGTGTTTATTGATCGACAGAAGCTTAGCACAGTGTGTAACATGCTGGAGCTTCCCGAGGATTTGCTCAATAAATAGGGAAATCCGTGCACGCTCCCCTTTCTCACTGCGTCCAGGGTGCTCCCGAGCCTTGGCGAGCTGGAGTGAGGACCCCACTGAGCCTGGAGCCAGAGGGCGGGAGGAAAGGAGAAGGGAGGACTGACATCACTTTTCTTTCTTTGCCACTGCACTCTGATAATGAGCTTCTGACCGAGGACTTTGGATTATAAAAGCAATGCTTATTGTTATTTTTCCTACACTATTTTCTTATTTTATACGTTGTTCCTTCTTATCAACCTCGTCTTCACCTATGTGGTTAAAAAGAGTGGGTTGTAAAACTGTGATGCATATAAAAGTCCACATCTTCATGCCTCCAATTCCCTCTGGAGACTCTGCTTGGGCATCTCCGTCTGGTTCCCCAAGCTCGAGCCCACGTGGACTCAGTCACGCTCTCCAACCTGGCTCTCCCGCCTCGGGTTCTATGTCTTCAGCAGGTGCCTCCACCCCTGCAGTTGCCCAGGACTGAAAATAGCGTTACCTTCGACCTCTTCTCTCTCGCACTGGCAGTTACCACCCATCTTCAAACACCCCTGAGCCTGTTTTCTAAGCCTCTCAAGTCTATCCACCTATTTCCGATGCGTTTCCCTGTCTGTGTCAGAGCTCCCTGGTCTGTGTGCAGTGCACACCTGCGGCACCCGACCTGCTTTGTCACCTACCTAGAATTGCCCCCTCGTGGTGGCGCCAAGCACAGCCTGGGGCCTTCCGAGCAGCCGCAGCCATGGCCTGTCCATCTGTCCATCCGTCAAAGTGGTTCAGAGAAAAAAACCTACCCATCCTCCTCCGAGCCTAAATCGCGTCCTTGCCTTAGCGTGAGTTCGCTCCGGCGGCCACGACACCACCAGGACCTGGCAACCTAAGCAACAGAAATTGACTTTCTCCCAGTTCCGGAGCCTGGAAATCCTTCCGAGGCCTCTCTTCTCCCTGTGTCTTCAGACAGTCCTCCTGCTGTGTGTCCTAACTTCTTGTTATCGGGTGGGGCTCATCCCAGTGACTTTGTTTTAATTGAATTCCTTCTTTAAGTAACCTGTCTCCCGATACAGTCACGGTCCGAGGCACAGGGGTTAGGGCTTCAGCCTAGGAATTTTGGGAGGTGGGGGGAACCCAGTTCAGCCCCTGACACCCCTGGGATAAAATCCGACCTATTTACTATGGTTTCCAAGGCCCTTCATGAGGCGCTCCCCCCCCCCCCCCCCCCCTCTGGCCCAGCTCCATCGGGCACCTATGCTCCAGCGCCCTGCCCGGTTCCACCAGGCCCACCACCCTCCCACACCACCTGCTGGCCTTACAGGTGCGGCCCCCTGTGCCTGGAACGCTGCTCCCTCTCCCTGACCCCGTGTTCACCTGACACACGACTGCTCATCCTTGCGACCTAACCCTAGGCGGTCCGCTCACCTGGGCAAGCCTTCTGCGTGCCCAGGTATCTGTGTTCCAAGATGCCCATCTTGATTTCCTGTGAAATCGTCTAACTTCACCAATTACAGAACTTCACGAACTACGTTAGAACGTACCAGCTGACTTGTCCGTAGCCCTCAGCAGGCACAAATGATGAAGAAGGTCCTTGAAACCATCAAATCTCTGAGATTCACAGAGATGCGGTTTTAAATACCGCGCAGGAGCGCAGGAGGCCGGTGGGGAGGCGGTGAGAGGCGCTGCGTCTCCCACGCCTCGTCCGCCCGGCCGGATCACCGCAGCCGACAACTACAGACAAATCAGTTACAGTGGGGTATTTATATTCTTAAAAGTGCAAATCACAGCTTGGCAACCGTCCAGCAAATTCGTTTCTGGGCAAGACAAACATATGACAAGACTGCATCATGTGGACCCGTGTCCGAAGTATTGCAATAAGCATCAGGCACGCTTGCATTCAGGTATGAACCCACTGACGAGAAACGGGCAAATGGTTCCTTATATTTTGTCTTCAGTGTTCCAATAGAAGTGTTTACGTTTAGGGATTTGCTATTTTTTCTCATCAGCTGGCTGTCATTTTCTCTGAAAATCATAGTATAAATAACCAGTCCGGGAGGAAATTCTGTTTCATGTTGTGAAACTGTTCCCTCTCGCTTTTCCTTTTCATTTATATCGAAACGTTCCTCTTTATCTTCCTGTCTCGACTGGACCGACCTAAGCAAGAACAAGATATGTTGAGTTATAATCAAAGGAGTGTTTATTCAAATGGATCACCGGGAGAAAGAGGCAAAGTTCCCAGCGGCAGGCTGGCGACCGGCAAAGCCCTGACACCAGTTCCTGAGACCAGAGACGTGAGAACCGCTCTGCCCCACGCCCACCCTCAGGGATGTTTCCAACGTGAATTATTTTTTTATCCTGTGAGGAATATATGTTTGTTTTTAAAATTAGAACATAAAAATAAAGAACAAAGTCACCAACTTCAACAACATTTAAATAAAATCATGCTGATTTGTTTTTTCTTATTAGACATGTTCACAAATATACCTCTAAAATATTTTATTTTAAATCATTCTATCCTTCACTAGATAACATGTATAGTCATCATAAAAATGTATACACGTAGAGTCTGAAAGTCTTGAGGGTCACTAGCCTGCAGGGATGCCTATTTTCAACCATTTATTAATATTTTCCATGTATGTGTGTTAATATGCTAAACACAGCAAAATACAGAATTTTGATATAAATGGGACATACTTTACTCCTGGTTTATAATTTTTAATTGTGATATCATTCTGTATCAACACATTACTTAAAAAAAAAGTTTCACATCAACCAGAAAGAATATATGTACCCCCATGTTTGTAGCAGCACTATTTACAATAGCTAAGATCTGGAAACGGCCCAAATGTCCATCAGTAGACAAATGGATAAAAAAGCTGTGATACATATACACAATGGAGTACTATGCAGCTGTAAGAAAGAAAGATCTCTTATCCTTTGAGATGACATGGAGGGACCTAGAAAGTATTATCTTAAGTGAAACAAGCCAAGCAGAGAAAGAGAAATACCACATGATCTCACTTATTTGTGGAATATAATGAACATAACAGTCTGAGGAATGGGGTAGTCCCAGAGACGTGGAAGTGGGGTACAGACTGACAATCCCCAGAAGAGGGGGCGAGGGGGAGAGATAAACCACAGAACTTATATTCATGTATGCATGAACAATGGACATGGACAACAGCTGGGGACAGGGTGGGGAGGGAGGAGGAGGGGCAATCAGTGGGGGGAAAGGAGAAACATCTGTAACAAAAATAAATTAATTAATTTTAAAAAAGTACTATTTAAAAAAAAGTTTCATAGTATTCCACTGTGGAACCAAAATCTTAATTATTAACCACCCTCAGATGACAGATGTCTTTTTAACTTTTGATGTTGAGATTCTAAACTATGCTGCAATGAATATCTTGATCTAAATATCCAGGCCCATCACTGATACTTTTCTAAAGATAACTATCAGAAGTTGTCAAAGATGTTTCACTAAAAAATTATCTCATGGCCCACTGGTTCTCAAAAAAGTTTTCTGTGTATTGACACGACCCGTATATTGCCCGTCCTCTGCTTCCCCACATGGCGTGCTGGTGAGTTTCATGTTTCACAACCTGGTAGACGAAAAGGGGCTGATCACATGTGAGGTCGAACTTTCTTCATGTCTATTAGCCAAAGGCCTTTCTCCTTAAAGTATCCTGTGCATGGCCATGGCCACATTAGGGGGAGAAGAAAGGATGGGTCATCTTTTCCTCTTCATTTACAGAAGCTTTTTCTGTATTGAGGAGAATCTACCCTTTAACCTCATCTATTGAAGTTATTTGTCTTAACTTACTGTTCTTACTATTTTGTCTGTGGTATATTTTTATAAAGGAACATTTCACAACATTTAAATGCAATCAACAATCATGTTTCCCAGTATAATTTCTGCTCCAAGCATTTTAGTCATAAAGCCTTTTCCCATGACATAGTTCTATTACTATTCACCTGTATTTTCTTCTGATATTTTCATGTCTTTTTATGCCTTTCTATATTTAACCCATTTGTGGTTTATTTTGGTTGGAGATAGGGTTCTAACTTTGTTTTTCTAAATGGTTAGCCAGCTGTCTCAACATCATTTAATGAACAACTGGCCTTTCCCCACTGATTTAAAAGTCCATTTTAACACCTCATATTAAGGACTGGCAGGATCCAGGAGAGGTTTACCCCAGAGAAACAGGAACAGACAACAGCTGAAAACACTTCCAGTTCTGTTCAATGACCACTTCCAGCTAAGTTGTCAGTTTTTGCTGAAAGAAATAGTCTAAGCTGAATCCAAAGACAAGTTTCTACTCCTGCTGTGTCTAGACCTGACATCTCTCTTCATCTGTGCATGTATCCTCTGGAATGTATTTCATTAAAAGCTTTCCCAGGCTTTATGGTAACCTTGTTACTTTTGCCACTTACGTTCATTTTTGCACAGAGAAACTCTATTCCCTAGTTAAGAAATCCACCACAAGCTACTAAGTACATAACAGCTTAGAAGCTTAGTTGCAAATTCATTTGATTTACTTAAAGAATTAAAATTTACCTTTGATAAAACCCATCTAGAGACCAGGCATTGGATTCAAAATTTTCCATTTTATTCAGTTCTAAGGAGTTGGTACAATTATTGTCTCCCATTTTACAGATGAGAGATGGAGGTACAGAGAGGTTCAGTAACTTGCTGAATGTCACAGAGCTACAAGTGGAGCAGCGAGAAGTCCATCTCTACCACGGCCTGTGCTGACAGCCATCACCTTGAGCTGAACCTGGAGGTTGATACTTTTAATGGTACCAATGTAGGGTTCTTTGTGTGGTCTCTGATTCCTGGGCTGAAAGATTTTAGTAACTACCAGTGACAACCTCCTGAGCATTGTGATTTGTGTCACTCTTGAGCTGTATTCTTCCTAGTTTGTGGAACAAAATCAACAGTGACCCCTAAGCCTTGAGCTGGAGTGTGGGCTCCATAAATTGCATTGCTAAGTCATTTCTCCAATTGTACAAAAATAATGTTGACAGAATTTTATTGAGTTCTAAGGGTTTATATCTGTTACATTTCCTGTGGATTGTACCATCTACCATGAATGATGGCAGCTAACACAGGGCCATTATCTCTGTTCCTTTGGGTCTCTCTGTTCCTTTCTGTTGGCTCGCAATGAGAGGGTGCGTGTGATTCATGACCTTATTAATTTTTAGAAGATATCAATTAGAAGAAGATGTTGTCATCTTGTGCTCAAGGTGCTTAAGTGGTCTTCCCCCGCCACCCTCGATATTATGAAATAGGACACTGAAGTTGCTCAGTGTTAACTAGGTGTCCAAGGGCACACAGAAGCAGCAAGTGGGTAGAACCTCCAGATCTCCTGACTCCCACACTTTGCATTTTGTCCAATAGCTGGCTGCCTCCAGTTGTATGACCTGCTTTTGGGTGACTTCTTCTTTGCAGTCACTGGCTGGCTGACTCAGGTTTCATGTAACCAGACACAGCTTGAAAGTGGTCTTCCCTGCCTCACGCAGCGAAGTGCCTGTGGAAGACGTTATGGTGGAGATATGTGCGCTTGACGGCATCTTTCTAATCTCTTCTCGGGATAGAGAGGGTGATTGATGGTGTCGCACTCCTGCAATGCAGGGATCAGAGCCTGAATAGTTTGTAAGTACATCTCCTAATTCCTTTTAATGGTCAGATGTCACAAGTGCTTTTTAGAGGGCCTGCAAAACACAGTTCTTGCATATTTTGGTTGTCACTACATTCGATCGACGCACTCCACAAAATATGCTTTTAATTTTCTACATAAAAGTACTATGTAAAAAACTGCAGTTGGCTCCCTTGGCATACATTCCTCGCCCATTCTTTCTTGCCATCATCTCTTCTGGAGTCTGGAAAATTGAATACTTATTCCTCAGCTTCCCTTTGGTTGGCCATGTGAGATGTAAGCAAGTTGGGTAAGGGAGGTTTCTGAGAAACAGTCCCGATGAGAAGGGGGTATACATGTAGAACGTGGGCTCTCTCTCTCCTTCCGTCCACCTGAAGTGTGGATATGGTGCTTGGACATGCAATGGCCATCTCGTAACGATGAAGCAGCAAGCTTATCTGTTAGCTACTTGTATTCCTCGTGCAAATGACGCCTTTGGGCCTTTCCCTAATTATTTTTCACTTACAGTTCTCATATTTCTCTTAATAATTTATAAGAATTATTTACATTTTAAAGACAGTCCCATTTGTACATAGAATGTTACAAATTTATTCCTTTCTGGATTATATCATGCACTTATGTTTTCTAGTGTAGTTTTGCTTTAAAAATTCATTATACAGGTAATTAATTATATGATTAATGATGCAAAAATCTGACATTTATTTTGGAGTATTATATATGCAGAGATCTAATTCTGCTTTTCCTAGTAATTTTTCAACATTTATTGAAATTTGCACTGATTTTTTAAAGTGATTTTTGCCCATTTGACTACTCTCTGCATTCATGTTACAACATCTAACACTTTCATATCGTATACTTTTAAATTGTGACGGCTGTGACATCCACTTCCAGGAAGCTGGAGTGGACATATTTTCCTGTTCCTCCTGCTCAGCACGACTAAACATCCTGGATATTCACTACAGAAGAGACTTGGGACGACTTTCAAAGGTGGAAAGGAGGTGGACTGGCTAGGGACCTCAAGACCCCAGGAACAACATAGTGCGGAAGCCTCTGGGTTTTCTTTTTTCTTGATATGTTCCAAATGTGGAACTGACAAACCTCAGCCCAGAAACACCAACGGGTGCAGACAAAAAAAAAAAACCCAACAGAAGGCGGTTCTGTCCAGCCTCCGACCTGGAAAGGGGCAATCCCGTAAGAAGAAAACTTCCAGACCAGAATGGTTCCCAGCAGCCAAGCTCCCCAGAAAGAGCTGTGGCTCCACTGGCAGCCTCCAGCAAGGAGCAGTGGAGAGCCCAGACTTCCATCACAGCCAGGCCGGAACAAGCTGCCCCAATGTGCCTGCCCGGTGGGGTCAGAAACTTCCTGCAGAATCAGGATGTCATCATCACTCAGAGCTAACAAGGCCAGTCTCTCCCCATGATGTGAGTGGAGGCCACATAGGGAGGAGTAACGAGGTGCTATTCCCCCTTTTGTTAGAATAGTGTCAGTGAAGGTCCAAGGAGAGCCTCAACCCCTTTGCCCCCCAGCACTCAGAAGAGACGAGTCCTTCCCCTGGCCTGCAGGTGTCGATGAATCTGAATGGAGAAGTTAGGTCTTCCAAGCCCACCCATCCGGCAGAAATGAAGTGGGGTGCTCTTCCCTCTCCAGAGTGGTATCAGAGAAGGATTTAAATAAGATACAGTATTATAGCACCATATCCAAAATGCCCTGATTTCAACAACAAAAACACCACTCATCATACCAAAAATATGAAAAATTTAACAAAGCAATTGAACACTTCAACAAAGAAATATGTTATAAAGGAGAACCAAAAGGAATGTTTATAATTAAAATATATAATGACCCAAGCAGAAAACTGACCAGATGGGTTCAACAGAGAATTGAGAGGGGAAAATTCAGATAACTTGAATGAAAATAGACTTAAAAAAGAAGAAGAAGAAGAAGAACGCAGCTTCAGGGACATGCAGAACCATAACCATCTATGGGATTCCCGGAAGTAAAGGAGAAAGAGGGTCGGGCTGAAAAAGTACTTCAAAAATGGCTACATTCCCCAAATCAGAAAAATAATGTTTAGATGCAAGAAATTCACTACAAGACACACCATAGTTAAACTTCTAAAAACTAAAACAAAGAAAAATTCTTAAAACATCCAAAGAAAAATGATGTATTAGCTATAGGGGAAAACCAGTTTGGATGACGGTAGATTTCTCATCAGAGAGCAGAACAAAAGGAAGTGACACAATATGTCTCAAGTGTTGAAAGAGAAAGAAAAACACCGTCATCCCAGAATTCTATATCCAGAGAAATATCATTCAGGAATGAAGAGAAAATCAAGACATTATGAGATAGAGAACTAAGAGAATTTGTCACCAGAAGATTTACCCTCAACGAATGGCTCAAAGAAGTTATCTAAACAGAAATAAAAAATAAAAGACTCTAAGAACATCAGAAAGAAAGAATACAGGACAAAAATATAGGTGAATGCGAGACATTTTCCTTCTTTCAAGTTTTCTAAATTATCTTTGATAGTTAAAGCAAAAAGCTGTAACACTGTCTAGAATGGTTCTCAATGAATGTACAGGAAATATTCAAGACAATTACATTATAAATGTGGAAGAATAAAGGGATGTCAGGAGAGGTAAGGTTTCTACGCTTTACTAGAATTGGCAAAGTATGCTCTGTAAGTTATGTATATAAAATGTAATACCTAAAGAAACCACTATCAAAGCTGTACAAAGAGTTGTATTTTAAAACACCCCAAGTGTCCATCCATAATGAGTGGATAAAAAAGCTGTGGTACACATACACAATGGAATACTATGCAGCTGTGAAAAAGAAAGATCTCTCACCCTTTGAGATAGCATAGAGGTACCTGGAGAGCATTATGCTACCTACAATAAGTCAGTCAGAGAAAGACAAGTAGCACATGATCTCCGTTATTTATGGAATATAGTTAGCAAAATAAGCTGAACAAAGTAGATCCAGAGACGTGAGAGTGGGGAACAGACTGACAAACCTCAGAGATAAGTGGATGGAGGGGCAGGAGAAGATAAACCAAAGAATTTATATGCATATATGCATAACCAGTGGATACAGACAACAGTGTGGTGAAGGCAGAGGGGATGGGAGTGGGGTAGAGGGTGTCAACTGGGGAAAATGAGGACATCTGTAATACTTTAAACAATAAAGGTAAATTAAAAAACAAACAAACAAAAAATAAAATACTACAAACAAATCAAAATGGAATTCTAAAAAATGTTCAAGTACCCCACAGACACTCAGGAAAAAGAAAACAGAAAAATAAAGAAAGAGATAAATAGAAGATAAACTAAAAATAAAATAGCAGACTCAAGCCTTCACATATCAATAATTACTATTATGGTGAATGTAAATGATGTAAATACACAATTAAGGACAGTGCAGGTTTAAAAAGAAAAACAGGCACCAACCTTATGCTGTCTATAGTAAACTTATTCAGATCTGATGATATGCATAGGTTGAAAGCAAAAGGATGGGGAGAAGTTATATCATGTAACATTAATCCAAAAAGCAGAAGTAGCTATGTTAAAACAGATAAAGTAGACTTAAGAGAAAATCAATGACCAGGGACAGAGCAGGAAGTTATGTAATGATGACAGGGTCAGTCTGGCAGGAAGATGAGGCAGACCTCAACGCGTAAGCAACAAACACTACATGTGCTAAGTATGTGAAGCAAAAACTGAGAACTGAAAGGAGAGCAAAACAAATTCACCGGTATAGCTGGCGACCTGAAAACCTTTCTCCCCAAAACTGATGGAGCAGCTAGACAGAATATCAGCAAAGATACAGAAGAACTTAACTGCATCATCAACCAGCAGAATCGAATTGAGACCTAACAACAGCTGAATATATGTTCTTTCCACGTGCCCAGAGAACATATATCATGATAGACTATATCCTGAGCTATAAAGTGCATCTCAACACATTTTAAAAAATTGAAATTATTCAGAATCTGTTCTTCAACTATAATGGACTCAAACTCGAAATCAATAATAGAAAGGAAACAGGAAAATCTTCAACATTTGAAGCCTAACCAACACACTTCTAAATAATCCATGTGTCAAAGAAGACTCAAGAAGAAAAACAAAAAAAACATAAAAAAATACATTGAACTGAATGACAATAAAAATACATTATATCATCTGGCCAACGTGGGTCGGTGGATTGAGTGCCATCCCCTGGACTGAGAGGTCCTGGTTTGATTCCCAGTCAGGGCACACGCCCAGGTTTCTGGTTTGATCCCCAGGAGGGGGCGTGCAGGAGGCAGCCAATAGATGTACCTCTCTCACATCAATGTTTCTATCTCTCTCTCCCTTCCTGTCTCTCTAAAAAATCAATAAAAACATTAAAAAATACATTATATCAAAACGTGTGGAACACAGCTAAAGCGGTGCTGAGAGAGAAATACAGCACTGAGCACCTACATTCGAAAAGAGAAAGTCTCAAGTCAATAACCTAAGCTTGCACTATAAGAACCTAGGAAAAGAAGAGCAAAATAAACCCCAAGCTAGCAGAAGGAAGAAAATAAACAAAGGGCATTGATAAAATAGAAAACAGAACAACAAGAGAGGAGCAAAAAGCTGGTTATTGGATAAGATCAATAAAACTGGCAAACCGCCCTGGCTGGTTTGGCTCAGTGGTTGGAGCGTTGGCCTGTGGTCTGGAGAGACCCGGATTCGGTTCCCACTTGGGGCACGTACCTCGGTTGCAGTTTGTCCCCGGCCCTGGTTGGGTCGTGTGGGTGGCAACCACTCCATGTGTCCCTTTCGCATTGATGTTTCTCTCTCTCTCTCTCTTTCTCTCCCCCTCCCACTCTATCTGAGCAAAATATATATATATAAAAAAAATGTCCTTGGGTGAGGAAAAAAACAACAACAATAAAAAAAAAACTGGCAAACCTCTAGGAAGACTGAAAAAGATTAAAAGAAAAAGAAGACACAAATTACCGAACATCAGGAATAAAACGAGGTATTTCTACAGATGCTGCAGACATAAAAAGGGTAACAGCACAACACTATGAACAACTTTACACGTAAATTTGACGACTTAAATGAAATGCACCAATTTCTTGAAAAATACAAACTACCACAACTCACTCAATATGAAACAGATAATTCAAATAACCTTATAACTATTAGAGAAATTGAATGTGTACTTTAAAAAAACTCCTGAAAAATAAATGACAAGACGTAGATGTTTCATTGGAGAATTCTACCAAACATTTAAAGAAAAGTTAACACCAAGTTCTACCCAGTCCTTTCCAGAAAATAGAAGAGTAGGAACCCTTCCCAACTCATTTTATAAAGGTATTATCCTGATAACAACAAATTAGAAAAACCCTCAAACTACAGACCAACATTCCTCATGGCTATAGGTGTAAATATTCTTTCTTTCTTTTTATTTTTTTTAATTTAATTTGAGAGAAAGGGAAGGGGTGGGGGAGAGAAAGAGAGAGAAACATTGATTTGTTATTCTACTTATTTATGCATTTATTGGTTGTTTCTTTTTTTTTTATTAATTAATTTTGGTTACAGAAGTTTCTCCTTTTTCCCCTACTATTACCCACTTCCCCTCCCTCCCTGCCCTTTCCACAGTTTGTTGCCCATGTCCACTGTTCATGCATACATGCATATAAGTTTTGTAGTTTATCTCTCCTCCACCACCCCCTCTTCTGGGGATTGTCAGCCTGTACCCCACTTCCACGTCTCTGGGATTACCCCATTCCTCAGACTGTTATGTTCATTATATTCCACAAATAAGTGAGATCATATGATACTTGTCTTTCTCTGTTTGGCTTGTTTCACTTAGGATGATACTTTCCAGGTCCCTCCATGTAGTCTCAAAGGATAAGAGATCTTTCTTTCTTACAGCTGCGTAGTACGTACTCCGTTGTGTATATGCACCACAGCTTTTTTATCCATTCGTCTACTGATGGATACTTGGGCTGTTTCCAGATCTTAGCTATTGTAAATAGTGCTGCTATAAACATGGGGGTACATATGTTCTTTCTGATTGGTGTTTCAGGCTTCTTAGAGTATATTCCTACAAGTGGGATCACTGGGTCAAATGGAAGTTCGATTTTTAATTTTTTGTGGTAACACCATATTGTTTTCCATAGTGGCTGCACCAGTCTGCATTCCCACCAGCAGTGCACTAGAGTCCCCTTTTCTCCACACCCTCGCCAACACTTGTTGTTTGATGATTTGTTGATGGCCGCCATTCTGACAGGTGTGAGGTGATACCTCATTGTTGTTTTAATTTGCATCTCTTCAATGATTAGTGATGCTGAGCATTTCTTCATATGTCTCTTAGCCATTTGTATGTCCTGTTTGGAGAGGTGTCTATTTAGGTCCTCTGCCCATTTATTCATTGGGCTCTTTGTCTTCCTTTTGTGGAGTTGTATGAGCACTCTATATGTATTGGAAATTAATCCCTTATCTGATATATCATTGGCAATTATGCTCTCCCATACAGTGGATAGCCTTTTTATTTTGATGATTGTTTCTTTAGCTGTGTAGAAGCTTTTGAGTTTGATGTAGTCCCATGTGTTCATTTTCCCCTTTGTTTCTGTTGCCTTAGGTGATGTGCCAGTGAAAATTCTGCTGTGTATGATGTCTGAAATTTTATTCCCTACAGTTTCTTGTAGGATTTTTATGGATTCATGAGTCACATTTAAGTCTTTTATCCATTTTGAGTTTATTCTTGTGTAGGGTGTAAGTTGATGGTCTAGTTTCATTTTTCTGCAAGTAGCTGTCCAATTTTCCCAGCACCATTTATTAAAGAGGCTGTCCTTATTCCACTGTATGCTCATGCCACTTTGTCAAATATTAATTGAGCATATTGCCTTGGGTCCATTTCTGGGTTCTCTGTTCTGTTGCACTGGTCTATATGCCTGTTCTTGTGCCAGTACCAAGCTGATTTGATTATAGCGACTTTGTAGTATAACCTGAAATCTGGCAATGTGATGCCTCCAGCTTTGTTCTTACTTTTCAAGATCGCTGTGGCTATTCGAGGCCTTTTTTGGTTCCATATGAACTTTTGAAGTACTTGTTCTAATTCTGTGAAGTATGCCGTTGGTATTTTGATGGGGATTGCGTTGAATCTATAGATGGCTTTGGGTAATATGGACATTTTAATAATGTTAATTCTCTCAATCCATGAACAGGGTATGTGCTTCCCCTTTTTTTTTATATCTTCCTCCATTTCTTTTTTCAATGACCTGTAGTTTTCTGTGAATAGGTCCTTTATTTCTTTGGTTAAGTTTATTCCTAGGTATCTTAATTTTTTTGCCACAATGGTAAATGGGATTGTTTTCTTAATTTCTCTTCTGTGAGTTCATCATTGGTGTATAGGAATGCCATCGATTTCTTGACATTAATTTTGTATCCTGCCATTTTGCCAAATTCATTTACTAAGTCTAGTAAACTTTTGATGGAGTCTTTGGGGTTTTCTATGTATAGTATCATGTCATCTGCAAATAATGACAATTTCACTTCCTCCTTTCCAATTTGGATCCCTTTTATTTTTTCTTCCTGTCTGATTGCTGTGGCTAAGACTTCCAGTGCTATGTTAAATAAGAGTGGTGAAAGTCGGCACCCTTGCCTTGTTCCTGTTCTTAAGGGAAATGCTTTTAGTTTTTGCCCATTGAGTATGATGTTAGCTGTAGGTCTTTCATGTATGGCCTTTATTATGTCTAGATATGATCCCTCTGTTCCCACATTGCTGAGAATTTTTATCAGAAATGGATACTGGATTTTATCGAAGGCTTTTTCAGCATCTATTGATATGATCATGTGGTTTTTATTCTTCATTTTATTTATGTGGTGTATCACGTTTATTGAGCGAATATTGTACCAGCCTTGCATCCCTGGGATAAATCCCACTTGGTCATGGAGGATAATTTTTTTGGTGTATTGCTGGATTCGATTTGCTAGTGTTTTGTTCAGGATTTTGGCATCTATGTTCATCAGGGATATTGGCCTGTAGTTTTCTTTCTTTGTTGAGTTTTTTTCTGGTTTTGGAATTCGAATTATGCTGGCTTCATAAAACGAGTTTGGAAGTCTTCCTTCTTCTTGAATGTTTTGAAATAGTTTGAGGAAAATTGGTGTTAGTTCTTCTTTGAATGTTCGGTAAAACTCCCCCATGAAACGATCCGGGCCTGGGCTTTTGTTTGCTGGGAGATTCTTGATTACATCTTCAATTTCTTCTGTTGTTATTGGTCTGTTCAAGTTTTCTATCTCTTCCTGATCCAGTTTTGAGAGACTATGTGTTTCTAGAAATTTGTCCATTGCGCTTAGATTGTCGAATTTGTTGCCATATAATTGTTCATAGTAGTTATTAACGATCTTTTGTATTTCTGTGGTGTCAGTTGTTACCTCTCCTCTTTCATTTATGATTTTGTGTATTTGGGTTCTCTCTCTTTGTTTCTTGGTGAGTCTAGCCAAGGGTCCATCAGTCTTGTTTATCTTTTTGAAAACCAGCTCTTTGTTTTATTGATCCTTTGAATTGTTTTTTTGGTCTCTATGTCATTTATTTCTGCTCTGATCTTTACTATTTCCTTCCTTCTACTTGCTCTGGGGTTTTCTTTTTGTTTGCTCTCTAGTTCTTTAAGTTGTGAGGTGGATAATCTATTAAAGATTTTTCTTGTTTTTTGAGGTAGGCCTGTAGTGCTATGAACTTCCCTCTCAGAACTGCTTTTGCTACATCCCATAGATTTTGTATTGGTTTTCATTGGTTTCCAGAAAGTTTTTGATTTCTTCCTTGATCTCCTCGGTGACCCATTCATTGTTTAATAACATACTATTTAGCTTCTATTTGTTCAAATGTCTTTGTATGTTCTTCTTGCAATTGATATCTAGTTTCATGCCATTGTGATCCGAGAAGATGCTTGATATGATTTCAGTCTTCTTGAACTTGTAGAGACTTAGTTTGTGCCCCAACATGTGGTTTATCTTTGAGAATGTCCCATGTGCACTTGAGAAGAACGTGAATTCTGTAGTTTTGGGGTGCAATTTTCTGTAGATATCTATTAAATCCATTTGGTCTAGCGCTTCATTTATAGTCTCTGTTTCCTTGCTAATTTTTTGTCTAGAGGATCTATCCAGTGATGTCAGCGAGGTGTTGAAGTCCCCTGCTATGATTGAATTTTGAATTGCTATCGTTTTCTCCTTTGAAGTCCTCCAGAACATTTTAAATATATTTTGGTGCTCCTATATTGGGTGCATATATGTTTATCAAGATTATATCTTCCTGTTGCATAGATATTTTCAATATTATGTAGTGGCCTTCTTTGTCTCTAGTTATGGCTTTCATTTTGAAATCCATTTTATCAGATATGAGTAATGCTACCCCAGGTTTTTTTCCCTTTCCCTTTGCTTGGAAGATTTTTTTCCATCCCTTCACTTTCAACCTATGTGAGTCTTTTGTTGTGATGTGGGTCTCTTGTAAACAACATATAGATGAGTCATGCTCTCTTATCCAATCAGCTACTCTGTGTCTTTTTATGGGAGCATTCAATCCATTTACATTTAAGGTGATTATTGATATGTACTTATTTATTGCCATTTTTGTTTAGTGTGGTTCTATTTTTCTTCCCATATCTCCTGCTAATTACAGCAGTCCTTTTAACATTTCTTGCAGTGTTGGGTGCTGGTGTATTCCCTTAGCCTTTTTTTTTTTTTTTTTTGGTCTGGGAACCTCTTTATTTGACTTTCTATTTTGAATGATAGCCTTGCTGGGTAGAGTAGTCTTGGATTCAGATCCTTGTTTTTCATTACCTTAATTACTTCATGCCATTCCCTTCTGGCCTGTAGTGTTTCTGTTGAGAAGTCAGCTGAGAGCCTTATGGGGTTTCCTTTGTAGGTAACCTGTTGCTTCTCTCTTGCTGCTTTTAGGATTCTCTCTTTGTCTTTAATTTTTGGCATTTTGATTACTATGTGTCTTGGTGTGGGCCTGTTTGTGTTCTTCTTACTTGGGGCTTTCTGTGCTTCTTGAACATGAATGCCTTCTTCCTTCACCAAATTAGGGAAGTTTTCTATCAGTTTTTCTTTGAATATATTCTCTAACCTTTGCTCATTTTCTTCTTCTTCGGTGACTGCTATGATGCGAATATTATTACGTTTCCAGTTGTCCCACCGTTCTCTTAAGCTGTCTTCCTGTTTTTAATCGTTTTTTCCTTTTGGCTTTCTGATTGGTTGATTTTTTCTACCCTGTCTTCTAATTCACTGATCCGGTCCTCAGCTTCCCCTACTCTGCTTTTTAGACCTTCCAATGTGTTTTTCATTTCTGATATGTCATTCTTCATTTCTTCTTGGTGGTTTTTAATTTCCAACTGGTTGATTTTCAACATTTCTATGTCTTTACTCATGGTGTTCATGTCCTTACATATGCTGTTGAGCTTCCTCAAGATCATGGCTCTAAATTCTAGTTCTATTAACTTGCTTAACTGCACCTCATTTATCTCATCTTCGGTAGAGGTCTCTTGTTCTTTCATTTGGCTTTTGTTTCTGTTTTTCACCTTTTTGGCTATCACACTGGGCTTTGGAGTCTGCCAATTTTCCCCTGTGGGTGTTGGTGTTCTGCTCTTTGTGGCTCCCTCTCCTGGGTTTGGATGAGGCAGGGAGGGAGGATCCACTTTAAACACTAACTTTTCTGGTTAGTGTTACTAGCCCAGGGAATGGTAGTTATCCTCTAGCTTTTTTCTGCCTGGAGGCTATTAGTAGAGGTCACCTGACGAACTTTGCTTTCTGAGTTGACTGAAAAACTCCCTCAGGTGTTCAGTGTAAGAGGATTTCCTGAGGGTGGGGCAGCTGCTGGTTGTTAATGGGCCTCAATTAGCATTTCAATGGCCATCAGGTGGGGTTGAATCTCTGAGGGAGGGGCCACTGCTTCTTCCCAGGGCCCTGGGAAGGAGTAAGATGGCCATAGTCCTGTGTGGCTGCACTCAGCACAAGCTCTTAGCACCCTCCAAAACCCGAGTGTCCCCACACAGTTCCAATCCAGTCTGCCTTCCCTCTGCTGGAGCCCAAGGTGAGTGGCTGCTACCAATTTTGCCTCTGTCTAGACTCTGCATCGCGGAGCCTCCTGGGACTTTTAAACCGAGGGCGCTGCTTCCAGCCAAGGGGGGCCGCAGCTGTGGCACCAGCTGAGGGCGTAGCCCTCAGCCAAAGCCACAGGACTCAGCAGCGGTAGTGGGACACAGCCGAGGTGGCAGCAGCTTCCAGCAGAATCCCCTTGTCCCAGCCTAGTCTGTGCGTCACCAGCCGAGGGCTTACCACGCAGCCGAGTTCCCAAGACTCAGCCGGGGCCGCAGCGGAGGCGGCAGCAGGTTCCCACTGAGTCCCCTGGTCCCAGCCGAGTCCGCTCATCCCAGCCCAGGCTGCAGCGGACCGTGGGCTCCCGGCCCCCTCTCGCATCCTCGCAAGCCTACCAGGATTGAGTCGGTGTCGCTGGTTATGTGGTCCTCCAATGTGTCCTTTGGTTGTCCCTTCAGGACGATTTGTCTTTATTTTCATTGTAAATCCAGTTTGGTCCTGGGAGATGGTCTGTGTAGCTTCATTCACCTCGCTGCCATTTTTCTCTTGGTTGTTTCTTGTATGTCCCTGACCAGGAATTGGAACTGCAACCTTGGCATAGGAACAGTGCTCTAACCAACTGAGCTACCCACCCAGGAGTAGATGTAAATATTCTTAACAAAATATTAGCAAATACAGTTCCCCAATATATAAAAAGAACGATATACCTTGACCAAGTGGAGTTCGTTCCAGAGAGGCAAAGCTGGTCTAATACTCAAAAATCAATCACTGTAGCCCACCATACTGAAAGGCTAAAGAAGCAATATTAATCTATCAACTGACAGAGTGAGAACATTTCACAACTCCAAACCGATTTCTGACAAAAACTCTCAGAACACTGAGGAGTAGAGAGGAGCTTCCTCGATTTGATAAAGAACATCTATAAAAACCCTACAGCTAACATCACACATTTTGCGTTAAGGCTGACTGCTTCCCCTCTAAGACTGGGAATAAGGCGAGGATGTCTATTCTCACCACCGCTACTGAACACAGTAAGAAAAAACAGGACGGTTGAACCAATTAAATTAGTCAAGAAAATAAAATGAAAGGCACACAAATTGAAAAGGAACAAATAAGGCTTTTCCTGTTTGCAGATGCCCTATATAAAATGTCAAGGAATTTACAAAAGAAAAGAAAAAAACAAACCTATTAAAATGAAGTGAGTTCAGCCTGGTTCTATGACACAAGATCAACAGGCAGGGTGAGCAAAAGTAGGTTCACAGTCGTGAGTACGCGAAACACAGTTTATTCTTGTATTATTATTTATTGTATTATTTATTTGTATTATAACTGTAAACCTACTTTTACCCACCCCTGTACACACACACACATACACACACACACAGATACATAGAAACTGAAACTTAAAATAGAACTTCTAATAATAACTCAAAAATCACTTAGCGGTAAATCTGGCAGAAGGTGTACAGGACTTGTACACTGAAAACACGAAAATGCTGCTGAAATAAAGTTTAAAAGATCTAAATAAATAGAAGAATATTCTGTGTTCACAGATTAGAAGACTCAAATGGTAAAGGTGTCAGTTTCCCCAAATTTTTACAAAAGATTTAATGCAATACCTATCAAAATATCAGCGAACATTTTGTAGACATAAAACAATGATTGTAAACTTTGTTTGTAAAGGCAAAGAAACTAGAGCACTAAAACAGTTCTGAAGAAGCCCTGGCTAGTTTGGCTCAGCAGTTAGAATGTCGGCCCACACACCGGAGAGTCCCGGGTTTGGTTCCCGCTAAGGGCACGTAGCTCGGTTGCAGTTTGTCCCCGGCCCTTGTTGGGGCCCTTGATGGGGTGGCAACCACTCGATGTGTCTCTCTCACATCAATGTTTCTCTCTCTCTCTCTCTCTCTCTCCCTATCTGAAGATAAATTCAAAACAAACAAACAAACAAAAACAAAAAACAATTCTAAAGAAGAATAATTGGGGACGAACCACTTCCCCCAGTTTGGAGACTTCTTACTTAGCTAAAGTACTCAAGGTTGTTATACTGGCACAAGGACAGACACACAGATCAGTGGAACAGGACAGAGAATCCAGAAATAGCCCTACACAAATATTCACGGGTTTTAACAAAGGGGCAAGATCAATTCAATGGAGAAAGGTAGGGACTTTTCACCAAAGGGCAAGTGGCTATGCATAGTCCAAAGGAAAAACAATAAAGAATCTCCACCTAAATTTCATAGCTTATTAAAAAACTCAAAATAGATCACAGATTGACATGTAAAATGTAAACTAAAAAACTTACAAGATAACATGGGAGAAATGTTTGGGCCCTACGGCTTGGGGAAGCGTTGTTAGACATGACACCCAAAGCACAGCCTATCAAGGGAAATATTGGTAATTAGATTTCATCAATATTAAAAACCTCTGCCCTACAAAAGACCCATTTTGGAGGATGAAAGACCAGCTACAGATTGGGAGAAAATGTTTTCGAACCACATGTGAAGCAAAGGACTAATATCTAGAGTATATAATGAACTCTCAAAACTCAACAGTAAAAATAAAGAAACAAAAAAACAATTCAGAAAATGGACAAAGGTATGAAAAACATTTCAGCAAAGTGGATATACAGATGGCAAGTAAACATATAAAAGTATTTCCAGCATCACTCGTCATTATGCAATTGCAAATGAAGACCAAGTTGAGACATTGTTGTGTGTGTGTATATATATATATATATATACACACATACACACACACAACATATACAATATATATATGTAATAACAGCTAAAATAAAACATTAAGGACAATTCCAAATGCTGTTGAGGATGAAAAGAAACTAGATCTCTCGTTCCCACTGCTGGTGGGAATGTAAAATGGCACAGCCATTCTGGAAAATACTTTGAAATTAGTTAGGCAGTATCTTAAAAATCTGAACATTCAACTACTGAACCACCCAGCAAGTGCATATCTGGCATTTGTCCCAGAGAAATAAAAATCTATACACACAGATAGGACAACCTGTGCACAGTTGTTCATAGCTGTTTTATTTGTAATTAAACAAAAACTGAAAACAACCTCATTTTCTTCACTAGGTGAACAGTTAAACAATCTCTGGCACATCCATGGCAGGGAATACTACTCAGCAATAAAAAGGAGCAAACTATTGTAACATGCAACAATTTGGGTGAATTTCAAGGACACTATAGTGAGTGAAATAAGCCAATACCTATGATTTAATTTTTATAACATTCACCAACAAGACAAAATTGTAGAGATGTTAAGCAGATTAGTGGCTACCAGGAGCTGGAGATGGGTGGGGGAGCAAGCCCGCAGAGATCTTTGTTATCACGAGCAAGGGCTGTGTCTAGACAGCAGTGGCAACGTGATGAAATGATACAGAAATACACACATACACATTGTACAATGTGACATTCCTGGGTTTGGCTCTAGAAAAAATTGGGTGAAAGTTGTACCAGTCTGTGGCATCTTTTAAACTTTCTGTGAATTTATAATGGTCTCAAAAGAACAACTTTAAAAATTGAAGTGAAAGAAAATCATTATAGCTTTATTTTAATTTCTGGAGCTCTAGCACCCCATTATTAATGTTATTTCTTCAAATCACATTTTCAAGATTGTGTTTCTTTGAAATGAACATTAGAATTACTTCATCAAATTTCAAAAATGAGAGCAGATTTCATTGGTCTCATACTATAGTTACAGACTATTTTCAGGGAACGTGGAAACCACCAGACGGGAAAGGCCTGGGCCCTTGAATCACCGCATGGAAGGTCATGATCAACCAAGTTTCTGTTCTGTGAAGTCACTTTAACTTTGGAGGTTCTGATTGCCTGCATGCTTCAGTGGCTAGCCAATACCAATGAGCAGAGCTTGTTAGAAAATTTAAACTTGTTAGTGAAATTCTTGCTTCTTTATTCTTCATCTTTTTTGCATCATCAATTTTTTTGTTTGTTTCTTATAGTTCATCTACATTTATGTTTCAGGTTATCTCTAAAGGCCTCAACTGACTAAATTTTTGTCTTTGAATGAGAGAGTTTTATGTACATGCTGCCCTTGTAGGAGGATCCTCACTGAATTCCTCCCGTGTGTTCAATGGATTCCTTTTGAATTCTGCAGTCCAGGAGCCCGCAGAGGTGTGGAGGGGACTGTAGGTCATGGCATTTGATCTGCCCCATTTCTTCTCTACCTGTGAAGTGCTCGTGTTCTACCTGATCCATCTGGTCACTGCCCCCTTGACAATCCCCGGCCCCTTCCTGAGGGTCCAGCCTCCGGGTCTGGACCTGCCCACCCCACCCTGCTGACTCGCTGCTTGTTGGCATGAACTCAGGGACTCTTTCCCGTCTTGCAGCGATGGGCACGTCCGTCTTCCTGGACTCTGTGACACCATCTGCCCATGTTGACCACTCACTCTTTCCTAAAACACCTTCTTCTCTTCATTTCCGCACTCAAACCCTCTGACTGGCCTTCTGCCTTCTTGGCAATTTTTCTCGGCGCTCCCTTTTGCTTCCTCTACCTGCTGTCTTCCTCAGGAATCTGTCTTAGGTGTTCCTCTAACTCACGCTCTCTTCATTGGTCAGTTTGTCTGGGCCTGGGGAGGTTCACTGGGCTTTCAGTGTTGCAATCAAAGTGAAAAGTATGATGGATGCTTACTCTGCCCTGCAAATCTTCTCTGTTCCTTTGGCTTCAGGTACCATCTAAACATCAATGACATCTCTGTCTGGATGATTCCTCCCACCCCAGCATAGATCTCCTATGCTCACTGACTTGGGACAGGTCACCTTCATCTATTCATGAGGGAAATGATGCCCGCCATTTCCATCTCCCTCAACTCCCCATCTCCTTCTTAGGGGCTCATCCATCATCTGCTACTTCCAACACTGTTACATCTTTTTAGTTGGTGTGGTAGTTCCTACGGTGTTTATGATGACCTGGTTCAACTTGGTCTAGACAAATAGTAGTATGGCGCCTCTCAGTCCCGTGAAGTGGGGCATGTTTTTTGGCCAATTACCTGTCAATGGAAATCACATGGGACACTACTGTATACAGAGCAGGTGAGTGGTTTGTTCTCTTTCCTTTTACTTGTGATGACCAATAACAACCCTCTGTGCAGAGACCTTGTCAGTCTGCATCCCTGAGTGAGGATGGTGTGGGCAGAATCTCTAGGCAGTCCATGTGTAGCCCAAATGAGAAAGACATCTTTAGTGTTTAAGCCACTGAGATGTGGGGATTTTTGTTACTGGAAGACAACTTAGCCCATACTGACAAATACACTTGGTCTTCTCAACTTTCAGTTTGGGTTGCTCAAATAATTTTCCACACGATAACCAGAACGGTCTTTTAGAATACATGGAATGCATTGGTCAATCCCCTTTCAATGATTTTAGATCAATAAAATAAATAACAAAATCCTCATCATGGGCTACCATGTCTCCTCTAACTCTCCAGCATCTTCCTCTCTTCTTGTATCTCTCTCTCTCTCTCTGACTCTCTTCTCCGTCTCTCTCCCTGTGTCTCTCCAGTGTCTCTGTTTCAGAAATGCCGGACTTCTTATGAATACAAACATGCAATACGCATTTTTACGTCGGCACCTTCACAAACACCTCAGCTGGTACACGCTGCTGCTGCGGCCACCTAGTGCTATTCCCGCCCCCCCCCACACACACACATACACTACCCACACAACACGTGATCTTTTCTATCATCTCTGCTCACTGCCTTGCTCTTTACCTGACTAGTTCCTAGTTATCCTTCCTGTCTCAACTAAATATTACTCCCTTAGAGAGTAGTTCTCTCACTCTGCAGACCACAGCAGGCCCCATCTTTTATTATGACCCTAATACTTTCACTGCAGTCCTGAGTCATTTGGCTTTAGGTTATCACCTGTTACAACCAAGAACACGTTTACTTATACAGTGATACCTCGGTTCTCGAACATAATTCGTTCCAGGAGGACGGTCGAGAACCAAATTGTTCGAGAACCGAAGCAATGAAACCCAATAGGAAATAATGGAAACTGGATTAATTCGTTCCAAGCCCCAGAAAATGCCTATTTACTGGCCTAATTTGTATATAATATGTAGAAAAACATAAGTCTCAACAAGAAATAAAAGTGTACAGTATGTCTAAGGGTTAAATTCAGTGTAAAGCGTGACTCTCTCCACAAAGCGTGACTCTATCTCTGCACTCACACTGAGGACGCGAGCAAGGCGCGCTGGGCCGAATGAACGCCATTCGGCTCAACTCGGCTCATCTCGGAAGTTCGAGTTCCAAATATTTGTTCGAATTCCAAGACAAAAGTTTCTCGAATCTCCTGGTCGAACACCGATTTGGTCGAAATCCGAGGTGTTCGAGAACCGAGGTATCACTGTATTGTGACCTGCTGACAGGCACGACTGAGCGCCATATGCTAGGCGTTCTTCATGGCTCACATGGATGGTCTGCTTACAGCCTCCATCTCATCCTATATGAGAACAGGGGGCTGCAGCTCCAAAGAAGATGGATAATTTATGTAAGGAGAACAATCAGTAAATCTTTGACTTGGACATCAAATCTGCATTTTTTACTTCAGAGACGGTATTTCTTTAACCACTATATTTTATTTGGTTCATGTTTGGACCCAATGTGAGATATTTTTCTTTTGATAAATGAGTTGATTTCATTTATATGTATTGATATGTTGTCTGTGTTGGCTTCATTTTTGTAATTTTGTTTTGTATTATGTTTTCTGTTTTCATTTACATAGTTCTTTAAAAATATTTACAGAGCATATACTGAGTACAATTTTAGATGCTGAGGATGGAGCAGTGAACGAAATAAAGTTCTCGCCCCCATGGAGCTGAGGCAGGATAGTAAGAAGCCAGGAAAATTCCTTGGCAAGTGAAATGGGGAAACTGAGACAGAGAGCTGATTCAAACTGTCCTCATCCAGCACCCTGACTCGCCTGCCTCCTTCTCCCTTGCATGATCATTCCCTGAAACATGAGCCCTCAGGACAACGAGGTTTTTATCGGCATCAAATAATATTAGAAACAAAGCCACTGGTCTGTGGACCACAGGGACAGGGTTTTGCTCAAACTGGGGATCACATCTAGGCCTCGGTTGTTTTCAGCTCCATGGCCAGTCAAGCAGCAACACCTGATGAAACGATACCAGGGCTGACATCAGGCCTGGATGAAATGACTAATGAGCCTCTACCCTAGTGCCAACCATTCAGTAGAGACTATGACCCTGACCCGATTTGCTCATTTTGATGTGTCAGCATATTGAAGGACACACCTGGAAAGCGGATAAATATTCTATTGAGATTCTTCCCTGAGACCTCCCCTAAAATTCCTGCCTTTATAGACCAAATTAAAAACCTTTAAGACAGCCCCACCAGTGTGGCTCAGTGGATTGAACATTGTCCCATGGACTGAGAGGTCCTGGTTTGATAACAGGTCAGGGCAGATGCTCAAGTTTTGGGCTCAATCCCCAGTAAGTGACATGCGTGCAGGAGGCAGTTGATCAATGTTTCTCTCTCCCATCAATGTTTCCATCTCTCTCTCCCATCCTTTCTCTCTCTCTAAAAACAAACAAACACACACACACACACACACACACACACACACACACACACACTAAAAACTTTAAAAAAACAACCCTTAAAACAAAGGACCCAATGCACACTCTCTAGAGCATGCCCCCATCTTTCTTCAGGTGTGTACCTTTGCTTTCGTTCTCCTAAGCTCTAAGGGTCCCCATGAGACTTGTAACCAGAGGAGCAGTGGGCTGCTTGTCGAGGGCTTATCTGATGAATCTGTCTCCAAGGGCCCTTCTTTTGTCTCTGTAACTTCTTTCCTGAGTCCATGCAGCCCGGCTGGCTCACTTCTGCCTCGGTGACTATCTTTCCAAAGGGCCAAGGCAGCTGTCTGAGCAGCTCTTTCAGATCTTCTCTTTGAGTGCACTTTTGCTTCGCATGTTTAATAAACTTCCTCTTGTGCTAGAGTTCTTGGCTCTGAATTATTTCTTTGCCGAACTCAAGAACTGAGAGCTGACATCCGCCACTAAGAGAACTAACTTCTAGTTAGGAGAAACAGCTAGTAACAGTAACAACAATAGTAACAGGTGAGTATGGAAAAGGTGGTGATAGTGCTGAGAGAGAGTAAAGGTCATAAAGTTGGAGGAGTGATGTTATTTACACAGGGAGGTCACTCAGGAGAGCCTTGCTGATAAGATGTTACTTTATTAAGAAATACTTCCCTTTTTCCTTCTTTTGCAACATGTGCTTGTTTTGTTGTGTTTTTCATCTGACAGATAAAATTTTTATAGTCACTTAACCAAATGCATAACTATTTATGTATTTTTAATTATCTCCAGGCAGTCGCTATTGAATCTGTCTATGAAAAGGGAGGAAACCAAAGAAATAACACTTTCTTGAGTTTCTATCCTCTCACCTGTACCTGCTTTTGTTATAGAGTAAGATGGTTCCACGTGACCTGTGGGAATGCTGGTATACAAGAGGTTCTGCATTGAGGCATCTCCTCACCCTCATCTGTGCCGAGGGGACTCCGCAGCCAGCCTGTTCCGTGGAGGAATAGCCACAGGTACGACAGTCCTCCTCTGAGCGTGTCCTCGATTGGCAGGCTCATGGTAGTGATGATCTCATGCATGTGCATAGTTTTTACTGATTTCCTTTGTAATTTATCGTTTTGTAAATTAAGCACTTAATCACTCGAACACTGAGTAGATATGTTTAATTTTAACGGAATGAAGTGCATACCACCGACTGTAACTGTAACTACATTTTAACTTTGATCATTTACCTTACAAGGAGTTTTTCAGAAAAAGAATATCCTTCAACTAGAACATTTTATTATGCTTCCTCCCTTTTCAGCATTAATAAAAGTCAGTATTTTTTTTTCCTATGGTGGTAATTTTCAAAATTTTTGTTTAAGTTGATTTAATGAACCCTTTCCATCGTTTTATCATGTCTTTTCCATTTATCTCTTGGAAATCTCAATTCAGTTATTAAATACTTTTATTTTCCCAGAGGGTTTATGGAGTTTATGTTTATTTTGTTCTTGTATATTTGGAGATGTCTGTCTTGGTGTAAAACAGTTGGTTTTGTTTCTTATATCTGAGTTGTAGACATATGTTGCTTTAGAGAATATTAAACCAAGATTAATTTTTTCACCCCTTTAGGTAGCTTAAAATTTGTGTTATATTTGTTTGTTTGTTTTTGGAGAGGGCTGGAGCGAGGGCTAGAGAGGAGGTAGAGGTTGTAGGTTACTATCTGTAGTCATCGAAGCCCAACAGATTTACTGGGCCCGTTTTGGTTGATCATTCTGCACTAGTTTTAGGGGGCACAGTGTGTCCTTTCAATCATAAGAGATATATCTATCTTTGTTCTGTAGAATATTCTTCTCTTATGTGTTTAAATATTTCTTATCTGCTTCACTTGTCCATTTGCTTTGGGAGCTCACCAGTCGCATGCATGTTCATCCACTATGTCCCATTGTCTCTGTGGCTTTCACTTCAGTGTATAGACTTTCTAAGTCTGTCTTTCACGTGTCTTTTTCTCAGCAATATTTATTTAATTTTTTCCCATCCCAATGTGCTTTAGGTTTTGAATGTCTTTTCTTTTTCACAGTTTTCCTGCAGCTGTTTCACCCCACATTACTTCTTTCCATTGCTTATCATGTCTTCTTTTATTTCAATATCTCTTCTTTGAGCTCTGAGAATCACAGACACCATAAAACATTCTTTGACTCTGTGGATAAATGTTTGTTTGTTCTGTTGTTCTGCTCTGCAAAGTAATTCTTCTGATATACTTGTCATCTGGCTTTTTGCTTGGCATGTTTCTCTTTTTCTTCTATCTGGTTATATTCATACCTATTTCCCAGGCTGGTTCTTTTCTGATTATTTATTATCTCTAAATGGGTGCAGTTTTTTTGAGGGGGGGGCGCTTAAACATTTGCTGAAAAAGTGATTGAGTATGACATTACATAGGGCCTGAGGCACTTTTTCTCTACTGCTGGAATGGGTCTCTGCTAAGAGTTCATTTTCCCCCTCCCACGGAGAATGTGTGTGTGTGTGTGTGTGTGTGTGTGTGTGCGCGCGCGCGTGCGCGCGCATGTTTGCTTTGGGAGGGGATTTGCATTTCAGTAGATGGTCATTGCTACCTCTCTACCTTGGTAAACAGTGCCCTGGCTTTCCACAAAGATAATGTGTCTGTGATATATGTTCAGCCCAGCTCCCCTGCTGTTCTCTAACATGGACTGGGGCTCGTGGATGTTCCCCGTGTCCAAGCATTTCCTGGGACTCAGATGCTCCAGCAAGGGGGCTGCGGGCTGGTCTTCTTATGGTAATGAAAATACACCTGGAGTTCTCTGTGCCAGGCAGTGGGGTATGTTCACTCTAGACTTCCGCCACCAACTAATCCACTTTTACTGTCTAGCAGCTGTATTTCATAATTTGTGGTTTGCAGATGGTCCCAGTTTTATGGAAGGTGATACTGCCTCTTCTGTTTTTTTTTTTTTGTTTTTTTTTTTTTTAATTCTTCTTATGGCTTTGCATTGATTTTAGGAAGTAAAGTGGGACGAACTGCTTTTATTCCAGGAAAACTGGAAAATCCCAATACTTTTCCTCCCACTATACTTCAGTTTGTTTGCTAACTAGAACTGGAAACACGAGTGTGTTGTCTTTCCTGTACATGTTTGTCTCCTCCCTTGGGTGTTGGTTTAATCTACTAACTTTGAACTTAAGTTCTGCGTTCTTTCATTCAGAAAGTGTTTATTGATCCCTACTTTGCGCCAAAGCACTGAACAATGTAATTCTTGCGCTCATAAAGTATACAGTCCAGAGGCAGGCAGATACCAAGTCATCAACCAAAAACTTCTGTGTAGATAAACATAAACTTAGAAGTTGTAAGAAGTAATCTCAAGGTAGTGCTCTTCTATAGAAAGCCCTGTGATGACGGAAACTTTCTGCACCTGCGTTGTTTAATGGAGTAGCCACTAGCTACATGTGGTCATTGAGCACTCACGATGTGGTAATGTGCTGAGTAACTGAATTTTATTTACATTTAATTCATTTTAACGTAAATACCCACAAGCAGCCAGGACAGTGAACACAGAGAGGAAAAGAACATGATGCTATGAGCTAGAATGACAGGCAGGCAGTTTAGTCAGGGAGGTTACAAGAAGGACACTACATTTAACTGCAGGTTTAAAAGAAAAGTAAAGTAGCCCGGCCCATGCGGCTCAGTGGTTGAGTGTGGACCCATGTACCAAGAGGTCACTAGTTCGATTCCTGGCAGGGCACATGCCCAGGTTGTGAGCCTGATCCCCAGTGGGGGGCATGCAGGAGGCGGATAATCAATGTTTTCTCTCATTGATGTTTCTCTCTCTCTCTCCCACTCTCATCTTCTTTCTCTAAAATCAATAAAGAAAAAAAAAAAAAAACAGATAAGTATATCCAGGCAAAGAATGGGAAGGAAAGACATCTAAAACTGAGGGAAAAGAAAATGCACAGGAAGGAAAAAGTGTCTGACCTGTTCAAGGAACTGAAAGGAGGTGATGGGTGGAGGGGACACGCCATGTAAGATGCAGATGATTACCCAGTGATAGGCTCCATTCTTCACCAACATTAACTTTCTGCTGGGCTACCAGGATTTGCGTTGCCTGAAACCAGGTTAAATTCATACTGCCAAAAAATATTTTAACTGCTGCTAGGATCTACACACATGTGAAATAGATTACCTTTAAAATGATGGTATTTCCTCTACACCTTGAAATGTGCTGCTAGGAAAAACCAAGCCTGTACATTGTACTAGAGAGTAAATCGTTGCCTAGAAAGCAACTAAGAATGAAAGAGGCTGACACGTCATCAGTGAACTTCAGAAGGAACAGGTTTGGAGTCACGTCTCCTTTTTGCTATTTTTACTTTCTGTCCAATGACACGGTTGCCCATTTGTCAGATCAGAACAAAACAACATTGTTTTGAAAAGTAATCTGGACATATACTCAATATGTTGTTTCTAAAATGTATGTCACCCTTTATATATTGGTTTTATTATTTCACCTTTCGTTTATAGGTTTTATGTCTTTTTTATTTTTTTGGTGGTACATGCCCCTAGCGGGAACCAAACACAAACCTCTCTGGTCCGCAGGCCATTGCTCAACCACTGAGCCAATCTGGCCAGGGCGGTTTTTGTCTTTTCTTTACTATTCTTCAGTAGAGACCAGAGTCTTGATTTGTTCAGTTGGGAGCCTCTGATCTACTACGCTGATTACGTTTCTCTCATGAACATCCGTGTGAAAAAAAGTAACCTGGGCTTTGCTTACTCATTCTTACAGAGGATTTAAAACAATATTTTTATTGATATGTTTTTTAGATAGAGAGGAAGGGAGAGGGGGAGAGAGAGAGAAATGTCAATTGGCTGCCTCCTGCATGACTCATACTGAGGATCAAGCCTGCAACCTGGGCAGGAATCGAATTGGCGACCTCTCGGTGCATGGGACAATGCTCAACCCACTGAGCCGCACTGAGCAGGCATTACAGGAGATATTTAAGGCAATAAAACTACTCTGTATAATACTGTATCATACATTTGCCTAAACCCATGAAACATAAAACACCAAGAATGAACCCTAAGGTAAACTATGGGTGATAACAATATATTCATGTAGATTAATCAATTATCGCAAATGCACCCCTGTGGTGGGGTATATTAATGGGAGAGGCTGTGCATCTGTGGGGATAGGGATTATATGGGAAATCACTGTGTCTTCAGCTCAATTTGTTTGTGAACCTAAAATTGTTCTAAAAAAATAAGTCTCTAAAAAAATTAAACCAGAGAGACTTCTGGTCAAGACGGTGGGTAGGTAAACGCAGTATCGCGTCCTCCCACAACCACATCCAAGTTACAACTAAACTACAGAACAACCATCATTCAAAACTGCCTGAAATCAAGCTGAATGGAAGTCCTACAACTACGGAATTAAAGCAGCAGCCACATCCAGACTGGTAGGAGGGCGGAGGTGAGGGGCTGGTCCCACACCCACATGTGGCGGATAAAAATCAGGAGGACACCTCAGCTGGGAAGGTCCTCCCTGAGGACTGAGGGGTCCCCGTCCCACACCAGGTGCCCCGCTCAGGGTTCCAGTGCCAGGAAGAGAATCCCCATAACTTCTGGCTGGAAAAACCAGCGGGAACTGAGGCTCAGGGAAGCTGAAGCGGCTGGAGCCCCAGGCAGCTCCCTAAAGGGCCCGCGCACGGACTTATCGGACTCTCTCCCTCTAAGCCTGGAGGGGAGGCAGCTCGAAGGGCGCCAGAGACATATAGGGAAGAACTGAGCTGTTTGGCACTGGAGCCAGGGCTGGAGAGGGGGCTTTCGCCGAGACAAACATGCTGTCAGAGGCCTTTGTTCCTTTGGTGAGCCCTTCCCTGGGGCGGCAGACAGAAGCCATATCTGGGACTCCAGCAACCTGGCTCACACTGGTAGCCCCACCCTGGTGACTCCCTGAGGCCCTGCCCTGCCCCGCCCCACCCAACTCTCAGGCCCACGCAAGCTGTTGCCACTTGCTTAACCATAGGATTGGCCTGTCTTGGATCCTGCTTCAGGTTTTTCCTAAATTCTTTCAAACGAGCTGCATCTGGTCTCAGCTAGCCCCATACCACTCGTTAAGTAATACACAGAAACAAACACAGGGAGGCAGCCAAAATGAGGAGACAAAGAAACATGTCCCAAATGAAAGAACAGAACAAAACCCCAAGAAAAGAACTAAGTGAAATGGAGATAAGCAACCTAACAGATGTTGAGTTCAAAATACTGCTTATAAGGATGCTCAATGAACTCAGTGAGGGCCTCAAGAGCATAAAAAAGGACCAGTCAGAAATGATCAATGCACAGTTAGAAACGAAGGAGGTTTTAACTGAAATAAAGAATAATTTACAAAGATTGAATAGTAGAGTACGTAAATCCAAGAAGCAAGCCATTGATTTGGAATATAAGGAAGCAAAAAACACCCAATCAGAACAGCAAAAAGAAAAAGAAATACAAAAAAATGAGGATAGTATAAGGAGCTTCTGGGACAACTTCAAGTGTGCCAACATTCGCATTTTGGGGGTGCCAGAAGGAGAAGAGCAAGAACAAGAAATTGAAAACCTGTTTGAAACAATAATGGCAGAAAACTTTCCTAACTTGGTGAAGGAAACAGACATACAAGTCCAGGAAGCACAGAGAGTCCCAAACAAAATGAACCCCAAGAGGCCCACACCAAGACACATCATCATCAAAATGCAAAAGGTTCAAGACAAAGAGAGAATCTTAAAAGCAGCAAGAGGAAGGTAGCTAGTTACCTACAAGGGAGTTCCCATAAGGCTGTCAGCTGATTTCTCAAAAGAAACTTTGCAGGCCAGAAGGGAGTGGCAAGAAATATTCAGAGTGATGAAAAGCAAGAACCTACAACTAAGATTACTCTATCTTGCAAAGCTGTCATTTAGAATCGATGGCCATATAAAGAGTTTCCCAGACAAGAAAAAGTCAAAGGAGTTCATCACCACCAAACCGTTATTATATGAAATGATGAAGGGTCTTTTTGAAGAAAAAGATAAAATATATGAACAAACCAAATGGCAATGAATACATATCTATCGACAATGGAATCTACAAACAAAATGAACAGGTAGAACAGAAACATTCTCATAGACACAGAGAACATTTTGTTGGTTGCCAGTTGGGAGGGGGGTTGGGGGAATGGGTGAAAAAGGTGAAGGGATTAAGAAGTACAAATTCATTGCTAGACTGACAAACCTCAAAGGGAAAGGGGTTGGGGGCAGGTGGGAAGAAATAAACCAAAGAATTTATATGCATAATCAATGGACAGAGACAGTAGTGTGGGAAAAGGCGGGAGGGGGGTGGGATTAGGGAGGAGGGGGTCAATGGGGGGAAAATTTGGAACATCTGTAATACATTCTACATTCAACAATAAAGATTAAATAAATAAATAATTAATTAAACCAAAACAAAATAAAAACTTTATGAGTGATGGATATGTTCACTATCTTCATTGTGGTGAAGGTTTTATGTTGTATATACATATCAAAACTTATCTGCTTGTACACTTGAAATACAGATGGTTTATTGTATTTTATTCATACCTCAGAGCTGTTTTTTAAAAAAACTGATTTCACCAAAACACATGTGTATACATATGTTCATTTGTGAGGTTTTTATAAACCGATCTTTGGATGTAAGCTCTCGTTGAAATGCCACAGAACCACCCCTGAGGACAGGAATGTGTGTCGAAGCCCAGTTCCCATATGCCGCGATGATTCCGAGTCACCTGCAAACTGGAATCTCTGTGCATCTATTTTTTTTTAAATTTTAGGAACAAAAGCTAATGTTACTTATAAGTTTATCTCCCTCTATTTACGTAAATACAGACATAATTTTTGTTATAGAAAAAAAATGATCAGATTTCTATAGCTCTTTTCCACCACAAAAACCAGAAAAATGCCTCTGACTCGTCAGCGGTAAACAGAGACAAGTGAGGATCCTGCCGACTGAGTCTCCACATGTTCTGGTACGACCTAGAGCTGTGATTTTTGAAATCTATGGGATTGAGCATCCTGGAGGCTTCTGGACTTCCCACACGTCCCTGTGCTGAGGCATCCTAGCCCTGAGGAGACAATGAGTCCCTCTGTCTCTGGCTGGTGGTCGGGAGAGAGGTACTGACGAGGGTGAGTCTGGGTGCCGAGACTCGTCACTTCAACATGTCTGTAGGTTTCTAGGACTCGACGAGCACAAAGCAGGACTATGGCCACCAGCCTGTTCATCTCCACGTTGTTCAGCAGGAAAGACCAGACTGGGCTACCAATGCAGGCTCCTGAGTGGCCAGACTCAGGGTGATGTGGGCATTGGAGATAGGGCAGGGTCTCTCTTCCTTGGTGGAGCATCCAGGTGTGTGACAGGCCGGTGCTCGAACCCCTGTTGCTGACTCTTTCCTCTATTTCTTCATTTAACTCAGTGATTCTTAAACCTAACCTGGTGCTTGGGCGGCCATCTCCACTCCACTAGTTGAGAGTCTTTTTGTAGGGATGCCGTTTGCCTGGTGTGCTCCTGCAGAAACCGAATTCCATTGCAGCCAGTGTGTGAGGGTTCATCGGAGGCCAGTGGGCTGATGGGGTGCTTGCATCTTGGCTCTTAGAACCTGGCAAACCCCACGATCAGAAGAGTTCCCAAAACATAATACATGCATTCTCAGGCTTTAAAGCAGCAGTTATTAGCAACGAAGTAGGCTCCAGTATCACGACACAGAAAGAGTTAGAGTCCTCTAACATTGACTCCGAGGTGCCTCTGCATCTATTTTTAGTACATCTAATTTTGTAAGGATCTTTGGCAGATTTAACTCTTAAACAGAGATGCAAACAGTTCTAAGTTAAGAAGAAGGAAAAGAAAAAAGATTCATTAAAGGATTCAGAAGAGGAGAGAGGAAGGGCAAAGGGGAGAGGGGGAGGGAGAGAGACAGAGGCACAAGGTAAGGACAGGGGATGGCGTCACAGGGCGAGAAGGGAAGAGACAGGGTCATAGAGGTGGGGATGGGGTGGGCAGGGGAGCAGGAAACCAGAGAAGAAGGAAGGGCAAGGACCCAACCCGTGCACGGACCTGAGATGGTGGTGCTGCCCGGAGGCACCGCACCTGTGTGCAGATGGTGTGGACGGAAGTTGGCAGGTTCTGTCTTGGCTCTGGGAACAGCCGTCAGCTCAGCGAGTCTCTTCTGTTTTGAGAAACAGCCAGTGCTTTTGTTTTCCAACCTTGGGATAAAAATGCTGAAGCCCAGATTTATTTACTCCGAGGAGTTCGAAGGTTTGTACATGTTGGAGAGAGCAGAGCGTTTTCTGGAGATCACAGTACTGGCAGTCACTGTACAAACTCTGGTCAAACGGCCTTTGGACACTCGAGCGCTGTCATTGTCTCCGATTTATGCTTTGAGAGAGGAGGTCCGACAGTCTGCGATGTCTGTAGGCCACCTTCGTAACTCAGCATTTGCCTGTAGGTGTTCAAGCCCTTTAGATACAAATTAAATTCAAAATTTGGGAAACAGCCCTGCCAGTGTAGCTCAGTGGGTTGAGCTTGGTCCCATGCACCAGGAGGTCCAGGGCACATGCCCAGGTTGCGGGCTCCATCCCCAGTAGGGGATGTGCAGGAGGCAGCTGATCAATGTTTCTCTCTCGTTGATGTTTCTATCTCTCTCTCCCTCTCCCTCCTCTCTCTCTAAAATCAATAAAAGCATATTTTACAAAAACATGGGAAACAATTAGGTCCTAATTGCGTGAAAACAATGGAGGCGGAGCACCCAGTAAGGAGGCGGTGAGGAATAAACGTGTTCCCTGCACCTGCTGTGAACCCTCAGAGGCCCCTTGGGTGGTGCAGGGTCTAGAAGGAGCCCAGAGGCACCAACTGTGCCAGGGGGAGGGGCGGGGGTGGGAATTTTCACAGTAAACTCTTAAGTCAGCACTTTTAATGCAGAATTATCACTAAAGAAAGAAAAAAAAAATCCTAGCGTTTGAGAGGGCGTTTTTCTCTCTGGAAGGAAGAAATGAAGATGCACAGGTGGGAAAAGATCAACATGGGAAAACGTGCTTGTTTTTCCCCTCAGGCTGCATCTCAGTGTATGAAACCGAAATAAAATAGCAGTGAGCACTTTCTGCTATTTCTATTTAACTTTGGGGTGTATCCTGACAATAATGACATTTATCAGAGGCAAGGACAGTCTTCGGTTTTAGAAACCAATGCTCCGTTTTAATTAAATCTGTCCTTTCCAGATAAGTCATGACATAATTGCCATAAATAACATCGCTTTTTTTTCAAATGCACTTGTTTTTTTGTTTGAAGGGAGTTTGCCCATTTTTAAAACTAAAACAAATGAATACTTGGCAGGTATCTGTAGCCCAGTCTCCATAAAGTACAACTGATAACACTAATGTAATTCAGATAATGGTTATCATTTATTGTTTCAATATGTACTGTTTAAACATAACTGTATTAATAAATTTAGACGGAAACATGGAAACAAAGAAATAATCTGCAGGAGCTTGACAATAAGTTGAAAAGATGAAATAAAGTAGTAATTAACAAACTGATGGATCAATTACTCATTTATTCACCAAATGTTTATTGCCAGACATGCTGTTAAGTAATGCAGATATTACGCTGAGCAAAAATAGACTTGTTCTTGATCTTGCAAAGCCTTTAGTCTAGTGAAGGGAGAGGCAGGGATCAAGCGACCACAGAAAGATGTAAAATGAGACTGTGGGAAATGCTTTGACATGCATTATGAGACTGTAAATTTGCAACTACTGCCTCACATTTGCACGAGGGTTTGTAAAGCGTAATGGCATGAAAGTAGTGTTTTAGCAGTTTCAGACTGAGCAGTGGTGAGTGAATTCCTTTAATAAGCAACCTGATCATTTAAAACACATGCATGAGGTTAGAAGCTGAGAGGTCATTAGAGAAGCCGAATCTGCACCTGGAAGAAAGGTTTGGCAGTGAGAGGGAAGAGCATGGAGCCAAGGATCAGGATGCAGAACAGGGGACCAGAGCAGCCAAATACTATCAGGAGAGGAGGAATTCTTGCTCGATGGGGTCAGATTGTACAAAGCCTGGAATGCCAGGCGCAAGTCCTGTGCATAAAACCTAAAGATTATGGTTCTCCAAACTTGCTGATCTCACATCACCCGGATACTTTTTTTCTTAAGCTACAGGTGTCCAGGTTTCAGGTTAACCTATTCATTCTTAACCTGGGGTAATTTTGCACCAGAAGGTACTTGACAATTGCTTTAAAATATTCTGTAGTTCATGTAAAATTGGAGGTACAGGAAGGCCAACAGACCAGGACACAACTGCCAATCAAAGATAGAGCATTACTCATAGTTCCTAAGAGGATGGGCATGCCACCCGAGAAGCATCGGGGTTGGTCCGGAGCCAGAATTGTGGTTTTCAATGGGAATGAACAGGTGAGGCAGGGTCAGCAGGTGTAGGATTGACTAGTTTGAATAATTTCAGCAAGCTCCGGGGCAGAGGGGCTGTTCCAGTTGTCTGGTACCTGACCCTGGAGGATTAGGGTAGGTGGATAGTGGCCTGGAGTGTGAGAACTCCTGAAAGAAGGTAGTTGGACTGTGTGTTCCAGTTTGGTTGGTTTGTCATTGAAAAGCAAGCTTGTGTACGTGTTACTTGCTATCTCTAGGAACTGGCTAATCTGGGGAGGGGCAGGACCCTCCAGGGTCAGGAAGGCCCCGATGCCAAAGCATAGGAAGTAAAAGACATGGTTTATACAGCAGAGTCTGGAGGTATTTCTGGTTGTGGCAAGTGGGGAGCCACTGAGGAGTTTTCAGCAAGAAAGTGAATTTGGGTAAAGGTTTCAGAAAAACAATCGGACGTACGTACGTAATCAGTAAACCCCTAAGGACGTGGATGGAAAAGACGGACAACAATTTAGTTGATGTTTGCAGTTCAAACTCTGAGGTTTGAAGGGGGATGGATCGGTAGGGGACAAAGGCAGCTTCACGTGTATCTTTAAAATGTTACCCCTTAATTAACAAAAGCAGATATAAAAATGTTAGCATTTAATAAAATTGGGGATTGCATTATTGGATAAACATTAAATTATTTTTAGTGCCTTTCTGAATCTTTGAAAATCCCTACAACAAACCCTTTAAGAAGACACACATAGCCCTGGCCTGTTTGGCTCAGCGGTTGGAGCGTAGGCCTGTGGTCCCAAGAGACCTACGTTCGGTTCCCAATGGGGGCGCGTACCTCAGTTGCAATTTGTCCCCAGCCCTGGTTGGTTGTGCAGGTGGCAGCCACTCGATGTGTCCCTTTCACGTCGATGTTTCTCTCTCTCTCTCTCCCTCCCATTGTATCTGAGCAAAGAATGGAAGAGTGTCCTCGGGTGAGGATAAAAAAGGTACCTAGAATTGCTATAAAAGGTGAGATAAAGAAGTTGAAGGACCAGTGGATAGAGCTGGTGAGAGAAAAACCTATTTTCTCATGAGAAAACTCCACTTTTCGACAGTTCTGACAGGAGAAAAGATACTGTAGCTTTTCTGCATTTCAGTGTTTGGAGAGAGCTGTCACTGCCCCCAACCTGATGTCCTGGCGCCAAGTCCTGTGTCGCCTACCTTTGCGCCTGTGGTCTTCCGGTACACACGGCAGTTCCCTGGTGCAGGGACCATGCCTCCGTTTCCCTGTCCCTGTGTTGTTAGCCCTGTACTAACTTGGCACATGGAAGACACACAGTACATGCTACTGAATGGCTAATGACTCAGTGGGGTGGGCTGTTTTCCCCTCTAGTGTGGAAGAGCTGCTGCCTGGGATCTTGGATATTTTACCTAAGACGCGCGCTGTGGATTCTCTCCCCGGAAATGTTGAATCCCATCAGAAGGCAACATTTCTCTGTCTTTTAGTATTAGGGATTCCAGGGAGTTGTCTGTGACGTTGTATGCAAGACATGTTGCTCAGGAAGGAGTTGACCACCCACCCTTTAACCGTGGACCGTCAGGGGTCTGCGAGTGCTTTGCCAACCCTGTACGGATCCAAGTGGTGGCTGTGATCTTCCCTTCACCACACACAGCACGGCACCTGCTGCGGTCTCCCGGGGTGTGGGCGAGGCTTTGATCTGGGCCTGCCTGCTAGGTCAGCCCTTGAAGTCGGACCCCGCGTACTCTGCTCTCTGGAGCACCCACTCTCACAGCGAACAAGCAAGGAGAAAGCAAAGAAGGGGATAAGAAACAGAAAGTGCGCCCTGGCCGGCTTGGCTCAGCGGTTAGAGCGTGGGCCTGTGGTCCAGAGAGACCCGGGTTCGGTTCCCGCTAAGGGCACGTACCTCGGTTGCAGTTTGTCCCCGGCCCTGGTCAGCCACTCGATGTTCCCTTTCACGTTGATGGTTCTCTCTCTCTTCCTCCCATTCTATCTTAAAAAACAAACAAAAAAACCCCCAGAAAGTATGAAACAAAATGTCAAGAATAATGCCTACAATACATGTGACAATGAAAGCAAACAAGCTCTGTAGTCTTTCATTACAATTTGTACATTATAATCTTGTTTCAAAAATGCAATGTGTGCAGTTTAGTACTGTTATTGGTTGGTACCTAGTGCGCCTTTTCTATGTGTCAGACACTACACGAATCATTTCAATTATGTTATCTCATTTAATACTTTAAACAACTACAAAAAATAGGTATTATTATTCTGTTTCTTTAAAGATAATGCCTATTAATTGAAATTACTCAGAAAAGCCAAAAAGAAAATTGATAAAGATTTACCCATAAATTGACACTCAAAGAAAAATGAGTGGAAATATTTATACTAAAGTAAAATAAAAGACACCATATTTTACACAGAAAAAAGTAACTGTATTATGCCATATTGTAATTTAAAAAGCACATCCCACCATGAAAATTTAATTTACACTAAAGTACATAAAAGACATCAAATAAAAATACAAAGAGAAATGAGCAGTAACACAATTATATACTTTAATATACCATTCTGGATCTTAAATAGATGTAGGAACTCACAAATAACTAAGATTTAATGAATTTAAGTATGAAAGCCAATGATATAATAGACATATCCAAATTTGAGTTCTAAGACTTGGAATCTACTTTACTTTATAATGCTCATGATGCATTAATACAAATTGATCACCTATTTATTTACAAAATCAACTTAGTATGTGTAATCTCCAAAGCAAAATTTTATAATAGCATGATTTAAACATAGTATGGTAAAAAAAAAAAAACAAGAGCAAAAACTCTAAATTACTAATGCCAATTAAATCAAACAAACCCAAGCTCACAATATTAAGACAAATGCTATATAAATAACTTTTGTACTTATGAGATGAGAAGGTATAATTCTGAATTACTTTGAAAATATTGACAATAAAGTTGCCTATGAAAAACTACAGGCCCTGGTCGGTCAGTCTCAGCGGTTGGAGCATCAGCCCGTGGATCAAAGAGTGGCGGGTTTGATTCTGGTCAAGGGCATGTACTTCAGTTGTGGTTGGTCCCCAGCCCTGGTCGGGGTCGTGCAGGAGGCAACCAATAGATGTGTCTCTCTCACATCAATGGTTCTCTCTCTCCCTCCCTCTCTTTCTCTCTTTTCCTGAAGATTTATCTCTATCTGAAGATAAATGAAAAAATATCCTTGGGTGAGAATTAAAAACAAACAAACAAACAAAAACGACAGTACGTTGCCACAGTTACACTCAAGAGCAACTGCATAATCTTAAATATTTTCATTGTTATTAAGAAGGGATATATGTAAAATAATCAACCACTGGACTAAGATATGTGAAAAGAATAGCAACATAAGCTTTAAGAGATTGAGAAGGAGAAAATAACAAAGAAGAAAAAATTTATTAGGAAAGAGGAAAAATTAAAATTAGTTGGAAAAGTGTGATATTTGGACCTATAATTGAGCCAGCAATATAAACAAACTCTGCAAGTTTAACTAAAAGTGTAAAAGAGAAAACACACTGGCACAAAATTAGTTACAAGGGAATGATGCTGTAGATCAGAGAGAGTTTAAAGCATAAGAGAATATCATGCCAATACATTGGAAAACCTCAATGAAATTGATGATTTTCTTGGAAAATATAAATGACCAAAATCGAGTTGGACGAAGCAGACAACCCAGATAGAAAAATAACTAGGGAATAAATGGCAGGTGTTCTCAAAGGCCTCCCTCTAAAAAAAGGTTCTGGCTCAAATATTTTTACAAATAATTTTTTCCAACTTTGAAGAACAGATAATTCTCCCACTCTGTAAACTATTTGAAAGACTAGAAGAAGATTCAAAGCTTGTTCATTAGTTTTATAAAACTATTATAACCTAGTTCTAAATCTTGATAACCATAGCACAAGAGAAGAGAAATACAAACTATTTTCCCACTGTATAATCAGAAAGAAAAATATTAGGAATTTGAATCTAATATGACATAAAAAGATCAAGATGAAGTTGCGTTTTTTTCTAAAGAATGAAATGATGTGTTTATATTAGGAAAGCTACTATTAAAATATATTACATAAACATACCAGAGGAAAAATATCAAATAAGCATTATAATAAAAAATGTCTTAGATAAAATCAAACATCAGTATTAGCACAGTGAAAAAACACACAGTTCTTGACATGAGGAGAAGGGCTATATTTTAGTCCAGTGAGGGTTTGCACTGATGAACCTCCAGGGAGTTTCCATTGGAAACAAACACACAGCGGCCATCACCACACCACACGGTGCATTTTGGAAGTTCAATCCAAAGCAATAAAACAAACAACTGGAAAAAGATAGGTAGTTAGTGGCAATAAGATAAAGATGTCATTTAAGGTGAGGGATTTTTCTCTCTTGAAAACCTGGAGAATCTACTAAAAATCTATGCAAACTAGTAAGTTACCTGGAAAGTTGGCTAAAACTAAACAAGCACCAACTGCTACTACCACAAAAGCATTCTGGACATTTCAAAAAACCCAAACAAATAGAATTCTTATAAAAGAGATTTATTCAAATTAATAAAAAATATATAAAATGACTAGGAATAAACAAAAAAAATATTTAGGGTCTATGTAAAAAATACTACAAAATATTAACAAAATATATTAAAGGAACAAAAGTGAATTAATTTTTATTAATGAAGGAAAGACATTACTTCATAAATGTATTTATTCCCCAAATAATAGGTAAGTTTAAGATTATTTTCAATAAATTTCACAATGATGTAATTTTGTAATGTGAAAAAGTAATTCTGAAGATTATCCAAAAACATGAAGGAGGATAGACACTTTTCTTTAAAAGATAAGCAGTGCACACATTGTTAGCACGTTAAATAAAATCACAAAATTCAAAACAATGTGGCAATACCATCAGAGAGATCAAAAGAGCCATGGAAGAGAATAGAAAGCAACCAAAGTACATGTAATAGAAATAACCTTTCAAATAATTGGAGAAATGATACATTAATTAGTAGATATTATTGGAAAACTTGGTTATTGGTTTTAAAAATCAGTTATATCACCATTAGCAAAATAACATTAATAAGACAAATTCTAAATGGATAAAATAATTGGCTAAGAAAATAAAATCATAACAGAGCTAAAAGAAAATATGAGTGTGGAAGATAGAAGCAATTCTTAAGTAAAAATATTTAAAATGAGAAACAATTAAATAATTCTTTGGGTATATAAATATTAAAGACATCAATACAACTATAAAATTAAATGGCAACACTATATTGGGAATAACACAATATTTATGATAAGCAAAGGATTAATATTAATATCTTCAACAGAAAATATATGTATACACACAGAAATATATATACACACAAACATACTTATACACATATACATATAGCAAAGAGTAAATGACAATCACCCGCACATAAATTTGCCAGTTTTCTAAAAAGAAAAATGCAAATTTTAAATATATATAAAAATTCAATCTACACAGTTATCAAAAATAAAAATGAAATCATCTATAACTTATCAAAATACCAAAGATAAAGATGCAATATTTCTCTGCACTGCCCAGCGCTGAGATGAGCGTTCAAAGCTACCAATGAAAAGCTGGTAAAGCAGCACTGAAGATCAATTGGACAGTCGGACTGGAGGTCACTGGGGGTGACAATCACCCCGCCTCCTTCCACTTTCTAAGTGTGAGACTGTAGTGTTTTGATCTTACTGTGTTGCAGTTTCTTCCTCTCTCACATGAGGAAAAAAGTCGTGACCTGTTTATTCTTTTTTGTTGTTGTTGTTGTTAATCCTCACCAGAGGATATTTTCCATGGATTTTTATTTATTTATTTAAATATGCTTTTATTGACTTTTTAGAGAGAGAGAGAGAGAAACATCGATTTGAGAGAGATACATCTATTGGCTGCCTCTTGCACGCCCCCTACTGGGGATTGAGCCTGCAACCCTGGGCAAGTTCCCTGACTGGGATTCAAACTGGGACCTCTCAGTCCATGGAATGACATTCAATCCACTCAGCCACACCAGCTGGGTATCATTGATTTTGAGTGGGAGGGAGAGAAGAAGAGAGAGAGAGAGAGAAAGATGGATGTGAGAGAGACACAGTTATCGGGTGCCTCCTGCATGACCCTGACTGGGGCTGTGGATCGAACCTGCAAACCAGGTACGTGCCCTTGACTGGGAATCAAACCTGAGACCTTTTGGTCTGAGGGCTTATGCTCTAACCGCTGAGCCAGACCGGCCAGGGCAGTGGTCGTGATCTTTAATACTATAGAGATAAAACAATTTAGCACGTGGTTAGCACTGACAACAGTGCAGGGCACATGGTAAGTGCTCAATAAATATTAACACTTTAAAAGAGATCTGTCACAATCTTTGATCTAGTAATTTCACTCCAATGCCCTGAGACATAATCAGAGATGTGTATACAGGTTCGTGCAATTGAATAACAACTTTATTTATAATGCCAAAAAAATAAAAACAGCTTAAATTTTGAACATTTAGGGATTGGTATAAGAAATTATGGCCCACCCAAAAGTTGATAATAGACAGACATTAGAATATTTAAAGACATGAGGTGATGCTCAGAATACAATGATTTGGAAAAGCTAGATACACCATTGTAAATAAAGTATAATATGTTTTATTTTCTAAATATATACATATATACCGCAGAGGTGGTAACATGGGGTGATCTTTTGAATGGGGGGGAACATCATACAGGACCTGGGACAGGTCTCTCCTGCTTGCTTGTCACACTTGGAAGCAGGAGCCAGGCCTGGTTTTTTATATGTATATGTACATATAAAAATATGTATATATTTCTATCAGAAATATTATGAGTATAGAATTAAATATTTGTGGTTATCTATGTGGGGTTATGAATAAATTTGATCTTCTTAATGTATTTTTGCATTGTTTTTCAATTTTCAAATGCACATCTATTTTTATAACCTGTGGAAAATGTCCCGTCAGTACTACTGTCACATTGTCACTTAGTAATTCTCTGCCAGGCTTTCCCCCACCTCGGACAGCCTGCGGGCTCCTTTGTGCTGCTGTTCTGATCCCAGCCCAGTAGACCTCACCGACCGGGTCTGCTGTCGGCAGAGAGCAAGTCGGAGCAGCTCGTCCGGGCTGCAGTCGCCCCAGATTCTTTGCTGTCTTCTCGTTGGCCACCTTCCCCATCAACCACTGTACTAATAACGCCAGCTAAATATCCCTGAACCACGACACCTAACTCAACACACTGTTCACTTACCGTGTGCCCAGATGCTGGGCACTGGGGCCTGGCTCCTGCTTCCACGTGTGACAAGCAAGCAGGAGAGACCTGTCCCAGGTTCTGTATAACGTTCCCCCACCATTCAAAAGATCACCCATGTTACCACCTCTGTAATCGAAAACTTCAACTCCTGCAGCTCTCAGGTTGCCAAATTTAGCAGCTAAGAATAATGCATGGGCCAACTACCGCATGAGCCTCACTTAAAGAAGGATTCCAATTTATTTGAAATTCGAGTTTAACTGGGAGTCCTGTATTTTCACTGGCAACCCTAGACAGAATTTATCTCCTCCTTCTCCCACCATCTCCATTTCACAGATGAGGATTGGGGACTTGCTGTATCTAATCAGTGGAGCCTGAATTAGAACCTAATCTCTTGCTTTTAGTCTAATTGCACACTGGACCTGCCTCATTTGGGGTCTCATTTGCTTTAGGGTTTGTGTGTGTCTGAACATTTTAAGGAGCGTGGCACAGCTGAATTTTTGCTTTGCAGATGGAGTGGTGTCACCTCTGGTTAGCAGTCGGTCCTCGGTCAGTTAGACAAGTAACCACAGGGCTTTCAGAGCGCTCAGAAGTGGTCATCAGGTGCTCTGTGCTGACCTGAGCCCCCGGCCCTGCTGGAAGAGCTCCTCACCCACATGGCTGTGCTGCGAACCCCGGGAAAGTTGCACTTTGTGTGCAGAGAAGCCTCAGTTCCAGCCCAGCTGCTAAGGGGCGTGGACCAATAAGATGCTCAGATGCTCAAGCAGTCTTGCCCCGCCCACACCACCTGCTCCAGAGCCATCGGTGCCCCCAGCCTAGCACAGATGTTCTGTCCACGTGTTGAATGAACAAACACTTCCAGTTGAGCCAGCAGTCCGGTTCCCGCAGTGGGCTTAGCCTCCAGCAGTCCTGTTGACCGTGCCAGAGAGGAGGAGACTCTTACCCCAGTGCTCAAGGATGAGACACTTCAGAATGGAGGGGCCTAAAGTGGCAGTTGGGGGACTCCACCTTCCATGGGGGCCCCATTTGAGGTCCAGACTGTTCTGAGGACACAAGACTTGGCAGATGGTACACCAGGCTGTGGCAGTGCAGAAGTGAGCGAGGACACGGCTCCCTGGCACACTCAGCCCACGGCTGGCAGAAACGAAATAGTAACCATTGGATTTTAACTGGTCTTGGAGTGAGCAGCTTGCATATTGTCAGAAATTATCCCCCCTTTGGAATGCTCAGAAAGCAAGAGACTCTTGTGTATCAGATGACCTCACCATTCAGAGACGATGAGGAACAGCCACCCCTCTTCATTGTTTGGACTTCATGCCTAGAGCACGGGACACAGAGGACGCTGGGTGGCTGTGTCGTCACTCCTCGTACATTCGTCATCATCCATCTCACGTACTGAGACTGGCCACAGAGGACGCACTCTCCTTCCCTGCTTTTCTCTAGGATCTCTGGCTCAGCTACGCTCATGGCCCAGGCGTGCAGGTGGGTGCACACAGGGGTATCTGGTCCAGGTGAAATCAGAAGATAATGATTGCATCTTTTCAAGTTCTGTTTCAGTGACAGCTTTGGTATCCATTGGCCCATTGCCCAGCTGGTAAGCCAGGCTTCTTGGCTGAGAAAGCAGCATTTCAGGGTCCCAGGAGAAGGCTGAGCAGCGAGGTTTTGGGCTGGTGCCAACCTGCCACACGGGGTCAGGGCCAGCTCGCCCTGAGCCTAGCGGCCACCTGCTCCCCGTCACCCTCTACCACCTGCTTCTCGCAGTGGACGGAGTGGTTAAATGTTGGCTACACTTCAGGAGACAGACTGAGGGTCTCCAGGCCCTGCTCTGCCTCAGCTACTTCCGTCTCTTCAGAATCCAGTCCCATCAGACAGGGACTGGCCTTTGCGAGCGTGTGTTGTTTCTAGCACATGGTGTGGGCGCTGGTCCAGACACCTGGGCTGCTGGAATGCAAGGCCAGTGAGAGAGGAAGTCAAGCTCTCTGCTCAACAAGGCCCTTCTGTCTGTCTGTCTGTCTGAGGTCTGAGAGGGTGAGCAGAGGGTGTCCAGGCTGGGGAGCGGGAGCTCGGGGGTCTCACTAAAATTTCCTAAGATGAGCCTTGAGAGATGCAGAAAACAGCTGAATACAACCCCTGGCCCTGTGGAGAGCGTTGCGTTCATTACAAAAGAGTTGATTCGGCTCCTATCAAAACACACAGCTGCTGGGGCTGGACTCTTTTGCATTATTGTTAAGTGCCCGGATGCTGTGACTTTTTGTGAAAATAATTATTGTAGGAGCAGCCCAAGGAGGTGTGGCCGACTTTGGCTGCAGACAGAAACGTAAAATGATGCAGGACTTACAGGATTTACTGCTTGGCCTCTTGGGATTCTTTCTTTCTTTTTTTTTTTTTTCTTGGCACATGCCCCTAGTGGAAACCGAACCCAGGACTCTTTGGTCTGCAGGCCGACGCTCCAACCGCTGAGCCAAACTGGCCAGGGCCCTCCTGAGATTCTTGAAGTTGCTTCATTGAGTAAATCATATGGCCAGATATGAGCTGTCTGAGCCTCAGAACTCAGGTCCCGGATCTGACCTGTCTCACCGTCAAGGGGCAGGGAGGGCTCCATCCGCGTGTCTGGGGCCCACGCACATTCAGGTGTCCCTCCCGCTCTCCCGCTCCGCCTCCCGTCCGGGGCGTGGGGTTGGCACCAGGGAGACAAAGGTACACGAGCCACGGTGTCAGTCCTAGAGAAGCCTGTGAAGGGAGACAGACTCACAAACAAACACGAGGGAGGAAGGAGCACAATGCGATGCCAAAGCAAAGTCTGGGGAGCCATGGCACTTCCGGTGACGGAGGGGCCCAAGCAGACATGAAGCCCCCCTTAATCTATGCAATGAACATGCTGCATAAAATACAGAAACATATTTTTAAATATAGAAGAATTAATAAGAAAGGATATCTCCAAGTGCAACCAAGCAAAGAGAAAAATTAAAATCCAAGTGGTAGCCTTGGCCGGTTTGGCTCAGCGGTTGGAGTGTTGGCCTGCGGACCAGAGAGTCCTGGGTTCGTTCCCGCTAGGGGCATGTACAAAAAAAAAAAAAGTCCAACTGGTAAGAGTAACCAGAAACCCCAGGTTCACATGTGGGCCTTCCGGGCCTGGGGCCAGGGATCCTAACACCCAGGTGGGAAAAGGAGGCACCCCTGTTTGTGCTGAGGAGGCAAGAGAGTGAGAACGGACCCGAATAAAGGGCAGAGTGTCTAGGAGGCCCTGGCGCTGTGCCCACTGGCCCGGGACGGTGGAAAGAAGGCTCACCTTCAGTGTGATGCCTTGGGCAAAAAAATAAATAAAAAACCTCCTCCGAGAAGCTGAGTGTCCTGTCTGCATTGTGTTACAGGTGCAGGGTCCCACTTGACAGAGCTGTGCAGAACCGGAAAACCTGCACCCTGAGCAACAGACAGGTTCACAGCGTGAATGATTCAGGACCACCGCCTGGAGAGGGCAGGAGGGCAGAGGGATTAGAAATAGATTTGATTGGCTCATGGGAGGTTACCTCTGCCGGTAGTGAGGGGGTGGAGAGAGGAATTCAGGAAATCACTATGCAGTTCCAGGCGGATACAAGCAACAGCTCAGGTGGATGCTGGAAAGGACTGGCAAGGTCTCCTGGTCTTGGGTTCCAACTCCTCTTGAACATCAGATGTCCTCCCTTCCATTCTTATCTATTTCCCAAGAAGAAAAAAGTGCTTCGGAGCCTGCCACCAGGCCATCCATCCCGTGGAGCCTGAGGCCCCTCCTTCTTCACCATCCAGAGGACCCTTGCATCCAACCATGCCCCCCGGTGCTCCCAGCCCCGTATGAGTCCCTTTCCACATTCTCTGGGTTCCCCCCTCCCTCCTCTAGCCAACGTCTTACCTTCCTGCTGTCTCCCAAACCGTAAGTAACATGGTCAGATATTACTTTTCATTCTGTCATCCGGGACGAAAACAATACACACAATACTGCTCCTGACTAACATGTTCCTCTGCGTCACCTCTTTTCACCAACGATCCACACCCTGCCTTCAGTGGGACCAGGTCGCCCTCCTTCTCCCCCACCTCAGGCGGCTCAGGGTCTCAGGGGCAGCTGTGTCTTCACCGCTCAGCACGCTGATCCTGGGTTGGGGCCCCGCTTCCCCTGACAACACCTCCTTTGATGCTGCTTGGCTATGCCGCCCTCTTCTCTGCCCCTCTGACCCGCTGCCCCTCCGTCACTCCAGAGTCATCCTGCTCCTTCAGTTCTGAGAAAGTTCTGGGTGACTTCAATGTCCATGTGGAGGGTTGACCGATACGCTGGAATCTTCTCTGTGACCTTGTTATTCTCCGGCCACTGATGCCACCGCTGCGCGGGCTGCCCCTGCGACATCCTGGCGTCATGAATTCAGAGCTCAGCTCACTGCCTGGCCTTCCCCTCCTTCCAGCGGGCAGGGAGCCGCTCCTGGGACACCGGCTCTGCCTTCCTGCGGCAGCCTCCTCTCCATCTGCCCTGGTGCGTGTGTGACTATTTTAGGGAGAACGGATATTATTTAATTGATGTAAATACACTATCTATTACAACAGAGTAGAAAGTAAAAAATTCCTGGTATGTGATCATGCTTTACTAATGTTAAATATGAAATTTGAAAATTGGGGGGGGGTACTTTAATAAACAGAATACAGTAACATAGCTTTCCCATTTGTGCCAAAAGGGGTGGCATTACGCGTATGGTTTATTTTCTTAGAAAACCCTACGAATCGATAAGTTCTAAAGAAAAGGCTATAGTTTTTAGCTTTACTATTGTAGGGAGATGCTAACCGGGCAGGCAAAAATGCCACATTTTAGATGAATATGGCTGAGATGTCACAGTGCCATCAATACTTGAAGTCCTGGGAGCCAGACCCTGTGAGGGCACTTGTTCCGAGTCAGGGCTGGGCCAGGGGACACCCGCACGAGGTCGGCCGTTCATCCTGGGTGAGGTCTTCATCTGGCAGGTATGAGAGGGTGGGAGAGGGGCTATCCGTGCTGGGAGCCCGCACACAAAGGGAAGGAGGGAGTGAGAGAGAGGGGCCGTGGCCCATAAGAAATTGCTGGTCTGTGTTCACGACTGTCCTGTGTGGTCTGACTGCTCTCAGAGGATTTCTGTCGTAGCTGTGAGCACAGGCCAGGCGCTTAAGAGCTGATCGGACACTTGCCACCAGAAGACTCCAGTGAAAGGACAGGTCAGTCACAGAACAGGGTAGATTGGCCCCCTGCCAACAGGAAGCAAATGTCCTTGTGACTAGGAGCCCTATAAAACTCCCATTATCCTCCTCCCCACGGCAAGACCGTGTTCAGACTTGAGATATCTCAGAGAGCCCTGAGTTAATGTCTCTTATGTTGTTGGTCTCATTGTCGACATAAACCATCGAGCCCGGGGAGGCCCTTTGTCAAAGAGGCAGGTTGTACATCGAATATTCACAGATATAGGTGAAGGGAGAAAGTCACTTTCTGGGACCAAAGGAAGACCCGAGTCAGTTGGAGCCCCCGGCCCTGGTACTATCTGAGACTGGATGCACCCTGAGGAAGTTAGCCCTATAGGCCTCAAGGATCCCCCGTCCAGGCTCTTTATGAATACACCTCTCTCCTGGCTGCAGGGAGACTTGGGGCTTTTTTTTTTTACTTACTGACTGCTAACCCCACTCCCATCCCCTCTCCTGGTCTGAGAGATTGTCTTTTAGAATCTTAACCTTAGTATACCCCGAGACTGCCCCACTAGGCTGGGACAGTCCATGCAAATTGGAACAGGGACCTAGTGCCTTGAGTCCTATTAGAAAGGATCTCCACACCCCGGACCTGGTGGAAGACTGAGCAAACTCCCAGAAGGAAAGGAGAAACAACGTGGTCTGGGCCTGCTCTTGTGGGATTTGTATCTCCACTAACTGGAAGGAACGTCCCCCGGGGGCGGCAGCAGGTGAGGGCACAATTTCAAGGGTATGGGAATGAGAACTCAATCCGGGAGAAATCTCCCTGGGGGGTGTTTATTACAAAACTGCAAGTCATTTGTGCATTACCCCGGGACGAGAAAGCAACTTATTTTCCTGGGCAGTACTGCTTGGCCCCAATATAAACTGGGGGATGATGAATCATGGCTGGTACATAGGTCTCTAAATTATAACACAATCCTCCAATTAGGCTCATTATCCCAGAGGCTGAAGAAATGGGCTAGAATCCCCCATGTTTGGTTTTTATGACCCTGTACCGGAATAAGGGATTATAAAAATATGTAGACTCCCATCCACTGAGGAGGAGCCCCAGAAAACCAAACCAGTTTTGCTAATCCTAAATTCGAGACCTGAAGACCCCCTTGACCTCCTCCCTACCCCAAGGCCAAGTGCTCCCAGATGCTACATAGTCCTGATGGCCAGCCCTCCTGGCTGGATGCTACATCCCCTTCTGATTAGCCTTCAACCCCCTCACCTCTTCCCTGCACCCCCTCCAATTCTCATGAAGATCTCTCATCCCCTCAGCCCTGTTCCCCAGCTCATCCCACCCAGGACACGACCTGGCCAGTGCGCTTAGTGAGACAAGTTACCAACTTGGGAGGCGGGAAGGTGGCTCCCCTCGGAGAAGTTTCAGTGGAGAAAGAGATGCCTCATGACTGAGCACATACCCTTCGCCTCGTCAGATGGTATAACTCGAAGGCAGATTCCAAAGGAGTAAGAAAAGACGCAGAGGGCTTCCTTACCCTGGTCAAGGTATTATTCCAGACCCACAACCCCACTTGGGCAGACGCCCAGACCCTCCTAAATGTCCCACTAACAGGGAAGGGGAAGCCCCAGTTCTCACAAAGCTAGAGAAGAAGCAGACAGAAATAACAGGTATCACGCCGGTCATCAGATATACCAGTCAGGAGCACCGGCCGTCCCCAGGATGGACCCCAACTGGGACTGTAGGAACAACAGAGAAGAAGGTCCGCTTAGCCATTTTACAAATATGACCCTTCAGGGAATACAGGCAGCCGGCAGAACCTACCAATTGAAACAAGATCCAGGCAACCACCCAGGAACCTAAAGAGAATCCCCGCACATCCTTAGAAAGACCTAAGGAAGCCTGCGCAGCTGCATCAATATTCACCCAGTCCACAGAGGAAATGCAGTAGTTCAGTCCCTCTTTCTGTCACAATGTGCTCCAAACACCAAGAGAAAACTTCAGATTGAGCATTGTCCCATGAACTGAGAGGTCCTGGTTCGATTCCCGGTCAGGGCACATGCCAGGGTTTTGGGCTCGATCACCAGTAGAAGGTGTGCAGGAGACAGCTGGTGGATGTTTCTCACATCGATGTTTCTCTCTCTCTCTCTCTAAAAAAATCAATAAAAATATATTTAATGAATAAGAGAACTACAAAAATTAGGGATAAAACCTACCGCCCTGACCTTCAGATTGGTAGTTAGCCTTCTGAGTGTTCAACAGCAGACTTTGAGGTGGAAGCCAAAATGCACAAGGCCAACATGTTGGCCTTGGTGGTTCAGGGTCAACCCCACTCCCAGGGCAATGGTGCCCACACTTATGGGGCCCTACACCACCAGTGAATCACTCGGTCCTTGGGCCTCACCAGTGCACCACATGCAAAGAGGAGGTTCACTGGAAAGGAGAATGCCCCAAATGTTTCCAAAGGAAACTAAACTACATCCAGACCCATCCCCACAGATGACTGGAGGGACCAGGGGCTCCCCTAAAGGCCCTGAGAGTTACCCCTGAGGAGCCTCAGCTGATCCCGATAGTAGGGGATAACAATGTTGACTTCCTAGTTGGCATGGGGGCCACCCACTCAATCTTGAACAGACAGGGCAGTGTGACCAAGGAGAAATACAAAATAGTAGGGGTAAAGAAAAACCAAAAGATGGACCCTTCACTGAGGCCCTAGAATGTGTTCTGGATGGAAGGACCTTGTCCTACTCTCTTCTCTGTATCCAGAATGTACAATCCCTCTTTGAGGAAGAGGATTATTATACAAATTAGGAGTGTCAACGTACCTAGAAAACAAAGTTATTGAACTGCAAGTACCTAAGGAAAGGAGCCATCTCATAGCTCCAGCCTTGCAAACCTCAAACAAACAGGGTAGGCCAGCCACATTCAAAGGAGTCAGTTCATGAGGCTGGGCAGATAAGAAAGCAGAAAGAGTCAAACGGCCCATCCGTACTCATTAAAATGATACTGTCCATCTTTAGTTTACTATCATCACTTTTCTCTTACATAAAGACTCCTCCCTGAGATGTATTAACTCATAACACAAGTCCTAAAACTATGAACATTCAGGTCCAAACCTTCTCCCACCCTCCTCTCAGTCATTAACCCCAAACTCCTTCTTGCAACCAATTTTAAGCATCCAAGGGCCCTGGCCACCCAAAAGGTAGCACAGATAGACGGCCTATCAAACTGTTAGATTCGCACCCAAAGAAACCATTCTGATGAGGACTCTCACTTCATAGCTCCACCTCTAAGCTTAGCCTCCCTAATGCACAGGAATGGGCCATAGGCAGGATTTGACATACTCTATACAGCAGCACAGCAAACAGTGGAGTTAGGGGTTTGGGGTTGGCAGGTCACCGGCAGGCTACACTCAGCGGGTTGAGAAGGAAGAAGCAGCCAGATACCCTGAGGTTGCCAGGCAGGTGCCCACAGTGTGACAAGCCCACCCCTGTGCATTAGAAATCAATTTGGCTCAGGACCATTTTTAGGAGACATTGCCCCTGTCTGGGTAATAACATTATAGAATACAATACCACCGACTATAGCCTCACCCCCAATGCTAGCTAGGAAGTGATATCCGTTAATAGCTTAATTCACTGGACAAATAGATTACTAAATGGCATTGGCCACTGGGAGGCAGATGCCCTACCATTAAAAGATGAAATATATGGTATTGCCCAACTATTGGAGGTACCCTGAAAACTAGATAATAATGGCAGTTTAGCCAACAATCTTACCCACCAAGCCAATAAAAACACAAAACCCTGGCCATGGACCCCCATCCTAATCGAAATATTCCAAATTTGGGTTGGATGGCCAGGCCCACTTATTTCGGTAGTCATAACAGGAGCCCTCCTTTTAATCTTTGGGTCGTGTCTATTAAATTGCATCACAACATGTGTAAGTCGGTGCTTAGAAGCAATTAAACTCAGGGTGGTAATTTCCCAGGGTTACCATCAGGACCGCAGCCGGATGACAATCAGACTTCCTTGAAGATGGTGGGGGCAACGTTCTGCTCCGCTAATCAAACCCACCAGCGCCCCAGTTCATCAGGGAGCAGTGACAGAAGACTGACCTTTGCCCTTCAGAGCCCCTCAAGAATGAGGAGGGGAGATAACGAGGGGAGATTTTTGTCACCGTGGATGTAGGACCCTGGCTGTTGAAATCGTGTGCACTTGTCTTTCCATTTCAGTCACAGACAGGTCCTGAGAAGGAAGAAAGCTGAAATGACAAAAACCAGCCAGAGCCGGCCTGAACCAAGTTGGTGTTGGATCTGGCCTCCGGGAGGCGGTGAACCCCATTACACCCTGATTATAATGCCGTAGCCTGCTGACTGACACACCCCCTGCGGTCCCGATGATGACTCAGACCGTATAAGAAAACAAAGGGTGGTGCCCCAATACTGGAAGGAGACTGACCCATTCCCGAAAAGCAGTGCGTCCGTCTCCCCCTTATGATGTGGCCCCCGGAAGACTCCCCCAGCCTCCTCTGGAGTGAGAAGTGCATGTGTGAGACAGTCCCGCGTCTGCCTTCTCTGGCCATTGAACACAAGCTCGTGCTCCCGAATGCTCAGCTTCCGATTCATGTGCGGCTCAGCAGCCCCACACGGAGAAAGAGCCCTTGGCAAGACAAAAGGTTTTGCCTAGGCACCAGGTCCCCGCAGTAGGCCCTGGATGATCAGAAACAGTAACATTTTGCATATAATATATAGGTATATGTACATGTATGTGTGTGTGTACATGTAAATGTGAATGATATTTATATGTGCATCAGCTTCTGTGGCTGTCATAACACATTACTACAGACGTGGTGGCTTGAAGCAGAAATGGATTCCCTTATGGTTCTGAGCCATGAAGTCAGAAATCAGAACCACTGACGGCCACGAAGGTGTGAGCAAGGCCCTCTCCTTCAGGAGGTCTGGGAGACTCTGTCCTCACCCTTCCAGGGCCTGGAGCTGCCGGATTCCTTGGCTCTGGCCACATCGCTCCCGCCTCTGCCTCGTCTGCACTGCCGTCTCGTCTTCGTGGTGTGTCCTCTCCCTTGGCTCTCCTCGTATGAGGAGACGTGATAGCATTTAGGATCCAACCTGCTAATCCAGGATGATTTCCCCACCTCAGAATCCTTATATGAATCACACTTGCAAAGTCTTTTTTTTTTTCCAAATCAAGAAACATTTACAAATTCCAGGGATTAGGACCTGAATATTTTGGAGGAAGACACATTCAAGCCTATTGTACCCCATGATGCAAAATGCTTCAAGACAGTAGGTGAAGTGCACCAAATTAGGTAACTTGCCCAAAGTCATACAGGTAACATTTATAGCTATATGATTCCAAAACCTAGCTTCATTTTCTTACTAAGAAAGGCCTTAAACACCAAGAAAAATTAAAATAATGAAATAAATATTATTGTTGCTTTAATTTGCTGTCAATCATTCTCTATGGGTATTAGAGATATTGTAATTGTTTGAAAAGGAACTGGAAGGTTTTGTGAGAGGCATGTTCAGAATGGTTGTGATTCAGCAGCCAGAACACACAGCTGGGTCTTCTTGTCAAACTGTGTGGTCATTCTCCAACTGAGTTATAGTAAATATAATATCTCTCCCCAAAAGTATAGTGGAGGATACACTTCTGAACTCAATTAATGAGGCCATCATTACTGTGATTCTAAAACCAGATGGAAACAGTGCAAAAAGAAAAAGGAAAAAAAAAAAAAAACCCTTAGCCAAAAGTTTCTCATCAACATAGATGCAAAAAATAGAAAAGTAGCAAGTGTATCCAATAATATACACAAAAAAAGAATGCACCACAACTCTATGGAATTTATCTTGGGAATGTAAGCCTAATTCAATATTCAAAAGTCAATCAATAAGGCCCACCAAAATAGTAGTCTAAAATAGAATGAATTCTACATGATTGTATCAATGATGCAGAAAAACCATTTGACAAAATTCAACATCCATTCATAATCTAAAGTCCCAACAAACTAGAAATAGAAGGGAACTTCCTCAATCTGATAAAGAGCATCTAAATAAAACCCTTACAACATTGTGGTTCATGATGAAGCATTTACTGCTTCCCCCAGAAATCTGGAGCAAGGCAAGAGGTCCTCCCCACTGCTGTTCTGCACCATGCCCTGTGACCTAGAAAATAGCAAGAGGGAAACATGAAAGTTTTTCATCTCAAATGGCACAGAGACATAATGAGAATAAAAATAACTGGCCAGTTGGAGAAAATTATTCAGAATGGAAAGAAAAATAATGAGAAAATATAAGGCATAAAAATATGCCCTGATTATTTTTTTCTTGGGGAAGGAAAATTTTACAGATACTATTCCATATTTAAGAGGATACAAGATGGGGACAAGGAAGCTATATGATTGGCTGAGATTTTTCTGAAATGTAATTACGTAGGTTTCCATGAATACAAAAAAACCTGTAGAGCAAAACTATTAAAAAGTACCATTGACGAGAAAGTAAATCAGAGGTTCTTGTTTTAAATTTGTATAAAGCGCAGAGGAAGGGGTTAAGACACTTTGATAAGACTAATAGAAAAGGTGCTTACTTTATCTAGAAACTTATATTTTTATACTTTGCTCTAAATCTATTAAAAAGTAATGCCATGGTAACAGTAGTGTTATGCTTTAAATAAACTTAAAAGTTCTATTTTTGATAGAAAAAACAATAATTGAGTGCAAAATCATGCTTATCTAGGGTTCTCACTTAAATACTCTTAGGGGACGTTCAGCTTTTGGCACCAAAGCTGTTGGATGTAGTGGTTAAGACCTTGTTCTTTTTTTAAATTGGAATTCTGGCCACAGCGTTGTGGTGCGAACTTGGACAAGTTGCCTAACCTCTGTGTTTTGGTTGCCAAGGCTGTCCATGGCAGAACATAATAGTAGCGAGACCTGTTTCACAGACTGTGAGAGAAACCAAAGGAGGAGCCTGTGCGGTGCTTAGACTAATGCTTGATATGAAGTAAAGGTAGATGTTAGGTATCATTAACTATCATTATTATCTACTATCTAGTGATACATTATCTGAATTAAATAATCAGTCCCTGGCGGGGGGGGGGGGGACAAAATATAAAGTATACCTTAAAAACCCATACTTTTAATGTTACAGCAAATATGTCATGGATACTTTTTCTTGCTTCTAGGACCTGCATCTGAGTACTCAGTGGGAGGCAGAATTAGAAACAGGGAGCCCTGGCCAGTTTGGCTCAGTGGTTGAGTGTTGGCCTGCGGACCAGAGAGTCCTGGGTTCGGTTCCCACTAGGGGCACGTACCATAAAAAGAAAAGAAGGAAGGAAGGAAGGAAGGAAGGAAGGAAGGAAGGAAGGAAGGAAGGAAGGAAGGAAGGAAGGAAGGAAGGAAGGAGGGAGGGAGGGAGGGAGGGAGGGAGGGAGGGAGGGAGGGAGGGAGGGAGGGAGGGAAGGAAGGAGGAAGGAAGGAAGGAAGGAAGGAAGGAAGGAAGGAAGGAAGGAAGGAAGGAAGGAAGGAAGGAAGGAAGGAAGGAAGAGGGAGAAATTAGGATGAGAACAAAGATTTTGAGGGAAAACAGGCATTGGCTGCTAGTTGAAGACAGAACTTATCTGCTCCATGCCCACAGTCTCTCAATTCTGTTACTCTGCTTCCAAGGTGAACTATAGAGACAGTCATTCGGATCCCAGGACAGTGAAGGGCCACCTGTCCTGGGAACTAGAGGTTCACGATTTTGTGAATTTGTTTTCTTTGTGGACCCCCCACTTTCTGTGATTGCCTGGAGTAAGTGGCTTAGGCCAGCTAAGCCATTAGGTTTTGGGGACAAGTTCTCGCTCCCTCTATGACAAATACTGCGATGTGTTCACCAAAGCCATTTACCCTTCTTTCCTGGGCATAGAGCCAAGCCACCCTCTTAAATTAAGGGTGGCCCTCTGGCTGGGTTCTTAAATGTGGCTCCAAGTGAGCCATACAGTTCTCAAGCTAAAAATCGCTCCATGATTCTCTTTATTTCCATCAAGAGGAGGCCTCAAGAGCCCTAGGAGATGGAGGAGTCATCAGACGAAAAAATTCTAGGTCCCTGCGAGACTGTGTGGAGTGGAGTTCCCCACTTCCCCACCTCCATTAACTTGTTTTATGTTGCAACATGAGAAATACATTTTTAATTGTGTTCAGACACTGAGATATTAGAAAGTCTCTGTTATAGAGTTACTCTATTTTGACTAATAGACATTCTTATTCCCTGTCTTTCTGGGTGCTTTTACTGTGGTATTATAAAATGTAATTTTCCCTTAAGTAGAGTATAAGTTCTGACACCTGAGCCCTGGCCGGTTTGGCTCAGCGGTTAGAGCGTCGGCCTGCGGTCCTGAGAGACCCGGGTTCGGTTCCCGCTAAGGGCACGTACCTCGGTTGCAGTTTGTCCCCGGCCCTGGTCGGTTGTGCGGGTGGCAGCCACTCGATGTGTCCCTTTCACATCGATGTTTCTCTCTCTCTCTCTGTTCCTCTCTCTCCCTCCCACTCTACCTGAGCAAAAAATGGAAAAATGTCCTCGGGTGAGGATAAAAGTTCTGACACCTGAGGCTGAGGCTTGGGGGACAAGAGGGATGGTGAGAAAGCCTTCTGCATGGTCCCGTCTAACTTGTGGGAGCTGCACATTAAAATTTAAGTCCAGAGCCCTGGCCGGTTTGGCTCAGCGGTTAGAGCATCGGCCTGCGGTCCTGAGAGACCCAGGTTCAGTTCCCGCTAAAGGCACGTACCTCGGTTGCAGTTTGTCCCCTGGCCTGGGTCATGTGGGTGGCAACCACTCGATGTGTCCCTTTCATGTCAATGTTTCTCTCTCTCTCTCTCCCTCCCACTCTATCCGAACAAAAAATGGAAAAAATGTCCTCGGATGAGGACAAAAAACAAAACAAAACAAAAATTTAAGTCCAGAGACCCAAATAGAAATAGTTACCTTGTTTTCCCTTGCCATTGTTACTATACACCCCCTTTCCCTTTAAGAGATAGCACCCCTGGGATAAGGTGGGATTTAGTTATTTCAAGGCTCCCTGCACTAGGCGCCATCTTAATATGGCACACCCTTAGAACAATCTGTTATGATGTTTTCATCTTCACCCTGTTTTATTGTGAGGTATTTTTAAACAGGGACATTTCTTATCAGTTAACTCTCTCCTAATCGGTGGACGAAAGTGGTCGTTTTACCACACCTCATCAACATTAAATATGATTTCATTAACACATTTTTTAAAATTACAGTTGACATTCAGTATTTTTTATATTTGTTTTAGATGTATAGCATAGTAGTTAGACAATTACCTAGTTTACGATGTGAACTCCCTAATAGTTCTAGTACCCATCTGGCACCATAGTAGTTTTTATAATATTATTGACTGTATTTCCTATGTTGGGCTTGACATCCCTGTGACTACTTTGTAGCTTCCTAATTCCTTTAGCTTTTTCACCCAGTCTCTCTACCGCCCTTCCATCTGGCAACCCTCAGTTTGTTCTTGGATCTATGAGACTGTTTCTGCTTTGTTTGTTTGTTTATTTTGTTGTTTAGATTCCACATATAAATGTATTCACACAGTATCTGTCTTTAGCTATCAGACTTATTTCACTCAGCATAATACCCTCTAGGACCATTAATTTGTGCAGTTACAAAAGGGAAGAGTTTATTCTATTTTATGGCTGAGCAATATTTCATTGTATATATGTACCACTACTTTTTTATCCACTGAGTCTATGGAGGGCACTTGGGTTGCCTCCATATCTTGGTATTGTAAATGATGCTGCAGTGAACATAGGGGTGTGTGTATCTTTTTGAATTTTTGATTTAGGGTTTTGGATTGCTTTGAATATATAGCCAGAAGTGAAATTGCTGGGTTATAAAGGTATTCTACTTTTAAATTTCTTAGGAACCTCCACATGGTTTTTTATAGTGGCTGCACCAACCTACATTCCCACCAACAGTGCATGAGGGTTTCCTTCTCTCCACATCCTCGCCAACACTTGGGTTTGTTGATTTATTGATGATAGCCATTCTGACAGGTGTGAGGTGATATCTCATTATGGCTTTAATTTGCATTTCTCTGATGATTAGAGATATTGAGCATATGTCTCTTGGCCATCTATATGTTGTCTTTGGAGAAGTGTCTATTCAGGTTCTTGGCCCATTTTTAAAATTTTTTATCCACACCTGAGGATATTTTTTCCATTTTTTGTTCAGATAGAGTGGGAGGGAGGGAGGGAGAGAGAGAGAGAGAGAGAGAGAAAGAGAAAGAAACATCGATGTGAAAGGGACACAACAAGTGGCTGCCACCTGCACAACCCAACCAGAGCCGGGGACAAACTGCAACTGGAGCATGCACCCTTAGCGGGAACCGAACCCGGGTCTCTCTGGACTGCAGGCTGATGCTCTAACCACTGAGCAAAACTGGCCAGGGCGTCAGCCCATTTTTTAATTGGATTGTTTGTTTCTTAGTGTTGAGTTGTATGAGTTCTTTATAAATTTGGATATTAACCCCTTATCAATGTACCATTGGCAAATATCTTCCTCCATCCAGTAAGTTGTCTTTTCATTTTGTTGATGGTTTTCTTTGCTGTGCGAAACCTTTTTAGTTTGATGTAGTCCCATTTGTCTAATTTTTCTTTTGTTTCCTGTACTCAATGAGATGTACAAAAAAATATTACTAAGAGAAATGTCAGAGTTTATTGCCTATGTTTTCTTAGAAGTTTTATGGTTTTGAGTCTAACTTTTAAGTCTTGAACCAACTTTGAATTTATTCTTGTATATGGTGTAAGAAGGTGGTTTGGTTTCATTTTTTGGCATGTATCTGTCCAATTTTCCTTACACCATTTATTAGACTGTCTTTACTCCATTACATATTCTTGTCTCCTTTGTCAAATATTAATTAATCATATAGGCATGGGTTTATTTCTGGGCTCTCTATTCTGTTCCATTGATCTATGTGTCTGTTTTTATCTAAGTATCGTGCTGCTTTAATTACTATGACTTTGTAGTATAGTTTGATATCAGGTAGTGTGAAACCTCCAACTTTGTTCTTTTTTTCTCAAGATTTCTGTTGCTATTTGGGGTCTTTTGTGGTGCCATATACATTTAATTTTTAAAAAAACTTATCTTTATTGTTGAATGAATTACAGAGGTCCCCCCCTTTTTCCCCCATTGACCTTCTCCTCCCCAATCCCACACCTCTCCTGCCTTCCCCACACTATTGTTTGTGTCCACTGGTTATGCATATAAGCATAAAAATTTTTTGGTTTCTTTCTTTCCACCCTCCCTCTCCCCTCCCCTTTGAGGTTCATCAGTCTAACAACGAATTTGTACTTCTTAATTCCTTCATCTTCTTCACGCATCTCCCCAGCTCCCTCTCATTTGGCAAACAACAAAAAGTTCTCTGTATCTATGAGTCTGTTTCTGTTCTGCATGCTCATTTTGTTTGTGGATTCAATTGTTGATAGATATGTATTTATTGCCATTTTATTATTCATATTTTGTTCTTCTTCTCCTTCAGGAGGACCCATCAACACTTCATGTAATACTGGTTTGGTGGTGATGAACTACTTTAGCTGTTTTTTGTCTGGGACACTCTTTATATATCCATTGATTCTAAATGATAGCTTTGCAAGATAGAGTAATCTTGGTTGTAGGTCTTTGCTTTTCATCACTTTGAATATCTCTTGTCACTCCTTTCTGGCCTGCAAAGTGTCTTTTGAGAAATCAGCTGACAGTCTTATGGGAGCTCCTTTGTAGGTAACAAACTGCTTTTCTCTTGCTGCATTTAAGATTCTCTCTTTGTCTTGAACCTTTGGCATTTTGATGATGATGTGTTTTGGTGTGGACTTCTGTGGGTTCATCTTGTTTGGGACTCTGTGCTTCCTAGACTTGTATGTCTGTTTTCTTCACCAAGTTAGAGAAGTTTTTTGTCATTTTTTCAAATAGGTTTTCAATTTTTGCTCTCTCTCTTCTCCTTCTGGCACCCCCATGATGCTAATGTTGGAATGCTTGAAGTTGTCCCAGAGGCTCCTTACACTGTCCTCATTTTTTTTGGTTTCTTTTTGCTGTTCTGATTGGGTGATTTTTGCTTCCTTATATTCTAATTTGATGGTTTGCTTCTGGGTTTCACCTACTCTACTATTGATTCTCTGTAAATTATTCTTTATTTCAGTTAGTGCATCCTTCATTTCTGACTGGTCTTTTTTTTATGTTGATGTTCTCACTAAGTTCCTTGGAGTTCTTACTGAGTTCCTTAAAGATCTCACTAAGTTCCTTGAGCATCCTTATAACCAGTGTTTTGAACTCTGCATCTGATTAATTGCTTATCTCCATTTTATTTAGTTCTTTACCTAAAATTTTGTTCTGTTCTTTCACTTGAGACATGTTACTTTGTCTCCTCATTTTGGCTGCTTCCCTTTGTTTGTTTCTGTGTATTAGGTAGACTTGCTATGTCTCCTAGGCTTTGTGGGATGCCTATTTTTGTAGGGTCCAGTTGCACAGCCTCCCTGATCACCCCAGCTGGGCCATTTAGGTGCACCCCTAGTGTGGACTGTATACCCTTCTGTTGTAATTAAGTCTTGATTGCTGTTGGCACATCAATGGGAGGGATTTACTCAGGCTGATCAGCTGCAAGGACTGGCTGTGCCCACTGACCACTGGCCTCTGATTCCTTTGGAGGATTAGCTTTGTAGGGGCCCAACACACAGAGAAAGCCTTAGTTCAGCAGGGCTCTGGTACCCACTGAGTCCACTCCTTAAGTGTGTCACTTGTGGAGGTGGTTGGGTGTTGGTACTTCTAAGTGGTCTGAAGTTGTCCACTGGGTGTGCTGGCTCTGGGGCAAGGTTAACCTCTGCCTGTGTCCTACCCGGGGTCACCAGCATAAGCTACAAAGTGATCTGCTGATGTCTGCTTCTTGTGCTGGGTTTAGAGGTGCCCAGGAAAAGCCAAGTTATCAACCAAGGCTGGTTGCTCCTAGTGCCAGGCCTGGGGCCACGTAAGGAGAAGTATGAGGCTCAGTGAGACCAGATGCTGCTTGTTTGAGAAATTTTAGGAAAATCTGAAGCAGGATCCAAGACAGGCCAATCCTATGGTAAAGCCTTTGGAAACAGTTTGGGTGGGCCCAAAGGTTGGGTGGGGCAGGGCCTCAGGGAATGACCAGGGTGGGGCAAACAGTGTGAGCCAGGTTGCTGGAGTCCCAGATATGTGGCCATCTGCCATCCCAGAGAAGGGTTCACCAAAGGAACAACAGTCTCCCACAGCAAGTCCACAGGAGAAAGATGCCCCTCCAGCTCTCACCCCAATGCCAAACAATTCTGTTCTTCCCCATATGTCTCTGGTGCCTTTCAAGCTACCTCCCCAACTCTGAAGCCTGGCAGGAGTGTGTCTGAGTAGGTCTATGTGTGGACCCTTTAAGAGGAGCTGCCTGGGCTCCAGAGGCTGCAGCCTCCCTCAGCCTCAGTTCCTGCTGGTTTTACAGACAGAAGTGATGGGACTTCTCTTCCTGGCACTGGAACCCTGAGCTGGGGGCATGGTGTGGGATGGAGACCCCTCATTCCTCCAGGAGGACCTTCCAGCCAGGTGTCCCTCCTGATTTTTATCGACCATACATAGGTGTGGGACCAGCCCGACCACCTCTGCTCCTCCTACCAGTTTTGGTGTGGCTGCTTCTTTAATTTCGTACTTGTAGGACTTCCATTCAGTCGATGTTAGGTGGTTCTGAATGATGGTTGTTCTGTAATATAGTTGTAATTTTGGTGTGGTTGTGGGAGGAGGTGAGACCACATTTAACTACACACCATCTTGACCGGAAGTCCCATATACATTTTAGACTTATTTGTTCTAGTCTTGTGAAAAATGCCATTGGTATTTTGACAGGGATTCCATTAAAACTATTTTGGGTGGTACAGACATTTTAACAATGTTAATTTTTAATCCATAAGCATGCTATATACTTCCACTTATTTGTGTCTTTTTCAGTATCTTATAATGTTCCTAGTACAGGTCTTTTACTTCCTTGGTTAAATTTATTCCTAGCTATTTTATTTTTTTGATGCAATTATAAATTAAATTGTTTTCTCATTTTCTTTTTCTGATAGTTTATTATTGGTGTATAAAACTGCAACTGGGCCCTGGCCGGTTTGGTTCAGTAGTTGGAGCATTGGCCCGTGGACCAGAGAGACCCAGGTTTGGTTCCTGCTAAGGGCACGTACCTCGGTTGCGGTTCATATCCACCTCAGTTTGGGTCATGTGGGTGGCAACCACTTGATGTGTCTCACATCAATGTTTCTCTATCTCTCTCTTCCTCCTGCTTTATCTGAAGATAAATGCAGAAATGTCCTTGGGCGAGGATGAAAAAAAATGCAACTGGTTTCTGGATATTAATATTGTATTCTGCTACTTTTTAAAATTCATTTATCAGTTCTAGTTGTTTTTGATGGAATTTTTAGTGTTCTCTATACACAGTATTATGTCATCTGCAAATAATGGCAGTTTTACTTCTTTCTTTCCAATTTGGATGCTTTTTATTTTTTATTTTTTATTTTTTTTGTTCAGACAGAGCGGGAGGGAGAGAGAGAGGAAGAGAGAGAGAGGGAAACATCGATGTGAAGGGACACATCGAGTGGTTGCCACCCGCACGACCAACCAGGGCCGGGGACAAACCGCAACCGAGGTACGTGCCCTTAGCGGGAACCGAACCTGCGTCTCTCTGTACCGCAGGCCGACGCTCTAACCGCTGAGCCAAACCGGCCAGGGCTGGATGCTTTTTATTTTATATTCTTTTTTGATTGTTGTGGCCAGGACTTCTGATATTATATTGAGTAAAAGTGGTGAAATTGAATATACTTGTCTTGTTTCTGATCTTAAGGAAAAATGCTTTTAGCTTTTCCCTGTTGAGTATAATGGTAGCTGTGTGTTTGCCATATATGGTCTTAATTATGTTTACATATGTTCCCTCTATTTCCATTTTGCTGAGAGTTTTCATAATAAATGGATGCTTGACAAACGCTTCACCTCTATCTATTGATATGATTATATGATTTTTATCTTTCATTTTGTTTATGTGGTATATTCCATTTATTGATTTGCAGCTATTATACCAACCTTGTATCCCATAAATAAATACCAATTGATCATAATATACAATCTGTTTAATATATTGTTGAATTTGGCTTGCTGATATTTTGAAAATTTTTGCATGTATGTACATCAAAGATATCAATCTATAATTTTTTTTGTAATGTTGTTATCTGATTTTAGAATAAGAGCAATGCTGACCTCGTAAAATGAGTTTTGTAGACTTTTATCCTCTTGAATTTTTTGAAATAGTTTGAGAAGTATAGGTATTATTACTTCTTTGAATGTTTGGTAAAAGTCACCTGTGAAGCTATCTGGTCCAGGACTTTGTTTGTTGGAAGTCTTTAGATGACATATTTTCTGTCTCTTCTTGATTCAGTCTTGGGACATTGTATGTTTCTAGAATTTATCTGTGTCTTCTAGATTGTCCCAATGTTGCCATATTATTCATAGTATTTTCTTATAATTCCTTGTATTTCTGTAGTTTCAGTTGTCACTTTCCCTCTTTTATTTCTGATTTTTTTCATTTGGGTCCTCTTTTTTTTTTTTTTTGATGAGTCTGGTTAAAGGTTTATCAATCTTGTTTACATTGCAAAGAATTAGCTCTTGATTTCATTAATCTTTTGCATTTTTTGAACTCTATTTCATTTATTTCTGCTCTTTCTTTCCACTCACCTTGGGTTTAGTTTGTTAGTCTTTTTCTAGTTCCTTTTGGTGTAAGGTTAGATTGCTTATGTGAGATTTTTCTTGTTTCTTTAGGAAGGCCTGAATTGTTATGAATTTCCCTCTTAAAGTGCTTTTCCTGTATCCCATAGATTTTGGGTTGTTGTGTTCTCATTTTCATTTGTTTCAAGGTATCATTTGAGTTCTTCCTTGATCTCACTGTTAACCCATTTATTGTTCAGTAGCATGTTATTTAGCCTTCATGTGTTTGTTTTTCAGTTTTCTTTCCTAATTGATTTCTAGTTTTATTCCCTTGTGATTGAAGAAAATGGTTGATATGATTTCAATCTTCTTACATTCACTGAGATTTGTTAGGTGCCCGACATGTGGTCCATCCTGGAAAATTTTCTATATGAATTTGAAAAGAATGCATATGCTGCTGCTTTGTGGTAAAGCTCAAAAAATGTAAATTAAATACATTTGAACTAATGTGTCATTTAAGGCTGATGTTTTCTTGTTGATTTCCTGTCTGGAAGTTCTACCCATTGATGTCAATGAGATATTAAAGTTCCCTTATTATGACTGTATTACTGTTGATATCTCCTGTTATGTCCATTAATATTTGCTTGCTCTTATCCAAAATTTAGGTGCTCCTATGTTGGGAACATAAATGTTTACAATACAGTGGAACTTCAGTTCTTGAACTTAATTTGTTCCAGAAGGCTGTTTGAAAACCAGAGCATTTTTTTTTCCCATCAGAAATAATGCAAATTGAATTAATCTGTTCCAGACTCCCAAAATTGTTTTAACCTTTCTTATATACAGTACATGTCATATGTACTGTTTAATCTATAAATAAGCACTTTAAAAACAAAAAGGACATGAAATGTAAATGAAAATTTAACAAAATGTAAATGAAACATACAGTAAACCATAAACATTTAATAAAAATAATAAGCAGCAACAAAAATATTCACAGCATAATTTTCTGAGCTGTTAACAGTGATAAACTGACTCATGCATTCTCTCCTTTGTTTGTCACCTGAGAGATAGGTATCAGCATGAAAAGGTTATTGGGTAGTGAGAATTGAATTGTTCAAGATGGCAGACATTTGAAAACTGAGGTTTGATTGTAATTATATACTTTTGTTGAATTGACCCCTTTATTATTATGTAATGCCCTTCTTTGTTTCTTATTATAGTTTTTGTTTTAAAATCTATTTTATCTAATATAAGTATTACTGAACCAGCTTTTTTTGTTTCCATTTGCATTAATTATCTTTTTCCATCCCTTTACTTTTAGTCTATGTGTGTCTTATTTTTCTTTCTTTAAAAACATTTTTTCTTTATTAATTTGAGAGAGAAATAGAAACATCAATGAGAGAGAACATCGATTGGCCACCTCCTGCATGCCCCACACTGGGGACTGAGCCCACATCCTGGGCATGTGTCCTGACTGGGAATCAAACTGGTGACCTCTTCATGCATGAGTTGACACTCAACCACTCAGCCACATTGGCTGGACTTCTTTTTATTTCTTTATTTTACTTTATTTTTTCCATCACCATTTATCCCTCATACCCAATTCCACCTTTACCCACCACCCTCCACTCTGAAATCATCACATTGTTGTCCATGAATTGTTTCTCTATTTTTTTTTGCTTAATCTCTTCCTCCACCTTCTCCCCACCAGAGCTGTCTGCCTGCTCTCTATGAATCTGTCTCTGTTTTGCTTGTTAATTCAGTTTATCCATTAAATTTCACATATGAGATGCCAAAATGGTGGCAGAGTGAATGGAAGCTACACAGCCAATCACTCAGGACCAAACGAGAATTACAACTATAATAAAGACAATTTGTTGGGAAAAATATAAAAGAAAAGCAGCTGGAGAGGACCATATAACTAGGGACACTGAATCAAGCCTGGCAGGTCTGTGGAGGTGCAAGAGGGCAAGCTGGGAGCACATGGACAACAGCGATTTTAGCTGTGAGCAGCTCCCTCTGGATTAAAATCCCAAGCTGGCTCCACAGTGTAGAGGGCCAGGACAGAGCACTAAATTAGCTACAGCCACTCATCATGGGTTCCGGCAGAGGGAGGGTGGACTGGACTGGAACTGTGGGGACACTCAGGATTTGGAGGGTGCTCAGAATTTTTGCCGAGTCACAGCTACACAGGATAGTGGCCATCTTGCTCCTTCCTGGAGCTCTGGGGAGAGGCAGCAGCCCCTCCTTTGGAGATTTAACCCCACCTAGCCAGGACAAAGAAATTCAAATTGAGGGTCATTGACAACCAGCAGCTGCCCCACCCTCTGGGAATCCTCTTACACTGAACACCTGAGGGAGTTTTTCATTCAACTGAGGGCTACAACCAAAGGCTCATCAAATAACTGAGACTAAAAGCTTCCAGGAAAAAAGCTAGAGGATAACTGAATCTTTCTTGGGCTTCCAAATCTACCCAGGAAAATAAAACTTGACAGTGGTATTTAATGTGGGTCTTCCTACACCCATCCAAACTGAGTAAAGGGAGCCACACACGACAGAACACCAACACTCACAAGGAAAATTTGGTAGGCTCCAAAATCCACTGAGATAGCCAAAACAGTGAAACAACAACAACAAAAAAAAAACAAAAAACAAATTCCAAATGAAAGAACAAGAGAATGCTACGAAAGATGAGATAAATGAAATACAGTTAAGCAAGTTATCAGAGGTAAAGTTCAGAGCCATGATCTTGAGGAAGCTCAACAGCATAAGTAAGGACATCAGCACCATGAGTAAAGATATAGAAACAATGAAAACCAAGTGGAAATAAAGAATGACATAGCAGAAATTAAGAACACATTGGAGGGTTAAACAGCAGAGTAGAGGGAGCTGAGGACCAGATCAGTGAATTTGAAGACAAGGTAGAAAAAAATCAACCAATCAGAACCAAAATTAAAAAAAAAAAAAAACAGGTTAGACAGCTTAAGAGAACTGTGGAATGATTGGAAACGTAACAACATTCAAATCATAGGATTCCCCAAAAAAGAAGAAAATGAGCAAGGGTTAGAGAATATATTTGAAGAAATAGTGACAGAAAATTATCTTAGCTTGGTGAAGGAAGAAGGCATTCAAGTTCAAGAAGCACAGAGAGCCCCAAGTAAGAAGAACCCAAATAGGCCCACACCAAGACACAGTAATTAAAATGCCAAAAATTAAAGACAAAGAGAGAATCCTAAAAGCAGCAAGAGATAAGCAACAGGTTACCTACAAAGGAACCCTCATAAGGCTATCATCTGACTTCTCAACAGAAACACTACAGGCCAGAAGAGATGGCATGAAGTATTCAAGGATATGAAAAACAGGGGTCTGAATCCAAGACTACTCTACCCAGCAAGGCTATCATTCAAAACAGAAGGTCAAATAAAGAGCTTTGCAGACAAAAAAAAAAAAAAGGCTAAGGAAATATATTAGCACCAAACCAGCACTGCAATATATGTTAAAAGGACTGTTGTAATTAGTAGAAGAAATAAAAAGAAAAAAATAACCACACTAAACAAAAATGGCAATAAATAAGTACATATCAATAATCACCTTAAATATAAATGAATTGAATGCTCTGATAAAAAAAAACAGAGAGTAGCTGATTGGATAAGAAAGCATGACTCACATATGTTCTTTACAAGAGACACACATCACAACAATAGACTCACATAGATTGAAAGTGAAGGGATAGAAAAAAATCTTCCAAACAAATGGAAAGGGAAAAAAGCTGGGGTAGCAATACTCATATCTGACAAAATAGATTTCAAAATGAAGGCCATAGCTAGAAACAAAGAAAGCCACTACATAATATTGAAAGGATTTATCTAACAGGAAGATATAACCTTGATAAACATATATGCACCCAATATAGGAGCACCAAAATATATTAAAAATCCTCTAGAGGACTTCCAAGGAGAAATAGACAGCAATACAATCATAGCAGGGGACTTCAACACTCCGCTGACATCACTGGATAGAGCCTCTAGACAAAAAAATTAGCAAGGAAACATAGACTCTAAATGAAGCACTAGACCAAAGGATTTAATAGATGTCTACAGAGAATTACACCCCAAAACTACAGAATTCACATTCTTCTCAAGTGCACATGCAACATTCTCAAGATAGACCACATGTTAGTGCACATACTAAGTCTCTACAAGTTCAAGAAGACTGAAATCATATCAAGCATCTTCTCAGATCACAATGGTATGAAACTAGAAATCAACTGCAGGAAGAACATGCAAAGACATTTGAACACATGGAAGCTAAATAGCATGTTATTAAGCAATGAATGGATTAGCATGGAGATCAAAGAAGAAATTAAAAACTTCCTGGAAACCAAAAAAAATGAACCCACAACAACACAAAATCTATGCGATGCAGCGAAAGCAGTTCTGAGAGGAAAGTTCATAGCACTACAGGCCTACCTCAAGAAAGAAAAAAAATTCTAATACACTATCTAACGCCACAACTTAAAGAAATAGAAAGCAAACAAACAAACATAAAACCCAGAGCAAGTAGAAGGAAGGAAATAGTAAAGATCACAGCAGAAATAAATGACATAGACACCAAAAAACAATTCAAAGAATCAATGAAACAAACAGCTGCTTCTTTGAAAATATAAACAAGATTGATTCACACTTAGCTAGACTCACCAAGAAATAAAGAGAAAGAAGCTAAATACACAAAATCAGAAATGAAAGAGGAGAAGAAACAACTGACACCACAGAAATACAAAAGATTGTTAACAGCTACTATGAACAATTATATGGCAACAAATTCAACAATCTAAGCAAAATGGACAAATTTCTAGAAACACATGGTTTCTCAAAACTGAACCAGGAAGAGATAGAAAACTTGAACAGATCAATAACAACTAAAAAAATTGAAGATGTAATCAAGACTCTCCCAGCAAACAAAAGTGCAGGCCTGGACGGCTTCACGGGGGAATTTTACTGAACATTCAAAGAAGAGCTAATACTCATTCTTCTCAAACTATTTCAAAAAATTCAAGAAGAAGAGAGACTTCCAAACTCATTTCATGAGGCCAGCATCATTCTAATTACAAAACCAGAAAAAGACACTACAAAGAAAGAAAACTACAAGCCAATATCCCTGATGAACATAGATGCTAAATTCTGAACAAAATACTAACATCAAAAAAATTATTCACCATGACCAAGGGGGACTCATCCCAGGGATGCAAGGCTGGTACAGTATTCTCAAATCAATAAATGTGATCCACCACATAAACAAAATGAAAGAAAAAAAGCATATGATCATGTCAATAGATGCTGAAAAAGCATTCGACAAAATCCAGCACCGATTTCTGATAAAAACGCTTAGCAAACTGGGAATAAGGGGATCATATCTAGACATAATAAAGGCCATATATGAAAGACCTACAGCCAATATCATACTCAATGGCCCCAAACTAAAAGCATTTCTCTTAAGAACAGAAACAAGACAAGGATGCCCACTTTTGCCACTCTTATTTAACATAGTACTGGAAGTCTTAGCCACAGCAATCAGAAAGAAAGAAAAAATAAAAGGGATCCAAAATGAAAAGGAGGAAGTGAAACTGTCATTATTTGCAGATGACATGATACTATGCATAGAAAACCCCAAAGACTCCATCAAAAATCTACTAGGCTTAGTAAATGCATTTGGCAAATTAGCAGGATAGAAAATTAACGTCAAGAAATAAATGGCATTCTTATACACCAATGATGAACTCACAGAAAGAGAAACTAAAAAATAATCCCATTTACCATCATAGCAAAAAACATTAAGATACCTAGAAATAAACTTAACCAAAGAAATAAAAGACCTATTTGCAGAAAACTACAGGTCATTGAAAAAAGAAATAGAGGAAGATATAAAAAAACTGGAAGCACATACCTTGTTCATGGATTGGAAGAATTAACATCATTAAAATGTCCATACGGCTCAAAGCAATCTATAGATTCAATGCAATCCCCATCAAAATACCAGTGACATACTTCACAGAATTAGTACATATACTTAAAAAGTTTATATGGAACCAAAAAAGACCCCGATTAGCCAAAGCAATCTTGAAAAAGTAAAACAAAGTTGGAGGAATCACATTACCAGATTTCAGGTTATACTACAAAGCCACTGTAATCAAAACAGCCTGGTACTGGCACAAGAACAGGCATATAGACCAGTGGAACAGAACAGAGAACCAGAAATAGACCCAAGACAATATGATCAATTAATATTTGACAAATATGGCAAGAGCATACAGTGGAGTCAAGACAGCCTCTTTTATAAACGGCATTGGGAAAATTGGACAACTACATGCAAAAAACTGAAACTAGACCATCAATTTACACCATACCCAAGAATAAACTCAAAATGGATAAACACTTAAATGTGACTCATGAATCCATAAAAATCCTAGAAGAAACTGTAGGCAACTAAACTTCAGACATCATACGTAGCAGAATTTTCACTGATACATCACCTAAGGCAACAAAAACAAAGGACAAAATGAACACATGGGACTACATCAAACTAAAAACCTTCTGCACAGCAAAAGAAACAACCACCAAAATGGAAAGGCAATCCACTCTATGGGTGAGCATAATTGCAATGGTACATCAGATAAGGGGTTAATTTTCAAAATATATAGAGTGCTTATAAAACTCAACAAGAGGAAGACAAAGAATCCAATTAAAAATAGGCAGAGGAATTAAATAGGTAGCTCTCCAAACAGGACATACAAATGGTTAAGAGACATATGAAGAAATGCTCAACATCATTAATCGTCAGAAAGATGCAAATTAAAACATCAATGAGGTATCACTTCACACCTGTCAGAATGGTCGCCAACAACAAATCATCAAACAGTGCTGGCAAGGATGTGGAGAAAAGGGGACTTTAGTACACTGCTGGTAGAAATGCAGACTGGTACAGCCACTGTGGAAAACACTATGGTGTTTCCTCAAAAAATTAAAAATTGAATTGCCATTTGTCCCAGTGATCCCACTTCTAGGAATATACCTTAAGAAGCCTGAAACACCAATCAGAAAGAATATATGTACCCCTATGTTCATAGCAAAACTATTTACAATCGCCAAGATCTGTAAACAGCCCAAGTGTTCATCATTAGATGAGTGGATGAAAAAGCAATGGTACATATATATAATGGTATACTATGCAGCTCTAAGAAAGAAAGATCTCTTATCCTTTGAGACAACATGGAGGGACCTTGAGAGTATTATGGTAAGCAAAGTAAGTCAATCAGAGAAAGACAAATACCACATGATCTCACTTATTTGTGGAATATAATGAGCAAGGTGGGCTGATGAATGAAATAGATCCAGAGACATAGAAAGGAGTATGGTTCATACTGACACATGTCAGAGTAGGGTGGTGGGGGCAGGATGAATGAGATGAACCAAAGAACTTATATGCAGGTATGCATAACCAATGGACATAGACAACAATGCTAGGGGGTAGGGAGGTAAGATGTGGAGGAGCGGGTCAAGGGGGGTGGAAAAGGAGAAACATCTGTAACAAAAATAAATTAATAAAAATTGAAAAATAAATAATTAAATAGATTTCACATATGAGTAGAATTTCTCTGACTGGCTTATTTCCCTTAGTATAATGTTTTTCAGGTCCATCCATACTGTCATAAAGGGTAAAATTTTCTTCCTTTAGATGGCTGAATAGTATTCCATTGTGTAAATGTGCCACAGCTGTTTTATCCACTCACCTACTGATAAGCACTTGAGCTACTTCCAAATATTAGCTACTGTAAATAACACTGCAATAAGAATAGGGGTGTATATATTTTCTTGAATTAGTGTTTCTGATTTATTGAGATAAATTTCCACAAGTGAAATTGCTAGGTCATAAGGTGGCTCCATTTTTAAATTTTTTGAGGAAACTCCATACTGCTTTCCAGTGTCTGCACCATTCTACCTTCCCACCAATTGTGCTCTAGGGTTTTCTTTTCTCCACGCCCTCACCAACACTTGTTTGTTGATTTATTGATGATAGCCATTCTGACAGGGGTGAGGTGATATCTCATTGTGGTTTTAATATGCATTTCTCTGATGATTAGTGACATTGAGCATCTTTCCATATGTCTGTTGGTCATTTGTATATCCTCTTTAGAGAAGTGTCTATTTAGATCCTTTGCTCATTTTTTTAAAATATATATATATATATATATTCATTGACTTTAGAGAGAGGGGAAAGGAGAGGGAGAGAGAGATAGAAATTGATGAGAGAGAACATCGATTGGCTACCTCCTGCATGCCCCCTGCTGGGGATCAGGCCCACAACCTGGGCATGTGCCCTGACCAGGATTTGAACTGGCGACCTCTTGGTGCATGGGTCGATGCTCAACTAGTGAACCACACCAGTTGGGCCAGTGCCATGTTGCTTTGATTGCTATGGCCTTGTCTCTGTGTGTCTTTTGATCTGCAGTGGATCTACTGACAGCCTAAGAACAGGTCTTATTTTCTTATCCATTTAGCTACCCTATGTCTTTTGATTGAAACATTTCATTTGTTTCTATTTAAAGTGATTATTAATAATGAACTATCAGAAAGGGAAACTAAGAAAACAGTCCCATTTACAATTGCATTTAAAAAAAGTACCAAGGAATAAATTTAACCAAGGATATAAAAGACCTATACTAGAAAATTATAAGACACTGAAGAAAAAAATTGAAGATACAAAGAAGTGGAAGAATATACAGTGTTTATAGATAGAAAGAATTAAAACCATCATAATATTCATACTACCCACAGCAACCTTAATTTCAATGCAATTCCTATCAAGATACCAACGGCATATTTCACAAAATTAGAACAAATATTCCAAAATTTTATATAAAACTACAAAAGACACAGAATAGCTACAGCAATCTTGAGAACGAAGAACAAAGCTGAAAGAATCAGGCTACCCAATAATGAACTATATCACAAGGCCACTGACCATTGCAAGTCAGTCATACTTGGCCTGTGACTCTACCTGTTAGAAGCTATGAAGCAATCACTGTTAGCAGTTGTCTGTGCCAGGCCTGAACAGGCATGAGAGAGGCTACCGAGGCTGGCTGCCACCAGTACCAGGCCTGAAGGCAGGCCATCAAAAGGCCCAAGGCACCCTGAGACCTGTCACAAGTGCGGTTTGCCCGTCTCAGCCTACAAAAGAGCCTCAGGCAATGTGCGAGTTAGGTGGGGTGAGTGGTGTCTACCAAGTTAATACATTTTCAGATTTGGCTCCACTGCTGAGCCTGAGACCACTCTGCAAAAGTCTCAGGGTACAGTAGGCCTGCCGCTGCCTGGGGTCTGAGAACATTTGCAGCGGAGCAGGGTCTCAGGGAGTCACCAGGGTGGAGCTACTGGAGTTTACCAGGAGAATGTAGAATCACATTTGGCCATATGCGGGGAGGGCTCAACCCATGGACAATGGAGGCTGTCCCTCCAGCACTGGCTCTGAAGCCACACCACTCAGTTTGTCCTGTAGGTTTCTGGTGCCCCCTGAGCTGCTGTCCCTCCACAAGAGCTCAAGCTGAGTGCCTGCTGGCCCTTTGAGAGGACACCGAGGTTCCCAGCAGCCTCGGTCTCACCCAGAAAGGTGAAAATCCCCGCTGATTTTCACAGTCAGATGTTACGTAGGTTCCTTTTTTCATCACTGGAGTTTCAGGTTGGGGTGGAGCTGAAACCCCTCATATCTCAGGGAGGTCTCTACAGTTGACAGAGCCTTCTGGATTCTCACCTGCCACACGTGGGCATGGGACCAGCCTGTTTCACATCTCCTACCCGTCTCGGTGTGGCTTCTTCTTTATGCCCTTAGTTATAGGACAAAACTGGTCTTCAGATGGCTATCCAGGTTGAATTTTCTATAATTTATTTGTGATTTTGGTGTGGTCATGGGAGGGTTTAGTACAGCACACACCTACTCTGCCACCTTGACCAGAACTCTGTTATCATGAACAGAGAGCATGCAGAGACGTAAACATGGAGCAGTCAACTGATTAAACAGGATGCTCAACATAAAGGACTTTACATTAAGACAGCTATAATTAGATACCACTGCTTCACGAATCTTTTCACTGATACATTAGTAAGAAATTTCTATGTGACACACTGGAGTAAGTACAATGGATTATGTGATTTGGTTTTGTCTCCTTAGGTATTGGGAAAAGCCAAGAAAATTACATCACAGAAAACCGAAAACAATTAAAATATGTGTTACTGATTGTAAGAAGTTTGAGAACCATTAAACTGATCAAACGCCGAGAAGAGCTTATAGAAAGCTTTGCCCTTAGCTATCTGAGAAGAACGAATAAATAAATACCAGTTTAAAAAGGGCACAAGTCCCTTTGCAAAAATATTGGATAATGAGATTTTTTTAATTTCCTTTTAGTGTTGTGACCCCACAGTTTATTCCTTCTTGGGGTGCCCAAGTCAGAATGTAGTGATGAGCACTTTATAGACTCTTGCTTCTCATCCCCAGGGGAATCATGGAAATGAATAACAGGCTAGATTTATAGCCATTGAATTTATTGAGTGAGATCAAAGTGTTTGTTCTACGTGAAGGTCCCTCCTCACCTAAATAAGTGTAAAATTGAGACAGTGGCCTTGAACTTCAAGGTTGAAGTGGTTTGGATTTAGTTTCAAGCCTACTGGCTCTGCATACATTGATTGAAACCATCTACATATCAGACCACAGTAAAATCAGTTAGATTGAATTATACTACAAATCCATCAGGATGGTTGAATCCTTCCCGACATCATCTTCAAGCAGAATGCCTATCTTGTGAGTACTTTTCAGATAGCATAAATTGTGTCATACTATGTAAGATTTTGTCTGACAGATACACTTTATAAATTCAAGAAATCATAACGCTAAAGTTCAGTTAACATATCTGTTGGTTAGGGCAGTTTGTTTATTTTTAACATTGCACAGAGTTCTGGGGAAGTAACTCCAGGGCACATAGGGCAGTTCTGTGAGGAGAGAGAAGATCCTCATTTAACCGTGAACCAAAACAGTTCTGTTTTTAGATCCAATTGGGGAAAAGAGTTAAGAAAAAATTGTTTTAAGATACATTTAAGCCATTGCTTAAGGGAAGGGAAATCTGTCATAGATTAAAGACCTACTGTGTGTCAACTATTTTATTTCCATTATCTTAGATAACCATTACTACAACCCTTACTAGTAACAACAGCCTATGTTACAGATGGGGAAACTGAGGCAGTGGGATTAAATATTTTGAAGGAAAGGCTGCTCTCTCAGGTAGAGCCAAAATAAGAATCCATGATTTATGTATCATTCTTAAAGATGAAGAGGATTAATGCATTCATATATGTTTAATAAAAATAAGCTTTTTATTAAAAAAATCTCCCTATGATGATAATGATGTTAATGATGATCAAAGCAGTATAAGAAAAATAAGTACCTTCATTGAGTTGTTAGTATTGCTGCAGCACTGGTTCCCAAATTTCTTTGAAAATAATTTCTGTACTTGGTAAAGGTACAGACTCTCAGACTCTAACCCAAAGGTACTCTTATCAAAATGCTCAGGGAATAAACTGAGTTTGGAGACAACTGTGCTAGGCTGGCTATATGCTAAGTGGTTTTCACTCATCGTCGGATTTGATACCTGCACCAGTTTTATGAGGTCAGTACTATTACTTAGCTCATAATACGCACAAGAAGCCTAAGGCAGAGAGAAGCTAATTGACTTCTTTATGCTGATAGCTCTGGGCAGAGTTATCCATAGGTACAACTATTTCAATTCTAGGTCCTCAGTTCTCTAAATAGAAGGGTTCCAGGAAAGCGTAAATGACAGTTCCCACAGCTGGCTTCCTGGGCAGGGCAGAGCTATTCCAATTTGGCCCTTTGCCCTGCCTTCCTGTTTCCCAAAGGATTCTCTTCCAAGCTTCTTCCTCCCCACCATCTCAAGTTTCCCTCTTCCCCCTGGCTCCTTCTACTCCACCTTGAATCATAGACCGAGATTCCAAAGAGCCCGCACTTCCAGAAGGGAGCCGTGACTCGTGAGCACGGCAGGCTGCGACAGTGCCACGGAAGAGGTGCGTGGACCATCAGCATGGACCTTAGAAGCGACTTCTAAGAAACGCTTTGGACTATTAGAGGTGGGAAGCCAGGGCTGAGCTTCGTGGCCCAACTATAGCCCAGATGTGGGTTTTCTTCTGTCAGAGGTGGGGAGACCAGCAAGCAAGCATTTCTCCCATTTCTTTTCTTTGCAAATTGGGTCTCTGTAACTTAGCCCAAGTAGGGGAAAGTGAGTCTTAGCCCAGCGATGGTTCAGCGGTCTACGTCATCTGTTTCAAAATAGGACAGAATTACCACCAGCTGGTACTGATTTTCAAATCCGACCTCTGCAGAAAGGGGTGAAAATTGACCAGAAAGTCCATTTCTTGTCCAGGCACCAGGCTGTACTTCCCTCACAGGGTGACGTGGGTGCTTTTCTTTTTAATTAGGTTAGTAACCACAAGTCACACTGTTACGGTATTTTGAATACAGTATTTATAAGTTGAAAATAGAAGAAGGGTACAAAATGTGCAATCTTTTCTAGTTTATTTTTCCATGTCCATAGAAAAAAAAAAACAACCTACAAAACACTTAAAAAGTAACATTCTTCATCCTTCAAGGTAGCAGCTATAAGAGTACTGTTTTCTCTGCCATTTACAATGAAGGGTAAACATTAAGCTGTTTGGTTACCTCATCCACCCTATTCATCTCTTCCAACAGGGGGCAGCCCTGATAGTCCTCATCACTTTGGACAGTTCACAGGCATCCCTGTGTTGTTCATCACCTGTAAGGGCTGACCTGTGTGCCCCAAAGGAAATGTTGAAGTCTGAACCCCCAGTATCTGTGAACATGACCTTATTTGGAAGGAGGGTCTGCAGATTGAGCCAAGTTAAGATGAGCTCTTCAAGGTGGAGCCTAACCCAGTAGGAGAGAGAGGCAGCAACCCACACATTCATCTACAAGCCAAGGAGCTCCAAGGGAGAAAGACGGGGATCCCATTCTCCCTGAGAGCCCTCGGAAGGATCAGCACTGCCAGCACCCTGGTTCTGCCCCTCTGGCCTCCAGAATTCTGAGAAGAAACACCTTTCTGTTGTCCTAAGCCAGCCAGTCTGTGGCACTGTTACGGCAACCCTAAGGAACTAATAGACCATCTTTATGAAAACTGTCCACAAAAGAACTCTGTGTGATATTACACATAAAATTTTAATGAAGACACTTAATCTGACAACCATTATAAATACAAACAAGATTATTGCATGGAAGATAGAATGAGAATTTATAGGGGGGTAGCTAGACTACTTGATGGAGGGAAAGGAATGTATTCTCAGAGAAGTTTGGTTCATCTTCAGAAGCAACAGAGAGATGCTCTAATTCAGGAGTGAGCCTCCAGGAAAAAAATCAGCCACAGTCTAACATTGCGCAGCCTCTGAGCTAAGAAAGGTTTTTACCTTTTTTTTAAAAATCTTCACCCAATGATATTTTTCCATTTTTCTTCAGATAGAGTGTGTGTGTGTGTGTGTGTGTGGGAGAGAGAGAGAGAGAGAGAGAGAGAGAGAGAAAAGGAGAGAGAAAGACATCAACTGGCTGCCTCCTGCACAACTCCAACCGGGGCTGGGGACTGAACCGCAACCAAGGTACTTGCCCTTGACCAGAATCAAACCCACAACTCTTTGGTCCTCGGGCCGATGCTCCAACTGCTCAGCCAAACCAGCCAGGGCCATTTTCTAAAGACTCTGGAAAGTGGGCCCATCTCTTTTTCATTCCATCCAGACCGTCTCCAGATGGATGGAGAAGCCACTAGAAGAAAAGAGTCTTAGTCCCCAAAAGACTTTGTGGTGTAGACCTCTCAACCCCAAACTCATATTTGACTGTGACATAGAAATAAACTTTAGTATGTTCCGCCACTGAGAAGTGAGTTATCCACAGATGAGAGTTTGGTGTCATGCCCGTTACTCTCTCCTAGCAGATATAATGGTTCTCTGTCGAAGCCTGACATTCATTCTTACCCTAACGCTAACTCGAATGAAACCAGAAGAATATGTGATGGAGACCACATGTGGCCCACAGAGGTTAAAACACATACTTCTGGTCTTCTACAGAAAGCGTTTGCCATCCAGCAGTTTAGTGCAGTGATTTATAACAATATTATGACTGTTCTTATTTAGTGTAGATCACTTATTTTATTTTTAAAATGATATGTAAAATAGATAGAAAAACAATGATGCTCCAGATAAAGCCAAGCTCACAGTCTTGAATTCTCCCACTCAACACGGTTAGTAGCCCCAGGGTTCTGCGAGGTCATTCCTGGGATGTCGGTGACAATCGATCGAGTGCTCACGGTGTGTCAGTAGTGCTGTGCAAACACCGCAGGGACACTCTTGAATTTGATCCTCAAAATAATAATATGATAAGTGTGCTATTATTATCTCCATTTTTATACACAAGGGAAGCAGAGCTTAGAGAGATTAAATAATTGCCCTATATTTACATCTAGTAAATGGCAAATCCAAATGTACACGAATGTCCCTCTGGTTGCAAAATTCACACTCCTAGCTGTGCTGCGTTGCTTTCCCCAAAGAAGCTGCTTTTCTTTTTCCTCCTCACCCAAGGACATTTTTTTTTTTCTTTCCGCATTTATCTTTAGATAGAACGGGAGGGAGGGGGGAGGAGAGAGAAACATCGATGTGGGAGAAACACACCAACTGATCGCCACCCACAAAACCGCAACCGGGGCCAGGGACAAACCACAACTGAGGCACATGCCCTTAGTGGGAACTGAACCCAGGACTCTCTGGTCTGCGGGCCGATGTTCCAACTGCTGAGCCAAACTGGCTAGGGCCCAAAGAAGCTGCTTTTGTCTGCACTCACCTCCTCATGGGGGGCCGCAGGTCCAAGGAGGTGAAGGTGTACATCTAAGGCCACAGGCTAGATGGTCTCGAGTCCAGGTGTCTTGAGTCTTGACGTGATGTTCTTTCCATGGTTCCTGAAGACTTGCTCGTCCTGACTGAGTGGGGTTTTGGGGAACATTGTACAGACTGGCTCTGGGACAGAAGGGGTGGTCAGGTTAGAGGTCAAAACCCCTACACTCTCATTTCCATGCTCATCAGTCCACTGAGCTGGAGAATGAGATTCGTGTGCCAACAGGGATTGGTGGACCACATCTGTTCCTCAGTTCCTCCTTCTTGTCCCTGCTCCCAGAATAGGTATCTCCCTCAGCAAAGCCCACACACAACCCCTCTCAGGAGAGTCCCAGAGCATGTTCTGTTTCCAACACTGGCTGGTGGTGGTGTCTCTCACGGACCTGGCCTGCCTTTCTCTAACTGGGCTCCTCATCCTCCCCTTCCATCTCCTCCTTTTTCCTCCGGGTTGGAAGCATGGATCTGTCTTCCCATTCTGACTCCTGTTCCCAAGTCTGTCTCCATGCCAGCAACTCAGAACCTCCTTGTGTCGGCTGACTTCTTTATTTCCTCATCCATTTATTTCAAGTGTATTTGACACACATTATTATATTAGTTTTAGGCTTTACAACATAGTGATTTAACATGTATATATCTTACAAGATGATCACCACAATTAGTCTTGTATCCTTTTGTCACCACACAAAGTTATTACAATGTTGCTATTTTCTCTATGTTGTACATTATTTCCCCATAACTTCTTGGTACCTTTTACTCCCAACCACTCATGTTCTCCTTCCCCTCTCCCTCCCCCTCTGGCAACCATCAGTTTGTTCTCCATATCTAGAGTCTGTTTCTGTTTTATGTATTCACTTGTTTCAGTTGATTCTTTCTTTCTATTTATTTATTTATTTTTTAAAAATTTTATTAATTTATTTTTGTCACAGATGTTTCTCCTTTTTATCCCCAGACACCCTCCTCCCCATCCCCCCACCCCACCCCATACCCGGCTTTGTTGACCATATCCATCGGTTATGTGTACATGCATATAGTTCTGTGGTTTGTCTCTTCCATCCCCCCACCACCCCCTCTTCTGAGGGTTGTCAGTCTGCACCCTACTTCCATGTCTCTGGGTCTACCCAAATCCTCAGACTGTTATGTTCGTTATATTCCACAAATAAGTGAGATCATGTAATATTTGTCTTTCTCTGCTTGGCTTGTTTCGCTGAGAATAATACTTTCCAGGTCCCTCCATGTCTTCTCAAAGGTTAAGAGATCTTTCTTTCTTACCGCTGCATAGTACTCCATTGTGTATATGTACCACAGCTTTTTTATCCATTCGTCTACTGGTGGACACTTGGGCTGTTTCCAGATCTTAGCTATTGTAAATAGTGTTGCTATGAACATGGGGGTACATATATTCTTTATGATTGGTGTTTCAGGCTTCTTAGGGTATATTCCTAGAAGTGAGATCACTGGGTCAAATGGAAGTTCAATTTTTAAGTTTTTTTGTTTGTTTGTTTGTTTTTTTATCCTCACCCGAGGATATTTTTCCATTTTTTGTACAGATAGAGTGGGAGGGAGAGAGAGGAAGGGAGAGAGAGAGAGAAACATCGACGTGAAGGGACACATCGAGTGGCTGCAACCCGCACAACCAACCAGGGTCGGGGACAAACTGCAACCGAAGTACGTGCCCTTAGCGGGAACCGAACCCGGGTCTCTCCGGACCGCAGGCCGACGCTCTAACCGCTGAGCCAAACTGGCCAGGGCGAATTGTTAAGTTTTTGAGGTAACACCATAGTGTTTTCCATAATGGCTGAACCAGTCTGCATTTCCACCAGCAGTGCACTAGAGTCCCCTTTTCTCCACACCGTCGCCAACACTTGCTGTTTGATGATTTGTTGATGGCAGCCATTCTGACAAGTGTGAGGTGATACCTCATTGTTGTTTTAATTTGCATCTCTCTGATGATTAGTAATGTTGAACATTCCTTCATATGTCTCTTGGTTATTTGTATGTCCTGTTTGGAGAGGTGTCTATTTAGGTCCTTTGCCCTATTTTTAATTGGGTTCTTTGTCTTCCTTTTGTTGAGTTGTATGAGTACTCTCTATATTTTGGAAATTAACTCCTTATTTGATATATCATTGGCAATGACGCTCTTCCATACAGTGGGTTGCCTTTCCATTTTGATGATTGTATCTTTTGCTGTGAAGAAGCTTTTGAGTTTGATGTAGTCCAATGTGTTCATTTTTTCCTTTGTTTCTGTTGCCTTAGGTGATGTATCAGTGAAAATTCTGCTGCGTATGATGTCTGAAATTTTCTTGCCTACATTTTCTTCTAGGATTTTTATGGATTCACAGGTCACATTTAATTAATTAATTTATTTTTTTGTTACAGATATTTCACCTTTTTTACCCCATTGGCACCCCCCTCCCCACCCCACCCCCGCCCTGTCCCCGGCTTAGTTGTCCATGTCCATTGGTCATGCATACATGCATATAAGTTCTGTGATTTATCTCTTCCCACCCCCCCACCCCCTCTTCTGAGGGATCAGTCTAGGCCCTACTTCCATGTTTCAGGGTCTACCGTATTCCTCAGACTGTTATGTTCATTATATTCCGTATATACGTGAGATCATGTGGTATTTGTCTTTTTCTGCTTGGCTTATTTCACTTAGGATAATACTTTCCAGGTCCCTCCATGTCGTCTCAAAGGATAAGAGATCTTTCTTTCTTACCGCTGCATAGTACTCCATTGTGTATATGTACCACAGCTTTTTTATCCATTCGTCTACTGATGGACACTTGGGCTGTTTCCAGATCTTAGCTATTGTAAATAGTGCTGTAATGAACATGGAAGTACATATATTCTTCCTGATTGGTGTTTCAGGCTTCTTAGGGTATATTCCTAGAAGTGGGATCACTGGGTCAAATGGAAGTTCAATTTTAATTTTTTGAGGTAACACCATATTGTTTTCCATAGTGGCGGCACCAGTCTGCATTCCCACCAGCAGTGCACTAGAGTCCCCTTTTCTCCACACTCTCGCCAACACTTGTTGTTTGATGATTTGTTGATGGCGACCATTCTGACAGGTGTGAGGTGATACCTCATTGTTGTTTTAATTTGCATCTCTCTGATGATTAGTGATGTTGAGCATTTCTTCATATGTCTCTTGGCCACTTGTATGTCCTGTTTGGAGAGGTATCTATTCAGCTCCTCTGCCCATTTTTTAATTGGGTTCTTTGTCTTCTTTTGTTGAGTTGTATGAGCACTCTATATATATTGGACATTAACCCCTTATCTGATACATCATTGGCAATGATGTTCTCCCATACAGTGGGTTGCCTTTCCATTTTGATGATTGTTTCTTTTGCTGTGCAGAAGCTTTTGAGTTTGATGTAGTCCCATGTGTTCATTTTTTCCTTTGTTTCTGTTGCCTTAGGTGATGTATCAGTGAAAATTCTGCTCCGTATGATGTCCGAAATTTTGTTGCCTACATTTTCTTCTAGAATTTTTATGGATTCCTGGGTCACATTTAAGTCTTTTATCCATTTTGAGTTTATTTATGTGTATGGTGTAAGTTGATGGTCTAGTTTCATTTTTTTGGATGTAGCTGTCCAATTTTCCCAACACCATTTATTAAAGAGGCTGTCTTTACTCCACTGTATGCTCTTGCCACCTTTGTCAAATATTATTTGAGCGTATTGCTTTGGGTCCATTTCTGGGTTTTCAGTTCTGTTCCACTGGTCTATATGCACAGGTCACATTTAAGTCTTTTATCCATTTTGAGTTCATTCTGTGTATGGTGTAAGTTGATGCTTTAGTTTTATATTTTGCATGTAGCTGTCCAATTTTCCCAACAACATTTATTAAAGAGGCTGTCCTTACCCCACTGTATGCTCTTGCCACCTTTGTCAAATATTAATTGAGCATATTGTCTTGGGTCCATTTCTGGGTTCTCTGTTCTGTTCCACTGGTCTATATGCCTTTTCTTGTGCCAGTACCAGGCTGTTTTGATTACAGTAGCTTTGTAGTATAACCTGATATCCGGTATTTTGGTCCCACCTACCTTGTCCTTCTTTTTCAAGGTTGCTGTGTCATATTCCATACAAACCTTTGAAATATTTGTTCTAGTTCTGTGAAATATGTTGTTGGTATTTTGATGGGGACTGCATTGAATCTATAGATTGCTTTGGGTAATATGGACAGTTTAATGATGTTAATTCTTCCAATCCATGAACAAGGTATGTGCTTCCACTTTTTTATATGTTCCTCTATTTCTTTTTCAATGTCCTGTAGTTTTCTGCAAATAGGTCCTTTACTTCCTTGGTTAAGTTTATTCCTGGGTAACTTAATTTTTTTGCCACAATGGAAATGGGATTGTTTTTCAGTTTCTATTTCTGTGCTTTCATCATTGGTGTATAAGAATGCCATCAATTTCTTGACATTAAATTTGTATCCTGTTACTTTGCCAAATTCATTTATTAAGTCTAGTAGATTTTGATGGAATCTTTAGGGTTTTCTATGTACAATATTGTGTCATCTGCAAATAATGACAGTTTCACTTCCTCCTTTCCAATTTGGATCCCTTTTATTTTTTCTTCATGTCTGATTGCTGTGGCGAAGACTTCCAGTACTGTGTTTAATAAGAGTGGCGAGGTGTGGGAAAAAATGGCGGCGGAGTGAATGTAAGCTACACAGACCATCTCCCAGGATGCAAGAGGGGGCCGGGAGCCCACAGTCTGCAACGGCCTGGGCTGGGAACAGGGGACTCAGCAGGAACCAGGGGCTCGGCTGGAAGCTGCGCCCTCTGCTGGGTCCTGCGACCTTGGCTGGGTGCTACACCCTTGGCTGGGTCCAGCTGCCTGGGTTGGAAGCTGCTGCTGCCTAGGCTGGGTCCCATGACCACGACTTGAATGTGGCCTCAGCTGGGTGCTACACCCTCTGCTGGTACTGACTGCAGCCTCGGCCACCCTTGGCTGGTAGCAGCACCCTCGGGTTAAAAGTCCCAGGCGGCTCACGACACAGAGTCCAGACAGACCTTGGGCTCTGGCAGAGGGAAGGCAGACTGGACTGGAACTGTGTGGGGACACTCGGGATTTGGAGGGTGCTCAGAGCTTTTGCTGAGTGCAGCCATGCAGGACTGTGGTTATCTCACTCCTTCCCAGGGACCGGGAAAAAGGCGGAAGCCCCTCTCTCAGAGATTAACCCAACTTATGGCCATAGAAATGCTAATTGAGGCCCATTAACAACCAGCATCTGCCCCACCCTCGGGAAATCCTCTTACACTGAGTACCTGAGGCAGTTTTTCAGTCAACTCAGAAACCAAGGTTCTTCAGGTGACCTGCATTAATAGCATTCAGGCAAAAAAGCTAGAGGATAACCACCATTCCCTGGGCCACCAACTCTAACCAGAAAAGTTAAGACTTGACAGTGGTGTTTAAAGTGGGTCCTCCCTGCCTCATCCAAACCCAGGAGAGGGGGCCACAAACAGCAGAACACCAACACCCACAGGGAAAATTTGGCAGACTCCAAAGCCCACTGTGATAGCCAAAAGGGTGAAAAACAGGAACAAAAGACAAATGAAAGAACAAGAGACCTCTACCGAAGATGAGATAAATGAGGTGCAGTTAAGCAAGTTAACAGAACTAGAATTTAGAGCCATGATGTTGAGGAAGCTCAACAGCATATGTAAGGACATGAGCACCATGAGTAAAGACATAGAAATGTTGAAAATCAACCAGTTGGAAATTAAAAACCACCAAGAAGAAATGAAGAATGACATATCAGAAATGAAAAATACATTGGAAGGTCTAAAAAGCAGAGCAGGGGGAGCTGAGAACCGAATCAGTGAATTAGAAGACAGGGTAGAAAAAAATCAACCAGTCAGAAAACCAAAAGAAAAAAAAATGATTAAAAAACAGGAAGACAGCTTAAAGACAACTGGGGACAACTGGAATCGTAATAATATTCGCATCATAGGAGAACCCGAAGGAGAAGAAATTGAGCAAGGGTTAGAGAATATATTCAAAGAAAAACTGATAGAAAACTTCCCTAATTTGGTGAAGGAAGAAGGCATTCAAGTTCAAGAAGCACAGAGAGCCCCAAGTAAGAAGAACCCAAACAGGCCCACAACAACACACATAGTAATTAAAATGCCAAAAATTAAAAACGAAGACAGAATACTAAAAGCAGCAAGAGAGAAGCAACAGGTTACCTACAAAGGAAACCCCATAAGGCTCTCAGCTGACTTCTCAACAGAAACACTACAGGCCAGAAGGGAATGGCATGAAGTAATCAAGGTCATGAAAAACAAGGATCTGAATCAAAGATTACTCTACCCAGCAAGGCTATCATTCAAAATAGAAGGTCAAATAAAGAGCTTCCCAGACAAAAAAAAAGGCTAAGGGAATACATTTGCACCAAACCAGCACTGCAAGAAATGTTAAAAGGACTGCTGTAATTAGCAGGAGAAATGGGAAGAAAAATAGAACCACACTAAACAAAAATGGCAATAAATAAGTACATATCTATAATCACCTTAAATGTAAATGGATTGAATGCTCTCATAAAAAGACACAGAGTAGCTGATTGCATAAGAAGGCATGACTCATCTATATGTTGTTTACAAGAGACCCACCTCACAACAATAGACACATAGATTGAAAGTGAAGGGATGGATAAAAATCTTACAAGCAAACGAAAAGGGAAAAAAAGCTGGGGTAGCAATACTCATTTCTGATAAAATAGATTTCAAAATGAAGACCATGACTAGAGACAAAGAAGGCCACTACATAATATTGAAAGGATCTATCCAACAGGAAGATATAACCTTGATAAACATATATGCACCCAATATAGGAGCACCAAAATATACTAAAAATCTTCTGGAGGACTTCCAAGGAGAAATCAACAGCAATACAATCATAGCAGGGGATTTCAACACCCTGCTGACATCACTGGATAGATCCTCTAGACAATAAATTAGCAAGGAAACATAGACTCTAAATGAAGCGCTAGACCAAATGGATTTAATAGATATCTCCAGAGAATTACACCCCAAAACTACAGAATTCACATTCTTCACAAATGCACATGGGCATTCTCAAGATAGACCACATGTTAGGGCACAAACTTAGTCTCTACAACTTCCAGAAGACTAAAATCATATCAAGCATCTTCTCATATCACAATGGTATGAAACTAAAAATCAATTGCAGGAAGAACATCCAAAGACATTTGAACACATGGAAGCTAAATAGCATGTTATTAAACAATGAATGAGTCACTGAGGAGATCAAAGAAGAAATCAAAAACTTCCTGGAAAACAATGAAAATGAACACACAACAACACAAAATCTATGGGATACAGCAAAAGCATTTCTGAGAGGGAAGTTCATAGCACTACAGGCCTACCTCAAAAAACAAGAAAAATCTCTAATAGACTATCTAACCTCACAACTTAAAAAACTAGTGAGCAATAAAACAAACAAAGAAACCCCAGAGCAAGTAGAAGGAAGGAAATAGTAAAGATCAGAGCAGAAATAAACGACATAGAGACCAAAAAAAACAATTCAAAGGATCAATGAAACAAAGAGCTTGTTTTTTGAAAAGATAAACAAGATTGATGGACTCTTAGCTAGAATCACCAAGAAACAGAGAGAGAACCCATACACACAAAATCAGAAATGAAAGAGGAGAAGAAACAACTGACACCACAAAACTACAAATGATCATTAACAACTACTATGAACAATTATATGGCAACAAATTCGAATATCTAAGCGAAATGGACAAATTTCTAGAAACACATAGTCTCACAAAACTGAATCAGGAAGAGATAGAAAACTTGAACAGACCAATAACAGCAGAAGAAATTGAAGATGTAATCGAGACTCTCCCAGCAAACAAAAGCCTAGGCCTGGACGGCTTCACGGGGGAGTTTTACCGATCATTCAAAGAAGAACTAACACCAAATCTCCTCAAACTATTTCAAAAAATTCAAGAAGAAGGAAGACTTCCAAACTCGTTTAATGAACCCAGCATAATTCTAATTCCAAAACCAGAAAAAGACACAACAAAGAAGGAAAACTACAGGCCAATATCCCTGATGAACATAGATGCCAAAATCCTGGACAAAATATGAGCAAATCGGATCCAGCAATACACCAAAACAATTATCCACCATGACCAAGTGGGATTCATCCCAGGGATGCAAAGCTGGTACCATATTTGCAAATCAATAAACGTGATACACCACATAAATAAAATGAAGAATAAAAACCACATGATTATATCAATAGATGCTGAAAAAGCCTTTGACCAAATCCAGCATCTATTTCTGATAAAAACACTAAGCAATGTGGGAATAGAGGGATCATATCTAGACATAATAAAGGCCACATAGGAAAGACCTACAACCAACATCATACTCAATGGGCAAAAACTAAAAGCATTTTCCTTAAGAACTGGAACAAGGCAAGGATGCCCACTTTTCGCCACTCTTATTTAACATAGTACTGGAAGTTTTAGCCACAGCAATCAGAAAGGAAGAAATAATAAAAGGGATCCAAATTGGAAAGGAGGAAGTGAAATTGTCATTATTCGAAGATGACATGATACTATACATAAGAACCCCAAAGACTCCATCAAAAATTTACTAGACTTAATAAATGAATTTGGCAAAATAGCAGGATACAAAATTAACGTCAAGAAATCAGTCGCATTCTTGTACATCAATGATGAACTCACAGAAGAGAAACTAAGAAAACAATCCCATTTACCATTGTGGCAAAAAAATTAAGATACCTAGGAATAAACTTAACCAAAGAAATAAAGGACCTATTCGCAGACAACTACAGGACATTGAAAAAAGAAATAGAGGAAGATATAAAAAAGTGGAAGCACATACCCTGTTCATGAATTGGAAGTATTAACATCATTAAAATGTCCATATTACCCAAAGCAATCTATAGATTCCATGTAATCCCCATCAAAATACCAATGGCATACTTCACAGAATTAGAACAAGTACTTCAAAAGTTCATATGGAACCAAAAAAAGACCTTGAATAGCCACAGCAATCTTGAAATAGAAAAACAAAGTTGAAGGGATCACATTACCAGATTTCAGGTTATACTAGAAAGCCACTGTAATCAAAACAGCCTGGTACTGGCACAAGAACAGGCATATAGACAAGTGGAACAGAATAGAGAACTCAGAAATGGACCCAAGACAATATGCTCAATTAATATTTGACAAAGGTGGCAAGAGCATACAGTGGGGTAAGGACAGCCTGTTTAATAAATGGTGCTGGGAAAATTGGAAAGCTATATGCAGAAAAATGAAACTAGACCATCAACTTACACCCTACACAAGAATAAACTCAAAATGGATAAAAGACTTAAATGTGACTCATGATCCATAAAAATCCTAGAATAAACTGTAGGCAACAAAATTTCAGACATCATACCCAGCAGAATTTTCACTGATACATCATGTAAGGCAATAGAAACAAAGGAGAAAATGAATGCATAGGACTACATCAAACTCAAAAGCTTCTGCACAGAGAAAGATACAATCATCAAAACGAAAAGGCTACCCACTGTATGAAAGAGTATAATTGCCAATGATATATCAGATATGGGGTTAATTTCCAATATATATAGAGTGCTCATACAACTCCACAAAAGGAAGACAAAGAACCCAATTAAAAAAATGGGCAGAGGAACTAAGTAGACACCTCTCCAAACAGGACATATAAATGGCTAAGAGACATATGAAGAAATGCTCATCATCACTAATTATCAGAGAGATGCAAATTAAAACAACAATGAGGTATCACCTCACACCTGTCAGAATGGCCGCCATCAACAAATCATCAAACAACAAGTGTTGGCGAGGGTGTGGAGAAAAGGGGACTCTTGTACACTGCTGGTGGGAATTCAGACTGGTGCAGCCGCTATGGAAAACAATATGGTGCTACCTCAAAAACTTAAAAATTGAACTTCCATTTGACCCAGTGATCCCACTTGTAGGAATATACCCTAAGAAGCCTGAAACACCAATCAGAAAGAATATATGTACCTCCATGTTTATAGCAGCACTATTTACAATAGCTAAGATCTGGAAACAGCCCAAGTGTCCATCAGTAGACGAATGGATAAGAAAGCTGTGGTACATATACACAATGGAGTACTATGCAGCTGTAAGAAAGAAAGATCTCTTATCCTTTGAGATTACATGGAGTGACCTGGAAAGTATCATCCTAAGGGATACAAGCCAAACAGAGAAAGACAAGTATCATATGATCTTACTTATTTGTGGAATATAATGAACATAACAGTCTGAGAAATGGGGTAGTCCCAGAGACTTGGAAGTGGGGTACAGACTGACAATCCACATAAGAGGGATTGTTGGGGGAGAGATAAACCACAGAACTTATATGCATGTATGTATGAACAGTGGACATGGACAACAAAGCTGGGCACAGGGCAGGAAGGGAGGGGGAGTGGGGAATTAGTGGGGGGGAAAGGAGAAACATCTGTAACAAAAATTAATTAATAAAAAAAAAAAGAGTGGCGAAAGTGGGTAACCCTGTCTTTTTCCTGTTCTTAAGGGAAATGCTTTTAAGTTTTTGCCCATTGAGTATGATGTTGGCTGTAGGTCTCTCATAATGGCCTTCATTATGTCGAGATATGATCCCTCTATTCCCACATTGCTGAGTGTATTTATCAGAAATGGGTGCTGGATTTTGTCGAATGCTTTTTCAGCATCTATTGATACGCTCATGTGGTTTTTACTCTTCATTTTGTTTATGTGGTGTATCACATTTATTGATTTGCAAATATTGTACCAGCCTTGCATCCCTGGGATGACTCCCTCTTGGTCATGTTGAATAATTTTTTTGATGTATTGCTGGATTTGATTTGCTAGTATTTTGTTCAGGATTTTGGCATCTATGTTCATTAGGGATATTGGCCTGTAGTTTTCTTTCTTTGTCATTTTTTTTTTTTTCTGGTTTTGTAATTAGAATTATGCTGGCCTCATAAAACGAGTTTGGAAGTCTTTCTTCTTTTTGAATGTTTTGAAATAGTTTGAGGAGAATGTGAGTTAGTTCTTCTTTGAATGTTCGGTAAAATTCCCCTGTGTAGCCATCTGGGCTGGGCTTTTGTTTGCTGGAAGCATCTTGATTACCTCATCAATTTCATCAATTGTTACTGGTGTGTTCAAGTTTTCTACCTCTTCCTGGTAGAGTTTTGGGAGGCTATGTGTTTCTAGAAATTTGTCCATTTTGCTTAGATTGTCGAATTTGTTGCCATTTAATTGTTCATAGCATTTGTTAATGATTTTTTGTATTTCTGTAGTGTCAGTTGTTTCTTCTCCTCTTTTATTTCTGATTTTGTGTATATGGGTTCTCTCTCTTTGTTTCTTGGTGAGTCTAGTTAAGGGTCCATCAATCTTGTTTATCTTTTCGAAACACCAGCTCTTTGTTTCTTTGATCCTTTGAATTGTTTTTCTGGTCTCTATGTCATTTATTTCTGCTGTGATCTTTACTATTTTTTTCCTTCTACTTGCTCAGGGGTTTTCTTTTTGTTTGCTTTCTATTTCTTTAAGTTGTGAGGTTAGATAGTCTATTAGAGTTTTTTCTTGTTTCTCGAGGTAGGCCTGTAGTGCTATGAACTTCCCTCTCAGAACTGCTTTCGCTGCATCCCATAGATTTTGTGTTGTTGTGTGTTCATTTTGATTGGTTTCCAGGATATTTTTAATTTCTTCCTTAATCTCTTTGGTAACCCATTTATTGTTTAATAACGTGTTTTCGCCTCCATGGGTTCCAATGTCTTTGCATGTTCTTGTTGCAATTGATTTTTAGTGTCATATGATCTGAGAAGATGCATGATATGATTTTAATCTTCTGGAACTTGTAGAGACTTAGTTTGTGCCCTAACATGTAGTCTATCTTTGAGAATGTTGCATATGCACTTGAATTCTGCTGTTTTGGGGTATAATTCTCTGCAGATATCTATTAAAACCATTTGATCTAGCACTTCATTTAGAGTCTGTGTTTCCTTGCTAATTTTTTGTCTAGATGAACTATCCAGTGATGTCAGTGGGGTATTGAAGTCCCCTGCTATGATTGTATTGCTGCTGATTTCTTCTTTGAAGTACTCCAAACTATTTGTAATATATGTTGGTGCTTCTATATTAGGTGCATATATGTTTACCAATGTTATATCTTCCTATTGGATAGATCCTTGCAATATTATGTAGTGGCCTTCTTTTTCTCTAGTTATGGCCTTAATTTTAAAATCTACTTTATCAGATATGAGTATTGCTACCCCAGCTTTTTTTTCCTTTCCCTTTGCTTGGAAGATTTTTTTCCATCCCTTCACTTTCAACCTATGTGAGTCTTTTGTTGTGATGTGGGTCTCTTCTAAAAACATATATATGAGTCATGCTTTCTTATCCAATCAGCTTCTCTGTGTCTTTTTATCAGAGTATTCAAGCCATTCACATTTAAGTTGATAATTGATATGTATTTATTTATTGCCATTTTTGTTTAGTGTGGTTATATTTTTCTTCCTGTTTCTTGTACTAATTACTGCAGTCCTTTTAGCATATCTTGCAGTGCTGGTTTGATGTTAATATATTCCCTTAGCCTTCTTTTTGTCTAGGTGGCTCTTTATTTGACCTTCTATTTTGAATGATAGCCTTGCTGGGTAGAGTAGTCTTGGATTCAGATCCTTGTTTTTCATGACCTTGATTACCTCATGCCATTCCCTTCTGGCCTGTAGTGTTTCTGTTGAGAAGTCAGCTAAGAGCCTTAGGGGGTTTCCTTTATAGGTAACCTGTTGCTTATCTCTTGCTGCTTTTAGGATTCTCTCTTTGTTTTTAATTTTTGGCAGTTTGATTACTATGTGTGTTGTTGTGGGTCTGTTTGGGTTCATTTACTTGGGGTTCTCTGTGCTTCTTGAACTTGAATGCCTTCTTCCTTCACCAAATTAGGGAAGTTTTCTGTCACTATTTCTTCAAATATATTCTCTAACCTTTGCTCATTTTCTTCTTCTTCGGGGACTCCTATGATGAGAATGTTATTATGTTTCCAGTTGTCCCTCAGTGCTCTTAAGCTGTCTTCCTGTTTTTTAATCATTTTTTTTCTTTTGGTTTTCTGATTAGTTGATTTTTTTCTATCCTGTCTTCTAATTCACTGATCTGGTCCTCAGCTTCCTCTACTCTGTTGTTTAGTCCTTCCAATGTGTTCTTTATTTCTGCTATGTCATTCTTCATTTCTTCTTGGTGGTTTCTAATTTCCAATTGGTTGGTTTTCAATGTTTCTATGTCTTTACTCAAGGTGCTCATGTCCTTACATATGCTGTTGAGCTTCCTCAAGATGATGGCTTTGAATTCTAGCTCTGTTAACTTGCTTAACTGTGTTTCATTTATCTCATCGTCGGGAGAGGTCTCTTGTTCTTTCATTTGGCTTTTGTTTCTTTGTTTCACCATTTTGGCTATCTCAGTGGGCATTGGAGTATGCCAAATTTTCCCTGTGGGTGTTGGTGTTCTGCTGTTTGTGCCTCCCTCTACTGGATTTGGATGAATGAGGGAGGTCGCACGTTAAACATCACTGTCAAGTCTTACTTTCCTGGGTAGAGTTGCAAGCCCGGGAATGGTTGAGTTATCCTCTAGCTTTTTACCTGCAGGCTATCAGTAGCAGTTACTTGAAGAACCTTGGGTTTTCAGTTGAATGAAAAACTCCCTCAGGTGTTCAATGGAAGGGGATTTCCCGAGGGTGGGGCAGATGCTGGTTGTTAATGGGCCTCAATTTGCATTTCAATGGCCCATGGGTGGGGTTGAATCTCCAAGGGAGTGGCCTTGGGAAGGAGTAAGATGGCCCCGTCCTGTGTGGCCACAACTCAGCAAATGTTCTTACCGCCCTCCAAATACCGAGTGTCCCCACACAGTCTTAGTCCAGTCCACCCTCCCTCTGCTGGAGCCTAAGGAGAGTGGCTGTAGCTAGTTTAGTGTCTGTCCCAGCTTGTGCTATGGAGCCACTTGGGAGTTTAACTTGAGGGCACTGCTCACAGCTAAGGCAGCTGCTGTCTGTGGGCTCCCAGCCCCCCTCTCGCTACCAGGATCGGCTCAGGATCCATGGTTATATTGTCCTCGCAAGCTGCTTTTCTGTTGCTTTTTCCCGATGATTTGTCTTTATTTTTGTTGTAATTCCAGTTTGGTCCTGGGAGATGGTCTGTGTAGCTTCCATTTACTCCACCACCATTTTGGAATCTCCAGTTGGTTCTTTCTTAACCTAGCCCTTAGGACCATTGCTCCACAGATTATATCCAGAGGGTCATATTTCCAGGAAACTGAGTCCAGCCTCATGTCTAGAACAATAGCTCCTTCATTCCATGTGAATTGCCAGATAGAAGTTCACTTTCTTCTCTGCAGTGTGATAGATTTGTTTGTGTCTATGCTCACAGTCATGCTCACTAATGGCTTTAAGCTAATGGCTTTAAGGGACAGAAGTCTGTATTAGTGGTAATAACAGTAATAGCATAATTCATTAATTGGTCACTTTATGTGCATATGGTCTTTTAAGGTAGGTACTATTATAATCTCCATTTTTGTAGATGGGGAAACTGAGGCACAGATAGATTAGGTAACTTGTCCAAGAATACAGAGCCAGGAAACCATGGAGCCAGACTATGGGCTTTTGCAGCCTGGCTGGGAAGCCTGTATTCTTCATCTCTTCTTCCAGCTGCCATGCGTAAGGGTCCCAGTCACCTTCGCTGACCGCCTCTGTGTGCAGGCCTCTTCATGGTGTTTTATATGCACGGCGGGAGATTTCTGGGAGATAGTTGTCCATTTGTTTTCCCTGGTATTCCCTGTTTTCTACCCATTAGACAGCTAAGCTGCCCATCTTTAGTGCTTCAGGGAAGGAAAAACCAGCAAAATATAGATAATAGAGAAGTCATATTTTTAGCTTTTGAGTCCCAAGTTCCAGGCTCTAGGCATAAACCAGAGATTTGGAAGATTAGGTGAAAAGCGGGGAAACTTTCTCCAGACCACAGGAGACTATTTAAATTTGGGAAGGGGGAGAGCCGGAGAAGCCGACGCGGCTGCCAGGATGGTGGGTCCCAGGGGAGCAGCCCCGGGCACGTCTTACCTGCCTGCAGCCCCACTGCCCCAGGTGGGCAAGACTGGGAAGCAGACAGGACTGCGGTGGAAAACCAGAGGGGGCCTCTGTTCTCCCTTGGGTTTGGATGACGACATCCTGCTTTGACTGAGATGATGTTTATAAGCCACTATGTTCCCATAAACCAAATTGGGGTTCAAAATAGAAATTAAGTGTATTTATGAAAAAAAAATAAGAATTTAGAAATATATAGAAAAACTGCTTTTCTAACACAGCCAGACTCTGCCCTGTAGGCACCTACCTTGCACATATCCATGATCTCTCTCCACTACAATATCCACCGATTAGAGCATTTGATGGCAAAGTGGAGAAGCGGAGCCCAGGGCACAGAGCTGATGAGTCAAGAAAAGGTACACCAGGAGGCAAGGGGAAACCCACCAGGAAGGAAAGAGAGCATGGGAGAAGCAGTAAGAGGCCGGCTGAGTCTGCAGAGCCCCGGAGCCGCAGCCATTCCGTAAAGAACACTTGGTTGTCTCTTCCAAGAAAAGTGAGCCTTGTCTCAGGATGGACTTACATTTCACTCGGCGAGTTGGTCACTCCCTTGCTTCTTCTCCCCGAAGCTCTAGCTTGGGGCCCGGCACTGTGGGCGCGTTGTCAGCCTCCGTGAAGGAGTGATTTCAATTGCACACACACAAAGAAAAACCAAAGAGAAAGAAACGCGTGCGGATCAGAGTCCCATCATGGAAATTATGCTTAGTGACAAACGTGTGATGAATGAGCATCCGTCAGCCCTGCCAGTACGGACGCGATCAGCGTTCAGTTATTCCGACCTGCTGTGGACGCGCCTGCGATAAATCCTGGGAAAACGAACCGGAACTATCTTTAGTCCCCGCGGCCTTTCTCTCGCTCAAGTCATTCACGGCTCTAAAAATACAATTTATATCACTGGATTCCTGAAATTCCTTCAGTGCTTACATTCTGATTTAAGTGGCATTAACGCCAGGGTGATTAAGCTGAGGAGTCCAAGGCTACTGACCACTGTCCCCTGGGTGTTAGCTGTCGATCAGATGGAGTCCGTGGTGGGTCAGACCCGCACAGGGGTGGCCTGTGGTTTGGGGAACAGGCTTGGGATTCTCAGCCTGAAAAAGGAACTTTTAATGCGAGTGTGGACAAGACTATTGGTGGGACTCTTCTAGAGTAGGTGATGAGTTCATTCCATGTCCAGTTTGAAAGACGTTTGGAAGTGATGTGGGGGAACCATTCGTTTTTATGCCAGTAACTCAGGCATAAACTCAGGGCGTTTAGCTCAAACAGGCAGAGGTTCTAACCCTGGACTGATACTGGAGAATGTGGTTGCATCTCTTTATATTTAAAGGCAACTTCCTGACTCCCTTTCCCAAGCCCCACCAAGAAGACACCATTGTCCTCATGGTCCTGATAAGTCCACCCTGATTCTTTGGTCCCACATTCTCCTTCGGAGCCCCAGGACGTGTGACCTGACGTCGTGGCTAATACAAGCGATGGCACATCTCATTGTGTACAAGAAGGAGGGTAGGCTTGAACACGTCACTGTTATACTGAAAGGGTCATGACATTTGAGACATGAAGCTAAGGAGTGTGGCAGGGAGAGAACCCTTACAGAAAAGAGAGCCACCGAGGTGCCGTCGATGGGTTGTGTTGGGCAGTGACTTCTCTCTGCCAGGAGGATCAGGCAGCTGGATCTGGTCTGCAGTTTTCAGCCCAAGCTGTCTATCCGGATCACCTGCGGGAGTTCAAAAGCACGTCCGTGTCCCAGCCCAGCCCTGGGAAATTTTATTGAATTGGTGCAGTGTGGGGGTCCCCAAGTGATCCCGATGGGCAGCCTGGGCTGAAAACGACAAGACTGAAGCATTTCTGAGGTTTCTCCCAACTTTTGTCCAGCGGCTTCTGGCGTGGTCTGAGCGTTCCAGAAAATGGAAATGAAATGAGCAAGAGTAACCCATTACCATGGACACTGGCCTTTAAAAACTGGGACTGTTCTGACAATGTTTCCTGGCTGCTTTGTGCAAGTTTTCTACACTGTGTCACACGGCTGGGGACAAACATGTAGGGAAATACATGATTTTCAACTCATTCCCTTCCAGCAGTAAAGAATGAGCAGCTCAGGATAAACAAAAGGGCTTACTCAGTAAGCCTTGTGCACTTAAATGCTTAGTTGATGTCCCAACATTGTGAGATAATTTAAAATACAAAGTTGGTCCTTGAACAGCATGGGGGCTGGGATGCCGGCCCCCACCCCCAGTCTCCCCATGCCGTCCAGGATCTGCATATAACTTTGACTCCTCAAAAACTTTACCAGTAGCCTATTGTTGACTGGAAGCTTTACTGATAACAGAAATGGTCGATTAATATACATTTTGTAGACTACATACATATTATGTACTGTATTTTTAGTAAACAATAGAAAAGAAAATGTTATTTAAAAAATTATAAGGAAGAGAAATGCATTTACAGCACTTATTGAAAATGCATCTATATAAATGCGTGTGTATGTCCCCAGGGTTCCCGTTTGATGCCCTGCATTGACTGAGATTCTGAAATGGATATGAGTGTTTCTCAGTCAGAAACGTACTTGACTGTTGTTACGTGTCTCACATGACCTTCGGGATGCTGCCTGTGATATAAGGGACTTGGGAACAATTATGGATGTCTAAACACTGTTAATGAGAAAAGTCCTTCTCACCAGCCATGCTGTGGGGATTTCTGGATCTGATTACCCGCTTTTCGATGCTTGACGATTTGACTGGTATTTAATGCTTTCTCGTTTTTCCTGATAGGGACCGCTAAGCACGTTATGTTCTTTCTCCCAGTTGGCAACTCAACAAAGGCCAGCAATAAAACCCCCTACTTGTGTAATAAACTGTGGTACAATCTACTGCTTATGAACAAGGTCCCTGAAAATCTGCAACCTTTCTGCACATTAAACACAAAACAGATGGAGGGTTGAAAATAACTTTCCTCTTCAGGGGAGGGGAAAGTCAAAGGAGAGAGAGAGAGAGAGACAGTCTGAGTGCTAAGTTACTAAACCAAGTCAGAACTTTCTGTTCCAGGCCCAGCGGCAGCCGCATTCCTTCAAGGATGCTACCTAGCTCGGGGACCTGTGAAGTGAGGTGGGGTGAGGGGGCAGTCAGGTGTCAGGGAAGTGATGTGTGTGGCAGCGCAGAGTCAGGCAGGTTGGTCTGCCACGGGCTAGTCCAGCAGACTAGGCAGGTCACTGACTCCTTTTAGCCTTTTTGTAAACCTCACGTGTAACATGGGGATAATTTTGAGCTCTATGCCCCAAGCACACCAGAGAGTGGAGAAGCTGGGTGTAGAAAGGCTTTTGTTTTGTTGTTAGTCTTTTTTTTTTAAATCCTCACCCAAGGATACTTTTCCATTTATCTTCAGATAGATTAGGAGGGAGGGAGGAGAAGGAGGAGGAAAGAGAGAGAGAGAGAGAGAGAGAGAGAGAGAGATCAATGTGAGAGAGACACAACAGTTAGTTGCCTCCTGCAACACCCTGACCAGGGCCAGGGACCAAACCGCAACCCAAGTACATACCCTTGACTGGAATTGAACCTGAAACTGAAATTCTTTGGTCTGCGGGCTGATGCTGTAACTGCTGAGCCAAACTGGCCAGCCTGTTACTGTTAATCCTCACCAAGGATATTTTTTCCATTGATTTTTAGAGAGAGAAGGGGGGAGAGAGTGAAGACAGAGAAACACATGGATCAGTTGCTTCCTGCATGCTCTGTGGCCAGGGCTGGGGATTGAACCTGCAACCCAGGTACTGCCCTAGATCAGGAATCAAACCATAATCCTTTGGTGTGCAGACTGCTGCTCTAACCACTGAGCCATGTCGGCTGGGCGTTACTGTTTTTTCTAACTTGCTTGTGTTTACTTATTGGTTGTGTGTGAATTTGTGTGTGTGTGTATGTGTGAATGTGTGCATATATATATGTATGTATATACACAGAATAATAACTATTTATACAGACAGAACTTATATATTACACTTCAGTTTATTGCATTTCACAGATGTGTTTTTTACAAATTGAAGGCAAGAGCCTCCACCAGCTAAAGATTACAACTCATTTCATTGTGATCCTTGCTTTGCTGTGGTGTCTGGAACCAACCTGCAGTATCGCTGAGGTCTACCTGCACATATATATTGTTTTTAAATATATATGCAGTTATTCATGGAACAGGAAAAATGATGGAATCAAGAATTTATAAGTGATGCATACGTACATATATGCCTACGTGTATTAATCCATGTGTATTTATTTTCTTACATTCTTCCATGTTTCAGGAGGAAAGTTGAGGAGTTTTTAATGATTCATATTTATCATACACTGCTTAATAGTATATGATTTTATTTGTGAAAGTGACTGAGATTTGGTTATGAAGTGAAGCTGAAACTTCATTTCAGAATAGTGATACAGTCACTTTCTGCACGCGTCCTGCCCCGGGAGAGTAGCAAGCACAGTATCCCGTGGTAAAATGTGGGCTCCGAATGCCAGGCATTAAATGTTTCATAAATGCAATTCAACTCACACAAGGTCCCCCTTAAAATCTAGAATCTTACAAAGTGCTGAATGAGGCTTCTCTCTAAGGAATAAGATACCACATTGTTTGGGGAAGAGTGGACTTTTAACTGGTTTTATCCCTCAGAATCCCGGCAGGAAAACAGACGCCACACTAAGAATTTAAACCAGGGCAGACCCAGTGGGAGTTAACACAGAAATTGTGACTCAGGTACTGGAAGAGGAAAGAAAAAGGGAGGGACCCCTCCTGAGCTGAGGCCACAAAGGGAGAAAGGTGTGCCTTTCTGAGGGACTGGTGCTCAGACCTCTGAGGGGCATGGCCACTGCTGATGGCCTCCAAAGAGGCAAAAGCAAACTCTGGGAACTGGAAACGGCGGGCGGCTGCCATCCGTGCCTCCGCCGGAGCAGCGCGGACCAGGGAACAGCCAGACCCTGCGGGCCTGCGGAGTCCACCCTCTCTCCAGCGCCACCTATGGGCGGAACTGAACAGGACGTCAGCTAGCAGGGGACAGTGCTGGAGGCTCAGCACGTGCGGCCAGGGGTGAGCTGATTAACCTGAGGGAGCATGAAAACCCATGAAAATGACCAAAACAGGAGAGAAACAGAAAACTGAGCTATGTGGGCAGATACCCAAGGAAAACAGATCCTATCAATGCATCAATGCACAGAGACCTCATCCTGGTCTGAGTGACTCTTGAACATGGTTGTACGTGGGAGACAGCTAGGATAGCTGAGCCGGTGGTGGTGGTGGTTCGCCCACAGTTTGCATGTCTACCCAACCAGCTGCTTTTCTCTGCTGTTATTCGCTGCCTTGCACACACTCATTTTCCTCAAAGTATATTAATTTACTTAATCCTCCTGTAACCCAGACCAGTTTTATTCATCTCAGGTGAAGTGACTGACAAGGTCACCTCCTCACTAGCTGCAAAGCCAGGAAGTATGGGTCGGTTGCCTGACACCTGGCCTGTGGTTCTTTCTACTGGGCCATAAACATCTTGGTTTTAATCATGAACTTGACAAGTTTTACATGAAAATACACCACTCATGCCATGTTGATAAGTGAGTTTACTGAGGGACTGTTTTATGAAGTGACGCGCTCAGCCCCAGGGCAGTGTCCAGGAACCATGCATTCTCCTTTGCTTTCCAGATGTTATTGCCTCTGCACGGAGCACACCTCTCCTTGTACCTGGCAAATAACGGAGTGTTTGCAGTGGGGTGTAACGGATGAACGAAGTCAGCAACTAAGAAAAAATTCCAAATAGACAACGTTGCCTTGAGAAGGTTCCTAAACCTCCAATAAAACATGGATGTGTCCCCTCGAAAAAAGACTGGCATTCTAAGTGTTCTAGGGTTGCGACGGACCTGTTACTTTTGTTGGGTACCTGATGACATGTTGGCCAGCACTTATGGAACATGTTGAACAAAACATTTGCACTTTTAAAACTCTGGAATTAATCTCAAGACTGCGATTTGCCCATATGGTGACACACAGGCGGGAGCTGAGCCCAGAGAGGACAGCGGCTCGCTCTTCTTGGCTGGCACTCTCTGGGGGCAGCGGCAGGCTGGCACACACGTTATCCATGTTCTCTCTCTGTGTACTCTTCTCTGGTGGCATCTTTCCCCTCACCCCACCCAGTGAGCTTCATGTGGTGGAATTAGTGTTGATAAAGTATATATCCGCTGTCCTCACCATGAACGGTCCTCATCGATCCCGACTTGGTGGCCCCCTGGGGGAGATCCATCTGCAGCACCGCGAGGTCAGAGACGCATCGGAGACGCTCTGGATGCAAACAGCACTTGCCTGAATGTTCAAACATTGCGGTTCAAGTTCTGGAAGGCCCTTACCAACTGTGTGGCTTTGGAAGAGTCACCTCCTCTCTCTGAAACTCAGGTTCTTCATTGGGAAAGTGGCCCCCTAACCCACAAGAAGGCTGTGGGAATCAAATAGCAAAGAGTATTCTAACAAAACCAAGCACTTTGAAAACTACCAAGATTTTTACAAGTATGAGGAAGGACTTAACATCTTTTCTTTCTCCATCTGTCACAAATGTTTCTTTATAGGGTCACTTATCCATGAAAACATGGCCTGCCCAGCAATAAGGCCTACTTCGCCGGTGCTGCTAAGAGAAGCAAATCATGCTGTAGGCCGACCGTGGTGTGAGTCCATTCCTGTGACCTGCTGGAGAGGCCAGGCTGCGGGGGTGCGAACCCATACCGCGGCGGCACGGGCCTGGGCTGCTGCGTAGCTGCTGTGCCACCGGTCCACAGGGGACTTTTCAAAGTGGTGGAATCACTACATACAGACCTGTAGTGGTGAATACACAGGACATTAAGCATTTGTCAAAACCCATAAAACTTAACAGCACAAAAAAAAAGAACTTGAAAAACAACAACCACCAGAAGTCAGAGGATCCCAGGGTGGAACGCAGATTGTGACAAAATATTTTGTGCTACAAATGAATGCCATTTTTCATGGAAGTGGATGGGGGTGGGGAGTTGACTAGGTTACTTTGGAAAGCAGTATGCTGACTGAAAGTTGGAAGGCTGAGACAAAAGTAACTGTACATAAACACTGCACTTAGTTGGTAATGTTTCTCATGGGAGTGCTGGTTAACGTTCTGAAACTGTTTTACGTGTACACTGGGTTGGACAAATCAGTGAATGGATGGTGGATGGTAGGAGCCAATTTTCCCACCGTTGGAGAGGAAAGTATGGAAAAGCATAGGAGGAAAGCTAGCATGGAGCCAGTTGTACGCGGTTAGAGTTAGAGGCATCATTATGAACTCCATTACAGCTTAATCTTCACACAGATGAATACATGTGGACATTATACAGATCTATGCATATACATGGGCTAGTACATATACATGTATTTCTTAGGTCTGTCGACTGAGAGATTCTAGAGGCAGCAATGCCCGAGTAGCAATGAGCACACCAAGCGCTCAGGTCTCAGTTATGATTCTCCAATAAGGAATCCAGTGATCTTTGCAGAAATGATCGATTCTAGAGCATATTGTAAAATTGATTCTAGAGCATCTTGTAGGGCCAGAAAGTAAGGAAATACTAAAAAAAAGAGAGAGAGAGAGAGAGAGAGAGAGAGAAATAACCGTTAAGGATGTGGGTACATCACAAGGACACAGGAGCCAACCTGAAAAGCTCCAAAGGGCTAAACCTGGAATTATTTGAGCAACAAAATAAATAATGTAACATTTGATTATAACCCCAAATTAAAACAAATACCATGAGTCCATGCTGATGTAAATAAGGAAGAAAGGGGGGAGGGAGGGAGGAAGAAAGGAAAGAGACGTATCTTTCTTGTAGGAGAATGACAAATAATTCATGTAGACACTGCCCTCTTAGGGGGTCATATGCTTCCAAAGAGCATGTGCAAAGGGATGAGAAATGTGTCTTCCCAGTGGAGAAACCTGACAGACACTCCCTGGCCAGTGATCAGAGTTAACATCACCAGAGGTAAGTCATGTTGAGAGCATGAACTACCCCTGATACAATGTGATCTGTACTTCAGGTTGATAGTATTATTCCCCAAAGCCCATAACCTCAGTCTAACTGTCAGAGAAAAACCAGCAAACCCAAACTGAGAAAAATTATACAAATACCTGACTAGTATTCCTTAAAACTGTCAAAGTGAAAAACAAAAAACAAAAACAAAAAAAACACCCGAAACAACAACAACAAAAAACAAGGAAAGACTAAGAAGTTGTCAGAGGCCAGAGGAGACTGAGGAGACAGCATCACTGAATACTGTGTGGTATCCTTGAACAGAAAATGGACAGTAGTGCAAAAACCACAGTGAAATCTGATTGAAGTCTGGGGTTGAGTTCACAGTAACGCACCCATGTTGGTTTCTTGGTTGTGACCACTGTACCATGGCAATGTCAGAAAATAACAATAGGGACAACTGGATGAGGGATGTATAAGAGGACTCTCTGCACCATCTTTGCAACTTACCTGTAAATTTAAAACAATCCTCAATAAAATATGTATTAAAATACTATTTATCAAATAGCCCCAAATGTAAAATATTTAAAGATAGATTTAACAAAAGAGGTGTAAAACCTCTACCTGAAAACCTGTAAAATATTTATGAGAGACACTAAAGATAACATAAACAACTAGAAAAATATCCTGTGTTCATAAATTGGAAGACCAAATATTGTTAACATGCCAATTTTCCCAAACTTGATCTATAGATTCCAGCAGGAATTTTTTGGGAAGGGGGTGGGGGAGAATATAAATTGAAAAGACAATTCTAAAAGTTATGTGGCTATGCCAAGCAACCCAAAAGAGCCATCCATGAAAAAGAAAAGAAAATCAGAGCTGGAGCATTTACTCCACTCTTCAAGACTTATTGGTCAGCAACTATGATAAAGATAGTGTGGTACTGGCAAAACGATAGACAGAGAGATCACTGGAACAGAATAAGAAGCCCACAAAGAGACCTATTTACATACAGTCAAATAGCTTTTGACCAAAACGTCAAACGAATTTAACAGAAAAGGAAGCTCTTCACCACGTGTTGCCGGAATACCCGGAACTGTATAAGGAGCAAAGGACCTCGATCCCAATTCCACAGCATATCCCAGATTAACTGCGGAGCAATCACAGTCTAAATGTAAACACTAGAATGATAAAGCTTCTAGAAGAAAACACAAGGAAAAAAAATATTTTCAACCTAGAGATAGAAAGATTTCTTAGAGAGAACCTAGAAAACACTAACCACTAAAAAATGATAAATTGGACTCCATCAAAATTTAAAACTTTGCCTCATCAAAGTAACTATTAAGAAAATTAATGGGCAAGCCACAGATTGGAAGAACATATTCACAAGATATATATTTCATGAAGGGTCTGTATCCACAATATATAAAAACTTTTACAACTCAATAATAAAAGTCAAATGACCTAATAAAAATGGGCAAAAGATTGGAGCAGATATTGAACAAGAGAAGAAATAAGAATGGACAAAAAGTGCATGAAAATGTTCTCTCATTCCTGACAGTGATTGGAAAACATACATTGAGACCATAAGATTGAACTACACACCTAGAATGGTTAGACTGGAAATGACCACACCAAACACTGAAGGAGAGGCGGGCTACCTGGAGTTCTCAGACATTGCTGGTGGGAGAATAACATTGTATGATCACTTTGAAATTGTCTGAAAGTTTCTATCCGTCTGTCCTGTGACCTAGAAATCTCATTTCTAGGAATTTACCAAAAGAAGTGAATAAACATATATTCACAAAAAGCCTTGTACAAGGATATTCAGAGCAACTTTATTCATAATAGCCCTGGACAGCAAATTGCTCATCATCAGTTAGTTGTAGCATGGATGACTCATACAGTGGAATATTACTCAGTAGGAAAAAGGAACAAAGTATTGACATATGTTAAACTCCACATGAATCTTAAAAGCATTATGCCAAGCCCTGGCCGGTTTTGCTCCGTGGTTAGAGCTCGGCCCTCAGACCAAAGAGTTGCAGGTTTGATTCTGGTCAAGGGCATGTACCTGTGTTGTGGTTTGGTCCCCAGCCCTGGTCGGGTCATGCAGGGGGCAGCCGGTTAATGTGTCCCTCTCACATCAGTGTTTCTCCTCCCCACCCCAAGTCTATCAGAAGATAACTGAAGAACTATCATCAGATGAGGATTTTTAAAAAAAAACATTATGTCAAGTGAAGAGCCAGGTGAGTGGTTGCTTCTGGGGATGAATGATGGGGAAAGGCCCTAAGGATTTTCTGGAATAAAATAAACAATATTCTGATAGGAGAAGGGGTCACTCAGGTGTATATATTGGTCAGAAGAGATTGAAATTATGTCAATTTTTACTGTATGTGAATTATACTTGATTTTTTAAAAATTCACACAAGTTATAAGGGCTCCAGAAATACGTAAAGAGGACATACATTCAATGACATAAGACATCCAAGAAGGAACAGTAAAAAAGATAATAAAATGAAAACAGTAATTTTAGGGGGTAAATTGAGTACCCAAACAGCACAAATACAGAATTAATAAATTCAGTACAAAGAACTGAAATTGACATAGCTGACTACTTAATTGCTAATACACAGAGAAAAACTGAAATTATCACAATGAAAGTAGACAGAAAAGGCAAAATCGAACGATTAGAAAGACGATGAAAATATGAGCTTACATACCTCATTGAACCATAACTTAGACTTTTTTTTTTTTTTTTTTTTTTTTTATCACCAATAACTACAAGGCTCCTTGGTCTTATCTATCAGCTCAGGGCACCTGGTTTCCTGACCTCCATGATTTTTCAGCCTCACCAGTTCATGCATCTCATCCTTTTGATGTTCTACTTCCTTCTTCCCCAGTGGAAATTCCCTGGTGAATTATTACCGCTGTTTCTTGTGCATGCCTTCCCCTCCCCTGCTCTTCCCTGTCATCCTCACTTAGCAAAAGCAGGACCATCGTGAAATCCAGCATTCTCTCCTGCTGCTCCACAGGCTGAATATGGGTGTGAAATACACCCAGACACGGGCCTCAGTGTAAGTCGAGACTCACCCTTGAGCAGACCTAACGCTGCCTCTCACTGTGACGTTACCTGAAACACACGCTGTGAACCAAGGCAGCAGGAACTGAGCAGTGAAATGTCCCAAATGTATTAGAGACACAGCGTACAGGCTGATTAGGCTGGACCAGACCTCAGGGGGGTCTGGTGCTATTGAAAAAATGGAAAAGCATCAGTACCCACCACTACACCCAATAACAGTAATAATAATAATAATATTTCTAATTACTGCTATACTGATTAAATGCTCATTATATATAGACATGGTGTTCAATATCACTTTCCAGATAGAGATATCTTCTCTCTCTCTTTCTCTCTCATAATCCCTACAAAGACTCCATGAACTAGGTACTATTCTTATTACCACATTTTACCAAACAAAATTGAAAATCAGGGAGATGAACTGACTACCTCAAACTCACGTAGGATGTAAGTGGGAGGATGGGGATAGACTGGGGTGACCCTGTACAATATCGTGAACCTCACCTACTTCCTCTGCCTAACCTACAGGTGCTTAGGAAGAGGATTTGCTGTGAACCCCACACTTTAACCCTCTGTCTTTTTTATCCTCACCTGAGGACATTTTTCCATTTTTTGTTCAGACAGAGTGGAAGGGAGAGAGAGAAACAGGGAGAGAGAGAGAAACATCTACGTGAAAGGGACACATCGAGTGGCTACCACCCGCACGACCATCCAGGGCCGGGGACAAACTGCAACCGAGGTACGTGCCCTTAGTGGGAACTGAACCCGGGTCTCTCTGGACCGCAGGCTGACGTTCTAACCGCTGAGCCAAACCGTCCAGGGTGAGGCCATTGTTTCATAGTGTCTTCCTCAAGCATGAGTTCCTAGGGAATTTGATTTTCATTGTTCTGTTCTCTGCTGTCTCCCTGCTGGTGTCTTCCCGGTGTTTTGGCTCCTTTTCTGAGGTAGCACTGCCCTCCTTCTCTAGGTGACCTTGACCACTTCTAGGGAAGCTCTCCATCACTGCTTTCCAACTCCTCTTTCTATCTTGCGACCTCAATAATGTATATGAAGACTTTCATATTTTCATCATCACTGAAATGTACTTCACATGCCATTACAGTTAGCACCTTAGTGTCCAATAGACACTAAGAGTGGTTTTAGTGTATTAATAGAGCTGTCCAACCACTGCCACTCTCTGAGCTCAGAACATTCCATCCCCCAAAAGGAAGTCCTACACCCGTTAGCAGTGCACCCCACTCCCCCTTCCCAGCTTCCGGCAGCTACCAATCTACTCTCCGTCTCTATGGACTGGCCTATCCTGGACATTTCAGATAAATAAAATGATACACTATGTGGCCTTTTGTGTTTGGCTTCTTTTGATATTTGAGTTTCCTGGTCTCATTTTTAATCCTTCTTTTTTCTCACCCATACTTTTAAAATGGATGATTTCTAATGTTAGACTGATTTTTATTTTTTACCATATAGATTTATATGAGATTGAAAAGGCATATAGTTAGTTATTTTCTCAACTGAATAAAAAAAAATTCAGCAAACGGTCGTACGTGTTGAGCGAACTCCTCAGAGCTGGAAGAGTGGCTGTCTGGGTGAGGCGGGTTCTGGCCACAGCGGGGCTGGCCCAGGGCTGTTCTCTCAGTGTGTGTGCACCTGCTGATGTGAGAGTGCAGCAGAGCTGCCCCTCATCATCAGGTCAACCGGTTAGACGGTAAGAAATGTGCACACCCCTCTGTGGCCTCTACCAAATTTCTATTAGGGAAAAAATAATTTGCTATGAGAACTCAGCCTGAAAGCCATGCAATCCAAAATATGTATTTTGTTTCTCACAGCCTGCTTCAATATTCATGAACCCTAACTTTCTCTTCCATTCTTTCTGGGCACCAAATTTTGCCCCAACAAGTTTACATTGATTTTGTATTCTATCCACTTCAGGTCCCACAAAATGATGGTGTGCTTTCTGTTAAAATCGCTATAGAAAAATCTCATAATAAATTACTACATTTTTCTGTATATACTTCCCTGAACACTTTTGAGTCATAAACAAAGGGAAGGGGGCATTAAGTGGTGGCAGATGAGGTACAGAGAGGAGAATGTGAAGCCAATCATGCATGGACTTACATGTGTACTTTCTCTTAGAAGGAATGAGCAGACAGCCATTTTCAAGCAAAAAAAAAAAAAATGATAACACCATTAAATGCATCATTTTAGAAAGATAATAGTGGAAGTATTGAGGATGGCTGAAGATGAAAGAAATAGAAGGCAGATCAACCAGTTGGAAGGTTCTTATAAGAGATGAGGAGGATCTAAACAGGAGGAGATGCCAACATTAAGAAATTGTTGTGTATCCATATGTTTTGTGTATATAGCTTTATCATGACCATGCATGTTGCACCTAGAAAATTGAGCAGGATAATTGCATTTCCAGCCAAACATAAAGCCCACTTGTGGCCCCAAAATGCAATGATAAAAACCTAGTTCAATAGCTACTTTGGATTAAAAATTACATATTAATATTATCATATGAGCTTGAATTTACTCTAAAAGGAAAATCCTTATCCATGCTGGAAATCTTTGACGAGTTGGAAGTGAGAGTAAGTTTTTTACTTGTCTCTTTGGAAAATTTTGACAATCACTTCTCAAGTACCACTTTTTCTGGGCATATTCATTCTTATGCCAAGCTTCTAAGTCTTTAAGTTACATAAATTACATTTTTAAGAATGTCAAAGAAGATAATTCTTTTCATGCAGAGAGAAGTAAAACTTCATTCACATTACTCTGTCCTGACTCCACAGTATATTTTTAATTTAGGTGGCTTTACAAGTTACTTCTGTATTTTAATTTTCCCTTGAGTACACTAGTCAGGATGAATCCAACACTTGACAGCAGCATAAGAGTTTCTGTTAAATTTCTTTGATGATGACAGAGATTCCATCACCTATATCATGTCTAATTCCTTTCATATAGTCTAACTATAGTTAGACTATAGTATATAGACTATAGTCTATAGTATATAGTATATAGTCTAACTATATACCAAATGCATCCACAATTTTAGAGGGAGTGCTTATATCCAGTTTCTAATTTAATTCTATTTTTAAAAAATATGTTTTTATTGATTTTTTAGAGATAGAGGAAGGTAGAGGGAGAGAGATAGAAACATTGATGTGAGGGAGAAATAGCGATTAGCTGCCTCCTGCACACCTCCTACTGGGGATCGAGCCAGAAACCCGGGCATGTGCCCTGACAGGGAATTGAACCCGTGAGCTCTTGGTGCATGGGTCAACACTCAACCACTGAGCCACACTGGCTAGGCTTATTCTATTTCTAAAAATTACTAAGACTATATTGTGATCATTAAATGTTATTATAAAGGTTTGGATAATGTCTCTATTAGAAGGGTTTTCATGCAGAAGAAAAAAACTGGCCTTGGTTTTAGAAGACTTAAAATTACTGTTGGGTCTTTCACTAGCTGGTAAACTTGGTGCTATGGCTTAAATGCTTGTGTTTCCCCCCAAAATTAATGTGTTGAAATTTTAATCTGATGGCATTAGATGGGACTTTTGGGACGTGATTAGGTCATGAGCGTGGAGCCCTCAAGCCTGCGATTAGTGTTCTTATAAAAGAGATTCCACAGAGCTCCTTGACCCTTCCACCACAGAGGATGCAAGAAGTCTGTAGTCTAAAATAGCGCCCTCATTTGACCACGCTGGCCCCCTGAAAGCTAACTTCCAGCCTTCAGGACTGTGAGAAATTACTGTTATTTACAAGCCATCCAGTCTATGCTATTTTGTTATAGCAGCTAAAATGGACTAAGACCTTTGCAAAAGCCATTTAATCTTCTATCTTCAACGGACAAATTTTTGCTTACACATCTCCCAGGATTATTATGAGTATAAATTGAGATCATGTGTGTAAACACCCATTAAAACTAGTAAAAGTTCTACTCAAGAATAATTCAACAAATTCCACAGCCAGTTTACCTTGGTGAATAAACACTCTTCATCTCAGCCTGATAACATTGCCTAGTACACACTTGAGTCTTACAAATGTTTAAGTAGGAATAGGTCATAAAATAATGAATGAACCCTGGTGGAGAAGCAGAATGTGGCATTGCTCTGCTATGCCACACCACACTGAAAGTGGAATGGTGAGAGCAGAGTTAAATTCTTGGATTTGCACTCTCTTACCTACCTCTTTTAACAGTGTATTAGTTTTTCTATTCTGTAATTCATATTCCTTAACATCTAGTACAAATTTTTTATCTCCTGTTTTTCTGTGTTGCAATCTATGTGATTTACTTGGAAATAGTTTTCCCTTTACAGATTCCTTTTTTGGTTATTTCTTATCTACTGTGTGATTCAACATTGCATTTCTTATTTTAACATTTTTTTATAGAATTCATCTCAAGGGTACCCCAAAGAAGGAATTAGAGAATGGCAGTCAGGCATTATTGGAAGAGAAGATGACTGTGAATATTTTTGAAATGATAAAAAACATAAACCCAGAGATACAGGAAATGCAGTAGTCACAAAAATTGGGTAAATTAAAGAAACACAAGCCTAGACATATGAACAAAACTGCAAAAGAGGGGTGAGAGGGAACTGTCAGCATAGAATTGGTTGCCAAGAAAAATTAACTTCAAGAATAAAGGTGGAAAAAATATATATATATAAGGGTGGAGTAAAAAAGAGACTTGCATTTAAGGAAATCGAAGGAGGATGTACCTCAAGAGAAGAAAAATGATAGACATTTATTCATATGCACGAAGTAATGATAAACTAAAAATTTAATCCAAGTAGTTATGTTTGCAGAAATAGTAATATTTATAGTAATGTAACTGATAACTTAAAAAGAAGAAAAATAAATGAACAAAAATAACATGCATGTTGAGAAGGAATAATTAAATTAAAATTGTTTTATTTCTCGTATTTTTTATAGAGGATTAAAATTTAGTTTTGTTTTTGACTTTGTTAAGATAGATGTGTATAATAAAATTTCAAGGGTCATGACTAAAGAAAAATAAAGAATATGTAAAACTATAAATCAGCAGAGTAAAAATTGGGATGAGAAATTTAAAGAAAAAAGAAGCCCTCAATCAATCAAAAGAGAAGCAAGAAAAGAGAAAAACAGCACACATAAAACAAGATAATGTGATGGTGATCTCTGAAATTCACATAGGTCTCTACATTGAAAATAACCAGAAAAGACAAACAGAATACAAACAAAAAAATCTGCTTGAGGATTTCAGAGTTAAGAGGCAGAAAATAATTAAAGGGTAAATAACTTAGATAAGGAATTGAGAAGTGGCTACCTCATCATTTAGTAGTTATATGATTATTTAGAACTGGTGGAAGAGACACTAAGGAGTTTAGCATTATTTTTGACAGCTTCTTGGTACTAGAAGAACAAAAATGGAGTCCATGGTCCACCTTGGGGAGGAATTTGGAAAATCCAGAAAAAGTAGCAAACAATATGCAGAGATCCAGATAATGAAGTAATCAGATGCATATTTTAAAGTAGCTATCCTTAATTAGACCAAGAAAATAAAAGGTAAAATTGAGTATTTCATTAGTTAACCAAATAGAAAAATAATTGGAAATCCTTAAACTGAACAATACAAAAAGTAAAATGAAGATATAGATTAATTTAATAATAAATTACATGCAATTAAAGTCATTGAACAGAAAGATAAGTTACAAGAAAACAGCTAGAATGGAGCATGAAAAATAAAAAGGGAATAATACAGACAATAGTGTAGGGAATAGAGTAAAAAATGTCAAAGGTGTTTACATTTAAGGAGAGAAAGGAGGCAGAAGTAATATTTAAAAAGAAAGTGCATGAGATTTTTTAAAACTGATAAGACAAATATTCAAAAAGCCCTCTATGCAACCACAAAGATAAAAATTAAAATAAATTTAATAGCAGACACATCACTGTGTTGAAAATGCAAAACAATGAGAAAATCTTAAAATAAGTCAAAGAAAAAGATTATCTTTAAAAAAGAAACAAATATATAGACAGCAGATTTGTTGATCTAAACAATCAAAACCAAAAGTCAGTGGAATTCAATCTCACAATTTGAAAAGAATGTAACTGCCCTTCTAAAATGTTCTGCAAAGTAAAAACTATGTTTAATAATGGAGTATGTGTTTATAAAATTAGCACCAATGTGTCCACACTAAAGCAAAAACTGAAAGGTATTCTCCAGGTAAAGGTAGAAATGAAGAGCAAAGTACAAGGATATATGTGAGTAAATCTAAATTAATATTGAATGTATAAAACAACAGTAGTAATATCTTGTGACATGGAGATTTTGAAGAATTAAATATATGGCAAACATGGCAAATCAATCTGAGCAGAGATAATGAAGTTAAGAGTTCTAAACTCATTGTATAGAAAAAGGGTGAATTATTTATTCATTTTAGACATTTAATAAGTCCTGAATGTAATAGTAATTTCCAGAGAAGAAAGAGTATATAATTACTATACTAATAGAAGCAAATGTGGAATAGAAAAATTTAATTAAAATGAGTTTAGAAAGGAGAGAAAATGGAAACATTAATGCGGTAATACAAGTAATATAAGAACATTAAGATGATAGATTTAAACCTAAATGTATTAGTAATGACATTAAATATAAATGGACTAAAAACATACTGTCAGATTGTATTCACACACACACACACACACACACACACACACACACACACACACACCATCTATATGTTTCTTTAAAAAGCTAAATCTAAAATAAAGTTTACAGAAAGATTGAAGTTCAAAGGGTGGATAAAAGTATACCATGAAACCATTAAACAGAAGTCTGGTATAGCTATATTTACATAGAAAAAAATAAGCATTGTGTAATAAACATTGCAACATATAAAAAAGAACAGTTTATAATGACAAAATTTCCCATTCACCAGGCATATGGAAGAATTACAAATGTGTATGTACCTAATAACATAACCTCAAAATCAATGACATTTATAGAAATATAAGGAGAAATAGGCAAACAAAAATTTGTAGTGGAAGACTGTTGTTGATAGTCTAGCTCTCCACTCAGGACAAGGCCCTTATCCCCCCAATTGTTGGATTGTTGATTCCTGATAACTCATCCTAAGTTTATGACCTCTCCCTGGAGACAGTCCACAGCCAATGACTAGTCCATATGGGAGGTATAAAACAAGCCTCAGCAGTTTACAAGGTTGAATTAATATAGAACATATGCTCTAACCACTTGAATTAAGTTAAAAATCAGTAAAAACTAAACTAGAAATCATTATCAATAGATAACTAAGTACATGATACCCATATATTTTGAAATTAAAAAAACTACTAAATAATTCATTTCTTACAAAAGTAATTACTATGGAAATTAGAAATATTTTTAACAAAATGATAATGAAGATTAGACATGAAAACTTGTGGGATGCAAGTACCTAAAACAGTAAATACTTAGGGAAATGAATAGACTTAAAAGCATATAATTAAAAATAAAGTTTGAAAATCAGTGAATTTTTACTGACTCTAAAATAGTCATAGCCTTATAAAGTTTTTGCTATTTATACAAATAATTTAAATGAAATAAACTACTATGAGAGTGTAAGAAAAAAATTCCCTCATCCTCCCCAAAAATCAAAGTAGACTCTAAAATTTATATGAAATTGCAAGGGACCCTGAGTAGCCAAAACAATCCTAAAGAAAAACAATACAAAGTTGGAGAGCTCCTATACTTTGGACTTCAGAGCTTACTACAAAGCTACAGTAATTAAACAGTGTGGTACTGGCATAAGGATAGACATATAGACTGATGAACCAGAGTTGAGAGTCTAGAAATAAACCCGTACATCTATTACCAACTGACATTCCACAAGGATGCTGATACTATTTAATAGGGAAAAGAATAGTCTTTTCAACAAATGGTTTGGGACAAGTAGTCACATGCAAAATAATGAATGTGTACTGTTACTTCCACATGCAAAAATTAACTAAAAGTGGTTCAAAACCTAAATGTAAGAGCTAAAATTATAAAACTTTTAGAAGAAAACATATAAAGCTTTATGACCTCGGATTTGGTTGTGGATTCTTAAATATAATGTCAAAAGCATGAGCAACAAAAGAAAACATAGATGTATTGCACTTCATCAACATTACATTAAAGTACATTATCAGGTACATTATCAAGAAACTGAAAGACAACCTACAGAATAAAGGAATATTTGCAAATCATATACAAGCACACCCTACATAACAATATTTTGGTCAACAAAAGATCGCATATACAACAGTGGTCCCATAAGATTACAATAGATTACAATGTAAGTTTGTTTGCTGTGTTGGAAAAAAAAAAAAAAGCCAGACACCTAAGATAGTAAATTTAGGGCTAAACAGACAGGACTCAGCATGCTGTCCACCCATCAGCCCTCACCTGAGCCCAGAGCCAGGCAGCCTCCCACCCATCTGCCTACACCCCGCCCCTGCACAGCACACACGTGCACACACGTGCACACACATGCACAAACTCACTTTTCCCTCTGTTTCTCTTTATCTCTCTTTCCTCTAAGTCCAGTCTTCTCTCTCTTTCTCTCTCCATCCTCTCTCCCTTTTCTTTCCCCTTCTCTTCCTTCTCTTTCTTCCTGTCCCTCTCCCTCCTCCTGTGGCCCAGCGCTCCTCCCACCACCCCCACACACTTTCTCTTTTATATCATATTTTTACTGTCCCTTTCCTCTGTTTAGAATACAGAAACACTTGCCACTGTGTTAGCATTACCTACAGCATTCAGTACAAAAACGTGCTGTACAGCTTTGTAACCTAGTAGCACTAGTCTCTGCCACATAGCCTAGGTGTGCGGCAGGCTACAGCATCTAGGTGTGTGCATGTGCACTCTATGATAATTGCACAACAAAAGAGACTAATGACACCTTTCTCAGAACATATCCTTGTTGTTAAGCAGTGCATGACTGTATCTTATACGAAATTTGTATCTAGAATATATAAAGGTCTCATACAAGTTTAAAAGAAAAAGAAAATCAAATTTTAAAAGTGGACAAAGGAACTGAATACATATTTTTCCAAAGATACACAAATGGTCAACACGCACATGGAAAGATACTCAACATTGTTAGTCATCATGCAAAGGCAAATCAAAACCACAATGAAGTATATTCCACATCCATTAAGGTGGCTAATATTAGAAAGTCATACAATGACATGTTGCAGAGGCTGTGGAAAAAGCTGAACCCTTATACACTGCTGGTAGGAATGCAAAGTGGTGCAGCCACTTTGGAAAACAGTATGAAATTCTTCAAACGGTTAAACGTATGACCCAACAACTCCACTCCTTGTATTTACTGCAAAGAGCTGACAATATAGATGCTAAATTTAGTTTGCATAAAACTTGCACATGAATATTTGTAGCAGCATTTTTTATAACAGCCAAAAGGTGACCACAATGCAAATGTTCCTCAACTGATAAACAAATATTGTATATTCATACAACAGAAGATTATTTGACCATACAAAGGAAAGAAGTATCAGCACCTACATAAATCAATCTTGAAAACATTACACAAAGTGAAAGAACCTAGTCACAAAGACAACATATTCTATGATTCAGTTTATATGAAATGTCCAGAATAGGCAAATCTATAGAGATAAAAAAGTAGATTAATGGTTCTTCAGGGGCAGGAAGATATGAGAGCTTGGAGATTATAGCTAAATGGTATGAGAGTTCTTTTTTTTCTTTTTTATTTTTTTTCTTATTGATTTTAGAGGGAGAGGAAGGGAGAGGGAGAGAGAGATAGAAATATGGATGAGAGAGAACATCAGTTGGCCACCTCCTGCATGCCTCCACGGGGGATTGGGCATGTGTCCTGACCAGGAATCGAACTGGCGACCTCTTGGTGCATGAGTCAACACTCAACCACTGAGCCACACCAGCCAAACTGAGATTTCTTTTTAATGTGGTAAAAAGTGTTCTAAATTTGACTGTGGTGATGATTGAATATGGCTGTGAGTATGCTAAAAACTATTACATTATACACTATAAATGGATGAATTGCATGACTCATGAATTGTATCTCAAAACTGTTATTAGAAAAGAAAATCAAGATAAAACTAACAAAAATTGGAAAGGAGAATTAATAGAGATAAAAATAAAATTAACGATATATAAAAAAACTCACTGGAAATTAAAAATAAAACCAAAAGCTGGTTTTGTAAAGCCAATAATGTTGATAATTCTTGTCAAGTTTCATTCCTAATAAAAATGTTAAGAAAAGTAATAATAGAAAGCTCTTCAAATTGATAATGACTTTACCTAAGGCCAAATTCATACATAATACAAAGCTATTCCAATGCAAATCATTAAAAAGCAATGGTTGGAAGAGGTTACATGGGTTAGGGTAAGAAAACCATGATTACAGCCCTGGCTGGTTTGGCTCAGCGGATAGAGCGTCGACCTGCGGTCCTGAGAGACCCTGGTTCAGTTCCCGCTAAGGGCATGTACCTCTGTTGCAGTTTGTCCCCGGCCCTGGTCGGTTGTGCGGGTGGCAGCCACTCGATGTGTTCCTTTCACATCGATGTTTCTCTCTCTCTCTCCCTCCCACTCTACCTGAACAAAAAAAAAAAAAAGGGAAAATGTCCTCGGGTGAGGATAAAAAAAAAAAGAAAAAGAAAACCATGATTACAGACAACATATTGGAAGTGAAAAGGTAGAGTTTTCATTATGTGCAGATGACAGAATTGCATATGTTGGAAACACAAGCATATTTCAGATTCCATAAGAGAATTTGGTGGGGTGTCTGGGTGGGAAGTGGGAATGGGAGAGATGGGCATTTGGAGAATCTTAGCCTTTCAATGGTGCCTCTCTGTGGAGTCTGGCTTGTTGCAATGGACATGCATTTGCATCTGTAGTTTGACGGGGAGGTAGGTAGTAGCAAAACAAAAGTTAAGGCAAAATCTCTCAATGTAGCAAAAATATTTCAGATACAATTAAGTATAGTTGAATTTCACAGAGATTTGGGGAATCAGACTGGCAAGAAACCTGAAGCAATTCAAGCTGCTCAGCAGCTTCATTTCAAGTCATGTCTACTTCTACCAGGTCTGGCTCCTGTTAAGGTTCTGTGGCTGGTTTTCTATTAATTCCTATGAAAATGATAATTTCCCAACATGAAAAGTTTCCGCGGGGCACAATATTTTCTCCTCTTACATATATGTAAAGGTATTGTTATTTCTATAGGAGCAGCTTTTGAGTGAGGCTGAGAAATTCAGGCAATTTAACCTTAAAAAAGGCAAGGTAGGAACTAGCCAATGAACAATCCTTTCCAAATCTAAATAACTACAACCTGTTGTCTGGGCACAAGAACATGTTTTTTTTGCAAGCAAAACTGGCAAACCAAAGAAAAGTCTACTAGATATTGAGGGATGATGATTCATCTTTAATAAGAATGATTATAACAGATACAATGTAGATCATTGAATAATCTACATGTTTTCTCCTTTACCCATTTCTTATCATCCTCATTTTAATTTTTTATTTATTTTTTATTTTTTATCATCCTCACCTGAGGACAAATCGAGGACAGTTTTCCATTTTTTGTTCAGGTAGAGTGGGAGGGAGAGAGAGGAACACAGAGAGAGAGAAACATCGATGTGAAAGGGACACATCGAGTGGCTGCCACCCGCACAACCGACCAGGGCCGGGGACAAACTGCAACCGAGGCACGTGCCCTTAGCGGGAACCGAACACGGGTTTCTCAGGACCGCAGGCCGATGCTCTAACCGCTGAGCCAAACCGGCCAGGGCTCATCCTCATTTTAAATTGAGGAAACTGAGTTGTGTGATACTCTCAACAATAAAGATAAATTAAAATAAAATAAAATTGCAGTAAAATATACATAATGCTTACTATTTAAATTATTTTTCATTGTATTCAGTGGCATTAAGCAAAAAAAAAAAAAAGCAAATATTGACCTAAGGCCATATAAGTTGATGAAGTTGGAGCTTCTATCAAATGATAATCACTTACATCTTTTTGTACCAACCCCAGTGTCCATACATATTCAGGGCTCGACTGAAACGAATTACATGACCAAACAAATGTTTTCACCCTCATCAAGATTCTAATCTTTCCTGGGTGTGAAGAGAAAAGTCCCCTTTATCTCTTCTCTTCCTCTAAATTCACCTGCTATCGCTATGGATACTGTGAAGGGCCAGAAAAAAGAAGAAGGAAAATACAGTATGTCTCTGGGAAAGTAATCAAGTGCGAGAAAGTGCTTAGGGAAAAATATTTGCATAAGATATCAAAACGAAATGACCAGCAACACTAGTAGGACATAAAATGATTTGGGTAAGAAAACACATCTCGCAGATATTTCTTTCCACGTATACACGTTAGTCTTTCTTTCTTTCTTTCTTTTTATTTAATTATGTGAGCATCTGCATCAACCTTAGACAGAAACTGAATTTCACCGAGAGATCCCACCTCCCGGTTAGGATGCCCTGCGCTAGGTACAGGCCATTAAAAATGAGTCTGGTCCCAGAGCTATGCAGAGGAGTGCCCAACCCCCATCATTTGTAACTTCCAGGAATCCACCCCCCTTGCTGCGGGGCCCCAGAGCTGGCTATGGAGCTGTTCAAAGGGTTGTAGCAAATTCCGCGGCTGGAAAGGAAACCGCAAGGATCAGAGCTGCACTCCTCAGTTAGATGCCTCGCGGTCACCTCTTGATCCCGGGATCCTTGCGCTCAGCCTGCCTTCTTGCCAGAGCCCCAGCGTCTGGCCTGAAGGACGAGACTACACTCCTCCCCCAGCCTTTGAATGACAACATTTTTGTTACAGTACTTGAATGCTCTAATAAATTCCTCAGTTGTGGTTAGCACACCAGACTATTTAGACATAGTCCACAAACTGTTTGGACTGCGGGGGAGGGTCTGGCGTTCGCATTCTCAGACTGGTTCAGATCGCTCCAGATGCCCGAGGACGTGACTCTGGGAGATTCAGGAAGATTCGCACGTGGACTTCTCCAATGAAAACATCAGCCACAGAGCAACCTGCATAGGCAGACACCCACACAGCGTGGATGGTCTTAGTTCATTCCGTGGTTTTCAAGTAAAATCACATCGTCTAATTTTGTCCCAGGGAGAAAGTGACTCAGGAGAGATGGCTGTGGCAGCCAAGGTGGATTATCCGCAGTCTGCACTGTGCGGACCGCAGGCCCCAGGAGAGACCACGGGTCGCAGGCTTGTTTTATTGGCCTTGTGCGGTTGGGTTGAGATTTTAGAAGATGCTCGAAAGACTAACTGAGGCCTGCACTGTGGCTGTCCCGGACTTGAAATGTGGCCAGCTGAAGATGAGGAATTTAATTTTTTACTTTATTTAATGTTATTTCATTAAAATGCAAAAAACGAACAAACAAAAAAAAACAAAAAACGTATTTGATTTAGTTATTGGAAAACACTTTTATGTATATTTGATATAAATTGGGTCTGTAAATCTTTTACAACCACAAGTTTTAAGAAATACAAATTAAGTGTTTCTGAAGAAACTTAGTACTCAAGTTGAGATATGTGATACATGTTTAATATACATAAAGGTTTGAAGACACAGTATTTAAAAAAGTAATATTTTATCTAAAATGTCTTTACATTGCCCTGGCAGTTTGGTCAGCCGTTACAGTGTTGACCCAAGGACCAAAGGGTCAAGTGTTCAATTCCTGTTCAAAGGCACATACATGGGTTGCAGGTTTGACACTCTGCCCTGGTCAGGGAGCATGCAGGAGGCAACCGATCAATGTGTCTCTGTTACATCGATGTTTCTCTCCTCTCCCTCTCTCCAACACTCCCTCTCTTCCACTCTATCTAAAAACCAATGCAAAAATATCCTCGGGTGAGGATTAACCAAAAATAAATAAATAAATAAATAAATAAATAAATAAATAAATAAATAAAATGTTCTTTACATTAACTTCATGTCAAAATGACAATATTTTAGAGAAGTTCAGTGAAATGAAATATGTAATTAAAATGCATTCCATGCATTTACGTCTTACTTTTTTTTTTCTTTTTTATCCTCACCCGAGGACATTTTTCCATTTTTTGTACAGATAGAGTGGGAGGGAGAGAGAGGAAGAGAGAGAGAGAGAGAGAAACATCGACGTGAAGGGACACATCGAGTGGCTGCCACCCACACGACCAACCAGGGCCGGGGACAAACTGCAACCGAGGTACGTGCCCTTAGCGGGAACCGAACCCGGGTCTCTCCAGACCGCAGGCCGACGCTCTAACCGCTGAGCCAAACCGGCCAGGGCTACGTCTTACTTTTTAAATGAGGCTACTAGAAAAGTTTAAACTGTATCTGAGGCTCCCAGTATATTTCTGTTGGACCACACTGGTCAGAGCCACGCTGCTACTGTGGCTGGTTTGAAAGGCTAGGCGGTTCCTACAGCATCGTTTCGGGAATCAGATACCCACAGGCATCTTTAGGACCTGGGAGCTGGGTCCTCTAATACTCTTGACAACTTCAAGCTTGTTGTCCAGAGTGACATGCAGGAGTCAGTGACAAACCAAACTAAACTCGTGTTCATTCAGTCATACTCTAACTTCGGCTTTGAATCAGGAGCTATTATGGACCAGAGGTACTTCCCAAGAGTTTGCAGTGTCATAAAGATAAGCATCTGACACACAACAGAGAGTGAGCATTGGAAAGCAACAAGACCCAAGATAAGCTGGGGTGGGGTTCGGAGATAAAACACAGGGAGCCAGTTAAATTTGAATTTCAGATAAACAACAAATAATTTTTTTTAGTATAAGTATGTGCTATGCAATAAATGGTGTCTTGGGTTTTCGTTTTGCCAACTCTAGTGACCCTAAGAAGCAAAGGCTATAGAATATCAGAGAGAAATCCCTTCTCTTGGAAGAACCCAGCCCAGTTCTACAAGGGTCTGAGGATGTGCAGAGACCTTTCCACTTTCTCTAGTAAGTAAGCAGTGCATGTCCTGTCCTGCCGTCTCGTCTTCTGGATAAGGTCTGAGCTCTGCTCCGTCCCTGAACAGAGGGAGCAGCACAGCTCATACCTTTGCATGTATGACTTTTCTCTTCGTGCACAGGCTTTCGTGGGTAAAAGCCATGTCTTCCTGTAGGGATCTGTTTACAGTAGCAGCCGGACTGTAGGACTTAGTGGATAAAACCCGACTTAAAATGTCAGAGAAACTATTCTGAAACGAGAAGAAAAAGAATTCTGCAAATGCCCAAACTGCCATGCTCTCCTCGATGGCCAGCAGGTCTGCGAAGGGCCTCAGGAGTCTTCCTGCGATGAAATTACAATGAACAAGATATCAAGACCTGAGAACTCTCTTGGATTCTTCATGACCCAACATATTTTCCCATTTTAAGTTTGAAACCAGAAAAGTGGAGAGAACATCTCTGCAAGTCAGAGTGGAGGTGGGGAAGCAGCCTGTTCTGCGCCCATGGGCACACACGGAATCCGGAACCCACATGCAGCTCTCCAGATGCCAAGGGAAAGGCAAGTCCCATGGGTCCAACTCACTGACCAAAGGAGAACTTTATCCTTGGGTTCCCAGTTCTGAGATTCCAGAAGGACAAATTTCTGGGAGATGCCAGCACCCATAATTTGCTTAAGATCAGAAAAGCTTCCTTACCGTCACAGATGGGCCACTTCAAATACCTACTTTATGGCCAATCCAGCTTTTCTAACCCCCTGCTGAATTTGAGCAGGTATAGCACTTAGCGTCCCTGCAGAATGTTACATTTCACTCAGATATTTGAGCTGACTGACTTATCTCATGCATGGGATTCTTCCCCTTGGATTCGTCATATTCAAAAGATTCCCAGGGATTTCAAAGAAGTGCTAAAAAAATGTACCAAAGAACTTACATGCATGTATGCATAACCAATGGACATAGACAACAATGCTAGGGGGGTGGGGGGGTGGGATGGGGAGGAGGGTGTCTAGGGGGGAAAAAGAAAAAAACATCTGTAAAAAAAATAAATTAATAAAAATTAGAGGAAAATAAATAAATATATAAAATAAAAAATATCCTCAAATAAAATGATTTTAATGTAGAAATTTAATCAGGATCTATGAAGTCCTAGAGGGTAGGGTCCTGTTAAAATCAAACAATTTCAGATGAAGCAATCCCTTTGTGTTCAATTTTCTGAGAGACTTGAATTGCTACTTTGGTGGCCCATTGTTACACCGTATGTCAGGCTGTAGGCTTTTGAATTTTTGTTCAGGAAATGCCTCCAGTGATTAGCAGCAAGTCCAAAGGAATTATGAAACATTTTTAAGATTTCAAAGCTACACTTTTTCTCACTCATTTACCCCAGAGAAACATATAACTTGAGCCTGTAGATATTTGAATACAAATATAAAAAACCTTTTAAAAATAAAATGTGTATAAATATGTGGGTAAATTTATATAAATATTAACTATAAACAAATAATATCTTGATGAGTTTTAAAATATAGAAAGAATTCAGATGTAATGAAGTGAACAAATCAGCAATGAAATATGTCAGAGTTTTGCCTTGCCCAGAAAGAGGGTTAAAATATAAGTCAATATTAGCTATTCATACAAATATGTGATATATGCTGTAGGATAATCACTAACTCTTATCTCCAAAATAAGAGAAGGATTAAATGGAATAAGAACTAATCTGAAAGAAGGCAAGAAGAAAGGAAAAATAGACTAGACAAGACAAATAGCACAAAGTAAAATGTTAGTTTTATGATTTTAAAAAGTTTTTATTGATATATATTTGACAGGTAACATTGTGTAAGTTTAAGGTAAACATGTTGATTTGAAACATCTGTATATTGCAATATGATTGTCATCGTAGCGTTAGCTAGCACCTATATCATGTCACATAATTATGGGTTTTTTTGTGTGGCAGGAATAATTAAGATCTAATCTCTTAATAAGTTTGATGTTTATAATACAATACTGTTATCTATAATCTCTATGCTGTGCATTAGATTTCTAGGATTTATTTACCTACTAGTTGCATGTTTATATCTTAAGCAACATCTCTGCTATGTCTTAGCCCCCAGCCTCTGGTAACCACTATTTTACTCTGTGTGAGTTAAGCGCTTTGAGATTCCACATGTAAGTTATATACAGTGTTTGTTTTTTTCTCTCTTATCTCACCATTATATCCTCAAGATATATTCATGTTGTTGCAAATGTAGGACTTCATTCTTTCTCATGGTTAAATGACACTCCATTGCATATCCACACCACACCTTCCTTGTCTATTCATCAGTTCATTGGCACTTCAGTTTGTTTCCATGTCTTGGCTGGTGTGAATAATACTGTGATAAATATAGGAGTGCATATATTTCTTCATTGTCATGTTTTCATATTCTTTGGGTATATTCTCAGAAGTGATCTTGGTCACTGATCTAGACCAAGAAGAAGTGGTATTGCCCAGTCATATGGTTGTTCCATATGTGGGGGTTCCAAACAGTGAACCCCCACACTGTTTTCCCTGATAGATGTACCAATTTACCTCCCCAACAGCAGTGTACACCGTTTCCTTTCTCCACATCTTCATCAACACTTGTTATCGCTTATCTTCTTGATGATAGCCATTCTAACAGGTGTGAAGTTGCTTTGATCCACATTTTCCTCATAATTAGTACTATTAAATAGTGAGATGGTAGTTTTAAATTGAAATGTATTACATCCAATGTAAGTAGACTAACTATTCAACTGAAAATCAAATATTGTCATACTGGCTAAAACCTAGGTAACATTTAAACAAATCACACCAACAAGGACACAGAAAAGTTTAAAGTAAAAAGAATGGAGAAAAGATGTCATTAAAAACACTTACTGAAAGAAAGCTGGTGTAGCTATATTATTAGTGGAACTTTCTTTTAGATAAAAGTATTATCAGAGATTTAAAAATAGACAATTTAAATAATAAGCATTTCAATTCATCAGAAATATATTTCTAAATGTCTGTGCATCTAATAAGATAACCAAAAATAAAGTAACTATTGGCAAGACCCTAAGAAGAAATAGACATAATCACAGGCCAAATAAACATACTTGTGCCACTGATCTAGACCAAGCAGGTCATGGGTTAATAAGGAGTAGAATATTTGAATGACACTATCAGCAAACATGACCTGAAGGACACACAGAGGACATCGTCCCTAGCAACTACAGTACTGAGTATTTACAAACATTTACCATTTGCTGACCAATAAAGCATGTGTTATTTAAATGTTACTTCTCAGCTGTCCTGTCTACTTTTTACATAGTAATTCTTATTAGATATATGTTAGAACCTCTCGGTCTACCTTTCATTTCTTAGAACCTTTCTCCTTGTTTTTAAATAACTTGGATAATGTATTCTAAATGATTTCGGTGGCATTATCTTCTAATTCAGCATTTCTTCAATTGAGTCAAGTCTAGGATTTACTTACTATTGAGCTTTTAATTTCAAAGATTTTTTTTACATTTCCAGAACCTCTAGAAGAGATTTGGGGGAAAGAATACACTTGTGTTCAAAATCCATATAAATATCTATGTGGATCAGAAACTGAACAGCACCAAGCGAGGGCAGCCTCTCAGCATCGCCAATCACCAGGAGAGTAGAACAGGGACGGATGATAGATATGTAGGAGGCAGAGTATCTCAAACAGCCTCTCAGAGTTCCTGTCATCCCAGAATGAAATGGGAGGGTACTGAACTTCACTAAATAAGAGGTGGTGGATCCAAAGAGTTCTCATCACCAGGAAGAGGACAGGCTACCGTAGAAAAAGGATGAGATGGACTGTGTAGCTGCAGGATGGGTGTGATCATAGGAACCTCATCAGACAGGCATGTGGAGAGATGACCACTCGAAGGACCAGCTAGCACAGAGCATCCCAATGTCTGGCATCTGCCATTAGGACAGATAAGGGACGTGGACTGGATGCATCCCAATCCTACCCCCACACTGTACAGTCCTCACCTTCAGTGACACCTTAGAAAGGAAGAGGGTGTGAAAGCCAGAAATGTTGTATGCCGAGATGGGTATTCTGAGAATGAACTAGATTTTGTTTGTTGCCAGCAAGAAAGATGAAATTAATTAATTAATTTATTTATTTATTTATTTATTTTTGTTACAGATGTTTCTTCTTTTTCCCCCACTGATTCCCCCCTCCCCCTCCCTCCCTGCCCTTTCCCCAGTTTGTTGTCCATGTCCACTGTTCATGCATACATGCATATAAGTTCTGTGGAAGATGAAACTAATTTAAATGATAGAAAAGTAAAGTTGTCTATTTAACACATCTCTCGTTGAGTTTTGGGCATGTACAGTTATATCTAGACCCAGAGCATTTTAGGATGGAGACAATTCCCATGTCACCAGGTTCCACCCCAGCATCACAAAGACAAGGAATCGAAAGCATCTGGGCCTCTGTGGAATGAAGCATGAAGGGTCTAGTTCAAGGTCACCCAGCTGTCAGAACAGGAACTCCTATTAAGCAACTTTTCCGAACCAGACTTTCAGGTCTGTTCTTATATGAGATTCCTCCTTCCTCTTCCACTTCCTAGATTCTGTCGTCTAGAACATATTCATTGTCTTACTTTCACTGCATCACAACTGTGCAATTAATGATTTCTAACTCTAGTATATAGAGTATGTATTCTATATATGGTTTTCCAAAGTCAGTGTGCATGGGGTACCGTTTCCTGAAGGGCACATAAAACAGTCTCCTGGGCCCCACCCAAGCTTTCACTTGGGTAGACCTGGGGCAGGGCCTGAGAATCTGCATTCCCAACAAGGTCCACTGTGGTGCCATTAATGCTGGTCCCAGGATGACACTGGTAAAACCTCCGCCCCGGACTGTGTTTCTTGAAAACTCACACTTTCTCTGCACATCTTTGTTTTCCTCAGATGTTCCTTACTCTCATTATGCCTTTCTAATGACACTTTTACAATTATTAATATTTTTTTAAAATGTATTCAAATAAAGTTGGCATACAATATTATATAAGTAATATTAGTTTCAAGCGTACAACATAGTAATTCAACATTTTTTATACCTTACAATGTGTTCACCACACTAAGTCTAGCAATCATCTGTCACCATGCAAACTTTTCATAGTATTAGTGACTATATTCCCTTCATTTTTCGCCCATCCTCCCACCATTCCTTCGGTCTTCTGGCGACTGTTCCTTTGGTCTTTGTTTCTATGAGTCTGTTTCTGTTTTGTTTTGTTTGTGTGTTTTGTTTTGTTTTAGATTCTACATATGAGTGAAACCATATTGCCTCTGTCTTTCTTTGACATGTCTCTTAGCATAATACCCTCTAGCTCCATCCACGTTCTCACAAATGGCAAGACTCTGTTCTTTTTTGTATTGCGGTGCAATATTACATTGTCTATTATATTATACACCTCGTCTTCTCTATTCATTCATCTACTGGTGAGTACCTAGGTTGTTTCCACATCTGAGCAATTATTGTAAATAAAGCTGCAATGAACATAAGGATGCATAGTACTCTTCATTTCAAAATTTTCTTGGCTATTTTCTCATTCTCTGCCCAAACAAAAAATTTAGGTTCCCTCTAAATCCCATCTTTGTTTTGTTGACATTGCAATGAATGTATGGGTTATTGAGGCGATAACTGATATCTTTTCACTATGAGGTCATACTATCCACCAAACAGAATATACTTTTCCATGTACTTAAATCTTATTCTAAGATCTTCAGCAAACTTTTATAGTTTTCCTTTAGCTGCACTTTTATTTTGAAACTTATTCCCAGGCAGTTTATATTTGAAGATTGTTTTAGTGATTAGGATCTTTTTCCACAATATTTTCTAAATGTTTCTTGGTGGTAAATAGGGAAAGCTATTGCCTTTTTTTCCTATATTTATTTTTATGTCTATGTTCTAAAACTCAAGATTTTATTTGTGGCTTAATATATAATACTTTTTGGAAAGTTCCATATTCACTGGAAAGGGGCATTCTCACTGTTTGTAGATGATGTAGTTCAAAATGCACCTTTATATATAATTTATTTTATTGATGATATATTTAAAAAATCATTGCTTATCCATTAATTACTTTGAGATAGGCATGCTTCTACAAGTTTCTCCCAGTATTTTTAAGAATGTTAGCTTTACACATATTTCACCCATTGATTTTGGCAGCTAAAGGTTAGTCGGCGCTCTGTCATCTTTTAGTGCTCCCAACATAAAACGATGGTCTGCCTCACAGTCTCATTTGATGCTCTCAATCTTGAATTCTGTGTAGTCTGCCGTTAATATTATAATTCATTTTTTCTTTTTGCTTTCATTTTCCTGATATACATTTCTATGTGGATTTGTTTCAGGTATGTCTTTGGTCAACAGAGAATAATTGGACTTTGCTTCATTACATATTATTTTGAGGATCTCTCTCTCTTTTTCTTTTTAATTCTCACCCAACTATCTCAGATAGAGTGGAAGGGAGGGGAGAGAGAGAGAGAAACATCGATGTGAGCGAGACACATTGACTGGTTGCCTCCTCACGACCCTGACAGGGCCAGGAACTGAACTGCAACGGAGGTACGTGCCCTTGCGTGACTCCTTGGTCCTCGGGCTGACACTCTAACCACTGAGCCAAACCGGCCAGGGCGAGGATCTCTTTTTTTTAATAAGTAAGTTTGTCCATGTCTTTTTTCCTTTAGCCCTATGTTTGCTTCTTATTTCTTTTTACTCTATTTTTTTCTTAACTTTACTTTCTCTGATGGATAGCCTTTAAGTTTTCACATACATTATTTAACTTACAGTGAAAAAATTATTCAAATTAATAATTTAAGTCACTCTAATTTAAGCAAAATGTTGAACACACTTCTACATTTTATTTCCTCATTCATATTATACACTTTGTTGATGTAATATGTTTATATAGATCTAGATTATTCATAGCACTTTGCATTAAAATGTATCTTCTTTTGTGAGGACAAGTCTTGTTTGTGACAATGTTAGTCTCGGGTTCAATTCCAGCCAAGGGCACGTACCTTGGTTGCAGTTAGGTCCCTGGCCCTGATCGGGTTGTGCAGGAGGCAGCCAGTCGATGAGTCCCTTTCACATCGATATTTCTCTCTCTCTCTCCCTCCCTCTCTCCTACTCTATCGGAAGATAAATGGAAAAATATCCTCGGATGAGGATAAAAAAAAAATTCTTAAATTATAGTTTTGGTTTTAACTTTTACACCTTTTTGTACGTGCCTTTTAGGACAATCAAAAAAGGCAAAATCTGTCATTGCACGGAACGAATTATAAGTGTAGTGAGCGAGGAGTCAGCAGTGGCATGACCTTCCACCACTCCCCCCGGTATTATTTACCACCTAACAGGTTTTCACCACCTACTAAATACCAGGCTCTCTATTAAGCTCTTTCTATTTATTATCTCGTTTAATTTGCATGACGACAGAGTGAAGAAAATGCTATTATTAATTAGATCTATTGATGAGAGGACTGAGTCTCCAAGAGATCAGGCAAATTGCCCACGCTGGGATTTGAACCCAGCCCCATGAAGAATAAGGAGGGATGCATTCTAGGCAGAAGGAACTGTTGGCCCTGGGAAAGGGAAGAAGTGGGAGAATTTGAGGAAAGAAAACAAAGCCCGGGGCTGAAGAATAGGGAGTTCGGGGTGAGTGGTCAAAAGTAAGGCTAAGAACATGGCCGGAGCCAAGTCATGGCCTTTCTGAGAAACTGGCACATTTGGCTGCCACAACATTGTTTGATTTTGTTCTTTACTGCCTTTGAGGCTAGTTTTAATTCTACTACTATGTCTTTAATTTATTGCAGATCTTCTACATCCCAGCTTCCACATCTTAAAAACAATTCCATCGTCTTCTCTTTCTTGAATTTCATTGCTCAAACCCAAGTTCCCTTTTATCTCAGTCTAGTCTCCTTTTATGATGCTAAGTAGAGATTTTGGCATCTCTAACCAAGCTGAGAAAGCTAAACAGTTCTGTGAATTTTTCAAATGGATCCTACATTACATAATCTCCAGACTGTTTCCCCTTGGTTGTGTGAGTGCTATCCTTTTATATTGTTCTAGAGTATTTTTTAAATGCACCCTGTTTTCAAACTTTTGGGGGAATGGTGCTCTCTTCATGACCTGTCTGGACGCGACTGTCATCTGAAGACTAGGTGAATGTGAATCCAAGCCTGCTTACCTGTACATTGTGAGGGGGGATCCACATCCAGGTCTAGAGTTTGGAGAATACTTTGGTGCTTCAGTCTGATTTCAGCTTCTGAGGGATTCACATGCTTTTCTTCTGTTCTTCATCGGGGGCGTATTTTTTTCCCACTTGGTTGTTGGATTTTTAAACTAAGTCAGAACTTGCAAAACACAAATTCCCAAAATGTACAGTCCTTGAGATTTTTTCTGGTTTTATCCTTACTTTGAGGACGTTACTCTTAAAATTTTTTAAAAATATTGTCTCTTTATTGATTTTAGAAGGAGAGGAAAAGAGAGAGAGAGAGAGAAACATCAATGAGAGAGAACATCAAGTGCCTATCTCCTGCATGCCCCCCACTAGGGATTGGGCCCACAACATGGGCATGTGCCCCAACCAGGAATTGAACCTGGGACCTCTTGGTGCATGGGGTGACCCTCAACCACTGAGCTACACTGGCCAGGTGATCACAAAACTCTTAAAAACGCACTTCTGATAATACAGGGGCCACTCCCAGGCCTCCCTGGGCAGCCTGCTATTTTACTTAAATTAAAAAATATATATATATATACACACACATGTAATGATGGGAACAATATTAGAAAGGATAATTTTCTTGTCCCTTGGAGAGCACTTTTAGATGTTGGAAGGATGCGTGCTCTGTTTTCTCATTAGGTTAGGTCTAGAACCCAAGACAGTACAGGGGTGGGAGGAGCAAGAGGAGTAAACGCATCTTGCGTTTTTGGTAAAGATAACACTGTGCTTCGTAACTTTGGATTTCCTAAGCTAAAGCCTGGGTAGGGTTTTAGTCATTTGGGTCTAGTAGCTTGATCATTAAATCAGATTGATACCACACTCTGGCATCCTTTTCTCTTGTTTATGTCAATTGTCAGTGTTACTCTGAATTATTGCCTTTATCCAGGTATTCACGGAAGCTGGCCAGACTCCCACCGTTTTGTATGGTGACATGTTTTAGTAAGAATTTGAATATGATAAGAGCACACTGAAAGCCCTTTGGGAACTCAGACCTAACGTCTGGCTCTCTGCATTGTCACAGGGGGAAGGAAACCTTACAGAGCTAGTTTGAGCAAAGACTGATCAGTGCAACTTGGACTGATCACCCCTCCACATTGTCATCTGGTCAAAGCAACATCTACAAAGTTTTTTTTTTTTTTGTCAATTGGTTGAGAAAAAACATTGAACTACACTTACACGATTACTGTAAATGTGATTTACTTCTTCTTTCTTTATTACTACTTTTCATATTCAAATATTCAGTTTGGGGTGACACAGCTCACTGTATTTCTTCTTAGCCAGTAATGCTGTCTAATGATCAATCACTGTTGACTGAATCTCTCATTTTATATGTAACATTTGTATAACATGTTATATGTGCCATTTTGATAACATTTTATATGTAACGTTGCTTTTCTAATATTTGCCATTTTCTGCTTGAAGTTTCTTGTTTCCCTACCCTATCCTGGCTTTCAGATTTAGTGGGTGTTTTGATCCTGAGGGTCCATTTTGCAAGCCCTGACTTTCTCAAAGCCTCTTCCGTTGAAATCTGAAGGAAATAAGCAAGTGAGTCAGTCTCCAGCTTTTGTCAAACACAGCGCCAGAGAATGCGCCCTGTGTGCTCAGCGGAAAGCTCACCCTTTCTCCCTCCTTGCGACTTGACAGTGAATCCATCTCCTTCCCCTCTTTGAACTTAATTCCTGATCTCTCTTTCAAAACAGAAAAAGATCAGGAAGAACATGCAGGTATTGGACACCCAGCCTCAGTAACATATCATATTTATCACCTTTAATGTCCCCGTAATGTCTTCTGTCTTGTCTTTCTAATTTAGCTATGACTCCACTAGTAGAAATTATATGACTCATGTCCAATTCCACATTTAGTAAAATATCTAAAGCTTTGTTAGTGTGCAAGGCAATGAATATGAAAAGAAGTCTACATTCTTTATTTGGATTAAGTTTAAAGCTTTTCAAATAACACCATCTGAAAATGTCATAGCATGACAAAGCAGCCATCCACATGGGAGAGAACCTACCCACAGCGTGCAGGACCTCGGGGAAAAATACACTGTTTGCCCTGCTATCTTATAACTCTTTTACTCCCTGCCACACATACCTGACCCCCAGCATCTTTACAGATCAATAAAATCAGCTTAAAAATTAACCTGAAGGGAAATTTTCATATGGAAAATAACCTAGAGAAGGCAAAAATGTAGGGATTCATATAAGAGAGTGTAGGTCAGGAATTAAAGAACTATGGTCCAAGGGCCGATTTCACCCACTTATGTAAATAAAGCTTGTTAGAACAAGCCACGCCCACATCCACACACCTTCTACGCTCGCTTTCTCACTGTCATGGCAGAGTTGAGCAGTTGCAGCAGATATCATATGGCCTACAAAACTAAACATATTTACTATCTGCCCCTTTACAGAAACAGTTTGCCAACCCCTGGGGTAAGTGATTGTAGGTTTCTCCCTAGAATCCATTCTTCTCTTTTTCTCTCCTAATAAGATCTTTATTTCTCTGTTTCCACTTCTCCCCCAAGGAGCCCAAGGGTTCTAAGCAACATTCACCCTTTCCCATCGCTCATTGGTTTAAAGGTTGCCCCATCAGGCTTGCCACATAATAGGGAACAGGAGCCCTGGCCGGTTTGGCTCAGCGGTTGGAGCATCCGCCTGCGGTCCGGAGAGACCCGGGTTCGGTTCCCGCTAAGGGCACGTACCTTGGTTGCAGTTTGTCCCAGGCCCTGGTTGGTCGTGCGGGTGGCAGCCACTCGATGTGTCCCTTTCACATCAATGTTTCCCTCTCTCTCTTCCTCTCTCTCCCTCCCACTCTGTCTGTACAAAAAATGGAAAAATGTCCTCGGGTGAGGATAAAAAACAAAACAAAAATTTAAATAGGGAACAGGATTTCAGGTCTCACCCAATCAGTAATGGAACACCCCCCCCCATAGTCATTGTTTCACAGATGGGCACGTACACCAGTTAGAATCATCTCAGGAAAAGATTGCTCCAGGTTTTGGGGCAACACATTTTTGTTCTTTGAATTGAGACCCATTGGAAGAGCCGCTGTGTCCTCTCCAAGTGGTGCTGTGAGCAGTCCCGCGCTCTGCTTCCACCAGAAGACAGCCTGGAGGACAGGGGGAAAGGCACTGCTAAAAGGAAGCACAGAAACAGAGTGAGATCCACAGGTTCAGCTGACCTTGGAGAGTCTTATTTCTGCACTTACAATTCCTTGAGCCAATTAATTTAGATATTTTTTATTTTATTTTTTTATCCTCACCCAAGGATATTTTTCCATTTTTTGTACAGATAGAGCGGGAGGGAGAGAGAGGAACAGAGAGAGAGAGAGAGAGAAACATCAATGTGAAAGGAACACATCGAGTGGCTGCCACCTGCACGACCAACCAGGGCCGGGGACAAACTGCAACCGAAGTACGTGCCCTTAGCGGGAACCGAACCCCGGTCTCTCCGGACTGCAGGCCGATGCTCTAACCGCTGAGCCAAACTGGCCAGGGCTAATTTAGATATTTTTAAATCAATTTGAGTACTGGGTTTTCTGTTATCTGTAATATGTGTAGAGATTTCTAACCAATATATGTATTCCCACTCCATTTATCTTGGAAAAAGCGTCATAGGATTTTGTGTTAATCTTATTTATTTGTAAGCCTAAAAATGTCTTTACATCTGGAAAGAATGCCCCCCCCCACACTTTTTTCTATCAATATCAGCAATTTATTTTATTCAAAACCCAGGGCTCAAGGTAGTCATTACTCTTTGTGGTACCTTTGGGTGTGTGTTTCTCTAACATAGCTTTTGTCACAATCACTCCTTGGTTGAAGATCAGGAAATCTGAGTGTGATATCCCAGACTTGCAGCTTTTCGTTAGCTTCCTATTTATTGCCTACAGAAAAGTCCATCATTCTTAATACAATTTACAAGATTACCTGTGTTCTGTTCTCTGTCGATCTCCTCAGCCTCATCCTGAATCATTTTCTCCTTTCCACTCTCCTTTCTAGTCACACTGTTTTTCTATTACTTTCTCAAAGAAACCATACTCTATGTCCAAACATTAAGAAATACTATTCTCGTCCGGACGGTGTAGCTCAGTGTTTGAGCATCGACCCATGCACCAAGAAGTTTGATTCCCAGTCAGGGCATATGCCCAGGTTGTAGGACAAATCCCCAGTGGGGGACATGCAGGAGGCGGCCAATTGATGTTCTTTCTCATCAATGTTTTTCTCCCTCTCTCATCAATGTTTCTCTCTCTCTCCCTCTCATTTTTTCTCTCTCTAAAATCAATAAAGAGGAAGATGGTGGAGGGCAGGACCATAGGGAGGGTGAGTGCATGAGAGAGTGAATTAGTGTATGAGAGAGTGTGAGTGGACGTGAAGGTGGACGACCAAACTCGAGCAGTGAAGAGGAGTGGAGCAGGAGGTTCCTGTGCTGTGGACGGGAGCAGCTGGCTACTGAGGTAAGCGGCTCTTCAGGGTGCTTCTCCCTGCACTGCAGGGAGGTCTCACCATTTGGGAAGATCTCGAGTCTTCCCTGGGAAGATGTAGTGGGAGTGGCTAGGGCCCAGCAACCTGAGCCACCAGTGCACCTGGCACCATCGAACCAGTGGAAACTCTGTGTCAGCACAGACCAGTGCACAGTAGCAGAGCTGCTAAGGTGCCAGTTGCGGAAGCTGCAAACGGCCGGGAGCCCAGCACCATCCCCCACAGTAGCAGCCTGATCAGAGTTGAGATATACCCCCAGCAACAGAGGCTGGGGAGCAGACATCCATCTCCAGGCAACAGAAGCACAGACCAGCAGCTGAGACCCATTCTCAAAAACTATAGCAAAGGTTGAGTAGGAGTTGAGCCCCACAGGGCAGCAGCATTCCCCAGCCACCAGCAGCAGGACCTGGGGCTCCACAGAGGCCTGTGCAACCCAGCAGCCCACAAGAGTGGTGGGAAGCCAGAGCCTGAGAGGGACTGGTGCGATCCAGCTGCCCCCTGCAGGACCTGCAGGGTGTGGGGGCACCAGAGAGGCCTACACAATCCAGCAGCCCACATGATAGGTGTAGAGCCAGGTCTCCAAAGGAACTGTGTGATCCAGTTACCTGTGCGACCTGCGGGGTGCTGAGGCACCAGAGAGGCCTGTGAGACCCAGATACTCACAAGTTAAGTGTAGAGCTGGGTCTCCAAAGGCACTGTGCAATCCAGCCGCCCACTGTACAGGCAGGAAGTGCGGCTCCAACAGGGCCTGAGCTATACAGCTACAGGTGGCACCAGCTACCAGCTGGGGACAGCTCCAGAGTGGCCCACGTGATCCAGCAGCAGCACCTACCAGGACACACCAATACCAACCCCCAATAGTCAATCCTCCAGGATCCACAGCAGGCAAGAGGCGACATGCAACAAAATAGTCTGGGAGGCACAGTAGCCTTATTTGATACACACTGAGCTGCCTACACATCCAAACATCCCTCAGCGGGTCTAGAGCTACCAGACGACTAAAATGGGGAGACAAAGAAACAACACCCACAGGAAAGAAAAAGAGGAATCACTAGAAAAGGAACTACAGGAAATGGAAGACAGCAACTTGTCAGATAAAGAATTCAAAGCAGTGATTTTAAGGGTGCTCAAGAAATTTGGTGAGAACTACAAGCAACTTAACAAGAATTATGAAGAGCTCACTGGTAACTACTTCAGCTTAAAAAAAGAGATAGAGCTATGCATAAAGAGGTAGAAGCTATGCATAAAAGTCAAAGGGAAATGAATAATGACAAGGCTGTTAGGAAAAATACCTTAGAAGGGTTTAATAGTAGATTAGAAGAAGCTGAAGACTGAATCAGTGACTTAGAAGACAAGGTAGAGAAAAACACTCAAATAGAGCAGCAAATGGGAAAAAAAATTTAAAAGCAGGAGAAAAGTTTAAGGGAACTGTGGGACAATACAAAACATAACATCATTCGCATTATAGGGATACCGGAAGGAGAAGAATCAGAAAAAGGAATAGAGAACCTGTTTGAAGAAATAATGACAGAAAACTTTCCTAAACTGATGAAGAAAAATGTTACACAAGTCCAGGAAACACAGAGAGTCCCAAGCAAGATGAACCCCAGAAGACCCACAGCTAGACACATCATAATAAAAATGGCAAACATTAAAGACAAAGAAAAAATCTTAAAGGAAGCAAGAGAGAGACAGAAAGTTACCTACAAGGGAGCTCCCATTAGACTGTCAGCTGATTTCTCAATAGAAATGATCCAGGCCAGAAGGGAGTGGCATGAAGTGTACAAAGTAATGCAAGGCAAGGGTCTGAATCCAAGACTACTCTATCCAGCAAGGCTATCATTCAAAATTGAAGGAGAAATTAAGAGCTTCACGAATAAAAAAAAAAAAAAAAAGCTAAAATAATTTACCACCATCAAACCAGCACTGCAAAAAAATGCTGAAGGGACTGTTGCAGGAAGAAGAAGTAAAGAGAGAGAGAACACAGGCATAAAATTAAAATGGCAACTAATAACTATCTATCAATAATTACCCTAAATATAAATGGCTTAAATGTGCCAATCAAAAGACCTATGATTGGATAAGAAAACATGACCCTTATATATGCTGTTTACAAGAGACCCACCTCAAAACAAAAGACTCACACAGGATGAAAGTGAAAGGATGGAAAAAAAATTTCCAAGCAAATGGAAAGGAAAAGAAGCTGGTGTAGCAATACTCATATCTGACAAGATAGACTTCAAAACAGGGGCTATAATAAGAGACAGAAAAGGTCACTAGATAATATTAAAAGGAGCAATCCAACAAGAGGATATAACCCTGGTAAACATATATACACCAAATATGAGAGCACCAAAATATATTTAAAACCTTCTGGAGGACTTCAAGGGAGAAATCAACAGCAACACAATCATAGTGGGTGACTTTAACACACCACTGACACCACTGGATGGATCTTCTGGACAAAAAATTAACAAGGACATAGAGTTTTTACAAGACAAACTAGATCAGTTGGACTCAATTGATATTTACAAAACATTTCACCCCTAAGCTGCAGAGTATACATTCTTCTCAAGTGCACATGGGTCATTCTCAAAGATAGACTACATGTTAGGACACAAAGCAAGTCTCTACAAATTCAAGAAAATTGAAATCATATCAAGCATCTTCTCAGATCACAGTGGCATGAAAGTAGAACTCAATTACAATAAAAACACACAAAAACATTCAAACACTTGGAGGCTAAGTAGCATGTTATTAAACAATGAATAGGTTACTAATGAGATAAAAGAAGAATTTAAAAACTTCCTGGAAATGATGAAAATGAACAAACAACAACACAAAATCTATTGGACACAGCGAAAGCAGTCCTGAGAGGGAAGTTCATAGCACTACAGGCCTACCTCAAGAAACAAGAAAAATTCCCAATTGATTTTCTGACCCTACAACTTAAAGAACTAGAGAGTAAACAAAAAGAAAAAACCCAGAGCTAGTAGGAGGAAATAAATAGTAAAGGTCAGAGCAGAAATAAATGACATAAAGACTAAAAAAACAATTCAAAAGATCAATGAAACAAAAATTTTGTTCTTTGAAAAGATAAACAACATTGATGGACCTTTAGGCAGACTCACCAAGAAACAAAAAGAGAGAAACCAAATAAACAAAATCAGAAATGAAAGAGAAGAAGTAACAACTGACAGCACAGAAATACAAAGGATCCTCAAAACATACTATGAACACTTACACACCAACAAATTGGACAACCTAGGAGAAATGGACAAATTTCTAGAAACACACAGTCTCACAAATCTGAACCAGGAAGAGATAGAAAACTTTAATAGACCAATAACAACAAAGAAAATTAAACATGTAATCAAGAAACTCCCAGCAAACAAAAGCTCAGGCCCAGATGGCTTCATTGGGGAGTTTTACCAAACATTCAAAGAAGATCTAATACCCATTCTCCTCAAACTATTCCAAAAAATCCAAGAGGACCGAACCCTTCCAAACTCATTTCATGAGGCCAGCATAATCCTAATTCCAAAACCAAATAAAGACACTACAAAGAAAGAAAACTACAGGCCAATATCCCTAATGAACACAGATGCCAAAACCCTTAACAAGATATTAGCAAATCAGATCCAGAAATACATTAAAAAATTATTCATCATAACCAAGTGGGTTTCATCCCAGGCGTGGAAGGATGGTACAATATTCTCAAATAAATAAATGTGATACACCACATAAACAAAAGGAAAGATAAAAGCCATATGATCATATCAATAGATGCTGAAAAGCATTCAACAAAATCCAGCACCAATTTCTAACAAAAACGCTCAGCAATGTGGGAATAGAAGGATCATATCTCAACATAATAAAGTCCATATATGAAAAACCTACAGCCAACATCATACTCAATGGCAAAAACTAAAAGCATTTCCCTTAAGAACAGGAACAAGACAGGGATATCCACTTTTGCCACTCGTATTTAACATAGTACTGGAAGTCTTAGTCACAGCAATTAGACATGAAGAAAAAATAAAGGGGATCCAAATTGGAAAGGAGAAAGTGAAACTGTCATTATTTGCAGATGACATAGTATTGTACATAGAAAACCGTAGAGACTCTATCAAAAATCTACTAGACTTAATAAATAAAGTAGCAGGATACAAAATTGACATCAAGAAATCGACAGCATTTTTATACACCAATGATGAAATCATAGAAAGAGAAACTATAAAGACAATCCCATTTAATCATTGCAGCAAAATAATTAAGATACCTAGGAATAAACTTAACCAAAGAAATAAAGGACCTCTTCACAGAAAACTACAGGTCATTGAAAAAAAAAAAATAGAGGATCATATTAAAAAATGGAAGCATATACCTTGTTCATGGATTGGAAGAATTAACATCATTAAAATGTCCATGCTACCCAAAGAAATCTATAGATTCAATGCAATCCCCATCAAAATACCAATGACATACTTCACAGAACTAGAACAAACACTCCAAAAGTTCATATGGAACCAAAAAAGACCCTGAATAGCCACAGCAATATTGAAAAAGAAGAACAAAGTAAGAGGGATCACATTACCAGATTTCAGGTTATACTACTAAGCCACTGTAATCAAAAGAGCCTGGTAGTGGCACAAGAATAGGCAGATAGATCAATGGAACAGAATAGAGAACCCAGAAATTGGCCCAAGACAATACATTCAATTAATATTTGACAAATACAGCAAGAGCATAGAGTGGAGTCGAGACAGTCTCTTCAATAAATGGTGCTGGGAAAATTGGACAGCTACCTGCAAAAAAATGAAGCTAGAACACCAGCTTACACCATACATAAGAATAAACTCAAAATGGATAAAAGACTTAAATATAACTCGTGAATCAATAAAAATTCTGGAAGAAAATGTAGGCAACAAACTCTCAGACATCATACGCAGGAGAATTTTCACGAATACTACCCATGTTTAAATACTGAGTACTTTTCTAGTGACTCATATTTAGAGATTTAGAGAGAATGTTGAGTCAACACTAATAAATTATTTTTCTCTGACTCTCTGTTTTCTAGAAAACATGCCTTAGAAAAAGACAGCTTTTAATACCTTACAATATATCAAGCTCTCAAACAAGCCTTCACTATATACTATCTCCAAGTTCTTCAAAGTACATTTCATTAATTCATTCTGCTGAGATTTAATGAGAAGAAGTAACTTAATTTGCTGGTTTTGTATGACTCTATCACCTCTACCTACACATACCATCATGTTGACTTTCAGATCTGGAGAACAACTCCTCCCCTGTCTACATGAGTGAAGAGTCTCAGGTCACTCAATCATCAAGACTCCAGCTCTGGATTGTGTGTATGTGTGCATGTGTGTACTCACATGCTGCTATGAACTCAATTGTGCCCCCCTCTCTAAAAGTCATATGTTGAAGCCTTAACTCTCCAACTGATGGTATTTGGCAATGGGACCATTAGGGCATAATTAGGTTTAGATGAGTCATGCTGTTATAAAAAGAGACACCACAGAATTTTCCCTCTTTGTCTCCCCCCCCCCCCCCCGCCATCCACCCCTCTCCCTATTCCTCTGCCATGTGAGGATACATTGAGAAAGTGACCATCTGAAAGCCAGGAATAGGGCTCCCACCAGAACCCTCATCTTGGACTTCTAGCTTCCAGAACTGTGAGAAAAGAAATGTCTGTCATGTAGCCACCCAGTCTATGGTATTCTTTCATAGCAACTGAGCTGACCAGGACAGTTGCCTACAAGAAGTCTCCTTCACATCTCCAAACTCTCTCTTAGATCTTTTCTTCACTTCCACTGTCACCACGAACTTTTCATTATCTCTCCTGGACAACCACAAACACCTTCAACCTGGCCTCCCATCTTTTCCTGTCTTCTCTTTGACCAGATTACCACACAAAAGCCTTGCCTCAAACATTTTAAAGACTTCCCATTGCAATTAGGAAAAAGAAAAATAATTATCAAATATGTGAAATAAAATTCTGGGACGAATTTTAATCCTCAAACCCAAAGTCAGTTGAATGCATTTAGAAAACAGAACATCAATTACCTTTATGTCAACATAATTTCATGATAAGTTGAGTTGAAAATTTAAAAAGTTTAAAGATTTCATTGATCAGAGGTACAGTGGCAGTCTCAGTTTTAGCCTCACCTGGATTGACCCCCAGAGTTCACGTGTGTCAGAATATGCTCTTGTGGGTCAACCAGATGTCAATTTGCCTGAGGCAAGGAGGGATCCCTGAAGTGAGAGCTTATTCTACGGCAAAGAGAAGCCAGGGAAACAGGCTCCCTTGAATACATTTTTTAAATGTTCAAGTCATTAAAGAATAAGCAGGGCTATTCTGAATTTAGTAGCATCTCTATCACTTAGCCAAGCCAAGCATGCTTTCAGCCCCATATCTGAGTCCTTTGTTGGAGAAAGGACAATAGATGAAAACACAGTAAGCCAGTCAAATGAAACCTTTTTTTTTTTTTTAATGAATTTTTATTTATTTTTTTGTTACAGATATTTTACCTTTTTACCCCATTGGCACCCCCCACCCCACCCCCCCTCCACCCTGTCCCCTGCTTAGTTGTCCATGTCCATTGGTCATGCATACATGCATATAAGTTCTGTGGTTTATCTCTTCCCACCCCCTCTTCTGAGGGATGTCAGTCTCGGCCCTACTTCCATGTTTCTGGGTCTACCATATTCCTCAGACTGTTATGTTCATTATATTCCGTATATAAGTGAGATCATGTGGTATTTGTCTTTTTCTGCTTGGCTTCTTTCACTTAGGATAATACTTTCCAGGTCCCTCCATGTCGTCTCAAAGGATAAGAGATCTTTCTTTCTTACCGCTGCATAGTACTCCATTGTGTATATGTACCACAGCTTTTTTATCCATTCGTCTACTGGTGGACACTTGGGCAGTTTCCAGATCTTAGCTATTGTAAATAGTGCTGCTATGAACATGGAGGTACATATATTCTTCCTGATTGGTGTTTCAGGCTTCTTAGGGTATATTCCCAGCAGTGGGATCACTGGGTCAAATGGGAGTTCAATTTTTAATTTTTTGAGGTAGCATCATATTGTTTTCCATAGTGGCTGCACCTTTTAAGAGAATGAGTCTCAAATAATAGTAGCCAGTCCCTTTCTAAAGAGTATAATACAAAAGATAGACAGAACTTCCACTCACTCTATTACATGTCCTAGGCAGAGCTGGATCCCCTCAAAAGGAGAGAGATGATGCTTGGCAGGAGATGCTTGGCCACAGTAGGATGGCAGGCACAGCAGTCATGCCTTTCAGAATTAGTGACATTCAGTAGATGATGGGCAGAAGACAGTGGACACAATGGGACATAGACGTGTCTAGTAGCGGGGGCAGACAGAGACATGGGACTGGAAAAGATGATGGGAAGGAAAGGCTAGCTGCAGGTGGTAACTAACAAGACGGTTAACTCATTTAGGAAAACACGTGAGAGACACCACCATAACATACTTGAGATGGATTTTCTGGAATCTGAAGTCTGTGCGGATATAAAGGTGTCAGGAAGAAAGTGTTGAATATGAGTTTAAATACGGCCTTTACTTCTAGTCAAGTTGCTGAAGAAGAGTATGCACAGTGATGGGAACGTACTGGGAAGGGATCCAGGAAGTAGACATGGAGCCCTGGAAAATTTCTCCTTTCCCTTTCAAAATTACATACTTTCTTAGAATGTTGATGTATTTGGTATGCAATGTTTTAATAAAATAATTTTCATAATATAATCAATGTTTTAAAATAACTGATAGCACAATCCAGAGAACTAGGACTTGCAGTTGGAGTGAGGAGACAGGGTAGTCAGGAAATCCAAAGGATGGACCTGTGAGATTGGTACACATTCTGAGGGAAGCAAGGACATCTGAATTGTGGGAGAGAATTCCCACAATTGCAAGTAAAGGGTAGGATTGTGTCTGTAATTTTGGTTAAAACAACAGTGGCAAACGATATGGAATTAACATGCCTTCCTTTAGGCGGATTTGCAAAAAAGTAGTATTACAGTGACGTCCAGTATAATTTGCTTTCCTAAATATTCTATGAAGTCTTAGCAATGTTGAACTCTATTCAACATTCCTGGAGAATTTTCATTCACATAATAAAAATACAAGCTGCAATATGGGTGATATAACAACACCGGAAAGCCCATTGGATCAGAGAGCCCAGACTTCGTTTGGGCAGAGGATAATCTTTGAAAAATTAGTCAGGGATTTGGTGATGTACAAATTCAACTGACAGATTTATGTGGCTTGAAATGATTCTGGTTTTGAAATGTAGCATGAAATGCCAGACAGTGAGTGTGCGGAGACCACCAGCACTAGAGAGGCCTCTGTAGGAGGCTGCTGCATTATTTATGTTAAGTCCGTTTTCGCACACTGAGCAGTTTCATTTTCAAAGTGAAGATCATGGTCCTTGATTTCTAAACTAGAATACTACGCTGACCTCAGAGACATTTGCTTTCCGAACACATCCAGCCTTCACTGATTCGGGGCTTGGATTTGGGCAGAAGACACGCCACACACTTTTTGCTTGCAGTTGTTCGACTTTGTTTTATTTACAAATTGTAAGTGCAGTTTGGCTGCTGAGCACGGCTCTCCGGCAGGGCTCTCGCCAGCCCACAGCAGATGGACACATAAATCAGGTCCCGACTCGTCTTCTGCATGGCTGCACCAGAAGGATTTGCATCTGGGCTCCCTCTGTACCCTGTGAATGCTGACTCTCTCCCCACATGTGACAGTGCCTCAGAGAGACCAATGTCCTCCACGCTGGGGCCAGAAATAGAGCAAGTCATGGCGTTGGAGGAATTCACACCAGATGTGGCTCATCTTCCATTCAGTTCCTTCATTGCCCCTGAAGTATCAGGCTAATCCCATATAATGTAGTTTATTTGCTGGTCATTTCCAGTTTTACCACTCAAACTTTGTACTTGCTTTTCTTGGGTGGTCTAGGTGTTTTCTCTCTTAGTAGACATGCCAGGACTTTGACTTGTTTTAATGACATCATCCAAAGTAGAAAATCTTATATGATGACTTTTGTTCTACTTGCTTTGTTTCTCTTTTAAAATCAACTCTACCAAGGTATCATTTACAAACAATAAAATGTACTCAGTTATAGTGTCCAGTTTGATGAGTTCTGACAAACGTATGCACCCATGAAACTATACTACACTCAAGCTGTGGCACATTTCCGTCACCCCCAGAAGGTTCCTCGAATCCCTTTGCAGCAATCACTGTCTCAGTGGTGTCACTTGAGAGAGAGCAGATTTATCTTTTCTAGAATGTTCTATAAATGGAGTCATACAGTGTATATTTTTTGTGTCTGGCTCTTTTCATTGAACATAGTGTTTTGAAGATTCATCCATGATTCATATTTATTAGTAGTTTCTTTTTTATTGCCCAGTAGTATTACACTAGGTGAATACAGCATATACTATTTTTTTTTTTTATTATTTCACCTGTGGGTGGATATTTGGATTGTTCCCAGTTTGGGGTTATAATGGATAAAACTGCTAAAAATATTTGCGTACATGCATTGTTGTTTTTTAAAAATTTTTTATTGATTTTTAGAGATAGAGGAAAGGAGATAGAAACATTGATGAGAGAGAATATCAATGGGCCGCCTCCTGCATGCCCCCCATTGGGGATCAGGCCCACAACCTGGGCATGTGCCCTGACCAGGAATCAAACTGGCAACCTCTTGGTGCATGGGTTGATTCTCAACCACTGAGCCGGGATATGTGTGTTTTTAAATGGACTTTTTTAGTTTTTGCTAGGTCAATGCCTACAAATGCAGTTGCTGGGTCATATGATGACAGTATATTTAACGGCCAAACAAATCTCCAAAGTGGTGGCACCATTGTGCACACCCTCCAGCCACAGATGAGTTTCAGGCTCTCCACACGCTCCGCAACACCTGCTCAGTAATGTGAAGCAAGAAATGTCAAAATGCCAGAACTTGGATATAAATTCATGTCTCCTCTTTAATGCCTAATTGCTTTTAATTTCTACCCCCAGATCTGTACTTAATAAATCTTGTGGGTGAATTAAAAAAATAAATGCTTCATTACCCGCATTTAATATATCCTAAGTCTTTTCGGATAAGTGAAAACTCCTCAAGCACACACACCCCCTGGCCTTAGACGGTTCGAACCTCAGTCTGCAGGGACGCCTGGTGCCATCTCAGGTTTGTTGTCTGGTACATCCAAGCATCCAGAGAACTGGGGCTGGAATAAAAGGGGTCCCAGTAATAATCTGTTGAATAAATGAATGACTGAATGAATCTTCTGAAAACGTATCTTAAAATGTGTCATAAGTGTTGAAACATACCAATCTGAAATGACCTGTCCAACAAATTCAACCATTTGGAACATAGCTAAAAACCAAGAGAAACAAACAAAAAATTCAAAAAATTGAAAACAGGCAAAATGTATGTCATACTTTCCTATATTTTCATTGTAGAACACCCTTCAGGCTCTTGGTTAATAGCTAATTTACTCTGGATTTTATATTATTTTCAAAAGCCAATTTTTCTCATGCACATACTAGAAATGTTAGAATGACACAGAAATCAGTAATATAAAATACAAGCCGTCCTCCCACTCAGAACTCTAGGTCTCCCCGACAGGTGCATTCCTAACAATTTCTGGTATTATATTCAGAAAAGTTTAATGCATACACAAACATATTAATCTATTTTATTCTTTATTTATAGATATACCAAAACACATACACATATACTTCTTCTACACTTGGCACGTATTCTCATACAGAGATAGACATAAAGAAATGTCCATCTATATCATTCTTGGATTCTCATAAGCACAAACTAAACACACCCTTCTGAACTTCACTTTTTTCCACTTAACTTATGGTGGACGTGTGTGTGTGTGTGTGTGTGTGTGTGTGTGTGTGATTCTTTTTAGAGCTAAATTGATTCCATTATATTACTATATCCTTTTTAAAATTAATTTATTGATGTACTGCTCATATACAGACATTTCCTAATACGTGCACATCTGCAATAAATATTCTTGGACAGGAAGTTTTATTGTCATGGACAAACTCATTTTTTTTCAGATTGACAAATGTAGTTATTTATTTTTAATTTAATAAATTAATTAAATTGTTAGTTAATTAATTTATTTTTGTTACAGATGTTTCTCCTTTTTCCCCCACTGATTCCCCCCTCCTTTTCCCTCCCCGCCCTGTTCCCAGCTTTGTTGTCCATGTCCATTGTTCATGCATACATGCATATAAGTTCTGTGATTTATCTCTCCCCCACCCCCTCTTCTGGGGATTGTCACTCTGTACCCGACTTCCACATCTCTGAAACTACCTCATTCCTCAGACTGTTATGTTCATTATATTCCACAAATAAGTGAGATCATATGATTCTTGTCTTTCTCTGTTTGGCTTGTTTCCCTTAGGATAATACTTTCCAGGTACCTCCATGTCATCTCAAAGGTTAAGAGATCTTTCTTTCTTATAGCTGCGTAGTACTCCATTGTGTATATGTACCACTGCTTTTTTATCCATTCGTCTACTGATGGACACTTGGGCTGTTTCCAGATCTTACCAACTGTGAATAGTGCTGCTATAAACATGGGGGTACATATATTCTTTCTGATTGGTGTTTCAGGCTTCTTAGTGTATATTCCTACAAGTGGGATCACTGAGTCAAATAGAAGTTCAATTTTTAATTTTTTAAGGTAACATCATAATCTTTTCCATAGTGGCTGCAGCAGTCTGCATTCCCACCAGCAGTGCACTAGAGTCCCCTTTTATCCACACCCTCTCCAACACTTGTTGTTTGATGATTTGTTGATGGTGGCCATTCTGATAGGTGTGAGGTGATACCTCATAGTTGCTTTAATTTGCATCTGTCTGCTGATTAGTGATGTTCAGCATTTCTTCATATGTCTCTTAGCCATTTGTATGTTCTCTTTGGAGAGGTGACTATTTAGTTCCTCTGCCTGTTTTTTGTTGGTTTTTTTTTAATCCTCACCCAAGAACATTTTTTTTTTCATTTTTTGTTCAGATAGAGTGAGAGGGAAAGAGAGGAAAAGAGAGAGAGAGAAGAAAACATCGACGTGAAAGGGAAAAATCGAGTGGCTGCCACCCGCATTACCAACCAGGGCCAGAGACAAACTGCAACCAAGGTACGTGCCCTTAGTGGGAACAGAACCCAGATCTCTCTGGACTGCAGGCCGATGCTCTAACCTCTGAGCCAAACTGGCCAGGGCCCTCTGCCCATTATTTAATTGGGTTTTTTGTTTTCCTTTTGTTGAGTTCTATGAGTACTCTGTATATATTCGAAATTAACCTCTTATCTGATATATCATTGGCAATTATGTTCTCCCATACAGTGGGTTGCTTTTCCATTTTGATGATTGTTTCTTTAGCTGTGCAGAAGCTTTTGAGTTTGATGCAGTCCCATGTGTTCATTTTCTCTTTTGTTTCTGTTGCCTTAGGTGATGTATCAGTGAAAATTCTGCTGAGTATAATGTCTGAAATTTTGTTGCCTACATTTTCTTCTAGGGTTTTTATGGATTCATGAGTCACATTTAGGTCTTTTATCTATTTTGAGTTAATTGTTGTGTATGGTGTAAATTGATGGTCTGGTTTTATTTTTTTGCATGTAGCTGTTCAGTTTTCCCAACACCATTTATTAAAGGGGGTGTCTTACTCCACTGTATGCTCTTTCCACCTTTGTCAAATATTAATTGAGCATAATGCCTTGGGTCCATTTCTGGGTTCCTGTTCTGTTCCACTGGTCTACATGCCTGTTTCTGTGACAGTACCAAGCTGGTTTGATTACAGTGGCTTTGTAGTACAACCGGAAATCTGGTAATGTGATCTTTCCAACTTTGTTCTTATTTTTCAAGATTGTTGTTGATTTTCTGGGTCTTTTCTGGTTCCATGTGAACTTTTGAAGTATGTGTTCTAGTTCTGTGAAGTATGCCATTGGTATTTTGATGGGGATTGCATTGCACCTAATGATTGCTTTGGGTAGTATGGACATTTTAATGATGTTGATTCTTTCAATCCATGAACAAAGTATGTGCTTCCACTTTTTTATATCTTCTTCTATTTCTTTTTTCAATGACCTGTAGTTTTCTGTGAGTAGGTCATTTATTTCTTTGGTTAAGTTTATTCTCAGGTATCTTAATTTTTTTGCTGTGATGGTAAATGGGATTGTTTTTTAAGTTTCTCTTTCTGTGAGTTCATCATTGGTGTATAAGAATGCCACCAATTTCTTGACGTTAATTTTGTATCCTGCTACTTTGCCAAATTCATTATTAAGTCTAGTAATTTTTTGATGGAGTCTTTGGGGTTTTCTACGTATAGTATCATGTCATCAGTGAATTATGACAGTTTCACTTTCTCCTTTCCAATTTGGATCCCTTTTATTTTTTCTTCCTGTCTGATTGCTGTGGCTAAGACTTCCAGTACTATGTTAAGTAAGAGTGGTGAAAGTGGGTATCCTTCTCTTGTTTCTGTTCTTAAGGGAAATGCTTTTAGTTTTTTCCCATTGAGTATGATGTTGGTTGTAGGTCTTTCACATATGGCCTTTATTATTTCAAGATATGATCCCTCTATTCCCACATTGCTGAGCATTTTTATCAGAAATGAGTGCTGGATTTTGTTGAATACTTTTTCGGCATCTATTTATATGATCATATGATTTTGATCTTTCATTTTGTTTATGTAGTATATCACATTTATTGATTTGCGAATATTTTACCATCCTTGCATCCCTGGGATAAATCCCACTTGGTCATGGTGAATAATTTGATTGATGTATTGCTGGATTTGATTTGCTACTATTTTGTTCAGGATTTTGGTATCTGTGTTCATCAGGGATATTGGTCTGTAGTTTTCTTTCTTTGTGGTGTTTTTATTCAATTTTGGAACTAGGATTATGCTGGCCTCATGAAATGAGTTTGGAAGGGTTGCATCTTCTTGGATTTTTTGGAATAGTTTGAGGAGAATGGGTATTATATCTTCTTTGAATGTTTGCTAAAACTCCCCCATGAAGCCATCTGGGACTGGGCTTTTGTTTGCTGGGAGAGTCTTGATTACATATTCAATTTTTTTTAGTTGTTATTGGTCTGTTCAAGTTTTCTATCTCCTCCTGGTTCAGTTTTGGGAGACTGTGTGTTTCTAGAAATTTGTCCATTTCACTTAGATTGTCGAATTTGTTGCCGTATAATTGTTCATAATATTTGTTAATGATCCTTTGTATTTCTGTGGTTCCAGTAGTTACTTCTCCTCTTCCATTTCTGATTTTGCGTATTTGAGTTCTCTCTTTTTGTTTCATGGTGAGTCTAGCTAAGGGTCTATCAATCTTGTTTATCTTTTCAAAAAACCAGCTCTTTGTTTCATCGATCCTTTGAATTGTTTTTTTGGTCACTATGTCATTTATTTCTGCCCTGATCCTTCCTATTTCCTTCCTTCAACTTGCTCGGGGGTTTTCTTGTTGTTTGTTTTCTAGTTCTTTAAGTTGTGAGCTTAGATAGTCTATTAGAAATTTTTCTTGCTTCTTTAGGTAGGCCTGTAGAACTTCCCTCTCAGAACTGCTTTTGCTGTATCCCACAGATTTTGTGTTGTTTTGTGTGCATTTTTATTGTTTTCCAGGAATTTTTAAATTTCTTTCTTGATCTCCATGGTAACCCATTCATTGTTCAATACATGCTATTTAGCCTCCATGTGTTCCAATGTCTTTGCATATTCTTGTTGCAATTGTTTTCTAGTTTCGTGCCATTGTGATTTGAGAAGATGCTTGATATGATTTCAATCTTTTTAAACTTGTAGAGACTTAGTTTGTGTTTTAACATGTGGTCTATCTTTGAGAATGTCCCATGTACATCTGAGAAGAAAGTAAATTCTGCAGTTTTGGGGTATAATTCTCTGTAGATATCTATTAAATCCATTTGATCTAGTGCTTCATTTAGAGCCTCTGTTTCCTTGCTAATTTTTTGTCTAGGAGATCTATCCAGTGATGTCAGTGGGGTATTGAAGTCCTCTGCTATGATTGTATTGCTGTTGATTTCTCCTTTGAAATCCTCCAGAAGAGTTTTAATATATGTTGGTGCTCCTATATTGGATGCATATATGTTTTCCAAGGTTATATCTTTCTGTTGGATAATTCTTTTCAATATTATGTAGTGGCTTTCTTTGTCTCTAGTTATGGTCTTCTTTTTAAAATCTACTTTATCAGATATGAGTATTGCTACCCCAGCTTTTTTTTCCTTTCCATTTGCCTGGAAGATTTTTTTTCCATCCCTTCACTTTCAACCTATGGGAGTCTTTTCTTGTAAACAACATATATGTGAGTCATGCTTTCTTATCCAGTCTTTTTTCAGTTGTCCCACAGTTCTCTTAAGCTGTCTTTCTGTTTTTCAATTGTTTTTTTTTTTTTTTCCTTTTGGTTTTTTGATTGGTTGATTTTTCTACCCTGTCTTCTAATTTCTTGTCCAGTCAGCTACTCTGTGTCTTCTTATCAGTGCATTCAAACCATTCACATTTAAGGTGATAATTGATATGTGCTTATTTATTGCCATTTTTGTTTAGTGTGGTTCTATTTTTCTTCCTATTTCTTCTACTAATTTCAGCAGTTCTTTTAGCATATCTTGCAGTGCTGGTTTGTTGTTAATATATTCCCTTAGCCTTTTTTTTTTTTTTTTTTTGGCTGGAAAGCTCTTTATTTGACCTTCTATTTTGAATGATAGCCTTGCTGGGTAGAGTAGTCTTGGATTTAGATCCTTGTTTTTCATGACCTTGATGACTTCATGCCACTCCCTTCTGGCCTGTATTGTTTCTGTTGAGAAGTCAGCTGAGAGCCTTATGGGGTTTCCTTTGTAGGTAACCTGTTGCTTATCTCTTGCTTCTTTTAGGATTCTCTCTTTGTCTTTAAGTTTTGGCATTTTAATTACTATGTGTCTTGGTATGGGCCTGTTTGGATTCTTCTTACTTTGGGCTCGCTGTGCTTCTTGAATTTGAATGCCTTCTTCCTTCACCAAATTAGGAAAGTTTTCTGTCACTATTTCTTCAAATATATTCTCTAATCCTTGCCCATTTTCTTCCTCTTCAGGGACTCCTATGATGCGAATGTTATTATGTTTCCAGTTGTCCCACAGTTCTCTTAAGCCGTCTTTCTGTTTTTCTATTGTTTTTTTCCTTTTGGTTTTTTGATTGGTTGATTTTTTTCTACACTGTCTTCTAATTCACTGATCCAGTCCTCAGCTTCCTCTACTCTGTTGGTTAGTTCTTCCAATATATTCTTAATTTCTGCTATGTCATTCTTCATTTCCACTTTGTTGTTTTTCAACGTTTCTATATCTTTACTCATGGTGCTGATGTCCTTATTCATGCTGTTGAGCTTCTTCAAGATCATGGCTCTGAAATCTACCTCTGATAATTTGCTTAGCTGCATTTCATTGATCTCATTTTTGATAGAGTTCTCTTGTTCTTTCATTTGGGATTTGTTTCTTTGTTTCACCATTTTGGCTATTTCAGTGGGTTTTGGAGCCTGCCAAATTTTCCCTGTGGGTGTTGGTGTTCTCCTGTTTGTGGCTCCCTCTACTGGGTTTGGATGGGCCTGGGTGGGCCCACATTAAACACCACTATCAATCCTTACTTTCCTGGGTAGATTTGCAAGCCCAGGAAAGGTTCAGTTATCCTCTAGCTTTTTTCTGGTGGCTAGTAGTCTCAGTTACTCAATGTCTTGGAATGTAGCCCTGGTGTTCTACATAAGAGGATTTCCAGAGGTTTGGATAGATGCTGGTTGTTAATGAGCCTCAATTTGCATTTTTTGCCTCACCTGGGAGAGGCTGAATCTCGGGGGGGGGGGGGGCTGCTGATTTTCCCCACAGCTCAGGGAAAGAGCACAGTGGCCACCATCATTTGTGGCTGCAACTCAACAAAAACTGTGAGTGCCCTCCAAATCCCAGGTGTCCCCACAGAGTTCCCGCCCAGACTGCCGTCCCTCTGCCATAGCTCCCAGGTGAGTAGCTGTGGCTATTTTAGCCCTCTGTCACAGTTCTCTGTGCTGTGAAGCAGGCTTGGTCTTTATTTCTCAAGGGCGCTGCTCACAGCTAAGACTGCTGCTGCTTGTTGGCTCCCAGCCTGCCACCCTCTTCCACCTCTGCAGATCCTACCTGTGTCCCTGGTTATATGGTCCTGTCCTGCTGCTCTTCTGTTGGTTTTTTATGAGATTTGTCTTTATTTTAATTGTAATTCCCGTTTGGTCCTGGGAGATCATCTGTGTAGCTTCCATTCACCCTACCTCCATTTTCAAATCCTCTATGCCTATCTTGTGTGCAGCTGGGTCACACAGGCCTCTCTCGTGCCCCTGCACCCTGCAGGTCCTGTGGATAACTGGATTGTACAGTCCCTTTGGGGACCTGGCTCTGTGCCTATGTTATGGGCTGCTGGGTCGCACAGGCCTCTCTGGTGCCCCTGAACCCTGAAGGTCCCGCAGGCAGGTGGGCAGCTGGATCGCACAAGTCCCTCTTGGGTTCCAGCTTCCCACAGCTCTTGTGAGCTGCTGGACCACACAGGCCTCTGTGGAGCCCCAGGTCCCTCCGCTGGTGGCTGGGGAGTGCTGCTGCCCCTTGGGGCTCAACTCTTGCTCAGCTTTTGCAGTAGTTTTTGGGGATGGGTCTCAGCTGCTAGTCTGTGCTTCTGTTGCCTGAGGATGGATGTCTGCTCCCCAGCCTCTGTTGCTGGGGGTATATCTCCACTCTGATTGGGCTGCTGCTATGAGGGATGGTGCTGGGCTGTGGGCTGTCTGTGTCTTCCGCAATGTGCACCTTGGCAGCTCCACTACTGTGCACTGGTCTGTGTTGACACAGAGTGTCCACTGGTTCAATGGTGCCAGGTGTGCTGGTGGGCTCAGGTTGCTGGGCCCTAGCTGCTCCCACTGCCTCCTCCCAGGGAAGACCTGGGATCTTCCAAAATGGTGGGACCTCCCTGTAGCGTAGGGAGAAGTGCCCTGAAGAAGCGTACCGAGGTAGCTGGCTGCTCCGTCCACAGCACAGGAACCTTCTGCTCAGCGTTTCTGCACTGCTCAGGTTTGGTCGTCCACCTTTATGTCCACTCACACTCTCTCACACACTTGTTCACTCTCTCACACACTCACCCTCCCTCCAGTCCTCCCTGCCGCCACCTTCTCATAATTTTCTTCTTTACCTTTAATAATATTAATGGATGTCCAACTATTGACATCTTTATTTGACTTTCTAATATTGAACCATATTATTCCCAGAATGAACATTGATTGATTAGGGAGCATTTTTTTCTACAAATATTGCTGTAATTTAATTTCTATATTTAATTTTAGATTTTTATGTCATAATTCATATAAATCAGATTGCTCTTTGCTTTTATCATTTTGTGCTATATTTTGCAGGTATTAAAAGTAATATAATGCTAGATTTAAAAAGAGATAAAAATACTTTCTTATATCTATATGTTCTAAAATATTTAATTAGCTCTGGCCGGTTTGGTTCAGCGGTTAGAGTGTCGGCCTGCGGTCCTGAGAGACCCGGGTTCGGTTCCCCGCTAAGGGCACGTACCTCGGTTGCAGTTTGTCCCTGGCCCTGGTTGGTTGTGCGGGTGGCAACCACTCGATGTGTCCCTTCACATCGATGTTTCTCTCTCTGTGTTCCTCTCTCTCTCTCCCACTCTACCTGAACAAAAAATGGAAAAATGTCCTCGGGTGAGGATAAAAAACAAAACAAAAAAAAACAAAATTTAATTAATTTTATCTGGTCCTTAATAGTATAATAAATACATATATATTTTTATATATTTTACTTATAAAAAGACACAGTTCTGTTATTTACTTATAAATAGTTTTCAATTTTCTGCATTCTGATTTATTAAATCATATTTTATCTTTACCAATTCATTTTTTTTACATATGAATATCTAATTATTCCAGCATCATCTGCTATAAAGATTTTCTTTCCTTATTTAATGGCTTTGGCTCCTTTGTAAATATCAATTGCTTATTTAAGTGCTTCTGTTACTAGACTTTATTGTTGATTGATTTGTCTTTGCTTATGCTCTTACCACCATGTCTTGGTTATATAGTAACTTTTACCATCAGATAGAGTAAGTTTTCCAACTCCTTTCTTTTTCAAATTACTTTTGGATATACAAAGTTTTTTGAATCTCCGTATGTGTTTAAAATCATCTTATCAATTAAAAGAAAAAAAAAAGACTACTAGAATATTGACTGAAAAGCTGTTGGATCTCAAGATCAACTTGGGGATAATTGACATTTCAGCAATAGTAATCCTTCTCAGTCATGAACAGAGCAATATCTCCATATTTTCAACAATGTTCTGTAGTTTTTAGTATAGAGATCTGACATGTTTTATGTTAAAGTTATTACTACTTATGTTTTTTAATGCTATTGTGAATGTTATTTTAAAACTTCATTTATTACTTGTTCATTGTTGGTTTATACATATACAGCCAATGTTTGTATACTGACCAGGTAGCCTGCAACATTGTTAAATGTAATTGCTCTTATGTATTTTGTAGTTTCCTTTGGATTTTTAAATATATATTCTTATGTTACATAAAAAGAAGTACTATTTTACAACCCATTTTCCAATATTTATGTCTTATTTTTGTCTTATATTATTACACTGAGTAGGACCTCAAACATAATGTTGAGTGGAAGTGGTGAGAGTAGACACCTTCACTGTGAAACTGACCACAGGGGAAAACTATTCAGTACTTCACCATTAAATGCAATTTTATCTGCAGGCTTTTTCTGGGTGCTGTTGATCAAATTAAAAAGGTTTCCTTCCTAGTTTGATGAGAGTTTTTATCATGAATAAATGTTAAACTTTGTCAAATACTGTTTCCCCATCTACTTAAATAATCACTTTATATTTTATTTTGTTAATGTAGTGAATTACATGGATTGATTTTTAAAAATGTTTAACCAACCTTATATTTCTTGGGTAAACTCTACTTGGCCATGATATAACAATCTTTTAATATATTGATAAACTTTATATTCTAAAATTTGGGTATGATTTTTATATCTGTGTTCATGAAGGATATTGGTTATAATTTTTTTTTTCTTATAATGCCTCTGGTTTTGTTATCAGAATTATACTTTTCTCATAAAATGAATTGGAAAGTATGCTTATCTCCTCCAGTCACTGAAATTGTTTATGTAAAATTTTATGTGTTTATTGTTTTAAATGTTGATAGAATTCATTACCAAGGCGCTCCGGGCTTTCAGCTTTCTTGTAGGAAAATAATTATACAATTTCTTAGAAAGAACTATAAGATTTTCTTTTTAATCATATATGAATTATGCTAAATTATTTTTACAAAAAAGGGACCATTTTGTCTAAGTTGTCAAATGTTAATAGCTTAATGTTTTTCGTCATTTTAATGTTCCATCTTTTATGCCTCTTCATTATTTTTATGTCTATAGAATCTGGATGTATGTTTTCTTGCTTATGTTGGTATTGAGGCATTCTTTTTCTTTGGTCAGTCTTGGAGGGAATTATAAATTTAATTAATATTTTCAAAGAATCAAATGTTGGCTTTGCAAATTTTCTCTATATTTAAACTGTTGTTTGTGTGTTTCATCAATTATTCTCTTAACTGTATTTATTTTGTGTTTAATTTAATTTTGACTTTCTTTTCTGGTTTTCCAAGGTGGTAGCTTAGATAATTGATTTTAAACCTTTTTTTTTTTTGATAGCACAATTAATTAACGTTATAATTTTTTATAATTTTTGTTACATGTACTAAAAAATTACTTAGCAGAATCCCACAAATATGTTATCATTATTATTTACTCAAACTATTTTCTGATTTCTCTTGTAATCTTTGACTTGTGGATTATTTAGAAGTATTTATTTAATTTCTAAATGTTACTATATTTTTCAGACCTTTCCTTTATTAATTTCTAAATTAATTTCACATAGTCAGAGAATGTACCAATCCTAAATGCATTGGTACTTGTGTTATATTATAGCATATGCTCTATCTTAGGAAATACTTTATCATACACTTAGAAGAATATGTATTTTTGCTGTAGTATGGGTAGTGTTTTACAAATGTCAATTAGGCAAATTTTGTTAATAGACTTATTGAAATATTCTATATTCTTACTAATATCTGCTGTGTATTCTTATTCTATCTCTAACTGTAATAGTAGGATTTTCTATTTCCCTTTTTAGTTTTGTCAAGTTGTGTACCATTTTTTAAGCAAGGTGTTTAAGTGCATAAACATTTAGAATTTTTATATCATCTTCATAAATTGATTCAGCTTTATTGAAGTTGAGACTCAAAGAAGTTAAATGAATTTTAATTGGCTTGGCATAAATTTAAAAAACCTGGTTCTCACCACAGAATAAGTAATCATCAAAGGGATGAAAAGAAGATGATGCATTTAAAATTTGTATTGTCTCAGACTTTTCTCACACAATCCACTGTTTAAAAGAAAAAAAATTTTAGCCCTGGTCAGTGTTGCTCAGTTGGTTGGGCATAATCCCATTCACCAAAACATTGCTGGTTTGATTCCTGGTCAGGGCACATGCCTGGGTTGCAGGCTTGATCCCTGGTGGGGGGGCTTGCAGTAGGCAAGCCAATTGATGCTTCATGCCTGCATGGATGTTATTCTCTTTTCTGCTCCCTTCCTCTCTCAAAAAAAAAAAAAATCAATAAAAATAAATATTTTAAAAAGAAAAAGAATGTTTGTTATTGACTCATTAAAAACTAGAGGATAAGAACTAGTCTACTGCATCAAACAAAATTATTAAAACACTGGAGATGTTCAACAGCAGATTTGAGACGGCAGAAGATGAAATAAATAAATGATTATTTAAAATCTCCAGAGTGAGGTACAGATAAACAAAAGAATGAATAAAAGTAAACAGAACCTAAGGCGCTCATGGGAGATGATCAAGCAGACCAACATATGTATCATGGGAGTAACAGAAGGAGAGTAGAGAGAGAGATAAAGACAGAAAGAATATTTGAAGAAATAATGGCCAAAATCTTTCCAAATTTGAGGAATGATATAGATCTAAATGTCTATAAAGTTTAAAGAATTTTGGAAGTAGTAAGAGAGAAGTAACTCATTATCTATGAAGGATCATTAATAAGATTAGCAGCCTCCTTCTCATGAGAAAACAGGAGTCCAGAAAACAGTTGAATTACATATTTAAAGTTCTGAAGGAAAAAAATTATTATCAACCAAGAATTCTATATATAGCTAATTTTTTCTTCAGAAATAGAGATAAATTAAGATATTCCCAAGTAAAGAAAAACTAAGGGAGCACAGCCAAGGTGGCAGCAGAGTGTCTGGAAGCTACTAACCTCCTCCCAGGACCAAACTAAAATCACGGCTAAATTATAGAATACTCATCCTGAATAACCAACTGAGGACTAGCTGAGGAGAAGTCTTAAAACCACATATTCACAGAAGAAGCCAAATCCGTGGTAGGAAGGGCAGAGACATGAAAAGGGCTGGCCTTTCTCCTACAGGTGCAACTGAGGTTCTGAAGGAATATCCCAGCTGTGGGATGGGGTACCCCTGAGAAGCATGGGGTCTAAACCCTAAGTTGGGCTTCCCAGCCCAGTGTGTCAGATCTGGGAAGAGGCACCCACATAACATCTGGCTATGAAAAGCAGCAGGATTTCTCCCCACCAGGGAGAAAAACAAGTCCAAGCTAGAGACACAAGTACCTTCTTAAACAGGCAATGAACAAAATTTTGTTGGCAACCACTCACCCTAGGCTCTGGCAGAGGAAGGGTAGAGCAGACTAGAGTGAAATAAAAAGAGTCTGGGGTTTGGGGCTCTGGAGATAGATCTGAAAGGTCAGCCACTAGGATCCCAGTGCTGAATCATTCCCCCTATTGCAGATGCCTTCTTTCTTGAGTGAAGCACTACTCTTTGTGGGGCATTAGCCTGGCTGAAAGCAATAGCCCCAATATCTGGACTCCCTCTCACCTCACTCTGTGGAGATAATGCCCTAGTGAGTAGTATAGCAAGAGGCTTTTTCAGTGACTATGCTCAACAATTAGCCTGCAGGCAGAGGTAGGTAGAGGTGGATCTCTGAGTGCTTTGGGACTTTTGCTAACCTGCCCTCAGCCCAGTTATAGTAAAAGCTGGCCTTGGTGCACAGCTTGGTCCTTTTTGCATGCACCCAGCCCAGGAGAGGCAGCTACAAACTGTGGATTGTGACAGCTCCAACAGGTTTCCCAGGGCCAGTCACAGGCAGTGCCTGACATTGGACTGCACCAGAGTCCCTCCCAAGAGGCCCAGGACAAACATACTCAATGGCAAGTTTCAGATAAGAACAGAATAGGATCCAATAAACTTCGCAAGAGCTTATCTAAAGAGAGATCTCAGCAGGCTCAAAACCCTGCTGAGGCAAATTCTATTTTACTTCGTGTGATCAGCACCTACACATTAGCTTGCAGGCTGTGGTGGGGGTTGAGCCTTACAGTCAGCCAGCCTGAGCATTTATCCCATGCAAAAATGAACCAATAGAAATCAAGACTCAATTACAAAAGATGGGCCAACATAACTCACGCAAGGGACACTCCTGGAGCACAAGATCAGAAGATCATACAGACCACATCATTGGGTTCCATGAGATATTCATTACAGAAGGCTACTCTATCAACACTGGGAGTCTTAGCAGATATACCTAATACATAGAAACAAGCATAAAGAATCAGCCAATATGGGGAGACAAAGAAACAGGCCCCAAAGGAAAGAATAAGAGAATTCTCCAGAAAAAGAGCTAAATGAAATGGAGGCAAGCAATTTATCAGATATAGAGTTTAAAATAATGGTTATAAAGAAGCTCAACAGCATGAAAAGGGACATAGAAACTATAAAATACCAATAAAAAATGAAGAATACAATATCTGAATGAAGAAAACAATGGAAGGAATAAACAGAAGGTTGGATGAAGCAGAGGATTGAATCAGCGATTTGGAGGACAAGGTAAAAAAGCACACAATTAGAGCAGCAAAAAGCAAAATGAATTTAATAAAATAAGGATAGTTTACAACACCTTTGGGGAAAAATGAAGCATAACAACATCTGCATCATAAGGGTACAGGAAGAAGAGAGCAAGCATGGCATTGAGAACATATTTAAAGAAATAATAACCAAAAACTCCACTAACCTGGTGAAGAAAAAAGACACAAAAGTCCAGAAAACACAGAGAATCCTAAACAAGATGGGCCCAAAAAGGCCCATACCAAGACACATTATAATTAAAATGGCAAAGCTTAAAGACAAAGGGAAAATCTTAAAAGCCACAAGAGAAAGGCCATTAGTTACCTACAAAGGAGCTCCCATAAGAATGTCAGAAGATTCCTCAACAGAAGCATTTCAGACCAGAAGGGATTGGCATGAAATATTCAAAGTAATGAAAAGCGAGGACTACAAGCAAGACTGCTTTATCCAGTGAAACTCTCATTTAAAATTGGAGGAGAAATAAAAAGTTTCTCAGACCAAAAAAAAAGCTGAAGGATTTTGTTACCCCTAACCCAGTATTACAAGAAATGTTAAAGGGTCTGCTTGGAGGAGAAGAAGAAGGAGGAAGAGGAGAAGAAGAAGAAACAGAGGAACATGTTTAAAAGAATGAAATGGCAATAAATATGTACCTATCAATATCACTTTAAATGTCAATGGTTTAAATACTTCAATAAAAAAACATAAAGTAGCTGAATGGATATGAAACAAGACACATATTTATGCTGTTTATAATAGATCCACCCCAGAATAAAAAATACACACAGACTAAAAGTAAAGGTATGAAAAAAGATATTTTATGAAAATGGAAAGGAATAAGAAAAGCTGGGATAGCAATACTTATAAAATAAACTTTAAAGCAAAGGCTTTAGTAAGAGATAAAGAAGGGCACTACATAATAATAAAGGGAGCAATTCAACAAGAGGATATAACCCTTGTAAACATTTATGCACTAAACATAAGAGCATATAAATATATAAAGTAAATCTTGATGGATATAAAGGGAGAGATCAACAGTAATATAGCAGGAGATATTAACACTCCACTGACATCAATAGATAGATTTTTCAGGCATTAAACAAACAAGGAAACAGTGACCTTAAATGACACACTAGATCATATGGATTTAATTGCTATCAGCAGAGCATTTCACCCCAAAGCAGCACAATATACATTCTTTTCAAGTGCACATGGAACATTTTCTAGGATAGACCACATGTTAGATTACAAAACAAGTTTTGATAAATTTAAGATTGAAATAATATCAAGAATCTTCCCTGACCATAAAGGTATGAAACTAGAAATCAAACACAAGAAGAAAACTGAAAAACATACAAAGACATTGAGACTAAATAATGTTACTAAATAATAAATGAGTTAATAATGAGATTGGGGGAAAATCAAAAGATATCTTGAAATAAATGAAAATAAGAACACATACACACAAAAAAAAATTTGTATGGGACATAGCAAAAGCAGTCTTCAGATTCAAAGCTTTATAGGCCTATTTTAAGAAATAAGAAAAAAGTACAAATAAGCAATCTGTCTTTACACTTGCTGCTAGAAAAAGAACAACAAACAAACTCAAAGTGAATAGAAGGAAGGAAATAATAAACGTCAGAGAAGAAATAAGTGAAACGGAGTCTAAAAAATACTATATACATGATCAACGAAACCAAAAGCTACATTTTTAAAAATATAAATGTTGACAAACCTTTAACTACACTCATCAAGCAAAAAAGAGGACCCAAATAAATAAAATCAGAAATGAAGGAAAAGTAACAACTGACACCAAAGTAATACAAAGGATTGTATTAAAAAAAATTATATGCCAATAAGTTGGACAATCTAGACAACATAGATAAATTCCTAGAAACATACAAAAATAAATCAGGAAGAATGAGAGGATCTGAATAGACAGATTAAAACTAGTGAAATTGAAACAGCAATTAAAAACCTCCAAGCAAACAAAAGTCTTCAACTGGATAGCTACACAGGTCAATTTTCAAACATTCAAAGAATAATTTTTTTAAATCCTCACCCAAGGACATTTTTGTATTTATATTTGGATAGAGCAGGAGGGAGAGAGGGAGGAAGAGAGAGAGACACACATCGAGTGGTTGCCACTCACACAACCCCAACCGGGGCCAGGGACAAACTGCAACTGAGGTATGTGCCCTTAGTGGGAACAAAACCCAGGTCTCTCTGGTCTGCGGGCTGATGCTTTACCCACCAGCACAGAAAAATTAACACCTGTCCTTCTCAAACTATTCCAAAATTTTTAAAAGGAGGAAAATCTCCCAAGTTAATTTTACAAGGCTAGTATTATCCAAAATCCCAAACAAGATAAAGACACTACAAATAAAGCTACAGTCAAATATCCCTGATGAACAAAGATGTTAAAATCCTCAACAAATATTAGCAAACCAGATCCAACTATACATTAAAAAGATCATACACCATGATCAAGTGGAATTTATTCTGAGGATGTAAGGTTGATACAATATTTGCAAATCAATAAACATTATACACCACATAAACAAAATGAAAGATAAATACCACATGATCATGTCAATAGATGCAGAAAAAGCATTTGGTAATATCCAGAACACATTTATGATAAAAACTCTTAGGAAAGTGGGACTAGAGGGAACATACTTCAACATAACAAAGTTCGTATATGTCAAACCCACAGCCAACATGATACTCAATGGGCAAAAAGAACAAGTGTTTTCTTTAAGACTGGGGAAAAGACAGGGATGTCTGCTTTCACCACTCTATTTAGCATAGTACTGGAAGTCCTACCCATAGTAATTAGACAAGAAGAAGAAATAAAAGGCATTTAAATTGAAAAGGAAGAAGCAAAAGTGTCATTATTTGCACATGACATGATACTGTATATAGAGAATCCAAAAAATTCCATAAAAATAACTACCAGAACTGATAAATGAATTCAATAAAATAGCAGGATACCAAATAAATATTTAGAAATCAATCAATCAATTACATTTTATACACCAGTAAGGCATTATCAGAAAAGGAAAGTAAGAAAAAATCCCATTAACCATTGCTTCAAAAAGAATAAAATACCTAGGAATAAATATCACCAAGGATATAAAAGACCTGTACTTGGAAAATTATAACACACTGAAGAAAAGAAATTGGAAAAGATACAAATAAGTGGAAGCTTCTACCATGTTCATGGATTGAAAGAATTAACATAATTAAAATATCTATACTACCCAAAGAAAGCTATATATTTAATGAAATCCCTATCAAGATTCCAATGGTGTATTTCACAGAACTAGAACAAATATTCCAAAAATTTATATGAACCACAAAAAGACTCCAAATAGCAACAGCAATCTTGAGAAAGAAGAACAAAGTTGGCAGAATAACGTTACCTAATATGAAACTATATTGCAAAGCCATAGTAAACAAAACAGTGTGGTACTGGCATAAAAACAGGCATATAGACCAATGGAACAGAATAGAGAGCCCAGAGATGAGTCTACACTTTTATAGTCAAGTAATATTTGAAAAGGGAGGCAAAAACATACAGTGTACTAAAGATAGTCTATTGAATAAATGATGTTGGGAATATTGGACAGATGTGTGCAAAAAAAAAGAAACTAGAACACTTTCTTACACCATATACAAGAATAAACCAAAAATGGATTAAAGACTTAAGTATAAGACTTGAAACCATAAAAACCCTAGAAGAAAACATAGGCAATAACATCTTGAACATTTCTTGTAGCAATATTTTTTTTGTTATAAATTTCCTCTGGTAAGGGAAATAAAGGAATCAAACTAAAAGGGTTTTTCACAGCAAAGGAAACTATCAACAAAATGAAAAGACAACCTACTGAATGGAAGAATATGTTCACCAATGATACATCTAATAAGGGGTTAATATCCACAATTTATATAGAACTCATAAAAATCAACACTGAAAAAATGGGCAAAAGACTTGAATAGATGCTTCTCCAAAGAGGACATACAGATGGCCAACAGACATATGAAAAGATGCTCAGTGTCACTAATCATCAGAGAAATGCAAATTAAAACCACAATGAGATATCACCTCACACTTGTCAGAATGATTATCATAAATAAATCAACAAATAACAAGTGTAGACAAAGATGTAGAGAAAAGGGAACCCTGTTCACTGTTGGTGGGAATGCAGATTGGTACAGCCACTGTGGGAAGCAGTATGGAGTTACCTCAAAAAATTTAAAATGGAACTGCCTCATGATCCAGCAATTTCACTGTTAGAAATTTATCTGAAGAAACCTGAAACACTAATTCAGAAGAATACATGCACCCTTATGTTCATTGCAGCATTATTTACAGTAGCCAAGATTTGGAAGCAGCCCAAGTGTTCATCAGTAGATTAGTGGATAAAACAGCTGTGGTTCATTTACACAATGAAATACTAGTAGACCGTAAAAAAGAAAGAAATTGTACCCTTTGTGACAGCATGGATGGACCTGGAGAACATCATGCTAAGTGAAATAAGCCAGCCAGAGAAAGACAAGTACCAAATTATTTCACTCCTATGTGGAATCTAATGAACAAATGAACTGACAAGTCAAATAGAGACAGACTCATAGATAGAGAGCAGGCTAACAGCTGTTGGGGGTCGGGGAGGGTGAAGAGGTTGAGCAAAAAAGAAGGAAAAAAAAGGGAAAGAACTCATGGATTAGTGCAACATTGTGGTGATTGTGGCAGGGGGTGGATGGAGGGAGGAGGAGGAAGGTATGGGGTGGGTAAATGGTAATGGACAGATATTTGATTTGGGGTGATAAACACATAAGACACTGTACAGATGATGCATTGTACAATTATGCACCTGAAACCTGTATGATTTTGCTAACCAGTGTCACCCAATAAACTTTAAAAAATAAAATAAATTAAAAAAAAAAAAACTGCCCTGGCCGGTTTAGCTCAGTGGTTGGAGCATCGGCCTACGGACCAGAGAGTCCCGCGTTCAGTTCCTGCTAGGGGCACGTACCAAAAAAAAAAAAAAAAAACACTAAGGGAGTCCATTACCACTTGACATGCCCTATTAAAAATGCTAAAGGGAGTTCTTCACATTGAATAGAAAAAAATAGTAACTCAAAGGTGCATGAAGAAATAAAGATCTCCAATAAAGGTAATTATATGATTGTATTTTATTTTTTATTTATTTTCACTTTTTTTACTTTCTACCTTATTTAAAAGATATATGCATTAAATAATGATAAATCTAGCCCTGGCCGGTTTGGCTCAGCGGTTAGAGCGTCGGCCTGTGGTCCTGAGAGACCCGGGTTCAGTTCCTGCTAAGGGCGCATACCTCGGTTGCAGTTTGTCCCCGGCCCTGGTTGGTTGTGCGGGTGGCAGCCACTCGATGTGTTCCTTTCACATCGATGTTTCTCTCTCTCTCTCTCTCTCTGTTCCTCTCTCTCCCTCCCACTCTACCTGAACAAAAAATGGAAAAATGTCCTCGGGTGAGGATAAAAAAAATAAATAAAAATAATGATAAATCTATATTATTGGGCACACAATATATAAAGATGTATTTTGTGGCAACAACAACTTAAAGGGGTGAATGAGCTCTAGACAAACAACATTTTTGTATACTGCTGGAGTTATGTGGGCACCAATTCAAATTAGATTGTTATAAATTGAAGATGTTAAAGGTAACGAAAGGGCCAAATTAAGTCCTTCGTTATCAATAATTAAATGTAAATCAGTTAATCTCTTCAATCAAAAGGCACAAAATGTTAGAAAGGATTAAAAAAATGATCTGACTATATGCTGTCTCAAAGTTACGAACTTTAGATCCAAAGACACAAATAGGTTGCAAGCAAAAAAATAGAAAAAGATATTCCATACAAATGGTAACCCCCCTAAAATGCTGAAGTAGTTATACTAGTATCAGTCAAATAGACTTTACATAAAAAATATTACAAGGACATTTTATATAAAAGGGCCAATTTTTAAACATCAAATAATTATGATCATATGCACTAAGCAAGAGAGTCTTAAAATGTATGAAGTGAACTGACAGTATTGAGGGGAGAAATAGAAAGTTCTGCAGTAGCCCAGCTGGTGTGGCTCAGTGGCTGAGCATCGACCCATGCACCAAAAGGTTGCTGGTTGGATTCCTGGTTAAGGCACATGCCCAGGTTGTGGGCCCAGTCCCCACTGTGGGGCATGCAGGAGGCGACCAATCGATGTTCTGTCTCATTGATGTTTCTATCTCTCCCTCTTCCTTCCTCTCTCTCTCTAAAAATAAATAAAGGGAAAAAAAAAACTATCTTTAAAAGAAAAAAGTTCTGCAATAATAGTTGGAGACTTCAATAGATGACTTTCAATAATAGAACACTTAGACAGAAGATCAATAAGAAAATAGCATATGTAAACAATATTATAAATCAACTACATCTAACAAACATAGATTGAAAACTCCATTTTACCATAGCAGAATACATGCTCTTCTCAAGTACACATGAAAAATTCTCCAAGACAGACCATATATCAAGCCACAAAACAAGTCATTAAACTTTAAAACTTTAAAATCATACAACATATTTTCTCTCACTATAATAGAATGAAGCTAGAAATCAACAACACGAGGAATACTTTGAAATTTCTAAATATGTGGAGATGAAACAACACACTCTCAACAAATGAGTCGAAGAAATCACAAAGGAAATTGTAAAACATCTTAAGACGAATGAAAACAAAATTCAACATACCAAACTCAGGGCATTCAGTGAAAGCAGTGCTTAGGGAAATTTACAGCTATAAGGACCCACATTTAAAAAGAAGAAATATCTCAAATTAATAATTTAATTTTACACCTGGAGGAACTAGGGGGAAAAAAGATCTAATTCCAAAGCTAGCAGAAGGAGCAAAATAATAAAAACTAGATTGGAGATAAATGAAATTGAGGATAGAAAAGCAATAGTCGTTTGTTTTTATTTTGGCCCTTTTAAAAGATCAACAATGCCCTGGCTGGTTTGGCTCAGCGGTTGGAGCATCCGCCTGCGAACCAGAGAGTCCCAGGTTCAGTTCCTGCTAGGGGCACATACCAAAAAAAAAAATTATCTCCAGAAGTCTACAGATTCTAAAAAGATCAACAAAATTTGCAAACCTTTAGCTTGACTAACACATACACACAAGAGAAGACACAAATAACTTAAATCATATATTAAAGTGGAGACATTATTACAGACCTTACAAAAATAAAAATAAATATTAAAGAATACTTTGAATAACAGCATGCCAGCAAATTAGGTAATATAGTTGAAACAAACACATTCCTAGAAGCATAAAAGTTATCAAAACTGATTAAAGAAAAAAAGTAGAAAAATTTAAACAAATCTAAAACAAGTAAAAATACTATATCAGTAATCGAAAACTTCCCAACTAAAAGTCCAGGATTAGATAGGTTCATTGCTGAACTCTACAAACATCTAAAGAAGAAGTAACATCAGTTCTTCTCAATCTCTTCCAAAGAATAGAAAAGTAGAAGATAATACCTAACTCATTCAATAAAGTTAGGATTACCCATGTTACAGGCTCAACTGTGTCTCCCCAAAATTCATGTGTTGATGTTCCAACTTCTGGTACTTCAGAATGTAACTGTATTCTGAAATAAGGTTTTTAAAGAAGTAATTAAATGAAAAGGTCATTAAGGTGGGGTTCCAATCCAATGTGACTATTGTTCTTATAAGGAGAGGAGGAGACACCAAAAGTGGGTGCACATTAGTAGAGGCAGCAAGAGGTTGGCCATCAGCCAGCCGAAGACAAGGCCTCAGAGAAACTAACTTTGCTGATATCTAGATCTTGGACTGCCAGCTTCCAGAACTGTGAGGAAATAAATTAGTATTAATTAAGCCTCCCTGTCTGTGGCATTTTGTTATGGCAGCTCTAGCAGACTAATACAATCTAATACCAATGCCAGACAAAGACACTACACATAAACTACAGACCAATATTCCCCATGAATATAGATGTAAAAATCCTCAAAAACTTATAGCAAACTGAATTCAACAGCATTTTAAAAGAAGTATTTATCATGACTACGTGAGATTTATCCTAGAAATTCCAGGGTGGTTCAACTTAAAAACAAAATCAGTATAATACACTAAATTAATAGAAGTATGTGAAATGAAATCACATAATCATATCAATTGATACTGATGAAACGTTTGACAGACTACAACACCTTTTCATGATAGGAACACAGAGAACTAGGAATAAGGAAAACTTCCTCAATATGGTAAAGGCATTTACAAAAAAAAAATCCACAGCTAACATCACATTCAATATGAAGACTGAATGCTTTTCCTGCAATAAGACAAGTATGTCAACTGGTATGTCAGCTATCATCACTTCTCCTCAACATTGTACTGGAAGAGGTAGTAGGTAAGAAAAAAATGGCATCCGCCTTGGACAGTTTGGCTCAGCGGTCAGAGCATCAGCCCACAAACCAGAGAGTCTCGGTTCGGTTCCCTCTAAGGGCACGTACCTCGGTTGCAGTTTGTCCCCGGCCCTGGTTGGGGTCGTGTGGGTGGCAACCACTTGATGTGTCTCTCTTACATCAACCTTTTTCTCTCTCTCTTCCTCCCTCTCTCCCTCCTGCTCTATCTGAAGATAAATGCAAAAATGTCCTCGCATGAGGATTTAAAAAAAAAAAATGGCATCCAAATTGCAAAGGAAAAAGTTGAACTATTTTTTTTCACAGATGGTATGACCCTATATATCAAAAAATCACAAAGAATCCACAAGAAAATTACTAGAGCTACTAACTGCTAAATAAAGTTAGCAAAGTTACATACTGCAAGATCACCAGATACCACGTCACACGCAATTGGATACTAGTAGTAATAATAATAAGAAAATCCAAACGTATTAGCGAGATATGGGGAAACGAGAACTCTTGTTCGTTACTGGTGGGAATGTAAAACGGTGCAGCCGCTGTGGGAAACAGTTTGGAAATTCCTCAAGAAGTTAAACATAGAATTACTATATGACCCAGCGATTTCACTTCTAGGTACATACCCAGTAGAATTAAAAACAGGTACTCAAAAAATATGTACACTCATATTTATTGCAGCATTATTTATAATATCTAAAAAGCCAAAACAGCCCCAAATGTCCTAGAATAAATGAATGGGTAAACAGATTTTGGTACATAAATAGAATGAAATATTTACCCATAAAAAGGAATGAAGTAATGACACAGACCACAATATGGAGGAACCTTAAAAATGTATGCTAAATGAAAGAAGCCAGTCACAAAAGTTACATCTTTTTGTTGTCGTTGTTGTTAATCCTCACCTGAGGATATTTTTCCATTGATATTTAGATAGGGTGGAAGGGAGGGAGGGAGGGAGAGAGAGAGTGAAACATTGATGTGAGAGCAACACAGCAATTGGTTGCCTCCTGCAGGACCCCGACTGGAGCTGGGATTGAACCTGCAATCCAGGAAAGTGCCCTTGACCAGAATCAAACCCACAAACCTTCAGTGCTGACACTCTAACTGCTGGGCCAAACCAGCCAGGGCAAAAAACTCACATCTTGTATGATGTAATTTATATAAAATATTTGGAATAGTCATGTCTGTAGAAATAAAAAGCAAATTAGTAGTTATTAGGGGTTATGAAGAGGCAGAATTGTGTGATGGGTACAGGGTTTTATTTCACAATGATGAAAATGTTTTGTTTTGTTTTTTGTCTTTATTAATTTTAGAGGGAGAGGGAGAGAGAGATAAAACATCGATGAGAGAGAACATCGATTGGCCACCTCCTGCACAACCCCACTGGGGATCGGCCCCACAACCTGGGCATGTACCCTGACCAGGAATCAAACCGGCGACCTATTGGTGCATGGGTCCACACTCAACCACTGAGTCACACTGGCCGGGCAGAATGATGAAAATGTTTTGCAACAAGATAGAGGTGGTGGTTGCACAACATTGTACAACATGTGCATGTACTAAATGCCACTGGCTTATTCACTTTAAAATGGTAAATTTCATGTGTGTGAACTTCATCTCAAAAATTTTTTTAAATCCAAGGATTGTAAACCCTATGGATGCAAAAAACTGGGCCTTTAAGTATAGCCTGTATCAGCTTTTTTTGTCCTACATGTGAAAGACAAATAAAAAAAATTACACAGAGAATTAAACAGTTCTTTTTAAACTAAAGAAAGGAGAAGGGCAGGGAAGGAGGACAGAGAGAGATGGGGTGGGGCAGGCAGAGGAGGTGGGAGGGAGGTGGTACATAACAAGGTTTTATTTCAAGGTGGTTACAGTTAAGCAGGTATTCTGATTTAAATAAAATTACAATCTCCTTAATGATCACACAGAATCGGGACACACATACACCACTGAGGTGGTATAATATGAGCAGAGCTTGTCGCCAGAACTCATGCAGTCTAAGATTTAGCTCAGTGTTTCCCCTGCACGCGATTTCCAGCACTCAGCCAAAGAGAATAGTCTGGAACCTTCCTTGAAGTTCCCAGTTACACGACCTGGTCTTTTTCAGATATTTAAAGCACCGAACTGAAAAGCTCACTCATTATTTGATATCTGTTCAATTCTACCAATATACATTGCATCTATTTTTAGAAAGACAGGGGGAATTTGCCGGGCAGAGCTTGGGCGTTTGTGATAGAGAGCCAAAAGATTAAATATTTATCTTGCGAAAGGTTCTGACTTCAGGTATTGGTTAAACAATGAGATTCCTCAACTAGAATGCGGTGACAAGCTCCTGCATTATGGAAAATCCACTCACTTCCACCTGGTAAATCTGCCTGGCCAGTGGTGGCATCCAAGTGAGTAGGTCCAGAGACCAGTTTCCAGTAAACAGGGCCTCAGGCAAACAGCCACGAGAAAGGGGCTTGAGGAGGGGGCCCGGAGCCATGCCTCCCCACCACGGCTTAGAGAACATTTTCACATAAACTCTGCCTATGGGTCCAAGGAGGGCATTTATTAAAAGGAAGCTGCCTGTGGTCACCCACGTGGAACATGGCTTCTGAAGGTGCCTAGAGGGCCAGGATTGAGATGAACGTTTTATCCTTTCTCAAGCTTCACACTGAAACGTGAAGACAATTATGAGTTGATCAGCCTTGCTTCCCAAATCTGAAAATGTTGTGAAATGGAAGCAATACATGTACTACAGTGCCTTGTCTCTGATCGTGGGATTATGAAAATACCCAGGGAACTTTGAATTCACAGGGGCACGGATATACGTGGGAAGGAAGCAATTGCAGACAGCTCTCTCCCACTTGGGAGTGTGCCATGCCAGGAAAAAGACATGATCCATGCTGGCAAATAAAGATGTGAAAGTGTTTTGCTTCAAAATGAATTCTTTTCCTGAGCATTTATTCCATGCTCTGCCTCAAGGTATCCCCAGCAGGTACCTGATTACTCTGATGAGAAACTGCTGAACAGTTTTCATAGCCATGGTCATTTCATGCCACCAGCAGTGTGTGAGAGACCCAGCCTCTTCGTCCTTCCCAGCATTCTGTGTTTCCACTACTTTTTCTTTAGCTGCTGACACAGGTGTGTGGTGAAGTTTCAGCCTTGTTTTACTCTGTGTCTCCCTAATGGCCAGTGATGTCACACACCTTTCCAAGAGCTCTTTGGTGAAATGTCTGCTCGTGTCTGAATGTGTTTGCCAGGGCACCATGACAAAATAACGCAGATTGAGCTCCTTCGACAACAGAAATGTACTTTTTCACAGTTCTGGAGGCCCGAAGCCCAAGGCCAAGGTGTCAGCAGGGCATTTTCTGCCAAGGTTTGTCTCCTTGAGATGCAGAAGATGGCCTTCTTGCAGGGTCCTCACACGGACACCCTTCTGGGTGCACTAATGTCTCCAGATTTTCTCTTCTGATAAGAACACCAGTCAGATTGGAGCAGGACTGACCGAATGGCCTCATTTTAACTTAATTACATCTTTGAAGGCCCTATTTCCAAACATCCACATCCTGAGGTCCCAGGGGGCGGGACTTCAGCATAGGAATTTGGAGGGAACACAATTCAGCCCACGACAATGTCTTTAGCTTGTTTTCTAATTCAATTATTTATTTGTTTCTACTCTTGGTTTGAAGAGTTCTTTATATACTTGCTATAAAACTCCTTTCTTGGAGATAGTATGCAGTATTTTCTTCCAGTCTATAGTTTGTCTTTTCATCCTCTTAGTAGGGTCTTTCTCAGAGAAAACATTTAAATTTTGATGAAGTCAAATTTATGGTTTGTTTGTTTTAATGAATTGTGCTTTTGGTGTTGGGTCTAAGAACACTCTGACTTGGGTTTAGCTTTATTATTATACCCTTTATCATTTCAAAATTTGCTGTAAGAAGCAGATATATTAAATTATTTATTGCATTTGCTGTAGAAAATATCCTATAGATACATTGCCTGCTATATTGCTCAGGATCTCCTATTTTAGATCTGAGGAGAAGGACCTCTTTTAGGACAGTGCTTTTCAAACTTTAATGTATATATAAATCACCTGGGATGTTGTTAAAATGCGAATTCTGTTTCAGTGGGTCTGAGGTCAACTTGATATTTTCTATTTCTAACAATCTTTCTTTAATGCTAATGCTGATGGTACAAGGACCACATTCCAACCAACAAAGTTTCAGAATTCCATGTTCCTCTGATATCCAATAATGGGAACCAGGCAACAAAATGTGTCTTCTTTTTTGCCAGGGAAAAGAAGACCTACACTTAAAGTGTAACTCTAACACACAGGTTAGCTTATGTTTGGCATTTTTTGTGTCCTTATTTCCATGGATCTAATTTTATATTTTTATTTTAGTAAGTCTATTCTTATAAATTTTCTCAAAACCTCTCTAGAACAAAGTGAACTATAAACAATAATAAAGTACTAAATGTGAAAGAGAGATTTTCTTTGCCCTGTGTACCCAGGGACAAATCCTCTCCATTTCTCCCCCTTCAATTTTGAAATAATTTTTATATACCAAGAATGAACTCTCAGAAAGAGAACCTAAAAAACCATCCCATTTGCCAATGCAACAACAAAAAAATAAGATACCTAGGAATACATTTAACCAAGGAGGTAAAAGACCCGTTCTCTAGGACATTAAAGAAAGAAACAGAGGAAGATACAAATAGGTGGAAGCATATACCATGTTCACGGATTGAAAGAACTAGCATCATTAAAAAGTCCATATTACCCAAAGCAATTTATAGATTCAGTGCAATTTCTATTTAAATACCATTGGCATATTTCACAGATCTAGAACAAATATTCCAAAAATTTATATGGAAACACAAAAGACCCCTAATATTCTCAACAATCTTGAGGAAGAAGAACAAAGTTGGAGTAATGACAATACCAGATATCAACTACACTCCAAAGCCACTGTAATCAAAACAGCCTGGTACTGGCACAAGACCAGGAATATAGATCAGTGGAACAGAACAGAGAACCCAGAAATCATCCCAAGCCCTTTACACTCAATTAATATTTGACAAATGTGTCAAGAGCATACAATGGAGGAAAGACAGTCTCTTCAATAAATGATGTTGGGAATATTGGACAGGTACATGCAAAAAAATAAAACTAGACCACCAACTTAAACCATACACAAGAATACTCAAAATAGATTAAAGGCTTAAATGTAAGTCACAAAACCATAAAAATCCTCAGAGAAAACATAGGCAGTAAAATCTGAGACATCTCACATAGCAGAATTTTCACTGATACATCTCCTAGAGCAAGAGAAACAAAGGAAAAATAAACAAATGGTATTACATCAAGCTAAAATGCTTCTGCACAGCGAAACAAATGATCCTTAAAATGAAAAAGGAACCCACTGTATAGAAAAAAAATATTCACCTATGACACATCTTATAGGGGTTAATTTCTAAAATATACAAAGAACTCATACAACTCAACAAAAGGAAGACAAACAATCCAGTTAAAAAGTGGATAAAGAAGTTGAATAGACACTTCTCCAAAGAGGACATACAGATGGTCAGTAGACATATGAAAAAATACTCAACCTCACTAATTATCAGAAAGATGCAAATTCAAACCACAGTGAGATATCGTCTCACACCTGCCAGCATGGTTACCATCAATAAATCAACAAACAACAAGTGATGGTGAAGATGTGGAGAAAAGGGAACCTTAATACACTGCTGGTGGGAATGCATGAAAAACAGTATGGAGTTTCCTCAAAAAATTAAAAATGGAACTGCTATTTGACCCAGTGATTCCCCCTTCTGAGAATATATCCTAAGAATCTCAAAATACCAATCAGAAAAAATATATGTACCCCTATGTTCAAAGCAGTGTTATTTACAATAGCTAAGATCTGGAAACAGCCCAAGTGTCCATCAGTAGATGAGTGGATAAAAAAGCTGTGGTACATTTACACAATGGAATACTATGCAAGTATCAAAAACAAGGATCTCTTACATTTTGTGACAGCATGGATCAACCTGGAGATTATTATGCTTAGTGAAATAAGCCAGTCAGAGAAAGACAAATACCACATGTTCTCACTTATATGTGGAATCTTGGAATCTGATGAACAAAATAATCTGACAAACAAAATAGGTCCAGACACATGGATGCATGGAACAGACTGGCAGATCTCAGAGGGAAGAGATAACCCAAAGAACTTATATGCACATATGCACAACCAATGGACACAGAATATAATGTAGTAAAGTAAGGGGGGGTGGGGACCAGGTGGAGGGGGGAAAGTTAGGGACATCTGTAATACTGTCAACAATAAAAATAAATTGAAAAAAACAAACAAACAAACAGATAATGCAATGTATTTTGCCCTTCTATTTGATCTGATTTTTCTAAAAAACATTATACTTTTAAATAATGAGTCTTATCAAGTACTTGAAGATGGCTTTCAGAAGGGAAAAATAAGCCTATGATGCATTTCTGAATCTTCCAGAATATATTGAATTGGGATGTATAGATAACTGATACCATAAATACTGTCCCCGTTTGATTTCTATCTTATATTCACATGGAACCTTTTGAATACAATCTAGGCATTACTGTCACCCTAAGAATTCTGCATTTTTATCTGAGTGTTTTTTCTTCTTGTTTTTGTACAGAAAGCTCAGTCTTAAGTTTGTGCATCTTAGAAAATGCTCTGTGAATAACCCTTTTGAAATCACTGAGAATGTTGGCAGAGACCCCTACTCTGTTACTAAGACCACTTTACCTCTTTTCTAAATACAGTGATACCTCGGTTCTCGAACATAATTCGTTCCAGGAGGATGGTCGAGAACCAAATTGTTCAAGAACCGAAGCAATGAAACCCAATAGGAAAGCGTGACTCCACAAAGCGTGACTCTCTCTCTGCACTCACACTGATGACGCAAGCAAGGCGCGCTGGGCCGAATGAATGCCATTCGGCTCAACTCGGCTCATCTCGGAAGTTCGAGTTCCAAATATTTGTTCGGATTCCGAGACAAAAGTTTCTCGAATCTCCTGGTCGAATACCGATTTGGTTGAAAACCGAGGCGTTCGAGAACCGAGGTATCACTGTACTCAAGTCATTTAGCAGCTCATTTCTGTGTATTGGAAATATCACATATGCACAGAGGAGCTTCCATTTTTCTACCTGGAGGTTCTTCATAGCAAGAAATGCCTTTCCAGTTTCTTTTAGATGTGGCATTTATCCATTTATACTTGATTCTGCAACTGAGGGATTAGTCAGTCTTGGCAGGTAACAAACTTCCATTATTTCTTGCTATGAAGAAATACAGACCCCTTCTCATTTTACCCAGAGGGTTTATGCACAGTTCTCTCTCTGTAGAATGCCCTGATCCACTGCATCTCTTTCCCTGGGTGCTGGGACAAATGTCCTTCCTTCTGTAGGTTATCCATAGAGCATACAATGGTGGGACCTTCAGAAGTTCCGGAACTGCAGAGCATGGTTAGCTTCAAAGATATGCAACTCCTTTTCAGTGTGCCCCAAGGACTTTTTTTACACCAGTGTCCTGCATGAATGCAGCAAATTTCTTTTACTCCAAGCACTGCTACTTTCATAGCAAGTAATTGGGCTCTAACCAATGCTGATCTTCAGTGATATGACAAACGCGTACCTTTGCCATAATAGCTGGCCCATTTCCTCAGAATTTCATTTAGTTTGAATCTCTAAATGAGCAATAGCATTGATAGTTCCCCCCTATGATACCTCTAATTTGAGTAAAGTTAGGTCCCTTGGCAGTAAAGGACACCAAGATTCTCATCAATGACCAAGAATGTTTGATTCTGTTCTAGCATGAAGTTCCTTTGTAACTGCCACCTTGGCATTGACTTCAGTGCATTGGGAACAAAGAATGGATTATCCACAATAAATTAAAAGAGGCCATAACCTTGAGAATCTACACCTGGAAAAACCATTTTAACTGGTATAGAAATATAAGCCAGCAAACTAAAATTCCAAAGGGGACACAAACCCATCAAATAATGCAAAACCAGTTTCCGATGTAATTTCCCAGGAGGATTCAAAGAAACACTAGATCATAGCTATCAGAAACTTCTAGTATTCTCTAGGCTATTCATATGGAAGCGGAAGTTACACCTTTGGACTGCATGTGAGTTCTCAGGTTTACAAGTGAATTGTATGGATGGATCAAGTCGATGAATCAATCCCATAGCTAACTATTCATACAGAAAATTTTATACTAATACAAATTTTAAACAATATGCTATAAATAAAATTAATGCTAAATAACCATCTATATTAAAACCCTTCAATGGTCTTTAATTCCAGGGTAGTTTCTATGGGAGAAATTTAGCCAGACGGTCCAAGGTCATGATACCATGAGGTCAAAGTCAAAGTCAAAGTGAACTCAGAAGATAATTCTAGATGAATTCCAATTATCCACACTTACCTCTAAGCATTGACTCTATAAGAAATACTACTTATAGAAATAAAATTATATTAAGGTGGTAATTCTTAAATAGAAATCAGTAGAGCAATGTAATTGGGGAGGGAGGGGGATACTAGAATTGGCCTAGGTCCTAGGGGATTTCTTTCAAATGATACATATTTTGGAATGTTCTGATACAGTTTTCAGGTAGCTGAATCTTTCAGTTGCAAGGTAAGAAACTCAACTCAAACCAACTTCAGAAATCAAAAATAGATGTAGACAAAAAGAGATATAAAAATATAGATGATACAGGCATAGATAGAGATACTCTCAAATATCTGGGAAGGATTTTGTTGTTACTCATAGAACCAAAGGAAGGGCTGAGGGGACCAGGACTGACATATTGTAACCCCAGACACTAAACAGCCAGAGAAGAGAGAGAGATTGGTCAAACATATTGGTTCTGGAGCCAGAGCACCTGGTTCATTTCCTGATCCTGCTACTTACTTGTAACCTTGGGCAATTACTTAACTTTTCCTTATTTTTAAAATGGAGATAACAATAGTAGTTACCTCAAGGATTATTAAGAAAATTAAATGTACGCTCGGCATGGATTTATAATATTATTAATAGCATCTCTGCTTCTTGCTTCCACTTTTTTTTTTTTTGTAACCTCATTCTTTCCTGCAGAGAGTCTTTCTCTACATGGCAGATTCCTAAGTAGCTCAGGTTTAAAACTTCAAAAGAGGAGTTTCTTTCACCCAGAGTTCAGATGAGGTCCAGGAGATGGACCCATATTGGTTCCTTCTGAGTCATGCATCCACCCCTTGATCCAAAAACAGTTGTTAGAAAGATAGAATACTGGACTAGGTAACACGGCAAAGGTGGAGATAGACTCTATTGTGGAAGAAGAGATGAGAACGCTCTCTGGATGCACAAAGCAATAGCTATCACGTGCTCTCAAAGGTCCCTGCAGGGATATGCACCACCTCCCCCAGGAGAATCACTGAATATGACCACTGTCGCTACAAAGAACTCCTTTTTACCTAATGTTATTGAGTATTTACCTAATGTAATGTGTAACATTCTTATTTGATGCCTATCACATCACTAAGAAGAGGATATTATTCACATTTAACACACGCAGAAGCAAAAGTATGAAGAGTTTTTATTTTTTAACATTGTGAGCTTAGGATATAAGATTTACAATAACAGGGACTTGGTTTTGTGAACCTCTGACCCCACAGTGGTTAGGGTAGACTCATGTGGAGTCCACACTCAGAAATTCTTTGTAGACTAAATAAATGAATGAACGAGTGGACTAGGGATGCATAACTGGTAAGTGGTAAACAGGTCAATCAAGCCCACATGACCCAGGCCCTGGGTCACTCTGTCCACCACTGTTGCAGTAGAGGTCAGCCTGCTGTATTACTCAGGGGAATGGACACAGAAACATGTTTCAATTTGTTTCAGAGAGAAAGCCACTGTTAGAGTAGAACCATCTCGCCATGGAGGGTAACACACTGAGTTCATTAGCAGCCACTGTTACGCCAGCACATCCACCTGTGAACTAAGCTCGTTGGCACGAAGGGATGGCACACGAGGCAGAGAGGCTGAAATGTGGAGCTGGGAGGGTGTGGCGGGTTGGGACGGATTATTATAAAAGACCAGCACATTCTTCAACAGAGAGAGGATTCTGGGAGAGATGGTGGGGCAGGTGCAGGAGGAGTAAAGACCCTGCGGGGCTGGAGGAGGCTGAATGGGAGTGTGAAGAAAGGGCAGAAGAGAGGACCAGGTGACTTCAGTCTCTGAACCCAGACCCCCAGTGTTCCCTAAATGGAAGGGAGACCAGCCCTATGCCCCGTGCTCTGGGAGCTCCAGCAGCCATCCTGCACATGGCGGGGGCCAGGCGCTTCCCTTTCAGCCTGAAACAGTGATGAAAGAACTGGATGATCTGGTTTGGCAGCGTGTTTTGAGGACGGTTTAGCTGGAAGGAGGCATCTGTTTTATGCCAAGTAACACATTCTCTTGGCTTAGAGGGAATCCTTAGTGCAATGGGGCCCCAAGGGGAGGGGTGTGTGGGGCAGGAACATCTTCCTGGTCAACTTTCTACTCTGGGTTAAGGCATTACAAGGGAAGTGGGGATAGCAGAAAATTTCTGAGTTATAGAATAAGCAGGTTAACTGCATATGAAATATCCATCCAACTTTTCTTTATGCCACCCACTTGAGAAGTATCCTGAGTCACAGCCAAAACTGTGATTAAGTCAAGCTGGTATTAAAACCTCATTCAGCAGGAAAATGTATATATATTCCCACTATATACTATACACACACACACACACACACACACATATATATGTATGTATATATATATTCTCATTATATACAAGCATATATATACATATTACCTCTATATATTCTCTCTACATGTATATGTATTCTCTACATATACATGTATATATACATATGTATACATATAAGAATATATATATATTCATTATATATAATGAGAATGTATATACATTTTCCCCCTAAATGAGATTTTTAAAATAGACACATTAGCCCGGCTGGTTTGGCTCAGTGGTTGAGCGTTGACCCATGTACCAAGAGGTCACCAGTGCAATTCCCAGTCAGGGAACATGCCCAGGTTGTGGGCCAAATCTCCAGTAAGGGCATGCAGGAGGCAACCAGTCAACGTTCTCTCTCATTGATGTTTTTATCTCTCTCTCCCTCTCCCTTTCCTTTTCTCTAAAATAAATTTTAAAAAATATTAATAAAAAAGTAATAAAATAGACTCAATAATATATTTATCATGTATTAACAATATATTATATTGCATAATAAAATAATACTTAATATTTATTATTATTTATTCTCATTATATAAAAATTATATTTAGAGACACACACACATTCTCATTATGAACTGAGATACCTGTGCTCCTGCCTACACATTTCAGAGACACACTCCCTCCGAACAGCTTCTGTTCCCAGAATAAGGCCAAGTGGCAGGAGGAGAGGGTGGGAAAGAGGGGAAGAGCAGGATGGCCGAGGAGAGGAGGGGAGGCAGGCTGCACATTCCAGAGCTCGGCACATTTCATGACTCAACTTTCATCTCAGTGGAAGAAATTTAAGATAAAAATTATACTGCAATTTTCTCAGAGACTCTCTGTAAGAAAACGACGTTGTACATGACTAAATAACTGTTCCAACTGCTTAAATATACTTGAACTATCCAAAAGAGAAAAGTGTGCAGCCTTTTGAAAAGCCCAGAGACCATGGTTCTACGTACAAGGAAGCTATAAAGCCTAATGAGGCAGGACTCTGCCACCTGCTCAACTATAACTCTGTTTCTTTAGAACTCACTTGCCATGTAAATGAAATGTTTGTTGCTCAGGTTAAAGAGCTGAAGATAAGAGACTAAATGTGGTGTGGTGACCACCACAGAATACTTCTGTGCACAGTGGCATCACATTTTAGAGCCATATGGGTCCTTGAAGAGAGGGATTAGACAAAGAGAGAGCCAGCTGCTTAAAATATGTACATTGCTCTTGTATCCTAAATACACACACACACACACACACACACACACACACACACATATCCCTCATCCCTGGCCTGTGTGGCTCAGTGGGTCGGCATCCTCCTAGGCATCAAAAGATTGCGTGTTTGATTCCTGGTCAGGGCATATGCCTGGATTTCCAGCTTGATCCCCAGTAGGGGGTGTGCAGGATGCAGCTGATTGATGTTTCACTCCCCCATTGATGTTTCTCTCTCTCTCCTACTTTCCTCTTTCTTTTAAAAAAAATCAATTATATATATATGTAATCTTGCACAAGAGAAAATTGGGAGCCCAGGTGCTTTCCAGACCTTTCTTATATTTCAAGTGTAAAGACCCTAAGGTTCAGCGGGGAGGACCCCAACATGCATTTGCTCTCCCCTCCTGCATCATCAGCTTCTTTCTCCTGGAGTGGGACACGGCTGTCAGCATCCACATCATCTACGTTCACCCGAACCCTGCCATTTCAAAAGAGTAATCTAGAAAGGAACACCCAAACCCTCTCCAGACCACCACCCTGCTCCTGCTGCTGGTCCACCTCTGCTCAAGTTCATTCCTGAGTCTGATATACAAAATCTGTCTCCACTTTCTCAGTCTCTATTTTTCTTAAATCCTCTTCTAACTGGTAACCATGTAGCCACCCTGACCTCCTACAGTCCATTTTTAATAGCAACCAGACCCTTATTTAAAATATGTATCTAATAATGTCACTCTCCCACCCAAAATTTTTAACTAGCTTCCCACGCCACTCAGAATAAAATCCAGAATCTCCGACATGGCTTCTGGAACCCATATGCCTCTTAGCCCAACCTCATCTCTTCGACTCTCTCCAAGTAACTCCCAGGAGACTTTTCTGCTATTCTTTGAACATTCCAGTTGTGTTCTTACTTCAGTCTTGTACATAGTCCCTCTACCTGAAATCCTTTTTTTTTCCCAAGGTTGACCCATGATTTCTTCCCTAATCAAAGCCACCTCTGGCCACCTCAAAGAGGATTACTTCACTGCTCCATCTAAAATAGCCACACTCCTCCTCCTCCTCACGACTGCTTCCCACTGCCTTGCTCTCTCTTTTTTAAATCCTCACCCAATATTTTCCCATTTATCTTCAGATAGAGTGGGAGGAAGAGAGAGAGAGAAACATCAATGTGAGAGAGACACATCAATTGGTTGCATTCCACACAACCCCAACAAGGGCCGGGGATTGACCTTGCAACCCAGGTACATGCCCTTGACCAGAATCAAATCAGTGACTCTTTGGGCCTCAGGCTGATGCTCTAACCGCTGAGCAAAACTGGCCAGGAGACTGGTCCCCTTTTCTTTATAGCAGCTGTCACTAACTGACATCTTATTACTGAATCGCACCAGATCTAAGACATTACCAAATGCAAAGCACACTAATTTACATACTAATAATAAATAAAAACATCAAAACCCACTAGCAATAAATAAGTGCATGATATGTATCAGTGGAAGTCCCTTACACCAGCCTTGCATCGCTTGGAAATTTTCATCAGTTGGAGGATTTGGCAGTTTCTTCTGCTTTCAGCCGAGTGTTTGGTGAACAGTAGGCATCGTCTACTCGTGGACATGCTCCTTCCTTAGGTTCTACAGAGCCTGCTTGTTGCTTTGCAAAAGAAAGAGGGAATTGCATCCATTCACCCAACGACAAGTACATGCCTCTCTAATACCAAATGTACACTCTATTGCTGTGCCTTCAGCTCCACATGACAACTTTGTTTCAAAGCCAAATCAAAATGTAACCTTTAAAAAAATGTTTTAATAGATAATCAGATTCCACCCATGTAGTGTCAGCAAACACATGCTGTTAACACATACTGACAACAATGCAATAGTTCTGGCCAAGGTCACACAACAGTAGGCAGTGAAAGTCACACCATGTCGGCCACCTGTCTGACAGCGGTTATGTCATGTGTCGACTGCAAAGCACGTCCCAGTTTCAGAGATGTAAAAAGGAAAAAAATATCTCAGCATGGATGAATATAATAAACACATTGTTTATCTGTGATGTCTTTCCTCCACTAGCATGTAAGGATGGCAAGACTTACTCTATCCATTTTATCTGTATTCTGAGCATACTCATTTACATAGTAGGTGCTCAGTAAAAGCATGTCAAATGAATGAATAAATCACGACGCAGTGAACAAGCACTGGAAACAAAGGAAATTTCAATACATGCCAGAAACTTTGAGGAATTGCTGTTAGAAGGTTGATGAGTCTACACTGAAACAAAAGCCAACCTGACATATCCACTCCCACGGCATTTATGAAAGAAAAGAGGAAAGACCCTGGCAGAACTATTGAAAGCTTCATGTCTTGGAGGGAGTGAGCTGAAGGCCAAGTGTAACTGGGGGGTTGCCAAGGGGCACATCTGGGATGTAGCGCAGGTTCCTTGGCAATGAAGGTGACCCTGGATGGGAAGCTCACTCATAGTGCTACTTATGGCTCCTTCCTCTTAACTCTGGCTGACATGCCAGAAAGGAAAACAAAACAGGATCCCTGCATTATCAGGGTCCCGGAGAGAGACTGAGCCTCGCCAAGGTCGGGGTCCCGTGCCAGGTAACTGAGGCAGCACACACAACAAAGCAGTTACTTGGAATCGAGGCAAAGTTTCCTGAGAAGCTTTCTCCAGCTTTGGCAAACTTCATTCCTTCCGCAGGCTTCCAGAGCTCTGAATTTATAAAGTCGAAACCATCATAAACCCAAGCCTTTCTCTTCTCCTTCCATCTGGACGAGAACTGTTTCACCAGAAGTCAGTCTCTTCAAGGATCCATTCTGAAGTCCGGAATGAACTAAGCACATTTCCTCCCAGCTCCTTTCTTTGTCAGGTTGACAAGAAAGAAAACCACGGACACATGAAAACAAAACCCGAGTTAAAATGAAGAGACCTAATCCAGGTCATCAGAGCAAATTGTCTTCCTATGGAACCCTGTTACTACCAGACCCAGGGCACCATTTTGGAAGATATCTAGACGTGTTCCAGCTAAGACCGAAGTGTTCACTGAGGCTTCTGGCTCCACAGGGCATCTAAGTAACATCCTCCTGTGCAGCATGTCTTAGCTTCTTACTAGAACTGCAACCAGACTCAAACAAGAAAACAACCTCACGGTAATACTGACAGAGAAATCCAGTAGAGAACTGAATGCCAAGATGAGGGAGAATTGAGTTACAAGACAGATGGAGCTAGGTGGAGAAAAACTGAGCTTACGTGGTGGCTCCGCTTTGCTTTATGAACCTCTGTGTACCTGAAAGAGTACTTGTGAAAGTCTCATGGAATGTGGCTCGGACTCAGAGAAGAAAGAACCCAACCAGCTGATCAGGGGCAGATCTAGATTTTCTCCAAGTCAGAACTGTATGCTTTTTTGGACTCTCTTTAGGTGAAAGAATACATAATTAGATGCAAATGAGATTTGTTTAGAATGAGAAAATAAATCCCAACAAATTACAAGTTTTAAGAACTGAGAAATATAATACACATCATGAAAATTCAAAATCTTGCAGAGTGTTTTGAATAATTAACTGCCTATCATGATTCCATGAACAATTTCCCTCTATATCCTGTCTGTACCTTTCTGGATCATCTTTTCAAATAGCAACAGTGGAGAGTCCTGGTAGCTTCCCAGAAACATTTACTAAAACCATATACATTATGATGATTATGGTAATGATGTCTCTAAATGATGTCTTTTCTTCCCATGTAAGGTATAGAAGAACTTCCCACCAACGAGCTTTGGTTAAATCTTTAGGTTCTAGGTAACACAGCCATGGAGCGAGCTGAGGTGATCTCTGGTCCTGAGCCCAGCTGTCTCAGTCCAGGGTGAGTGGGCACAGTGGGCAATGGGAGTCCCCTCGGAGCCACCCCAACACAGGTCAGTTGGCGGCAACTTACTTCATAGAGGAGCCTGTAAATTCGGGCTGAAAGAACTCCCCCGCCCAGATCTGCAAAGCCTTGCATCCATGCCCTCCTCCCTATATGAGGTGAAGTCCAATGGATGATAAACAGGAGTGGAAGGAGCTGGGAGTTCGCTGACTGTCACCAAAGCATCATACTCATGCAAACTTTACAAAAGTACACGAGAATGGGAACACTCTTCTGCGGCCTCCCCAGGTCTGTGGAAAGGGCCAGTGCAAGTGACCGTGAGCTTCATGGTTCAGTTTGTTGTCACAGCCGGAGAACTGGGCAGCCCTCCCTGTAGCCCCGGGATGAGTTGCTGCCGAGGCAGGAAGACTGACCTCTTCGCCACCAATACTCCATCTCCCCAACTCAGAAGAAAACGAGGCTTCACGCTGCCATGTAATAAGACCAACAAGCAGAAGGAGAACACAGACTTGGGTGAAAATACAAAAAAAACAAGAGATGAAAAATGATCCACATGAAAAATATAAAGAGGGGTTGTATAAAAAGAAGAGGGGGGAAGACAAATCAAGAAGATACAATTGAAATGTGTTATCTCAACTAGTGTCCTCCTGGTTTTCACCGAAGCCCTGTGCAGGTGATGTAGAGATAGGCAGAGATGGCTCTAGAGATCAGCATCTAAGAGCCTGATTGGGACCACGTTGCCGGCGGGTATCAAAAACAGGCATGTCAAGGAAGCATGTTTCATGCATATAGCTGCAAAGACCCCTAGGAATAAAAATCTACATGCCCAATTGCAATGATTTCTCAATACCTTCAAGTCTTCCAATATTCCCTGCTCTCCGTGTGGATATCAAATATCAAGACATCCTAGAGTAGCTGTGTTTTCCATGATCACGCATGGGAGCCCCTCACCTCACCCCTTTCCATACTGAGGCAACAACCTTTTCTCTCCTTCTTTCCCAAATGGGAATACACCCTCTCATTTTTACCCACTGCACAACTCATATAAAGTGTGTGTGAATTTATTTTACTGAATGTTTGAGGCTAATTTAAAAGTGATTAAAGCACAGAGCAGGAATCGACCTAATATTGAATATCAGACACTGTTGTTGATGATGATGGCTATGTTAGCCCTCTGCCCCTGGACACTTCTTATTGGGGCGATTCAACATCATGGCTAAGAGCACAGACATCCGGACTGTATTGTTCTTCTAGAGTAAGTCAAGAGATAGAGACACCATGGTGCTTTCTCTTCCACCCAGATAAATATTAGACAAGTGACTGTATCTGTCTGTGCTTTCGTTTACTTATGGAGGAGGAAGATAAGATTAGTACCCCATCAAAATAACAGAATGGGATTTGTAGAGGATTAAATGGGTTAATGTCTATAAAGTGGTAACAGTGGTGCCTGGCACCTTAACATTAGCTTGTTATTTCTTTTCTCTGCCTACCCCAGTATACCAAGAGCTTTATTGTTGTTAATGATTCTAGAAAAATCAAAGGAAGCCTAAATCTTTTAAATGTAGGATTTATGAATTGCTAATAAGTTACATTCATAAGCTAGAATACAATTGTCACAAATAAGGATCAAGATATATTTATATTGCCCTGGCCAGTTTGGCTCAGCAGTTAGAGCGTTGGCCTGCAGTCCAGAGAGACCTGAGTTTGGTTCCTGCTAAGGGCACGTACTTTGGTTGCAGTTTGTCTCCGGCCCTGGTTGGGGTCCTGCAGGAGGCAGCCACTCGATGTGTCCTTTTCACGTCAATGTTTCTCTCCCTTTCTCTCTTTTCTTCTCTCTCCCTCCCACTCTACCTGAACAAAAATGGAAAAATGTCCTCGAGAGAGGATAAAAATTTTTTTAAAATAAAATAAAAAATAATAAAAAGATATATTTATATTAAACACCAGAGTATCAAGTGTTAAAAATAGATCACTGAGCAGTATATATGATATGATACTATTCTACATAAATACATACTGTATAATTTTGTGGGGGGAAATCTGTTCAAATAAATATGAAAAAAAATAGCGGTGGTTTTCTCTAGGATTATGGTGTGGGATTTCCAGTCATATCTTTGTGAAAGTGTGTGTGTACACAGTATGTGTATATATTCAGGAATCTGCACACATACACAAAGATCAAGTAGTACATGATCTAATAACATAAGTGAATAAAAGGCAAGTAACAGTCAGGAAAAATTATACCATAGAGGTAATGGGTTACCATCTTTAATAAATAAAGAGTTCTTACAAATCAATAGGAAAACACAACACCTCAAAACAAAAAGACTTAAGCAGGCAATGTATAAGATAAGAAACACAAATAGCTAATTATTATATAGAAAACAGTGAAGTTTCATCTGCTATGAAAGAAATACAAATTAAAGAATATTCTTGTTCACCTTTCAAGATAACAGTTTTAAAAATTGATAATACTTAGTTTTGTTAAGGTGAGGTAAAGTTGGTTTAATCACAAGCTGCCTATGAGATGTAAATTAATGCAATCTTTCTGAAGGAAAAATATTAATAGATATTTTAAAAACTAATAATGTTCATACATTTTGATGTAGTAATTTTAATTCTAGGAATTTTATTAAAAAACCATCAAAGACATACAAATGTGTTTGTCACAGAAACAAAATGCAGGTGATTAATTAGGTAAATTGTGGGATGGATATAAAATGGAATATGTTTTCTATAACATTTAAAGGTGTGGGAAGATGCTCACAAGATAACGCTAGGTGATAATAGCAGATGAGATAAGAATATGATTCCTTATTCTTCAAAATAAGTTCTGCAGTGTGAAAAAGGACTGCATATACATGAGTAAGTCTCTGTGCCTGGTCAAATATAGTAATTTTGCTTTATTTTGCAATTTCCCAAAAAATGTTTGCATGTTTATTTCTCTCCTAAGTTGTATGCTAGTTTTTTTCAGCTGCTGCTATAACAAATGACCACACATTTAGCAACACAAATTCATTATCTTAGAGCTCTGAGATAGAATTCTACATGTGTCTCACCAGGTTAAAATCAAGGTGCTGGCAAGGGTGCGTCCCTTTCTGGAGGCTCCGCCCACACACTTGGCTTGTGGCTCCCTCCTTCAGCTTCAAAGCCAACAACAGTAAGGAGAGCCCTCCAGACAATGCGTCACACCAGCTTCTGCCTCTCTCTTCCACTTTTAAGGACTCTTGCGATGCCATTGGGTCCACCTAGATAATCCAGGGTCATCTCCCTAAGGTTAACTGATAAGCAACTTTAATTCCATCTGCAACCTTAATTCCTTTTGACCATGGAATACATCCTATTCACAGTTCCTGGAGGGCATTATTCTGACTATCACAAATGCTAAAAATCAATAAACATGATTTCTATATAAACAAAATGTCCATGGAGATGCACTTTAAGTGCTCATGAGGAAAGTTTAACAAATCAAAATGACATTTTGTGCTGGGGAAAAAAAAAAGAAATCAAGAATCAGATGAAACTTACCACCAGTATGTAGTGCTTCTCCCATTAACCCAGAGAAGCCTCATTAAACCTTTGATGGATATCACTTGGGGAAGACTGGCTCAAGGAAGTGATTGACAACACAGTCTCCACCTCATTCTTAAAGGGTTCTATTCCTTTAAAGCTTGCCGTAGATTGTATCTGTTTATTTCTTAGACAAACTTGTTAATTGATCCATAACTGTATTTCATTGAACACTGAGTTTTAGTATAAAAATCAAATCGACTTTATATCAGGCACTGATTTATCCATTCCGTAACTGTTTTAGTTAACCAAGAACATAAGCATTAAACCTCTCAGGTAACTAAAAGCACATATCAGAATTTCAATGGTCCCACCTGTAAGAAATGTCCCAGGCTTCAGGGTGAGGCCTAGAAATTAAATGCTACCAAGAACAGGCAACATCTCTCAAGGCTTTGCCGTGAGTACTAACACTTATTTGGAAGAGGTGCCGGATGAAGGCAGAGAATGGGACTCTGATCGTTTGAAGTCCTTCCAAGTCTCAGGCTGCCCAAGCGGCCTTCATTGTTCCAAGACAGAGGCCAGGCTGACTCAGGAGCCAGGCCTCTGACTCAGCTTTTCTCCGTCCCACTCCCTGCCCGGTAGCTGTGGGTCAAGATCCCCGGGCAGGCAGGACCGCCGGCCCCCTGGGCGGTGGACCCCGGAAGATGGCCTCGGAGGAGAAATCCCTCCTCCCACGTTCACACCTCGCCTTCCTGACTTGGAAAACACCTCCAGTTAATGAGCAAACCTGGCATGTGTCAGCGTTCTGTAAGCAAGCATTTCACAAGGTTTACAGAAAAGTAAAGTAAACAGAGTTCTGAGTAACAAAAGAGTGGCGTTTACGCATTCTTTGATTCACTTTAAAGGATGGTATAAACTGACTTTTTAACCAAGCATTAGGCAAGATCTGGGCCCAAGCCATTCTATAATAAACAGTGACATGGCTATATTAAAATATTTACTTAGTGTGCTGAAGTGACTTATAGGAAGAGTGGCTACTACATAGAAGTCCTAAGTATTAAGGCGTCAGGTGCCACGGGCGGCATAAATATTCCATGTGCACTTGTTTATAGGAAAACCCCATCTGGATTTGACTAAAACAGCAGGCACCCTGCTGACCTCAGTTTTGCTATTGGAAAATATAACACAAGTGTTCACTCATCTAGAATAACTACAGTGTTAAGTGCCAAATGACAGATGGGAGGCTATTGGCTTTTCTCAATAAAATCCAGGCGCTCCATTGTGAAGGGTTTCGTGGCAAGGACTCCTCGGCATTTATGGACGCGCAGAGGAGATATGCAACTGGTCGGGCTAGGTGCTGGGTCAGGCTGACCACAGCCCGCCGTTCGGAATTGCTTGGCCTGCACACACCCAGGCACGCTGGACAGGACTTGGAAGACTTGGCCTGAGATAATCCATAAACGTCAATCTTCCCCCCACGCCAATCACCCCCCAACTCAGTTGTGTTGAGTAGCCGTCAGGCAGATAGGCTGCAGACCAAGCCTGGTATGATCAAAAGAACATACTATTTTGAGACAGAAAAACCAAGGTTTGGAGCACTTCTCCAAGAACGGGAAAAAGAGAAGGCAATATATATTGATAGGCATTGTATTGCACGCTTTTCCTACGTTTTGTTGTTGATATCCTCATGTCAAGAGGCTAGCAGGTAGTACTTTTCCATTTTATAGGCTCACATCAATGGTTTCAGGAACTGAAAGGTCGCCCTGGGCTCTTGGTCATCCCTTCGAACACATCAACCTTCTCCAGAGGTCGACCCCAGTGCAGCAGGAGCAATAAAAACAGTAAGAGTAGAGCTGTCCTCTAGGACTAGTCATTTAATGGGAAGAAAAGCCTTCTGCATGAGAGCATGCTTACCCCACAGTGCCGAGTCCAGAAAGACAGAATCTTAAATGTTAACTGGAAACTAAGATCTCTATGTGATCAGAGGAAGCAGCTCGCTCCTCCTCCTCTTCTGCAGGACAGCAAACTTCCCCCAGTGGAATTTGATCAATCGATTTCTTTTCACTCATCCACTCACTCAGCAGAGATGCAGTGAGTAGCTCTCGTGCATGAAGCCCTTGCTGGGCAATAAGGATGCAGTGATAAGCAAAGTGCATGTCTCCATGGACCTACCTCTTAGTGGGGAGACAGATAAATGTATGATTACATAAATATTTAACATAATTTCAGGTAGTGATAAGAAAAGAAAAATTAGCCCTGCCAGTGTGACTCAGTGGATTGGGTGTTGTCCCGTGGAGTGAGGTCCCAGTTTGATTCCCATGCCTGGGTTGTGGGCTCGATCCCCAGTGCGGGGCATGCAGGAGGCAGCCGATCGATGTTCTCTCTCACATCGATGTTTCTATTTCTCTCTCCCTTCCTCTTGCTGTGAAAAATTAATAGAAAAAATATATATAAAGAGAAAAGAAAAATTAGGCAGGATATAGGAATAAAGAACAACTAGGAATGCTTTTCTATATCGGGTGGGTAGGTAAACCAAAGCTTTGAGCTTAAAAGGCATGGGAATCAGGAAAAAGTTCATCTAATTTACCATCTTGGGCATCATAGTTCAAAGTTTAAACTACTCAACTGCACCATGGCATGAAGGAAATGATAATGAGCTGAGAGTTACTTGAGACTCTGGTCTAAGCATTAACATTCACTTATTATGTAGTCCTGAGAGAATGGCCCGATTTCACAGGCGGGAAAACTGAGACCCAGAAAGGATGTGCTCAAGGCAGCAACGTTGGTATGTGCCCCTGTGGTTTCTTTTCATTCTGTGTTTCTAGGATCGTGCTGTCCAATTTGGAAGCCACTAGCCACATGTGAGTATATAAAGTTAAGTGTATAAAACTTTTTAAAATTCGAGTTCAGTTCCTCCGTTGCACAGCCATGATTAAAGTGCCCGGTAGCTGTGAGGGGCTGAAGGCGGCCACATTGGACAGAAGTTGCTCCACTCCGAAAAGTGAGATACCTGTTCTAGAGTTCTCTGGATTCTGTTAGCTCCTGAGAGAAACAACCAACACTGTCTGCTTACACGTTTTCTGTCCCTACCAGCGATTTGGCTAAGAAATGAGTCACTTTGGGTGGCTTTAATCCAAGAATTTTATGCCCAGTCAAGTTGTCTTTTAGACATGGAAACAACAAAATGCTTACGAAATAACACCGTCTATAAAAGCTTCCTGGAAAAAAAAAATTGAAAACATAGTCTAACTAACTGCTTGAGTGGCAAAGAAATGCGAAGAGCCCAAAGGTGGTCAAGTCGGAGTACAAAGCTTGGATGGTGTGCACCAAAAGCAACGGATGCAAAGATCCAGCTAAATAAATGTGATTGCATATTAAATGCAGGCTCCTCTAGAAAGCTCAAAACATATAAAATCTAAAGATCCTTTAACATACAGTCTGGATTTTAAAATAAGAAAAATTAACTAAGTGGCAATACTCAAGGTCGACTTTGAGAGTGAGGGGGTCCCACTAATATAATCATAGTGAGAATGTAAACAGGTACAACTCTTCAATAAGTATTAATAACTTTGAAATTGTTAAACTCCTCTCTCTTCACTATCCCGCTTCCAGGAGACAGTCCTGAGAACATAATAAAGAGCAACCAGCAAAGAACGATTTGCCTGTTAAGGTTTTCATTGCAACATAATGTACAGAACTCAGAGAAAATTGAAAATATATTCTATAAAAAAGCAATAATTGAATTCTAGCCTATCCATAAAAGATCCTTTCAGGCAGTCATTAGAAATCATGATTGTGAAAAAATTAATAACACGGGGAAATGTTTACGACGTGACATTAATGGCGGAAAGTGAGAAAGCTGTAATAGTCAACACTTACTCAGTGTTCAGCAAGCACCTTATCTGAAGATTTTAGGTATATTCTATCATTTACTTCTCAAAATACCCATAAACAGTTAGTGCCAATATTGTCACCGATAGAGCATGGAGGAAACAAAACCTTATAGTTAATTTGCCCCGTGCCCACAGATCACTGGGTGACGGAGCTGGGCCTCTCAGATGCAAAGTCTGTTTCCCGCCTGCCTCTTCCCAGAAGACAAATTCTCCCAGCAGCATGATCTCAGCCATGTAAAAAAAAAATTTAAAATTAAAAAATATACCAAAACTTTAACAGTGATTATCTCTCTGAATGATGAGGTTACAGATCACTTTCATTTTCTTCTTTAAATTAGTCTTTATTTTTAAAACAGTCTGGCAGTGAACATTATTCAATAATTGAAAAAAAATGTTAATGAAAAAGAGAGGGGAAAGAACTAATAATTCAAACGGCAAAGCTAAAAATGGAATTCCAAAGTGTTGCCTGGAAATTAGTGGGAGTTCAAAGGAGTTAAATGAAAGATGGAAAACTGGACAGGTGCCATGGCTAAATCTTTAAGCTCTTCCAAAAGATTTCTGTTTGCGGTTGTTGGTTTCTATCTATCAGCCCTCAACTTAACTCATGAGCATTTATACGATACTGAGAAGTCAGAAGCCACTGAGAGGCTCCAAACGTACGCGGCTGCCTGTCTGTTGTTATTTTGTTTTAATGGATGTGTTTATTGGCCTAACAAACGAATTTACCATCAGCGGGCCCTTTCTTCTCCTCCCTCTCAATTTTATTTTCATTATTTTTTTTTAAATCAGGCAACACTTTGTTGAATCAACCTGACCCTGAAGAATGCTTGCTGGCACATTGTCCAAGAAGTCTAGCAGAAGTTTGTATGATTATCTTTATGAGTGAGTACAGTTTAGTCTAGTCCCCTTTTTTTGTCAAATAACATGGTCACACATAGTCCCTCAGCAAATATGAGAGCTGGTCTTACCTTTGATTGTGTGTTCATCACCCATCATGGCCCACAGCAACTGTGAAAGATAACTTCACACACTGCAGAAAATCCATCAGAAAGTCCCCTACGTATTTGTCACCCTCGTTATCATCCTTTAGTTTTCCAGTAGTTTCTCCGCAACATCTGGATGGGGGTTCCAATGCTGTTGTCCTCGTTCTACATTCAGACCCAGGGAGGCAAATGTTAACCCCTAGATTCAGAATCAAAATGAAGCCCTGAAAAGCAGCACGTTATTTAAACTTGGAGGAATTCATTTCTCCGGGCCTCTCCTAATGATGTGAATTTCCATTTTGGTCTCATCACTTTCTAGACCCAGCAAAACAACTCATGTAGGAGGAAGAATGGAATAATGCAAAAAAGCTCAGGAATTAAAAACACCCAGACTTAGGTTTGAGTCCTATGTGAGCATTAACTAGCTAAGACCTGAACAGCGTTTCACTGCTTTGAGTCTCATTTTCCCACAAACTGGAGTGTTGGTATGAATGTTCAAGATCTAACATATATAATACTAGTATGCCTGGCACACATTATATGCTTAATAAATATGCTCTCTTGCCCTGGCTGGTTTGGCTCAGCAGTTAGAGCACTGGCCCATGGGCCAAAGGGTCATGGGTTCAATTTCCAGTAAAGAGCATGTACCGGGGTTGCAGGTTTGATCCCCACCCCAGCCTGGGTCACACAGGAGGCAGTTAATCAATGTGTCTCTCTCATATCGATGTGTCTCTCTCTTTCCCTTCCTCCCTCCCTCTTTTCCTCTCTATCTGAAAATCAGTGGGAAAATATCCTCGGGGAAGGATTAACAACAACAAAAACAAAAGCTCTCTCTTTCCATCATTACTCTCAGAAACACACCTGCTCAACACTGAGCTCCTGGGAATCGGAAGCACGGTTAAGGGTAGTTTCAGGACATGGTTCTTATTTTTATTTAATCAAGACTGAGAAAGCCTCTTTGAGAGTAAAAGCATTCTATTTTTAAAGATAGGAGAAAGCAGAACTTCTACTAACCTTTCCTCTTGGTTCCAGTTTATTTCCACGCTATATCACGCCCTAAAGAACTAGACTGTAAACACCCGTGGAAATCAGCATTATCCGGACACTGAGATGACCCAACCTGTCAGCGTCAGCATTCAGAGACAGTGCCCCAGACTCGAGTTCCACTCTTTCCCTTGCGCCCCTCATCCTGTGTCAAGGGTGGGCGATGCTGCAGATTGTTAGTGTGTGTTTGTCTAGCCAACACGAGCCCAAGCTTCTCTGACTTGTGAACCCAGGCTCACTCCCTCATTTCACAGTCTGCGATGTGCTTTGACGTTATCATCTTTTCCTGACCCTTTGCAGCAGACTCGATAGGTTGAGTTATGTTGAGGTACCAAACACCTCGAAATTCTCAGTATCTAAAGTAACAGAAGTTTATTTCTTGCTCCTACTACATGCAGATGGGCTAGAGGCTCTGGTCCAAGATCTTGCTCACTCTGGGACCCAGGCTGATGCAGCATCCACTCCAGAGAACACCGCCGGTCTCTGTGGCAGGAAGAAAAGAGAAAATCACACTGGTGTTTGAAACGTATACTGGAAGACAGCATATTACATTTCAGTGACTAAAATAAGGCATATGATTTGAGGGGGCAGAGACTCACACCACCACCTCAGTCTTAAAGAAGAAATAAAACACTTTTGTGCTACATCCATCACACATCTGTAAGATATGCTTAACTAGGTAAGATATGCTAACTACACTCATTTAAAAAATGAATACACATCTAAGAAAGAAAGAATTAGTCAGCTAAACTTCATTAAAATTAAATTTTTCTGCAAAAGACTCTTTGAAGTGAATGAGAAGACAAATCACAGACTGAAAGTATTTGCAAAAGACGTGTCTGAAAAAGAACTGTTATCCAAAATATACAAAGAACTCTTAAAAGTCAACAGTAAGAAAACAAACAACCCAATTAAATAATGAGCCAAAAAATCTTAACGGACACCTCACAAAGAAGATACACAGATAACAAATAAGCCCATAAAAAGAGGCTAAACATCATATATCATTAGGGAATAGCAAATTAAAACAACAATGAGATAACATGGCACATAGACCAGAATGGTCAAAATTCAAAACACACCACCAAATGCTGGTGAGGGTGTGGACCAATAGGAACTCTCATTCATTGCTGGTGGGAATGAAGACCGAAGCAGCCCTTTGGGAGGTTGTTTTTGCATTCTCTTACAAAACTAAACATGCTCTTACCATGTGACCCAGTGATTGGACTCCTTGGTGTCTACCCAAATGAGTTGAAAACGTAATGTTGATGCAGAAACCTGCACATGGATGTTTATAGCAGCTTTATCCATAACTTTAAAACTTGGAAGTGACCAAGATGTCCTTCAGTAAATAAATGCATAAATAAGCTGGTATATCCAGACAGTGCAGTATTATTCAGCACTGAAAAGAGATTAGCTATCATGTCATGGAAAGACATGGAGAGCCTTAAGTGCATACTACTAAGTGAAAGATGCTAGTATGAAAAGGCTGACATTGTACGGTTCCAGTTACATGACATCTGGAAAAGGCAAACCTATGAAGACAGTGAACAGGTCTGTGGTGGCCAGGGGTTGGAGGGAGAAAACGATGACTAGGTAGAGCATAGAAGATGTTGAAGACAATGAAACTACTCTATAATATACTATAATGATTGGTACATGTTAGTGTAAACTTTTCCAAATTCATAGAATTTCCAACACCAAAAGTGAACCCTAATATAAACTGTGGGCTTGTGTAGGTTCATCAGTTGCAATAGAGGTTCCCCTTTGGTGGGGGATGTGAATAGTGGGGGAGGTCGTGTGGAGTGGGGCGGGGATCTATAAAAACATCTCTATATCTTTGACTCAATTTCTTTTATGAACCTGCTCTAAATATTAATTATTTTTAAAAGTGAACATGTCTTAGAGGTTAAGTGGCTTGATGAAGGTCGTTCAAAAGAGTGTTTTGCACGTAGTAGATTAAAGGTTTGTTGAACCAGTGAGTGAAGACATGTGTGAATTACTGAAAAAGTAAAATGACGGCAGCCAGGTTGCAAATAAAGATGACCTGATTCTTGACACAGGGTTCTTTCTGCTCACGTCACATTGCTAGCCAGTCCCTCTCTCATCCCTGCTCCCATCCAGACCACAAGCAATTATCTTTCATCTCCAACACGGTTTCTGGGTTTTTCTTCTCTGTTTATAAAATAACCTGGACCTGAGTTCTAGAATAGCAAGCAGCAACCATTGCAGTACAACTCAGGGGTGCGCACCTTCACCCTCCCCCAAACTATCCATACACTTGTGATCAGAGCAGTGACCGCATTAAAGGAAACAACAATTCATGTCATTTTTTTTCTTTTTTTTTTTTTGGTACGTGCCCCTAGCGGGAACCGAACTCAGGACTCTCTGGTCCGCAGGCGGATGCCCCAGCTGCTGAGCCAAACCAGCCAGGGCTAACAATTCATGTCATTTTAACTAAAAACCTGTTACCAAGATAGGAGTTGCGGTAGTGATGCCCACGTCTAGACTGTTTCTATTTGGGATCTTGTTCCACTTAGGCAGTGCGACTGTCCAAAGGTAGCCTGGTCCTGAAGAGACGGCTATGGTACCTGGGCTCCACTGAGAACCTGGAAGGCTCGAGAGATCAAACATGAAGAAAGAGACAGACAGAGAGACAGAGAGTATTTAACTGAAAATGCCTCAAATACCAGGCAGAACAAAGAGAATAAAAAATTCTTCATCTATGAGAATCAGAAACTGCACATGAGCCAAATACATCTGGTGAATGTTGAAAATGACAAAAGGCAGCACGGAAAGAGAATGCACTGAATCATTAAAGAAATTCTTAAGAAACTTAACAAGTACATCTAGACACTGCTCAAGTATGTGCTCTGATGGCTCATGGAAACATCCTGGGGAAGTGATTCAAAAGGCCTGAAAAATGCAGCCTCTGAGCTCGATGATTCACAACTGAGACAGCCCCAGGGAACGTACCTGGGCATTTCTGAGGATCATACAGAGTTCTATATGTTGTGCCTACAAGAACTCAAGGCATTTAGTAATGAATGGTGTGCAAGAGAGATGGATGGAAGAAAAAAAGGTGGATTTTTTTTTTTTACATTTTAAATTTAGCTTTAATGGATAATACAGTCATAATTCAAATTATTATCTTATTATTTTTAAATTATTAAATTTATTGGGGTGACATTGGTTAATAAAATTATATGGGTTTCAGGTGTACAATTCTATAACACATCATCTGTATATTCTATTATGTGTTCACCATCCAAAGTCAAGTCTCCTTCCATCACCATTTATCTTCCCTTTACCCTCTTCTACCTCCTCGCACCCCCCTTTCCCTGTGGTCATCACCACACTGTTGTCTGTGTTTATGAGTTCTTTCTACTTTTTTCAAAATTTTAAAAGTAAAAAGTGGTGTAAGATGAAAAGTCTCCCCCTACTTTTGTCCCAGCCACCCAATTCTCCTTCCCAGAGTCAATGATAAATTCCTAGTGTATTCTTCTACATATAATTTTTTTGGAAATGCAAACAAATATATGTTTAAAATATTCCTTTTTAAAAATTCAAATTTTAACCTACTTTATAAACTATCTGCACCTTAAAATAGAATTTTCAGCCTAATCTTAACATAGAATACATGTAAGAACCAATGAAATAGCTCCATTTCAAATTGCCATTATGTAAGAAAAAAAGAAAGAATTTCAATAATTTTGAACCCAGTATATTCTGACTCTTTACCCTTAGGAGAATATGATTTCAGGATAAAAGTTATTGTAGCCTTGGCCTGGTGGCTCAATTAGTTGGAGCATTGTCCCATGCCCCAAAAGTCTGCAGGTTTAATTTCTGGTCAGAGCACATACCTGGGTTGCAGTTGCTGGTTCTATGCCCTGTAGGGTGTGTTCGGGAGGCAACCAATGGATGTTTCTCTCTCATATCAATGTTTCTTTCTCTCTCTGTCTTTCTTCCTTTCTCTCTCTCAGATCAGTAAGAATTTTTAAAAAGTATTATAAAAAAAAGTGTGAATTTTACTTAGTTTACTTGTCGTTTGGTACTGGTACAGGGTTAGTTATTCTGACACTATTTTGACCATACTATAGAATAGGGAAAAGCTATCTACAGAGTCAGTGTGATCTCTTTCAAAATACCAATGACATATTTCACAGATCTAGAATAAATATTCCAAAAATTTATATGGAACCAAAAATGATGCCAAGTAGCCTCAGCAATTTTGAGAAGAAATAAAGTTGTAAGGTATAACAATACCTGATATCAAACTATACTACAAAGCCATTATAATCAAAACAGCCTGTTACTAGCATAAGAACAGGCATGTAGATCAATTAAACAGAACAGAGAACCCAGAAATCAACCCGCATCTATATGGTCTATTAATATTTGACAAAGGAGGCAAGATCTTACAATGGAAAAAAGACTGTTTCTTCAATAAATGGTGTTGGGAAAATTAGACAGGTCCAAGCAAAAAAAGAAAGAATGAAACTAAACCACCAACTTACACCATATACAAAAATAAACTCAAAATGGATTAAAGACTTAAATGTAAGTCATGAAACCATAGAAGTCCTAGAAGAAAATATAGGGAATAAAATCTCAGACATCTCTTAGAACAATATTTTTGCTGATATGTCACCTAGGGCAAGGGAAACAAAGAAAAAAAATAAACAATGAAGCTATATCAAACTAAAAAGCTTCTGCATAGCAAAATAAACCATCTTTAAAATGAAAAGGGAACACATTGAATGGAGAACAAATTTGCCAATGATACATCTGTAAAGGGTTAGTTTCCAAATATATAAAAACTTATACAAATCAACACTGGGAAGACAAACAATCCAATTTTTTAAAATGTGCAAAGGACCTGAATAGATAATTCTTTGAAAAGGACATATAGATAGTCAACAGACATATGAAAAAATTGTTCAACTTCACTAATTATCAAAGAGATGCAAATTAAAATGACTATGAGATATCACCTCACATCTCCAAAATGGCTGCCATCAATAAACTCTAGTATACTATTGGTGGGAATGCAGACCGGTGCAGCCACTGTGGAAAACAATAGTTTCCTCAAAATATTAAAAAATGGAACTGTCCTCCTGGCCAAGGTGGTTGGTGTCATCTCATGCACTGAAAGTTTGCAGGTTCAATTCCCAATCAGAGCACATGCCCAGTTGCCAGCTCGAACCCTGGTGGGTGGGACATGCAGGAGGCAGCTGATCCATGTTTTCCTCTCATGCTGATGTCTCTCTCTTGCTTGTTCTCCATTCTTCTCTCTCTAAAAATCAATTAAAAATTTTTTAAAAAAAGAAATTTCCAAAGTGCCTTCAAAAGTGGCCATGAATGACTTAAAAAAAAAAGAAAAAAAGAAACTGCCTTTTGTTGTAGTGATTCCCCCTTCTGGGAATATATCTTAAGAATCCTTGAAACACCAATTTAAAAGATTATATGTACCCCTATGTTCATAGTAGCATTATTTATAATAGGTGGAAACAGCCCAAGTGCCCATCAGTAGAAGAGTACATTAAAAAGCCATGGTACATTTACAAAATGGAATACTACACAACCATAGAAAAGAAAGAAATCTTACCTTTTGTGACAGTATGGATGGACCTGGAGATTATTTTGCTAAGTGAAGTAATCTAATCAGAGAAAGACAAATATCACATGATCATTCTTATATGTGGAATCTAAGGAACAAAATAGAAACAGAGGCATGGATACATGAAATAAACTGACAACTGTCAGGAAAGAGGGGAAGAGAGATTGGATGAATAAAGGTGAAGGGATTATCTAAATAACTCATAGACACAGACAACAGTGTGTTGATAGCCAGAGGGAAGGGGGATAGGGGCTGGGTGTAGGTGGGCAAAAGGAAAGAGATGGGGATGTATGTAATAGTGTCAACAATAAAAAGATAATAAATAAATTAATTAATTAATTAATATCAGGTAATTACCATGGAGAAGTCTGGCAGCCACTACCATAACCACGTGAGAAACTCTGCATTGTTATGAGCATCTCTAATATTTTTGACAAAACTGTTTATCTGAATCTCATGTGAATATAATAAAATAAATCCAGATTATAAAAATTTCTACAAGACAACTAACTGGCATTCTTCAAAAATGATCATTGTCATGAAAGACAAAAGGCAGGTAGACTGAATAGATAAATAGAGCAAAAGAAACATGAAAACAAAATTCTATCACTGGATTCCCCCCAAAAGGCTATAAAAAATATTTTTGTGATAACCAAGACAGAGTGAATACTATATCAGATGATACTATTGTTGCAATGCTACATTTCTTAGGTGTGTGGTGGTGCGGTTTGTATTTAGGAATGACTGTCATGATGTCTACAATTTATTTTCAAATGTTCCATTAAAATGTCTGTAATAAACAATTAATGGGTCTAGGTGAAAATTATGTATTTATCATAATATTCTTTTTAAAAAATATTTTCTTGCCCTGGCCAGTTTGGTTCAGCAGTTAGAGCGTCGGCCTGCGGACCAGAGAGTCCTGGGTTCGGTTCCCGCTAAGGGCATGTACCTCGGTTGCAGTTTATCCCCGGCCCCAGTTGGGGTCATGTGGGTGGCAACCACTCGATGTGTCTCTCTCACATTGATGTTTATCTCTCTCTCTTCCTCTCTCTCTCCCTCCTGCTCTATCTGAAGATAAATAGAAAAAAAAAAAAAAGATAAAAAAGTGAAAATGTAAAAAAAAAAACAAAAACTTTTTAATTGATTTTTTAGAGAGAGAGGAAGGGAGAGATAGAAACAGTGATGTGAGAAACATCTATTAGCTGCCTTCTGCACACCCCCTACTGAGGATCCAGCCCAAAACCCGGGCATGTGCCCTGACCAGGAATCAAACGGAGACCTCTCAATCATTGGGACGATGCTCACTCCACTGAGCCACACCAGCCGGGTAATCATAATATTCTTATAACTTCTCTCTCTATTTGAAAATTTTTAAATATAAAATTAAAGAAGATGATTGATAGATGATAGATAGATGATAGATAGATAGGTAGGTAGGTAGGTAGGTAGGTAGGTAGATAGATAGATAGATAGATAGATAGATAGATAGATAGATAGAATGAATCTACATCTTTTGGGTTAACTCCCTAGCATACATAAGAAGTATACTGGTTCTGTTTCAGATCTATTTTTTTCTATTGTGTGTCCATTATTTGATCAATTCTCTATTACTAAATATTTAGGTTATCTTTAATATTTTTAATTAAAAACAACAGTGCAAGAATAATCCTGTACATATACCTTTTAGGATATGTGCAAATATATCTTTAGGACAAATTCCTACAAGAGGAATTGCAAGATTCAAGTTTTTTACTGATGGCTGTAAGTGGGTACTGAATTTGTAGCAAAACATTTTCTTTTTTTCCCCAGTCTGCTGGAGCTCTAAATCAACGTGAAACAAGCCAGTTTAAAGAGCAAGCCTCCTCAGTCCACAGTGAATAACTAATTTCTTTACCTTAATGGTTTAATTCAAGGCTTGAATTATTTAATTTTAAATGCAAAACATCTAACACAGGGAGTTGTGCAAAATGGATATGGGCATTCATCAAATGTGTTTGAGTGAATGAGTGAATGAATGAATGGATGAAAGTTTCTAGACACTGGAAGCATTAACTGTGGAATTGTAAAATAAACACATCTTCCCTCCGCACATTCCAAAGAGGCTGTGAGAATCTCAATGACATCTCACTATAACACACTCACAAATTACATGTCAAGGCACATCTTCCATGGATCTCGTCCAAGTCACCAAAATGACTTCCTTGTAATGGACTCCCAGGACAGAATGAATAGTGCAGCGCTTGGGAATTTAAAGTTTATAAAACACTGCGAATTCTCTAGCTTCTCGCTTACACCCTGTTGCTGCTGTTTGTCTCTCTGCTGGTCTCTGATTTCTCTACCATTTTGCTCTACACTAGGGCTATTTAGAAGGATGGCAAATGTAGATTTCACTGTAATCTGAGCCCACTGAGAATAGAAGATTAAGAGATTTTGAGGCAAATCACTTTATCCCTCAAAAGTTCTGTATTATCATCTGTAAGAAAAAAAGGTCTTGAAGCACTGAGTTCTTTCCCCACATGCTATAGCTCTTTGGTGAAATTCTGTTATTAATCATATAATGAGTGGCAATAACAACAACCGCATATGTAAAGAGAACAAAGCTTGCTTAAAATATCGACACACACAATGTAACGGGATTATTACACACATCAGATGGGAAGGGTTTTCAAAAGTCAGGTTCCCACATGAGCTTCTTCTTTGCCCCGTTTTAGTAATTGTGGTTCTTATAGGGAAGTAGATGACATTCAAGTCTTGAGTATAAACCTACTCCCAAACTCAGAGGACCATTGTATTGTTGCAATATGTCACCAGTTGCATACACAAACCATTGTTTGTTAAAAATTTGCTGTCTAAGTGTTGATGCAGACTAGAAAACTTTCTGAATTCCACCTGTAACTCTCGGCATGTGGTTCTTTCCAAGTAGAACATCTATAAAATAAAAGGTAATAATATCTCACTTATCTGTTCCTAAAAGCTTATTTCCCTGGTGGGAAACATTTATTATTCATCAATTTTAAATGGATATTCCTAACACTAAAGTTTGCCTTCTCAAGTAATCACATACTATGATGTTTGTGTATAGTATTTTTTTTAATCCTCACCTGAGGACATTTTTTTCCATTTATTTTCAGATATAATAGGGTGTGGGGAAACACATTGATGTGAGAGAGACACATCTATTGGTTGCCTCCAGCATGACCCCGACCAAGGCCGAGGACCAAACCGCAACCAAGGTTCGTACCCTTGACCGGAACTGAACCACAGACTCTTTGGTCCATGGGCTGATGCTCTAACCACTGAGAAAAACCAGCCAGAGCACTTTTTATATTTTAAAGAAAAAATTTAAAAAATGGTCTCTACTCTAGAGTAGAAGAATCAAAATCACAAAGAGGACCGGAAGTCATATTTTTAGAGGAATATTTTAAAGTACTGGCATGTTTAACTCATAAAAGAAATAAACTAAACAAAAAACATTGTGGTTGTTTACAAATACACAGGGAGCTAATAGGTGGAGATACATGGGGTGGGTTCTTTATGGATCGTGAGAGCAAAGTTTTGAGAGGTGAGATTTTCAGATTTTCAGATTTTCAGAGTGGCAGAGCGTAGTTGTTTGATAAAAGTGTCTCTAATGGTTGAGATTCCCAAAACTGGATTAAATTTTTGTGACTTATTGAGTTTTGACAAATGTAAAAACTTCAAGTAAATGTTTGATGGCAGCCCTTAGAAATGGTATGGGATGAGAGACTGAAGCCACTAAATTCTAAGAACTGATCTACATCTAATATTCTATCACACAAGTAGCATTCGACAAATTTCCATGAAGTAATAATCAAATAATATCAAATAATAATATTTTTCGTCTTCACACAAAAAAAGTATTCATTATAAGACTGCACCAATTATATATATATTAAAAAAAAGTACAATATAATGATCCAGGTAGAAAACAAAAAGTAATAAAATATTATTACAAGTTTATGATCATACAGAAGCATCTTGCTGAAAGCAAAGTGGGAGGGTACATAAAAGATGTAGTGCTTACAACAAATAAAAATCTTGCATAGGAAACTGCAAAAGTGTGACTGCCATCTCTCGGCCTGCCGGGATGGGTGCAATGCAATTAAACTACAAGCACATGCTGCTTGGAGTGAGGGGGAGCTTTGCAAGGTAGCAAATGCTCCAGTTCTCTGGACGCAGTCCCATTTATTTGCAGATTGGTACCCCCAGGTCACAAGTGGATTTAAGTAAATTATTTCCTTGAGATGGCATTACTGCATACACCCTAGCTTTGTCTCTTGCTTTTTTACAGGAAGAGACCTTAAAGCCAAAAGATAAAAATCCCTTATTCACATGCAAATGAAGCACCCAACACACCTGGGCAGGCCAGGTTTACCCCCTGGGCTAGGATTCCGAGAATGCATTAACACAATGTTGAGAGTGCTTAACACAAGGTTGTAAAATGTCCATCTTTCAACCCCCCAACCCCACATATGACTCATGAAAAGTAAAGTGTAGTTTTTTAATGAATTAAAAATACAAAATTTACTATAAAACAATTTTAAATCTCAAAACAATATGAACAAAATTAATGCAATAAGACAAGAAAAAATAACATGTATACAGATTGGGAAGAAAAAAATAAAACTGTCTTTATTCACTGATGACAAAATTGTCTATGTAGAACCTCTCCCCCCACAAAAAAGGACAAAAAATACTTTCTGAGACTAGTAAATAATTACAGCAGGTTATAGGATCAAGGATAACACACAAAAGTCAATCATTTTCCTATATGTCAGCAATAAATACATGAAATATAAAATTAAAAACACAATGTTGTTTACATCAGCACCCCCACAAAATTAAATACTGCCATTTGCAGCAATACAGATGGATCTTGAAAATAACATGCTGAGCAAAATAAGTCAGGCAGAAAAAGCTAAGAACTAATTTTAATTTTACTTATATGTGGGATATAAAGCAACAAATTAACAAACAAGAAAAACAAACAAACAAAAACTCATAGACACAAACAATAATCTGGTGGTTACCAGAGGGAAAAGGATGGGGGAGGGTAGTAATAGGTAAAGGGGGTCAAATCTATGGCAACAGAGGAAGATTTGAGTTTGGGTGTTGGGCAAACAATGCAATATACAAATGATGTATCATTGACTTGTACACCTGTAACCTATATAATCCTATTAACCAATGTCACCTCAATAAATATAATTTTAAAAAAAAGAATTTTTTGAAAAATGGGGGTAAAATGTCCAGGACCAGAAAGCTTCATTGGTGAATACTACATTTAAAAAATAATTAATAGCAATTCTTCTCAAACTCTTTCAAAAAAATAGAAGAGAAAGAACACTACCAAACTCCTTTTGTGAGGATAGCATTGCCCTGATACTAAAACCAGACAAGGACACCACAGGGGGAAAAAAAATGATAAGCCCATGTCCTTGAAGAACACAGATGCAAAAATTCTCAACAAAATATTAGGCAAACTCAACAATGTTTTAAAAGAATCATATACCATGATCAAACGGGATTTATTCCAGGGATGCAAGGATGGTTTAACATCAGCAAATAAATTAATGCCATACATCACATTAACAAAAATATTATGATTATCTCAATAGACACCGAAAAATACATTTCACTTATTCTAACATCCATTTATGATAAAAACTCTCAACATAATTGGTATACAGGAAACATACCTCAGCATAATATCAGCCATACATGACAAGCCCACAGTTAACATTTTATTCAACAGTAAAAAGATGAAAGCTTTTTCTTTAAGACAAGGATAGTTACTCCACCATTTTTAGTCAACATAGTATTAAAATTCAAATCAGAAAGAAAAAAGTAATACTGTCACAATTTGCAGATGACATATTATTTGTAGAAAACCCTATTAATTCATGCACAAAAAAACTGTTAGAACTAATTTAAAAATTAATCTATTGTATTTCTGTATACTAATAATAAGTCATGAGAAAGAGAAATTAAGAAAACAATCCCACTTGCAATTGTATAAAAGAGAATAAAATATCTAGGAATAAATTTAACTAAGGAGCTCTGGCTGGTTTGGCTCAGTGGTTAAAGCATCAGCCCATGGACCAAAGAGTTGTGGGTTTGATTCTGGCCAAGGGCATGTACCTTGGTTGAGGTTCATCCCCGGCCCTGGTCAGCGTGGTGAGAGAGGTGACCAGTCCATGTGTCTCTCTCACATCAATGTTTCTCTCTCTCTCTCTCTCTCTCTCTCTCTCTCTCTCCCCCCCCCACCCTTTCCTCCTTCCCTCCCTCTTCTCCACTCTATCTAAAGATAAATGGAAAAAATATCCTTGGGTGAGGATTAACAAAAGAAAAAAATTAACCAAGGAGATAAAGGACTTGTACTCAGAAAATTATAAGAAACTGAAGAAAAAAATAAAAGAAGATACAAATCAATGTAAAGATATCCCATGATCATGGATTCAAAAAATTAACATTGTTGAATTGGCAATCATACCCAAAGCAATCTATAGATTCAATAAAATCCATATCAAAATTCCAATGGCATTTGTCACAGAAATACAATCCTAATATTTGTATGGAACCACAAAAGACCCCAAATAGCCAAAACAATCTTGAGAAAGAACAAAGCTGGAGACATTCTGCTCCCTGATTTTAAACTATATTACAAAGTTATAGTAATAAAAATAATATGATATTGATATGGGCATAAAAACTGACACATAGATCAATGCAACAGAATAAGAGCCCAGAAATGAACCCACACTTATATGGTCAATGAATCTATGACAAAGGAGCCAAGAATATACAATGGGGAAAGAAAGTCTCTTCAATAAATGATGATGGAAAAATTGGACAGCCACATCAAAAGAATGAAACTATACTACTATCTTATACCATACACAAAAATTCACTCAAAATGAATAAAAGACTTGAATGTGATCACTAAAACCAAAAGATTCCTAGAAGAATACATAGGCAGTAAGCTCCTTGACATCAATCTTGGCAATAATTTTTTTTGGATTTGATACCAAAAGCAAAGAAAGCAACAACAATATTAAACAAGTGGGACTAAATCAAACTGAAAAGCTGCTGCACAGCAAAGGAAACCAGCAACAAAATAAAAAGGCATTTTACCAAATGGTAGAAAACATTTGGAAATGTTATATTTAACAAGAGGCTAATATCCAAAATATATAGAGAACTCATACAACTCAGCAGTAAAACAACAACAACAAACAATTTAAAAAATGCATTTTTTCAAACAAGACTTACAGATGACCAATAGGTACACAAAATAGGTGGTCAGTATTGCTAATCATCTGGGAAATGCACATCAAAACCACAGTGAGATATTACCTCACACCTGTTAGAATGCCTTTTATAAAAAAGACAGAAAAAAAAAAACCAAATTCTCGTGAGGATGTGGAGAAAAGGGGATCTTTGTACACTGTTGGTGGGAAAGTAAATTGGTGCAGCTACAAAAAAAAAAATAGTATGGAGGTCCCCCCCAAAATAAAAAATAGACCTACCATATCATTTAGCAATTCCACTTCTGGGAATTTGTTTGAAGAAAATGAAAACATGAATCTGAAGAGATATATGCCGCCCATGCTCATTGCAGTATTAGTTATTGTAGCCAAGATACAGAAGCAACCTAAGTGTTTATAAGTAGATAAATGGATAAAGTAAAAGTGGTATATATCTACAATGTAGTATTATTCAACCATAAAAATTATAACTATGTATGGTGATGGATGCTAACAAGACATGTTGTGGTGACCATTTTAAAATATATACAACTATCAAAGCATTATGTTGTATATGCGAAACTAATATAATATGACATACCTAAATTATACCTCAATTTAAAAAGAAGAAAGAAAAAATTTCCAACAGCGTATGTCATCAGGGAACTGCAAATGAAAACAATCAGGTCCTCTGCACATTTATTAGAAAGGTCCAAATCCCAAACACTGATAATGTCATATGATGGAGAGATTGTGGAGCAACAGGAACCCATTCATTGGTGGTGGGAAGGCACAATGGTAGTCAGTTTGGCAGCTTCATGTAACACTAGATATACTCTTACCATACGACCCAGCAATTCTACTCCTTGGTATTTACCCAAATGAATTAAAAATGTATGTCAACCGCACATGGATGTTTACAGCAGTTTTATTTACAACTTTCCAAATTGGAAACAACCAAGATGTCCTTCAGTAGGTGAAGGGTAAATTAACCACAGTACATTCAGACAATGAATATTATTCAGCATTAAAAAAAAAGTGAGCTATCAACATGACAAGACTGGAAGGTACCATGAGTGCATATTACCAAGTGAAAGAAATCAGTCTGAAAAGACTACATACTGTATGAGTCCAACTATTTGCTATTCTGTAAAAGGCAAAACTATGGAAATAAGAAAATTAGCAGTGGTTGTCAAGGGTTTGGGAGGAGAGAGAGAGGAATCAAGAGAGTACGGAAAAATTTTAGGGTAGTATAACTATTCCATGTGACACTATAATAGATATATGTCATTTGTCTGAAACCATACAATGTCCACCACCAAGAGTGAACTCTAATGTAAACTATGGACTCTGGGTGATAATAACGTGTCAGTGTGTAGCCTCTTATGTCAATGGGAAATAATGGCAAGTTGAGCATTTAGCTTTCTGTAGTGTACAGTGTTAGGAGGTCAATTGTAGCTGTTGTGTATTGTAGTTCCCCCAGCCCTTCTGGAGTCTGAGTCTGGGGTGTGGTTCTGAACTATTACAATGCTTCGATTTATGCAGATTATGCAAACTTCCTCTCCTTGTTATCCTGCATAAGATGGACTTGTCATTGATTTGATGCGTGGCCACGGTTACAGTGACATTGATGACAGAGTGATCTAGATGCAGGTTACCAAAAGAACAGTACCAAGGACTCCGTGATGGTTCAAACCAAAACTAACTTCTTAATATTTATAACACACAAAATACAAAGTGTTAAATGAGATTATCTTTAAATGCTATATTTTTACTTGGTTTTAGAATATTCAATCTTCTTTTTTGTACGTACCCTTAGCGGGAACCGAACCTGGGACTCTCTGGTCCACAGGTCGACGCTCCAACTGCTGAGTCAAACTGGCCAGGGTGGAATATTCAATCTTTGATGAACTAAATCTCAGTCATTAATCAAATCTCATAATAGTGAGCTGTGGGGGACTTGGTGAGTAGTACATTCTGAAATATTTTTTAAGCAAAAACCCACTTAACGTACTGAAAAGCAAATATTGTGCTGCGATTGAAACAATCTTGAAAAAAATCAGAAGTTTAAGGTTTTAATACTGGACTTTATACATGATACATTTCAGATTTTAAGTGAAACAATGAAATCTCACAGAAATGAAAAAATAGGAGTGGCAGTCTTCAAAGTCAGCTGGAACATAGGAAAGACTCTTGCAAAAGCTTTGTTTCTTCCCAGTTTAATGGTGAATAGGCTAATTAGTAACCAGATACTCACAGGAAGCTGTGTTCTGTCACTAATTACATAGCCCTGATCATGAAATCGTGTGGCACCATAAAGCCCTTGACTCACCACATGAGTTTCTCATTTCCTCACCTCTAGGACTCTGAGTCATCGTAAATCACTCTAGCTAGTATTTTGGGTGATTCTCTATTAATGTTCATTGAATACTTAAATGATATCACAAGGCCATAAGCATTTCTTGTGAGGTTTATTTTGAATAATAATGAGAGCTAACACATATACTGCTCTCAGAATTTTACATGTATTAACTTATTTAATTTCATTGCAACCTTATGAAGTACATACAACTGACATCTGTAGTTTATAGATGTAGGAGAGGTTTAGTAACTTGCTTGAGGCAACATACTCAACTTGAAACGTGGATAGTTAGGCTTTAAACCAGTCCTATCCACTACATTATACTGCTTCTTACATGATTTATTTTCTTGCTATTTCAAAGGTAATTTTTTTCTTTCATTGTAAAGTTGTTTCAGGTATTAAATGAGTTCATCTATTTAAAGCACTTCAAAGAACTTTGACACATAGGAAGCACTTCAGAAATGCTAGTCATTAATGTTATTGTTATTATTAACATTTATATATCTTCTAAAAACCTATCACATGTATAAAGAAAAGCCTTTGACTTACATATGTCCAAATTCTCTTATTACTTCTGATAATAATAATAATAATGTTTAATGTTTTGATTCTATTTGAGTTTTCCTGGTATCCAGTTTTCAAATGGAAGTTTTACCTCCTTCTTTCTAAATTTCTCCTTATTATTTTAATTTTTTATTTAATTGTGTTGGCTGGCGTTTCTGGAGCAATGTTACAGAAAGGGAGTAAAAGTGAAGACCTCCAACTCCTCAAAAATGGACATATTTCTACAATTTCTCCACTGAGCTTTGGTTTGGATTTCAGGGTGTGTGTGTGTATGTGTGTGTGTGTAAAATAATGGTAAGAAAGTATTCCTCTACTGTTATGTTACTAAGGAGTTTTCATTAAAAATGTATGTTAACCTTATCAAATATAGGATGTCCCAAAAAATGTATACATGACTTTGAACAATTATAAAGCCAGTGCTTATTAAAATACATTTCATTTTCAAAATGTAATAGAATCTACAGATATCTTGCAAGATTTTTGGGGACACCTTGTATATTTTAGGCATTGATTATTTATAATATGTTTTTCCCAGTTTGACCTGTTAAAATGCTGATTTGATGCAATGAATTTTCTAAAATGAAAGATCTTTATTTTCCTAAAATGAAATGTACTTGTTTGTGATGTGGTATTCTATGAATTTATTGGTGAGTTTTGTCAATACATTATTAGAATTTTTGTTTCAATATAACTGATATTGTCTCTAGAGTTTAGGTGTGTGTGTATGTATTTACCATGTTATGATGGCTTTAAAAAAGAAATTTGAAACTATTTTTTCTTTGTTTTCTGTGTTCTACTCTCTCTGTTTTGAAACAATAACAGCATCGGATCTTTCTACTTATTGAAAGTTACAGAGGATTTTTGTGTGAAACCGTCTAAGTTTGATGCACATTTTTAATTTTGAAAAATTTTTAAGTTTTCTATGAATATTGTTTCTACTTGAGTTTTCTCTCTTTTCTGGGGTCAGTTTTGGTCATTTACATTTTTCTAGAGAAAAAAAATTATTTTTTATTTCAAGTTTTAAAATTTTTCCTGGAGTTTAAAAATGTATACTCTTATGTTTTAATAACATTGACTTTATCTGTGTTTATTTCACTTGTCACATTTCTAAATGTGCCTGTTTGTGCTTTTTCCCTTTTTTCTTAACTAATGTAGTTTGATCTGTTTAGTTTTTAACTGCCTGACACATTGTATTAGACCCAGTTTTTCTCAACTCCATAATTCGAATGCCTAATTTATTTATTTTCCTTCTATTTTATGATATATTTAAGACTGTAAATGTTTTCTCCAAGATAGTATTCTCTTCCCATATTTTTATATCTTAAGAAAATTTGTAATTGTGATATACATGTATAATCAAATTTTTCTCATTGACCCCAATTTTTTTTTTTTGGTACACACCCCTAGCAGGAACCGAACCCAGAACTCTCTGGTCCACAGGCCGACGCTCCAACAGCTGAGCCAAACCGGCCAGGGCGACCCAAATTTTTAAAGAGTTTGCTTTTTATTTTATTACCAAGTATTTGGAATGTCTGTTTCCTTGACTCTATTTTTGCTGTTTTATGCTTTATTGCAATGTGGTTCAAGAGAATGAGGTCTGTATTATTTTTACTTATTAGAATTTGTTGAGTTTTTTTAATGTCTTAATATATTATCATGGCACTTGAAAATAAAGTCTATTTTCTGTTGTATCATAATCTGGAGTTTGTTCTACATTTATTTGATTACCCTTGTTACATTCGTCAGATGAACTATTGGCTGCCTTCTTTCTGTCTAAAGCTGTGCTGTGTGCTACAATGCATGAGGAAACGTTGCGTGTTATCGTGTGTTTCTACGGCTCCTTCCCTTTTCAGCTGCTGCCTTATGTATGTTGATCTGGTAGTATTTAAATTTATGACAGTTTTTGGGGGAGAGATAAACCACAGAACTTATATGCATGTGTGCATGAACAATGGACATGGACAACAAAGCTGGGGACAGGGCAGGGAGGCAGAGGGAGGGGGAATCAGTGGGGGGAAAAAACATCTGTAACAAAAATTAATTAATTAAAAAATTTATGAGTTTTTATAAAGTATGCCTCTTATTATTTTACCATTTTTATTTGCATTCGATTTTATTTTTAATGCTTCCTTGCTTTTAAGAAGAAGTAGTGACTTTTGCTTTGTCATCTGTTTCTTCTTTTTCTTAGAAAATAACCTTCCTTTGAGATAATTGGTAAAGTTATATTCATTTCCCCTCCAGTTCCCAGGGTGGTGATAACTTTAGATAGTAAACATATTTGCAGTGTGTTTAAATAGTGAAGGTCTTTCTTCTCATTCTCCCACTCAATGGTGGGTATTCTCCAGAAGGAACAACATGGGAGGTGACAGTCTGCTGTTCCCATCATGCTGGAACCGGGGCTAGTCTAGTATGTTTGGATATGCATTCCTTACATAACATAACCCTTGAAGCAGACAAACAATCCTATTTGGGTTTTAAGGGGGAAAAAAAGCATATTCTAAGACTGGTGAGAAAATTTGCTGAGGTGAACATATCGAAAGACAATAGATTGATTTCCAACAAGACACCTTTCTGTAAATTGTCAAAACAGTCTTGATTGTGGGACCACACAGTGGACACTGTGGCTGCTCCCTTAAAGTCTCTTTCCCTTCTCTTGGTAATAATCTTAGTTTTCACATGTGAACTCACTCATCAGCACAGCTCTGGTCTGGGAAAAGTTATCTCCACTCCTTGTTCTAGGAGTAGGCATGTGAGTTACACCTAAACTGAGCAGTACCAACGGTCATTTTCATTACGGGAAATGGCACACATAACCCACTGCATGCCAACAAGATACAAAGATGGCTTTTTCTGAGAGTTTCTTGGAAAAAATGGTTTCTCACTCTTTGAAAGAACTCAAAGAAATAGCATTCTTCCTCGATCTTTAGATCTGGATAAGGAAGAAAGCATGTTATCCCAGATACTGTTGGCAGGCATTCTATAGCCACGCCTGGAATACCCCTGTCTCCCCTTAGCATGAAGCTGCTATCAAGGAACAAGAGCAAAAGAGGGAAAAACATGGTCCTTGAGAGTGTAGCTGAGCCCCTGAGTCAAACCAGTAACGATGTTCACTGGTCTGGCCCTGCGGTTATGTCAATCAACAAGCCTCATTTACTGTAAAAGTCAGACTGAACTTGTCTCCATTTTCTGCAGCCACTGCATTAAGACAATGGATTATACTTGTGCTGGCAACCCAGTCATGAGAGGTGACTTCCCTCACACTCTAAGTTGAACTCTTAATTTATCAATTTAAAAATAGAGCGACAACTGTTAGCCTCGTCCTAAAATAAGGAAATTAGTTCATTTGCTATTTCTCACATCATCATTCCTTCTCCCAATTTTTGTCAGAGTAGTAGAAAATCTTAACACATATATGCCATCATTTTGATGGTAACACATATATAACCATCAAAATTAGTGATGGCTATAATTTTTTTTCTGAACCCATAATCCTCACACCCCTTCCCTTTAGATCTATATTTAAATAGAGTGGATGTTTGTATTAGTGCTATTGTAGGCCAGCTTTATGTTTCTTATTTCCTTTTTCTTTCTTAGAGTTAGCATTTGAATATCTAAATTTCCTCATAAAAATAGTTGTCCAAATAAGACTCCTATTAACGTTGCCGGATTTAGCAAACAAAAATACAAAGCTCCAGTGAAGTTTGAATTTTAGATAAACAATGAATACTCTTTTAGTATAAGAATGTCCCATGAAATAATTGGGACGCACGTATCCTATAATATTCACTGTTTATCTGAAATGCGAGTTTCACCGAGCACCCTATATTTTATCTGGAACCTCACCTTGGGTGAAGCGCATGCTCGGAGTCCTTGATTCTGGGGGCTTGCAAGACTATTTATGCCTGAATGACTTATCTGGGTTTAAAATTTTCTGAGCCACCTTTTTGTTTTGTTTTTAAATTTAGACTACTACAGATGTGGTCCCACTATCTCTTAATAGTAAATATTTTTATAAAGATTATGAAACTGTACAAGTTTTTTCTTCTATTTTTTTCTTTCATAAAGTGACTTGCTCCTTCTAGCTGAATATTTACAGAATTCTTTCTCTAGCCTTGAAGCTCAGAAAATTCTTAGGCTATGTTTCATTAGTAATTGTTTGGTTTAATTTTTTTTCTTACAACAGACTATGTCCTGGCCTGGCCGGTATAGTTCAGTGGATTGAACATCATTCCGTGGACTGAGAAGTCCTGGTTCGATTCCCAGTCAGGGTAGAAGCCGGGGTTGAGGGTTCAATTTCCAGGAGGGAGCATGCAGGAGGCAGCCGATCGATGTTTCTCACATCCATGTTTCTCTCTTTCTCTTTTCCTCTCTCTCTCAAAAATCAATAAGAACATATTTTTTTTTTAAAAAAAAACATACTATGTCCTTATATTTGCAGGTTCAGTACTTTTATTTCAATCATTTTTACCCTGTATCTATGAATATTTTTCTACTATAGTTTTTTATTCTTCATATGTGTCAAATCATTTTTATCTATTTTACATATTTATTATCTAGTGTATAATTTTCACCTCTTTGCTTTTTTGCTTCATATTTCATGTCATTCTCTTTCTCAAGCCTTTTCTTCATCTTATAAATTTAATTTCAGCTGCATCTATTTTTTTTTTTTTTCTGGTTATAATGTATTTAGTATTGTTTTCTAGTGACCTCCTTTTTTCCTGATAGCCTGTATTTTCTTAATTTTGCAGTTTCCCCTTTCATCTTATCTTGTTTTATCACAGTGTTTATCTCTTGCTTCCTAGGTTTTTTGTCTACTTAAATCCTTGGAAAGAAAAGAATTTGTTGCAGAATTTTGGGCATGGTTAAGGTATTGATGTTGTGTCTTGATTCTGTAGTGGTCCGTTTTTCTGTTTCTAAATAACTTTCAAAATTTATAGACATAAGACTACATTCATGCTTTCATTTGAATACTACTGGTTTATGTTTTCTCTTTCAAAAACTAATATTTTGCTCTTTTGGTTGGATTGGAAGAGGAAAGTTTGCAAATACTATTTCTGAGCAGCCACTTTTTTCTAGCAGTTACCAGACTCTATTCAAATTAAGCCACTCAGAGGACTTTTATCTACCTATTTAGACCATTTTCTAGAAATAGAGGAATTCTTATAAAGTAATTAACTCAGAATAAACTGATAATGAATATATGATAAATAATTAAATGGTGAAGAAATAGTTTTACAGAGAAAGAAACACTCTGAAAATCAAGGACACATTGAGAAAACTAAAATAGAAGCTGCCAAAGAAATTCACCATCAGTGAATTGATGATAGAGAAGAGTAGTAATAAAGAAAGCAAAAAATCATAATGAGAAAACTTTGCTAAATTCAAAGATGATATTCAAATTAAAGCTTCATTTATTCCAACACTGTGTAAACTCAGGAAAGTCCCTTAATATCTCTAAGCCTCAGTTTTTTCATCTGTGGAATCGGGATAATAAAAATGCCTACATGGTAGCTTATTTTTTTAGGGTAAAATGAAATAATATATGCAAAGATTTTAACACAGTGCCTGACACATAGACAGGATTCAAGAGATATCAGCTAATTGTTATTCTTATTCTAATTATGTCTTTGAAAAATCAAAAGGAAGAGACAAATGTCACAAATTGTGGCATCCCTAGTCTTTTATCACAAAGTGTTTATTATTCAGGTTCTCCATGTGTGCACCGTGTTACTGTGTCGACCAGATTTTAGGCTTGTAGCTTAACCCTCCATTTTTATTTACTTATTTATTTTATCCTCACCTTCATTGATTTGAGAGACAAGCATCTATTTATTCGTTGTCTCCCTTATGTGCTCCAACCGGGGATCAAACCAGCAACCTAAGTATGTGCTCTGACCAGGAATCAAACCTGCAACCCTTTTGGAGTAAGGAGGATACTCCAACCAACTGAGCCAAAGGCCGGAGTTAGCTTATCCCTTTAATTTGCCTAATACAGGGCCCTGTGCATATAAAGGATGTTCTTTGATTTCACCTATTGAATCAATAAACAAATGGATTTATGATTAAAGACACAAAAAATGGAGGCATTTATCCAGGACTGATGAATAAAACTGATTTGATAGCAGGGAGACATGACCATGCTCCTAGATTCTAAGCAGAGAGAGACCCAGGGCACTTGAAATAGCTCAACAATCTAGACATGAACTGTGGCCGCAATGTCAGACCTCCCGCGGGACATTTAGATTAGTGACAACCAGCATGCAGAAGTTTACAAACAGTCCCCATCGAATGAGGAATCCTAATACAATGTCCAGAATTTGGGGAGAGAAGACACAAAAATCAACATCATTCTTGGACAATGAAGGAAGCGAAGGGGGTGGTATCAAAGAAACCAGCCCAACCAGAGTAAAAACAATTGTTAATACTATTGGTAACCATAACAACAGAAATAATAATAGAAAGCACTTACGTAGCATTTACTCTATACCAGATCTTATTTAAGATAGATAGATAGATACATACATACATACATACATAGATGATAGATTTATTTAATCCTTACAAAAATCCCATGAGGCAGGGGAAATTATATAGAGATGAGGAAACTAAGGCTCAGAGATGAGTTAAGTGCCCAAGTCACCCATCTCCTGGCCAAGTAAACTTGGGTTCCTGTAAGCCCTCTGCAGGAGCTGTATTAACCAATAGTCTTACACTGTCGCACAGAACCTAATGAGTGGCCGCTGGGGGGCCAATTTTCTTTTCTTTTGGGAGAAAAAGAACTTTCTACTGAGGATTTGAATTACGTTGTTTGCCTTGGGGGTGCTGTGCCCTGCATCTCCCCACACATCGTTAGGGAAAAAAGTGGCACTGTTGTAGGGGTCAAGAGCGTAGACCCGCAAAGCCACAATGCTAGCATTGGAGTCGGCCTCTTTCTCTTAGCTGTGTGACCTGGGTCTCTTCAGTTATTCAATTTTAGGGAATGTTTCTACCATCCAACCACCGGCATAAGCCAGGAACCTGAAATCCCTATTGGTAATGCCTGGTACACATATTGCATTTCCAATCTATCAAATCCTGCAGATTTTAGCTTCTGATTGTCTATCCCTGAGGTCTGATCCCGTAGCACCCTCTCCATTGACACTCTAAGCACTTTACCTTCTGCGTGACCTTGGGAAAGTTCCTCTCTCTGTGCCTTCATTTCTTCACCTGTAGACTGGGGACAATAATAACACCTACTCCACAGAGCTTTATAAGGATTTAATAAATGTTTTTTCCTTATTGATCTTAGAGAGAGAGGAAAGGAGAGGGAGAGAGAGATAGAAACATCAATGAGAGAGAACATTGATTGGCTGCCTCCTGCATGCTCCCTACTGGGGATCAGTCCCACAACCTGGGCATGTGCATTGACCGGGAATCGAACTGGCGACCTCTTGGTGCATGGGTCGATGTTCAACCACTGAGCCACACTGGCTGGGCTGTAGGATTTAATATATTAATGCTGCCAAGAATTTAGAACAGCATCATTATAAGAATTCAAAAACAATTCGCCTAAAGAAACTTTCTAAGGCTTGCCTGCACCCACTCACCTCCTGCTCTAACCCGCTTTCTGCACGGAAGCCGCAATAATCGTTTCCAGGGTCAGGACTACGTGCCTGCCTTACTTAACCTTTCCCGAGCTTCTCCTTGTGCTTAGGGAACGAAGAGCCCTTCCCTGTGACGCCCACCTCCCCTCAAGTCCGTCCGCCACCGTGTTCCACCTTCTCCTGACCATCGCCCACCCCAGCCTCCTGTCCGTTTCTGGAATGCCCGGTTCTTCCCGGCACACACTGCGCATGCTCGTTCCTCCATCTGGAACACTTGCCATTCCCTCTCCCGGTCCTGACCCAACCCATCCACCCTTCCAGTCGTTCTCACCTCGAGGGAGGCCTCCCCGGACACCTGCCTGCCCCCCGCAGTCTAGGTCAGTCTCTTTGGTCCATACACAATCTTAGGACTATGTTCTGTACTTGTCTCCATCATTAGGGAGATTGTTATTTAAATATTGGTCTCTATAATTAGGTTGGAACTATAACCCGGAGGGAAAAACTCACAGATGGATGTTTCTATGAGTTTTTACACCATGTAAATGAGACACTCCTCAAGGTCTCACTTCCTCTGTCTGTTCCTCAATCCTCATGTTGACCTTCTCTGCAAACGAAACTCCCGATTCTGATCTCCACTGTGAAAGCCACCGTGTCTCCCCAGGTGGGTCATAGTCCAAAAATCATGGCCCACTCTCCAGTCTCCACGTCTGAGCTGTGTAGACCGACCGGAAGGGCTCTGAGGAGGTGGAAGCCTGACACCCCGTGGCCCACAGGCCCGTCTGTCCTGGACGCGTGTCTGTGTGGAGACAGGAGTGGGCAGGCACGAGGCAACTTCGGCAGCATCTCAAGGTGGAGAGAGCATTTCCAGTCTTTTCAACTCCAAGGTGATTTACAGGCTTTCTCATAACCCTCTAATTGTGCAGT